>NW_027397101.1:12449668-12576137 GCF_003265705.2 Callorhinus ursinus | reverse complement strand
ACACCACATTTTCTTTATCCATTCATCTGTCAATGGACATCTTGGCTTTTTCCAAAGTTTGGCTATTGTGGACATTGCTGCTAAAAACATTGGGGTGCACGTACCCCTTCGGATCCCTACATTTGTAACTTTGTGGTAAATACCCAGTAGTGCAATTGCTAGATCGTATGGTAGCTCTATTTTCAACTGTTTGAGGAACCTCCATACTGTTTTCCAGAGGGGTTGCACCAGTTTGCATTCCCACCAACAGTGTGTAGGAGGGTGGCCCTTTCTCCGCAACCCTGCCAAAATCTGTCGTTTCCTGACTTGTTGATTTTAGCCATTCTGGATGGTGTGAGGTGGTATGTCATTGAGGTTTTGATTTGGATTTCCCTGATGCCAAGTGATGTTGAGCACTTTTTCATGTGTCTGTTGGCCATTGGGATGTCTTCTTTGGAAAAATGTCTGTTCATGTCTTCTGCCCATTTCTGGATTGGATTATTTGTTCTTTGGGTGTTGAATTTGTTAAGTTCTTTATAGATTTCGGATACTAGCCCTTTATCTGATATATCATTTGCAAATATTTCCTCCCATTCTGTCAGTTGTCTTTTGGTTTTCTGTAGAGTTTCTTTTGCTGTGCAAAAGCTTTTTATCTTGATGAAATCCCAATAGTTCATTTTTGCCCTTGCTTCCCTTGCCTTTGGCGATGTTTCTAGGAAGAAGTTGCTGCGGCTGCGGTCGAAGAGGTTGCTGCCTGTGTCTCCTTTAGGATTTTGATGGACTCCTGTCTCACGTTTAGGTCTTTCAACCATTTGGAGTCTATTTTTGTGTGTGGTGTAAGGAAATGGTCCAGTTTCATTCTTCTGCATGTGGCTGTCCAATTTTCCCAACACCATTTGTTGAAGAGACTGTCTTTTTGCCATTTGACATTCTTTCCTGCTTTGTCAAAGATAAGCTGACCATAGAGTTGAGGGTCCATTTCTGGGCTCTCGATTCTGTTCCATTGATCTATGTGTCTGTTTTTGTGCCAGTACGATACTGTCTAGATGATGATAGCTTTGTAATAGAGCTGGAAGTCGGCAATTGTGATGCCGCCAGCTTTGCTTTTCTTTTTCAATATTCCTCTAGCTATTCGGGTCTCTTCTGGTTCCATACAAATTTTAGGATTATTTGTTCCATTTCTTGGAAAAAAGTGGATGCTATTTGATGGGGATTGCATTGAATGTGTAGATTGCTCTAGGTAGCATTGACATCTTCACAAAGTTGGTTCTCCCAATCCATGAGCATGGAATGTTTTTCCATTTTTTTGTGTCTTCTTCTATTTCTTTCATGAGTATTTTATAGTTTTCTGAGTACAGATCCTTTGCCTCTTGGTTAGATTTATTCCTAGGTATCTTATGGTCTTGGGTGCAATTGTAAATGGGATCGACTCCTTGATTTGTCTCTCTTCTGTCTTGTTATTGGTGTATAGGAATGCCACTGATTTCTGTACAATGATTTTATATCCTGCTACTTTACTGAATTCCTGTATGAGTTCTAGCAGTTTTGGGGTGGAGTCTTTTGGGTTTTCCACATAAAGTATCATATCATCTGCAAACAGTGAGAGTTTAATTTTCTCTTTGTCTATTTGAATGCCTTTGATTTCTTTTTGTTGTCTGATTGCTGTGGCTAGGACTTCTAATACTATGTTGAATAGCAGTGGTGATAGTGGACATCCCTGCCGCGTTCCTGACCTTAGGCGAAAAGCTCTCAGCTTTTCCCCATTGAGAATGATATTTGCTGTAGGTTTTTCATAGATGGCTTTTATGATATTGAGGTATGTACCCTCTATCCCTATATCTGAAGAGTTTTGATCAAGAAAGGATGCTGTACTTTGTCAAATGCTTTTTCTGCATCTATTGAGAGGATCATATGATTCTTGTTCTTTCTTTTTTTAATGTATTGTATCACGTTGATTGATTTGTGGATGTTGAACCATCCTTGCAGCCCAGGGATAATACCACTTGGTCGTGGTGAATTATCCTTTTAATGTACTGTTGGATCCTATTGGCTAGTATTTTGGTGAGAATTTTTGCATCCATGTTAATTAAGGATATTGGTCTGTAATTCTCCTTTTTGATGTGGTCTTTGTCTGGTTTTGGGATCAAGGTAATCCTGGCCTCATAAAATGAGTTTGGAAGTTTTCCTTCTATTTCTATTTTTTGGAACAGTTTCAGGAGAATAGGTATTAATCCTTCTTTACATGTCTGATAGAATTCCCCTGGGAAGCCATCTGGCCCTGGGCTTTTGTTTCTTGGGAGATTTTTGATGACTGCTTCAATTTCCTTAGTGGCTATAGGTCTGTTTAGGTTTTCTATTTCTTCCTGATTCAGTTTTGGTAGTTGATACGTCTCGAGGAATGCACCCGTTTGTTCTAGGTTAGCTAATTTGCTGGCATAGATTTGCTCATTATATGTTCTTATAATTGTTTGTATTTCTTTGGTGTTGGTTGTGATCTCCTCTTTCATTCATGATTTTGTTGATTTGGGTTATTTCTCTTTTCTTTGGGATAAGTCTGGCCAGGAGTTTATCAAACTTGTTAATTCTTTCAAAGAACTAGCTCCTAGTTACGTTGATCTATTCTACTGTTCTTTTGGTTTCTAGTTCATTGATTTCTGCTCTGATCTTTATTATTTCTCCTCTCCTGCTGGGTTTAGGCTTTATTTGCTCTTCTTTCTCCAGCTTCTTTAGGTGTAGAGTTAGGTTGTGTATTTGAGACCTTTCTTGTTTCTTGAGAAAGGCTTGTATTGCTATATACTTTCTTCTTAGGACTGCCTTTGCTGTATCCCAAAGATTTTGAACAGTTGTGTTTTCATTTTCATTGGTTTCCATGAATTTTTTTAATTCTTCTTTAATTTCCTGGTTGACCCATTCATTCTTTAGTAGGATGCTCTTTACCCTCCATGTATTTGAGTTCTTTCTGACTTACCACTTGTGATTGAGGTCTAGTTTCAAAGCATTGTGGTCTGAAATTATGCAGGGAATAATCCCAATCTTTTGGTACTGGTTGAGACCTGATTTGTGACCTAGGATGTGATCAATTCTGGAGAATGTTCCATGGGCACTAGAGAAGAATGTGTATTCCGTTGCTTTGGGATGGAATGTTCTGAATATGTCTCTGAAGTCCATTTGGTCCAGTGTGTCATTTAAAGTCTTTATTTCCTTGTTGATCTTTTGCTTAGATGATCTGTCCATTTCAATTGGGGGGGGTGTTAAAGGCCCCCACTATTATTATATTGTTGTCAATGTGTTTCTTCGCTTTTGTTATTAATTGCCTTATATAATTGACTGCTCCCTTGTTCAGGGCATAGATATTTACAATTGTTAGATCTTCTTGTTGGATAGACCCTTTAAGTAAGATATAGTGTCCTTCCTCATCTCTTATTACAGTCTTTGATTTAAAATCTAATTTGTCTGATATAAGGATTGTCACTCCAGCTTTCTTTTAGTGTCCATTAACGTGGTAAATGGTTTTCCACCCCCTCACTTTCAATCTGGGGGTGTCTTTGGGTCTAAAATGAGTCTAATGCAGACAGCATATTGATGGGTCTTGTTTTTAATCCAATCTGATAGCCTATGTCTTTTGATTCGGGCATTTAGCCCATTTATATTCAGGGTAACTATTGAAAGTATGAATTTAGTGCCATTGTATTGCTTGTAAGGTGACTGTTACAGTATATTGTCTGTGTTCCTTCCTGATCTATGCTGCTTTTAGGCTCTCTCTTTGCATAGAGGACCCCTTTCAATATTTCTTGGAGGGCTGGTTTCGTGTGTGCAAATTCCTTTAGTTTTTGTTTGTTCTGGAAGCTTTTTATCTCTCCTTCAATTTTCAATGACAGCCTAGCTGGTAATAGTATTCTTGGCTGCATATTTTTCTCGTTTAGTGCTCTGAAGATACTTTGCCAGTCCTTTCTGGCCTGCCAGGTCTCTGTGGATAGGTCTGTCGTCAATCTAATATTTCTACCATTGTAGGTTACATACCTCTTCTCCCAAGCTGCTTTCAGGATTTTTCTCTTTGTCTCTGAGACTTCTAAGTTTTACTATTAGATGTCAGGGAGTTGACCTATTTTTATTGATTTTGAGATGGGTTCTCTGTGCCTCCTGGATTTTGATGCCTGTTTTCTTCCCCACATAGGGAAGTTCTCTGCTATTATTTGCTCCAATATACCTTCTGCCTCTCTCTCTCTTTCTTCTTCTTCTGGGATCCAAATTATTCTAATGTGTTTTGTCATATCTTATCACTTATCTCTCGAATTCTGCCCTTGTGATCCTGTAGTTGTTTCTCTCTCTTTTTCTCAGTCTCTTTATTTTCCATCATTTGGTCTTCTATATCACTGATTCTCTCTTCTGCCTCATTTATCCTAGCAGTTAGTGCACCCATTTTTAATTGCACCTCATCAATACCCTTTTTGATTTCGACTTGGTTAGATTTTAGTTCTTTTGTTTCTCCCAAAAGGGTTTCTCTAATAACTTCCACGTTTTTTTCAAGCCCAGCTAGTATCTTTAAAGTCATGATTCTGAACTCTCTGTCCGACATCGTACTAAGGTCCGTATTGAGTAGGTCCCTGGCTGACGGTACTAACTCATGTTCTTTTTGCTGAGGTGATTTTTTTCGTCTTGTCATTTTGTCCAGAGGAGAATAGATGAATGAGAGAACAAAATGCTAACAGGTTAACAATGTCCCCAGCAAATATACTGTGTACAAATCAGAAAAGACCTGAAACCAGGGGAAAAGAAAAGGAAAGAAAGAAAAAAGAAAAAGAAGAAAAACAAAAACAAAAACAGAACAATACGAAAAAAACAGAATATGATCAAATATGATCAGGCTAGTGCATAGATCAGTGCCTCACACTAGATTTCGGGCATATTTTGGTCTGTTAGAATAAGTGTCTCCTAAAATTTTAAAGGAAGACATATATGTACAAAATAAGGGTTGAAACAATGAAGGGATGGAAGATGACTGTAAAGATGAAAATTATAAAAGATTTTATAAAAGGAATTGATAAGTTGTTTGAAAAAAGAAAAGAAAATTTAAAAAAAAAAGAAAAAAGGGAGAGAATGTGATCAGGCAGGAGACTAGAACAATGCCATACACTAGTGATTTAGGGTATATTTTGATCTGTTAGAAGAAACTGTATCTCAAAATTTTAAAGAGAGAACAACTTATATATATATGCCAAAAATAAGGGTAACTACTATGAAGGGATAAAATCTGACTCTAAAAATAAAAAATAATTTTGTTTTTAAAAAGGGATTGATAAGATGTTGGTTGAAAAAGGGAAAAAGAAAAATTTTTAAAAAAGTTAAAAAAATTAACTTTGATGAACTAATGAATCATGGTAAAAAAAAAAAGCCATGAATTCTATGTGCAGTATTCCCCTAGCGCTGGAGTTCTCCCATTCTCCTTGATCAGTAAAGTTGGTCTTGGCTTGCTGGCTGTTTGTGCTTTTCTTCTGGGGGAGGGGCCTGTTGCTGTGGTTTCCAAATGCCTTTGCTGGAGGCTGAATTGCCCAGCCCTTGTTGGTCCGGGCTAAGCAAGCTGCTCAGGTTTTCTCTCAGGAGCTTTTGTTCCCTTCAAGCTCTCGGTACAGCTTTGGAGGACCAGGGCGAAAATGGTGGCCTCCCAATCTCCACCCGGAGGAGCTGAGAACTCGGGGCCCCGCTCCTCAGTGCACCCCCAGAGAAAAGCAGTCACTCCTGTCTCCCCGGTCTCCGGCCGCACTCCATGCTCACCCGGCCTGTGACCCAGCGTTTGTATCTGGCACCCGGCCCCATGTGGAGTCTCCAAACCCAGCAGATCCTTGCGGTGCGTTCCCGCGCCAATCCTCCCAGGGGAGAAAGGGGAGTCTCCCGGCTCTGCCGCTTGTTGAATCCCTGCTGTAGGAGCAGTGGCCTGACTGGGCCGCGGATCACAGTTTATGGCAACCCGGAGCTGAGAGCCCGCGCCTCATCTCTGTCTCTGCAGCCGGCTTCCCCGCTCCGATACCTGGGAGCTCTGCTGCACCCAGGCACCCCCGGTCTTTCTGTGACCCCAAGGGTCCTGAGACCACACTGTCCCGGGAGGATTCCAGCCCATGCTTAGCCACTGCAGCGACATCCCTCAGCGGAGCCAACTTCTAAAAGGTCCGATTTTGTGCTCTGCGGCTCTATCACTTGCCAGAAGTGGCCGACGGAGGCCCCCTCCCCCGCTGTCTATCCTCCCGAATATTGCCTGGATTCACTTCTCTGCACGTCCTACCTTCCAGTAAGTGGTCACTTCTCTGTTCAGAGAGTTGTTGCTCCTCTCCTCTTCGATCTCCTGTTGAGTTCGTAGGTGTTCAGAATGGTTTGATCCCTATTCAGCTGAATTCCTGTGACCAGACGAAATCTAGGTCTCCTACTCCTCCGCCATCTTGCTCCGCCCCCCTAGCTCTGACTTTTTAAGAGAATCATTACATTCCTTCTTCTGACATATTATTGTCTTCAGATGTGTCCTAAAAGAGCCATTTATTGAAAGTGTTTTTGTTCTCAGAAACTTGGCAAATGGTCACAATGATACTAAGTGACTTTTGAAGCCTCTTTCATTTCATGCTATACCCTTTTCATTATCTCAGAAGGTAGCTAGTCCAGAAATAGCTTATTTTCTCTATATAGTGTACTTTCGTGTATATAGAAATAAAATGTAGGTAATTTTATAGGTCTGAACACATAGAAAGGGTCTTAAGGCATAAAAAAGCAACATTGCTTCTGAACACTTGATTTGTTTTAGTAGACTGAATTTTAGAACCCACTGTTTTTTCTCTTGTTTTGACTATTAAGTGTGTGAGAGCAAAGTGCATAACCCTCATCAAATAATTATACAAGAAAATAAAATATATTATGTGTATAACAATTAGTCCATTTATGTCCATGAAATTATCTTTTTTTTTCTAACTCTACTGTCAGCGTTTCAATATTTTTGGAATGAACAAGTATTATATAAATAAATAAGAATAACTTAAAGGCATACTTTATAGTGGAGTTCTAATGCAATGATGAGCAATTTGATACAGTAAAAAAGAACAAAGCAGCAGGAGTAAGGGAAATTTGGATTGAAAGCTTGGCCCTGTCCATCATTAGTCATGAGTCCCTGGATAAGTCACTTTCCCTGTCTGTCCTTCAGTTTCTTTCTGTAAAATTGAAGATATTAGGCCATTGTGAAAATGAGTGTGAAAGTGCTCTGAGAAAACTGATGTGCTGTAAGAGTGGTGTAAAGTGCTGTTAGGATGTCTTATTGCAATGTTTTAAAGACAGCGCTTTTGGAAGATATGGATTTCCTGCTGGATCTTGTTCATTTGCACCATTAGCATTGGATTCAATTGAGGGAATAATCATTCTCCTTATTCACTTTCCATAGATGGTACTTCTGAAGTTTAGTTTCAAATATTGCAAGCTTGCATTGGCTTCCTTTGGTCCTTGAAGCAATAATGCCTCTTCTGCAGGAAATAATGAGCAAAGTGCCCTTCGAAAATATCCTTATTCTAGATTCCAATAAAAATGAAAATAAACACTTCACAGTTTCATATTTGCTCTCTGCTTTTTCCCGACCCAAAACTCTACTCCAGTTCTTGGAGGAAACAAAGGGTTTGTGGATCATTCAAACATTCAAAGATGAGGTCCAAATATTCAGATGCAGGTGGCAGTACCATGCTTACTGGGAGCCATCATCTAGCCAGATTTATATGATTGATAAACATGGAGAAAAAGCAGAAACTACAATGACATGTAGTAAAGGTCTCATTGTGCAGAACAAAAAATATTATTTCAAAATAAATTACATGCAGAGAAAAAAAATCTCCACCAATAGCAATCATGGGGGAAAGTGTTGCTTCTATCTGAAATAATTTCTTACCTCCTGGAGTTTCAAACAATCTCTATAAGCATATATTTTGTTATGAGTATGTTAGCATTTATTATGAATGAAGA
The DNA here is from genome assembly GCF_003265705.2 of Callorhinus ursinus. NCBI lineage: Eukaryota > Metazoa > Chordata > Mammalia > Carnivora > Otariidae > Callorhinus > Callorhinus ursinus. Next base: position 12,568,175 of record NW_027397101.1, on the reverse strand, counting down.
CGTTATAATAGCTAGTGCTAATTAGCATATTCAAATAGAAGGGGGCATTGTTTTTAAGAGAATGTCTGGCATCTTTACTTTACATTCTTGCATATTTAAATTGTCAAAATAAATACAAAATAGATAAGAAAACTAATTATCATTATCCTCTAATTTAGATCATTTAACTTGTATTAAAAGTTGACAATTAAGTTTATTTATTAATTGAAGAGCAGTACTGAATTTCTGTAGTCTAGATGCTGTCATCTAATATATTTGCATCATGCTTTTAGTTTAAAAAAGTCCTTGAGGTACATTTTCACGTGGAAATAATACAAATATCTGTTACCTTTAGATGGGAAATTGAGAGATGCTTAACAAGTTTATTCAAACATATTTAATGCATATTGAAGATGATACTAAGAGATCCTTACTAAAATATCATATTAATTTACTATGTAACATGATAGCGAATCACAATAGTTGGAATATAGGGTGACTTTATTCATGAAATTTATACATTTTGAAATGAACATGCAAAGAGTCATCTATTTAATGATATTTCAAAACAATTTTCCTTAATATTACATCCCAACCATACATTAGATGTTTAATTAAGTACAGAAACAGTCAATTAAATTTGAAATAAAATAAGTAACTGCACTCTCGCATCATTGCAAACATATTTTTGTGGGTTACAAGATGTAGTTAAGGACTTTAAGATGTCTCTTCTCTATCTTGACATTTAAAATGTATTCCTAAGATAAAAGCTGAATATTAATTGTGTTCATAATTTCTGAACTACCACAGGTGTCTTTGGAAGTAAGAACACAATTACTTTTTTCTTTAATTGATTTATTACATTGCTAATGGCACTCCAAATAAGTATGGAATAGATTAAAATATAGTGTTATGATCATTTATGAGTTTAATAGCCCCCAGAGTATTTTATTTATTCTACAAATACTTTTTTCTTAAACTTCCTGAGAAAGGTTTTAAATATCTATGTTAAAGGCATTCTTTAATGTAAATATTGTTACTAATATTGCCTGTCACCTCCTAAACATAGAACTTGGGGGTCAACTTTTAGTTTTGTACACTGAGTAATTTAAAATTGTCACCTTTCTCCATATAATGTTTTATTCCCTCCCACCATTGTTTTTTGAAGAGAGAGAAAGAGTGTAAATGGGAAGTGGGGGTGAGGGGAGAGAGGAGGGTTAGTGGGAGGGAATCTTAAACAGGCTCCACACCCAGTGTAGAGCCCAATGCAGGGCTCAATCTCACCACCCCAAGATCATGACCTGAGCCAAAATCAAGAGTTGGATGCTTACCTGGCTGAGTCACCCAGGTGCCTCAATTCTCCTATTTTTTTTATTTATTTCCAAATAGTCAAGCATTCTGATTCCATTGTCATGTGCTTTCTTTGTGAACTTTCCTCCCTCCCTGTTAATTTCATATATTCCATATGGCTTTTAAATCTGATGAACACACCCTCCAAATTAGGTGACAAGTATTTTTTATGTGGTACATCCAACAGACATATACATGATATTATTAGATAGAACATGTGAGCATATTCCTTCCTAGGTGAAAGAATCACAATCATGTTATAATTTTCATAGTTGAAATGCCAATAGCAGTCATACCTGCAAATGAGGGATGAGGTTAGGACTGGCTTTACAGTGAATGAGACCCTTGAGCTCTATAGACTAATAGGTGTTTGTTTTATATACCTTGGTAGCAGAACCAGAAAGCATCTATAACAAAATGCACCCAAGATACTTGTGCATGGTAACTGCCAGCATATGTCTTAAAAAGATACCTTTATGTTAATGAAACCATAGCAAATGGCATAAGAGTCTGTGTACAAAAACTTCTATGTACAGATGTGGGTTAAAGTAAAGGAATAGGAAAAAAAATAAAGGAGTAGGAAAGATAAATGGTGTCTTTTTATATGGGCTTTCAGATGAGTGAATTGCATGATAGCTACTTTTGAGCAAGCAACATTTTCCCTGAAGAAAAGGACTGAAAACATACCTAATTGTCTCTGAACACTTTGAAATATAGCAATACTTAATACAATGACAGTGTTGAAAATAAAACAAAAATAGAAGGAGCTATATTAGTAAGATGGATTTATGTGTAGACCTGATGATAAATGCAAACAAGCATTCTCAATGGAAGGCAGATCTGATGACAGATGGAAAGGGGGAGGGATAAGACCCAGTTAAGAAAGAATGCCAGGCACCAGGAACAAAAATAAAGAGGTAGGAAATCAGCCTGGTATCTCAAGAAATATGAGTAATTTGTTCATTTTTAGCATTCATGTATAAAGGAGACACGTGGGTGAAGGATGTCTAGGAGGCTGGCCCTACAGCCTAGAAGACAAATGAAGATCAGAAGAGCCTCATATGCTATCACAAAACATTTAAGCATCATTCTTTAGATAACAGTGGGTGGGGAGGGGCACTGGTGCTTTATCAGTGTAATAAAATTATCTATTTTGAAATTTTAGAATGTCATTTGGGTAGCATTATGGAGAATGGGTTAAGTAATTGAAAGACTAGGGTCAGTGATGGTTTTATGAGTCCAATCCTAAACTGAGAAATAGTGGGGATGGAAGGAAAAAAGAATAGAAAAGTATTAAAGAGCTAGAGATGATAGCACTTGGTAAGGGATTGGTGTTGGGAAAAAAGAGGGAAGGATAGAAAAAATTAGTTGAGAAATTGAAATTAGAAAGAAACCTTTCAGAAGGTTACTTTTTTTCACTTTTTATCAAGACTAATACTTATTAATGCTAAAGTTCTATACATATATTTCAATTATTTTTAAAGCACACAAGCATAATTTATTAGCATGATTATGATTGTGATGGATGTAATCAGTCTTTTATACAGTGTTGTTTTGGTGAAGTGTTTAATAAATATAAAGGACTAAATAAAATATGTTACATTAAATATGTTAATTTTAAATATAAAAACAGGGACAGCTGGGTAGCTCAGTCAGTTGAGCGTCTGACTCTCAATTTCAGCTGAGGTCTTGATATTAGGGTTGTGAGTTCAAGCCCTACACTGGGTTCTACTTTGGACATGAAGCCTACTTAAAAATATAAATAAATAAAAATTTAAAAAATATATAAAAACATATACCATCTAAAAAGTGAAAATGCTTTCTCATTTATAAGCTTGTACAGCTTATATTTCAAAATAAAAGTTGTTTATTCATTTTCTAGCATAATGAATAGTTTTACATGTTATATTGTTGTATATATTTATATATGTATATACATATATAAAAAGGTTATATGTATATTTTATATGTATATATAAGTGTGTATATATGTACATACATATTTATATATATAGAGAGAGAGAGAGAGAGAGGAAAAGGCATACATACACACATATGAGGTTATTTAAGCATTATTTAAATTATAAATGTAGGAAAACATTTGTAGTTTTTTTAAGATTTATTTATTTATTTATTTGAGGGGGAGGAGGGGCAGAGGGAGAGGAAGAGAGAAACTCAAGCAGATTGCTCTGAGCATGGACCCTGACATCGGGCTTGATCTCACCACCCTGAGATCATGACCTGAGCCGTAACCAAGAGTTGGATGCTTAACCGACTGTGCCACCCGTTCATTTGTAGTTTTATATTAATCTGAGTTTTAATTTCTTTTGTTTTTGCGATTAAAGTAAAAATTAATTTGAGATAAAAGCATCAATAATTGTCTCAATGCGACATGTTGAGAATATCCAATCGTCTTTAAAAACATTTTATAAGAATCATAAAGTTTTCCGGGGGCACCTGGGTGGCTCAGTCAGTTAAGCATCTAACTTCGGCTCAGGTCATGATCCCAGGATCTTGGGATTGAGTCCCACATCGGGCTCCCTGCTCAGCAGGGAGTCTGTGTGTCCCTCTCCCTCTGCCCTTCCCCCTGTTTGTGCTCTCTCTTGTTCTCTCAAATAAGTAAATAAAATACTTAAAAAAATAATTATAAATTTTTCTGAATTTCTTGATCTGAATCATACAATAGTATATCTCGTATAGAGGGAGATACATGAAGGTTGTTATATATTTATTCAGGCTAAGTTATTTATATAAAACATAACTGTTCTTTGGACATAAACAATTAAAAACTGAAGGTCCATAAAGAATAGCAAATAAATCAGTGATGGCACAGGAGCAGCATAGGGTTTAGGATAATTTTGATTTTAATTGTATATTTGACAGTGAAAAACAGTGTGAATATAGGCAAATTTTTCCAACACTCTGAGCCTGAAATACTTTAGTTAAGAAAGGAGACAATGGCTTACTTCCTAGAGTTTGGAGACAAATTAGTAAATCTATTAAACACTAATTCATAAACTGTAAAGTACTATATCAAGATAGGCATTATTTTTATTGATACAAATTTGTATAAAATTAAGTAAGTGTTGTATTTCCAGAAAAATTTATTTTTATTTTATTTTTTTTAAGATTTTATTCATTTATTTGACAGAGAGACACAGCGAGAGAGGGAACACAAGCAGGGGGAGTTGGAGAGGGAGAAGCAGGCTTCGTGCGGAGCAGGGAGCCCAATGCTGGGCTCTATCCCAGGACCCTGGGATCATGACCTGAGCCGAAGGCAGATGCTTAATGACCGAGCCACCCAGGTGCCCCCAGAAAAATTTAAATCCTAGATGAACTAGATGGTAATGATGATAATTAATTTGATGATATTTGATTATTTGATTTTCTGGCCTTATTAAAGACTTATTATGACCCATCCATTACCTTATTCAACCCTATGAGACCAGTGTTATTATCACCCTTATATCTCAACTAAAGGCTTACTAATTGTAAGGAAGTTGTTTAAGGTCACATCTAGTACATGACAAAGCTAACTGTGTCTGACTACAGACCCTTACATACATGCCAGACTGCACTTCCTCAGATCAAGAGGAGTTAGTTATTCAGAGCACCTCTAGAATTTTCATACATTTCCTTCCCTGTCAAATACTGTATCATTCATTACATACTGTGTCAAAAAGTGTGATAAGCCATAAACCTGTTCCGTCGATTTTAATGAAAGATGTTTGGCCAAATAGATTTTTGCTCCTAACTTATTTTGACCCTTTATATTGACCATTTACTATAAACTAGCTTGTGAAAAATAAAATCCATTCTGAGCCTATATGTGACATGAGAAGATTGGGATCTTAAGGTTGAGTCTTCCAGGTTTCTTCCACACAAAGTTTTCTTACTCTCTAATACTCCCTAAAACATAAAATAAACAAAATTATCAATAACATTGAAATTTTTAAAAAGTACTAATAGCTGTTTGGAATATGTGCAGAAAATATCTTATCCTGAAGTTGTAGCTTATTGATTTTAAAAAGTTGCTGTTTAAAAATTTACCTGTTATGAGCTAGGTGTGTTACTAAGACATTAAAAATAAATTTCTTGCTATAAAAGCTTAAATGAATTTTAAATTTGTATTCATTCAATCTTATTATTTAAATGAAATGTTTTTATTTTTATATATCTTTTTTAAAGATGTTATTTATTTATTTGACAGAGAGAGGAGAGAGACAGCGAGAGAGGGAACACAACCAGGGGGAGTGGGAGAGGGAGAAGCAGGCTTCCTGCGCAGCAGGGAGCCCAATGCGGGGCTCGATGCCAGGACACTGGGACCATGACCTGAACCGAAGGCAGACGCTTAACAGCTGAGCCACCCAGGCGCCCCTAAATGAAATATTTTTAAACACTTTTACAACTCTGCTTGTAACTGTGGAAAACTGATGTAAGAGTTTTGAAAGAATATGTCTAAGTTGTAATACGCTCCTATACGACTTTTTTTTTCACAAAATTTATGCCACTAAATAGCATGAAAATATTTTTAAAGGAATAGAATAATGCATATGGAGGTCGTTGATATTTTTAATGGTCAGTTACTCCCCGTAAAATATTTTAGTAAACCTTTTCCACCCCAGTGGGATATCGTTTTGTTATATTCTAGGGGAGCTTTCCAATGAAAGGAACTAATAAGTATCTAATCGGACCAGGCTGTACGTGTTAGCTCAGGCTTTGAGTGTTTTATGATAGGCATATAGCTCTAGTGAATTTTGCCCAAATGACCGTTGTCAACCCCCAGTGTACCGTATGTTGTGACGGGTAGAGTTGCTGCCAGCGGCCAATCGGCCATCTGGAATAACGCTTACTAAGTACTCTAAAGACCGCTCAGAAGTGCAGGTGAGAGCCAACAGCCCCCGGAATAGGTCTTGATCCCTTCCCTGGGGATCAAAACCTGAACGTGACCTTAGGAATTGAGTTTCTTAGAGGCATAATAAAGGGTAAATATTTTTGCTAAATTTTTTACATGTTATATTTAGCAAGGCATATGTTTCATAGTAATGTGGAAATCTAGTTTCCATTTATTTGGAAGAAATCTTGTCATTTTAACATGAAGATGTCCGTAGTTAAAATGATAGTACAAATGCTAGCCAAAAACAAAGCCACTGATTTTTTTAAATTTTATTTTATTATGTTATGTTAGTCACCATACAGTACATCATTAGTTTTTGATGTAGTGTTCCATGATTCATTGTTTGCGTATAACACCCAGAGCTCCATGCAGTACGTGCCCTCTTTAATACCCATCACCAGGCTAACCCATCCTCCCACCCCCCTCCCCTCTAGAACCCGCAGTTTGTTTCTCAGAGTCCATAGTCCTTAATGGTTCATCTCTCCCTCTGATTCCCCCCCTTCATTTTTCCCTTCCTTCTCCTAATGTCCTCCATGCTATTCCTTATGCTCCACAAATAAGTGAAACCATATGATAATTGACTTTCTCTGCTTGACTATTTCACGTAGCATAATCTCCTCCAGTCCCATCCATGTTGATGCAAAAGTTGGGTATTCATCCTTTCTGATGGCTGAGTAATATTCCATTGTATATATGGACCACATCTTCTTTATCCATTCATCTGTTGAAGGGCATCTCGGCTCTTTCCACAGTTTGGCTATTGTGGGCGGCCATTGCTGCTATGAACACTGGGGTGCATATGGCCCTTCTTTTCACTACGTCTGTGTCTTTGGGGTAAATACCCAGTAGTGTAATTGCTGGGTCATAGGGTAGTTCTATTTTGAAATTTTTGAGGAACCCCCACACTGTTTTCCAAAGTGGCTGTACCAACTTGCATTCCCACCAACAGTGTAAGAGGGTTCCCCTTTCTCCACAACCTCTCCAACATTTGTTGTTTCTTTCTTTGTCAATTTTTGCCATTCTAACTGGTGTAAGGTGGTATCTCAATGTGGATTTGATTTGAATTTCCCTGATGATGGCCACTGATTTTTATATGCCATTTCATATAAAGGAGAGGCTGCTATTTAAAACAGATTTACATACTGATTCTATTTTTTAAATACTTTGCAAATAAGTGATATGCAATAATGCAATTAATAAAAGAAAAAATGACACCAAAATTTTTCTTTTCAGTAATAGTATAGAGCCTTTGTGTAGACTTCTCTTATAGAATCATTTAATTTTCATAATATTGATATGCTGGGGTGCCTTTGACATCTTTGTTATCTAAAAACAATTTGAGAAATATACTTAGCTCTGAAATTCATGACACTTGAAATTGTTGAGAACACTGACAGTCCTCCTTTGCCAACGTGTATCTTATGGACTTGTAAGTAGAAGAATAAGAAGTCTGGCGGATGCTTATTGGCTGTTCAGGGCAATATCCCCAAACCAAGAGTGATTTTTAATTTTCATTTTTACCTCTGAGAAAGCTAAAATCTACCTAGGTAGATACAAAGATAGCACTGTTACCATGTGAAAAGCTGGCCCTTACTTTGATTGATGCATACTGCCAGTCCGCAGAAGTGGAGATATCTCTTTGTTAGTATCAAGCTGCAGTGCTATCTCTTCCTGTCTCTTTCTTGACTAAGAATGAATCTCTTTAAGATATCTGGAAAACAGTATGGATATAAATTGATGGCTTTAAACAAAGCAAAGCAGTTTTCACAAGAAAACCCCTAATATTTCTGCTTTTGGTGAAAACCACAGTTTTCTGAGTAAAATTACATAGAATTATATATACAAGTCCTTTGAGACTTGGGCTTTTGAGAAATAAAAGTGCAAGCTAACTGATAGAGTAAACAAGAGTTAGAGCTTCACAGAGGAAAAATAAAATAACTCTGAGCAAATGAGATTACTCATGAAATGAGAATTGATTACTTTAAACTTAGAGTTTTTTGTTCAACGCCCTTTAGTAAAGATGAATTTTGCCATTATAAAAAAAACAAGAGTGCTGATTTTAGCAGTAATGACAAGCTAAAATATGGAAAGCATTATTCACATGAAAGGCGAGGTATATGCAGTGATCTCTTAATTAAGGGTTTTGTGTTGTATTATTTTCTGTTATAAAAATACAAAGAGTGGAATGATTTGTATCCAAAATGTTTATATATTTTATATACTGATATTCATAATTGTGCAAGTGTATATTCATATACATGTGCATGTATGTATATGTGCACATATACATATAATTGAATATATATGTACTAAATATTTGCAAAGAAAAGCTCAACTTAATAAGATGAGCAAAAAAGTAAATAAAGTTGTATATGAATTATGATTGTAATCACATGTACAGCATGTGTTTTAATATATTTTAGAATAATTGAGTCAGCCTGCCATTAGTTTAATTAAATTTTTTACACCTTCTTGATTAGACAGCTAGTTTAATGACATCTTCCACACTTTGAGCTATGAAGTGTGGCTCATTCTAAAGTTCTGTAATGAGAGGGAAAATGTAAATCTGATGAACATCTCGACAGAATTAAAAAAAAATTCAGTTTTCACTTGTGAAAAAAACAACAGAATCCAGAGATGATTAGCATTTTGCTTAAAACAAATTTAGTATGAGCATGATGTAATTGGGCATTAAATGGGTGAAAACTTTTATAAGGGATTGTACTCTATAGGGACAAACCTCAATGCTGAGAGAGCAAAGTAGCATGTTACAGATGGGATTGTGTGTGTGTGTCTGTGTGTTGCTGTATATTAGGCAAACAATACTGCAAAAGTGAACAAAGAGAATGTTGTTCTGGTGACGATAGGTAATACAGGAACAGATATTCATTTAATGTATTATGAAGTATATATAAGATTGAAGACAGAATGAGATTGGATTTTACTTTATTTAGCACTTTAATATTTCAGTAATTCCTTTATAAAGCAAACATTTGAATGACTCTGATGAGCTGACTGTAAGTTGCCAGCAAGCTCAGCAGCCATTTTGTATTTACTAGAAAATTATCATTGGTCTCTGGAGCTGGTTATTTATAGCATGAGCTCTGAGACTTTTATCAAAATGTTTATTTTTATATTTATTTAGCACATATTTAGCTAATATTTATATAATATTTAGCACATAAATGCTTCAATCAGTGGCCATTTGCCATTTTTGAACATTAGAAACCCAGTGATTCTAGGTGTCTAAATTCTGCTTGTTCTTGGTTATATTGCATAGGCCTAACATGTTTGTCCTCACTTTAGTATCCACTTGTTTTTTGTAAGAGCATCAGAAGAACATCCACATTGAGATTCTCTCCTGTGTGACTGTCGATGTGTTATTTTTTGATAAATTTACAGTTTTCAAACCCTCCTCTTCAAACAGTAAATGAAGATTCCTGTGATAGATCATTGCCACAGAGACCCATTTATGGGCCATCTTGCTTTTGTGGGAATAATAGTTCTGAACAGTCAACTAAAAACAACAAATCTCATAATGTCTAAGAGAGAGGAAAAAAGGAAAACAATTCTGTAAAGCTTTGTTTATGTCTATTTTGATTTAGATACCCTATTTTGTCAAACCTTGAAGATTCAATTACAATACATGATGGCCTCATAACTTAATAAATATAGTACATACTACTTTGATCTAATGCTAATTCATTATTCTTATAAAGTCCCTAAATATGACCATGATGTTGCCACACAGTTCATTTTGAACTCTCCAATATAGGTCTTAATTCAACTCAAACAAAAATTTTGAAATATAATCTATTTTTGTGCTTCTAAAACAAAGTTTTTCAGTCGCTGAAGTAGCTTTCTGCAATTAATTTATCAGGTTATGAAAAGAAAATATGCTCTTAAAAAAAAAGAACATATCCTCTATTGGAACATCGTAGTGAAAGGCTTCTTGAGGATTCAACCTACCATCAGTACATCAGTATTTAAAAAAAGAAGAAAAGGGGGGAAAAAAATACCCTGCAATGAAAAGTAGATTCCACCCTCTTCCCCAAATCAAGAGGATGAATTCCAAACCTAAAAACATACACTGGAAGTTACCATGTATTTATACTTACCATGGACTTGAAAGTTGGATTTTAAGTACAATTTTTAACTATGAATACATTTACTTTCAGATACTTTAACTTTTAAATTCTGTTCCCTTTATCTTTGCCATAATATATCACTCTAAGCAATTGTCATTACTCTACTTTCAGAGGAGAATCTTTAAAAATGTCTCCTAACTGCCACATGAAATATGGTTTACTGTTGTCACTTTTAACTTTTGCAATTATAATTTGCTTTGAATGCTATTGGAGACTCTCTTGGAGAAATCTAATAAATAGAAACAAAAGAAGGAATATTGTTAGTATTTATGTAGGGAGCATGACCATGATCTTCCTCAGAACAGGGACTAAATCATATTCATAATTTAATCACAATGTCTGGAGCATAGTAGGTATTTCATGAATAAAATTTTTGCACTTGTTAAGTAATTCTTCATACCACACTATAGCATTGTGTCTGAGCCAACCTTTCTGAGTTTCCGCTGAGTTTTTTGGAATAATAATAAAGGACTTTGTTATTAGCAAAATGGAGATAGTTAGCCATAGCAAAAAAAAAAAAAGTGAATGCAAAACTAGGATTATAGATAAACTGGAATACAAAACAGGAAGAAAAATGGAAATTAAGTTAAAGAAAATAGCAATAACAAGACTCTATAAAAGGGATGGATGCTGAAAAGCAGTTTCAGAAACCACATCTGTTAATTTGACAATATAAAAATGGTACAGCTGTGAAGTATGAAATAAAATGCCTTGTAGAACCTGAAGTGGACAGCATGACTCAAATTGGACAGTAAGCTCATTGTTATAATTTATCACCATCTATTTAAAATGGCTCCTTAAAAACAGAAGTGGTATTTTCCTATCTGTATTAGTTTTAGTCAATTAGACATGGCTAAAAAATTTACCCACAGTGTAGTCCATAACTCTTCTATCTGGACATGTTACCATTACAATAAAATTATGTTCTCTATTATCTAAATAGGCTGACATCATATGTTGGAGACTGTGTAAATATAAAGAGCAGGGTGAATGAGGAAAAGGGACGGAAAATGTAATTCTGTTTGAGGTCCAAATACCATGAATACCTAGCTAAGGAACTCCTCTGATCCGTGGTGCTGGACATACTTGTTTCATGAAGTAGTGAGTTCTGTTGCAGATGGTCAATGCAAATTGGCTTCCTAGATAAAGAAGAGGTAAAACTCCTGTAAGAGTAAAGAAAATATAGAACCCTTAGAAGGGTAGGGCTAAATCAAATAATATCCATTATCATAACAGATAGAAAAATGAAATGAGGGAGACATTTAATTCTGACAGTGCAGGACACACACTGAGAACTTTTAAAGCATATTAAAGTGACGGGAAACATAAAATTTAGACTAAATAAGAGAATGCAGCTCAAAACTGTAAGTGCTGTTTGATGAAATTTAAGCCATATAATAAGCAAAGTTATTTGAAGCCACTGGGGCCAGGGAGAATGAGTTCAATTATTTCTTTAAAATAAGCCAGGGAATGTGCCCAATGCTTGGAGAAAAATAAAGTGCTTTCCTTTTGGTTGTTCAGCTGGTGCAGCCTACTTCTCACTTGCACCTTGAATGACCAATAGTGATACAAAATAAAGAAAATACAGTAAATTAGCTCACCCAGGGTTTGTTTCTGACTCATAATCACTCTCATCCTTATTCAAGGATCTCTATGTCTCTTTTAACCTAGTTCTAGTCTCTACACCTAGATAAATTACATCTCATAATAATGAAAGAATTTGCAGAATTCTTAAGCCACTATCAATATTCCCTGAGAAACCTTAAATGTTTTCAAAGGGGACAAAAGACAAGAGATGACCTATTTCTCATCTGTATATTAAAAGAACATAAATTCTGCCTGGGAGTAAACTCAATATTAATTCCTGAAAAAAGTGCAGAAACAATTATGAACTGGATTGTGAAAATTAGAAAATTTATTGGTGACCTGTAGAAGCTAATATATGTTGATTAAAAATGTCATGCAGATTATTAATATCATTACTTCCAATTTTTCAGAACTACATTTTGTTCAGAACTACAATTATGTTCGGGGCTTAGATATTATATAATGATAAACCTAATTGTTCTTAAATTATAATGTTGTTGTAAATTGTTGATTTTTGTAATGTTGAATTACAACATTATGATGTTGAATTTTCCTCTTTGTTAAACCTTAGGAATTGACAAGATATCTATAAAAAGATTTCTGAAATTTAGTGCAACATGAAAAGCACTAGACTTTTGATTAAGATGTGTAATGAATCATGGAACACTACATCAAAAACTAGTGATGTAATGTATGGTGATTAACATAAAAAATGTACATTCCCATTTCCGCCTCTAGAAATTTTAATTCAGTATAAGTGGAGGTACGGTTCAGGGATCTTTATTTTTTATAAACATTTCAGGTTACTAGGAAGCACATAATCTTGAACCTCATTTTGAGAAATACTGAATCTAGCCTGAAACAGGAAAGAGATCAGACATAAACTTTGAGGAATATTATAATTAGAAAAATAATCTTTAAATTTAGGAGCCAACAACAAATAAGAAAATATAAAGTTCTATTCATTGGAGTTCAGGAAGATGATATGAGAACTCAGATATATTTTTGCTTCTACCTTAACAAAAAAGGAAATAACCTCTGATAGTAATTACAAACAGATCATCACTGGCACCCTTGCTGAGTTTCATGTTAAAGATCCCCACATCCTAAATAATCTAAATATCAGAGATAACTCTATCTGGTGGTTAGAGGTAGGGGCTTGAGAGCTTGGCCTCCTGCATTTGAATGCCAGCTCTACTGATAATAACAAGCAAGTACTGTCAGATCCTTGTGCTCCATTTTTTGGTCATCTATGAAAAGGGAATTATAATATCACCTGCTTAATGGGGTCTCAGTGAAGACGAAGTGGGTTAATACATGTAAATTGTCTAGAAAAATTCCAGACACACATAAACTTCAAAATATAGTAGCTTCTGTCGTTTTTGTTCCCTCTTCTTCCTCCTCTTTTTATCATTTCACTTTTTATTATTAACATTATTTTGATCATCATTTTCATCTCTAGGGATGAATGGAAATTAAAGAATGCACAGGTGTCAAGAGCAATATTCCATCTTTTGTTCACAACCAGTAATTTGAAATACTAATCAGATTACCTCTGCCTGGTTAAGTTAAAAACTGGTGGACTTGAACATGCTAGTGTGGGAGTGAGTGGTTGGGAGCAAACTTTAACCAAATAAATAAAGCCAAATATTGAAAGTAGGTTTAAATATTGAATTATCTTGTTTTAATTGACATATCCCTTGCTAAAAAGACAGACAATTTTAACATAATGAAAAGAAATTTAAGGTTGTATATAAAAATAATAATGCATGCACAGGAAATAACAAAAAAATGTTATAGTAGAACATTTATGAATCCTAATCTGTCCTCTTCATTGGCACTTCATGGGATGAAAATCAACAGATACATCTAAAGCTTTTTTCCCCCTTTTCTGGAAAAAAAAAATTATCAAGACAGCTATTTGTAATATGGAGTCATTTTCTTTATTGTTAATAATGAGTCTTGCCCAAAATGTATATTCTGTCCTTCTTGATTTGCTAATGATTAATATAAAGTCATTACAACTAAACAGCATTTAAAAATATTGTCATTTTATCTTTATTTTTCCTTTTCATTTTGCATAAAATTTATAATATCCAAAATTTGTTAGAAAATCTCTGTGAAAGACTGATCAAATATTTTTAATTAAGTTTTAGAGTTTAAAAAAATGTGTATCTTCCATTGATTTATAGTCTTGATAAAGTAGTAAACATCAATAATTTCAAAGAGGAAAAAAAGACTAGTGGGCTATAGGAACAGAACACCAGAGTATGGTGTCCTGGAAGTCAAAATAACAAAAAGTTTAGATGAAAACAAGGTCATCTTTGTTGAGTACTGATGAGATAACACATAATTTCAGGCCTGAAAATTGTCTGCTGGATTTTACAAATGGCACAATCATTGGTGATTTTTATACAAGTAATTTCCTTAGTGCTATGAAGCTTTGTCCCCAAAACAACAGAGACCCTACTTTGGACCATTTTTTTGTGTAGGCAAACCTAAGAAAAGAAAACTTCAGCATTGAAGCCAGGTTTAGTGATATTCTTGACCACTTATATCTCAAGACTTTGTGTTAGTAAGGGTTCTCCAGAGAAATAGAACAACTAGGAAATCATAAGATAAATAGACAGACATACAGGTAGAAATTTATTATAAGGATTTGGTACATGTAATTATGGAGGCTGAGAAGTCCCAGAATCTGCAGTCAGCAGGCTGGAGATCTAGGAAAGCTAGTGGGGTAAGTTCTCATCTGAGTCCAAAGGCAGGAGAAGACTTCTGTCCCAGATACAAGACAGTCAGACAGAAAGTAAATTCTGTTACTCTGCCTTTTTCTTTTATGCAGGCCTTCAGTGAATTGGATAAGGCCTCCCGCACTGGGGAGGGCAATCTGTTTTACTCAGACCTCAAATTTAAATGTTAATGTCATTAGGAAACAACCTCACAGACCCCAGAATAATGTTTAACTAAGTATCTGGGCATCTGGTGGCCCAGTCCAGTTGACACATAGAATTAACTATTACAACTGTCATATAAATTATCCTAGTATAATACAAGCTCCTGCTAGAAGGGATCTTGTCTTAGACCCTCTTTCCTTATCAGCATGGTGAGATAAAAACTGAAACAGAAAATCACTTCCAGGAGGGCTTAGAAATCTAATGGTGACCTTCTTCCATCTAGCTCTGTTGCCCAATTAATCCTTAGAAGTAATTTCCTTCCTTTTTCCTCCCATCCCTTTCTTACTTTCCCCTCTTCCTACAATTAGTATTAATGATTATCAAAAGAAAGAAAGAAAGAAAGAAAGAAAGAAAGAAAGAAAGAAAGAAAGAAAGAAAGAAAGAAAGAAAGAAAGAAGAAATAAAAAATATACATATTAATGATTACCTACTACTTGGTACGCACTGACTGGGGCTCTAGGAATAAAGCAGGAATAAAACAATGTTTCTGTGATTATGAAGCTGAACATTCTAGGGTGGGAGTAAGAGGGAGCAAAACTTAACCAAATAAATAAAAACAAATATATAAAAATAACAGATATGCCAGATGGTTATGAATGCTGTAGAGAAAAAGCAGAAATGTGTGTGTGTATGTCTGTGTGTCTGTGTGTAGAAGGGGAGGCTATATTTTATTTTATTTCATTTTTTTAAAAGGGGAGGCTATATTTTAAACATCATGGTCCAGGAAGGCCCCACTATGTGGGGAGAGCCCTAACAAATTAATCCTACTTTCTGTTTAATTAACCAAGGGCAAAGGCATACAAGAAAAGTTAACCAAGGGCAAAGTGTATATTTTTCACTTACAGATATTGTTTTAAATTATACTATTGTGAAACATACAATACTATTATATTTGTCTTGAGCTGGATTGCACAATCTCACTACATTAATAGATTTAATGATTTTAGACACTGAAGAACTTCAAAGATTTATAATTATACCATTATTATGCTTTCTTCATTTCCACTGCGTTTTAAAACAATAGCAAGCACTGTGTATTTCATCCTGACTTGTAGACTTAATAGAAAACAACCTACATTACTTAATCATTTGTCTTTCATGGTTTCTCTCCCATTTCTTCTCCCTTTTCTCTGCTTTAGGAGACATCATTAACTAATCTCTTTAACTCCATAAATAAGTAAAATGATATATTCACAGTGTAAATGTTTTAAACCTTGGAAAAAAATCTGGAGTCATTTAATGAAGTCCTGAAGATATGTTAAAAATGAAGTGCTGCTGGCAAACTAAAAGAAGATTTGAATATTCAAACAGTGAAGACTAGAATGCTTCTCTAATTGGGATTCAGTTCATGTTGGCTTTACTCAGAGCTGCTTGTCTTAGGTCCCAGTAAGCCCCATGATTCTTCCTGGGGAATAGTCTTCCTTGACACTGCTGTTTTCTTTTCTTTTTCTTTTTCTTTTTTTTTTTTATCAATTGGATAAATTATTAAATTTATTTATATTTCATGACGTTGTTTTCTAATTTTAATTTGAATTCTGTTATTTTCAATATTAACTAATAACGTGTTTTTTTAAAGATTTTTTATGATTTATTCATTTGAGACACAGAGAGTGAGAGAGAGAGCATGAGCAGGGGGAGAGGCAGAGGGAGAGGGAGAAGCAGGCTCCCTGCTTAGCAGGGAGCCTGATGTGGGGCTCAATCCCAGGATCCTGGATCATGACCTGAGCCGAAGGCAAATGCTTAACCATCTGAGCCATCCAGACGCCCAACTAATAGCATGTATTAATAAATGCTTCAGAATCTAAATTCATTTTCCATGCATCATTCTTGATATACAGGTATTATAAGGCAGATAAATATCACCATATTTGTTATTAATTGTAATGCTTTTCATCTAAAATGTTTAAATAACAGTAACTTAGCAAAAGCATATCATATTTGCTATATCCATTAGTTATGCCCACAAACTAAATGTCATAAGAATGTAAAGAAAGAGCATCCTTGAGATCTCAAGGATGAAGAAAATAGCAAAATTCAAATAAAATAACAAAGAATTCTTTAAATTATTAGAAATATTCATTTTTTATAGCAAGATGACTATAATGGATTATTAGAACATAATGTGTTTTGAAGATTTCTAATATTTTTCTTACTAAAACATGATTGATAAGCCCTGAACTACCTATATTTTATCATCATCATCCATCCCTAGGAAAGGAATTCTTGCTCTATATGTGAAACATTTCTTGTTCTATGTAAAAAAAAGAAGTAAATGGAGCACAGAAACCTCTAAACCCACACAGTTTACTGTCTTCACTAACAAAAGTTTATAATTCCACTGTCTTCATCAACTTGGCTTTATTATTCAAGAAAATGTTTGCCCAGGAAGGTGAAAGATCTGAAAAATTTGTTTGTTTATTTCAGGGACTTCCTGTAAAACTCATTTAAGTGAACATCAGGCTGTATAACTTTTCAATAACATCAAACAATTGATTATTTTCCAAGATTCTTTGAACTCTCACCTCAAAACCTTCCCCTTGCTTTGCCTGTCAGTCCTAAATTATTGTATCAGAATCCTTGCCTGATGGGAAGTTAGCCCTGTGTGGGAAGACTCACCTTAAGCCAGATCTCCAAACCTCATAAATATCTTGAGATTGGCCTCTCTACTGAGACATTCCTAAGTCTCTGTCAAAGTAGTGATCTGTTTTACTAAGTAATAATAAACTCACTTTGCCATATGTTAAGTTAGTTTTTCTGTAGTATTTTCTGGCAGCTTGTAATTGACAGGGATGAATTTGAACTATTTGTTCATTAGCATCTTTCTTTAAATTAAGCTGTTTTCTTTTACCCCCTTTTCTACCCCCCAGTTCTATTGAGATATAATTGATATAGCATTCCCTAATTTTAAGGTGTACAACCTAATGATACATGTGTATATTGCAAAATGATTACAGTAAGTTCAGTTAACATCTATCACCTCACAAAGTTACTTTTTTTTGTCTTATGATGAGAATTTTTAACATATAAATATATTTTTAAAGATTTTATTTATTTATTTGAGAGAGAGCACATGAGAGGGGGGAGGGTCAGAGAGAGAAGTAGACTCCCTGCTGAGCAGGGACCCCGATGCAGGACTCGATCCAGGGACTCCAGGATCATGACCTGAGCCGAAGGCAGTCGCTTAACCAACTGAGCCACCCAGACGCCCTTATGATGAGAATTTTTAAGACCTACTCTCAGCCTCATCATTTTCTTTTTTATAACAGGGCATATGCTTTAAGTTAATTTCCAATAAAAGTGATATGTTTCATTCTCTATGCATTTCTTTAATACTCTTCTTGAACATTCCTATCTCAAAAGTGTTATGTATTTTTTAAATACACTCTCTTTTTCCTGTCTTTGAGGGGGAAAAATACACTTTGTTGTCTTTCAAGATTAATCTTGGATTTGTACCTCAATAAAGGTGTTAAAAATTAATTAATTTTGGACATTTTGCTGCCCATGTTCTAGAAATATTCTCTTTTCCCCTTTTGTTCCCCTCAGTTTTTCTCACTCTATGTGTTATCTCTATCACTGTATCTTTGGTTTTTGCACTGCCCTTCTTGGTGATACCCTCTTTTCCTGTAAAAATAAGCATCTGTTTTCTCTCTAAAACTTCCTCTTGCCGAGATCCATTTTTCTAGTTGAAAATACTATTGCTTATTCTTTTTTCTCATTTCGCTCCATGTCTTTATTTAAAAGTTCTTTCCAATATACGGCATAACATTAAATAAATAGGATTTATTAGAGAATGGACACATGTCATTAGTCTACAGCCTACCACCCTGAACGCACCCGATCTCATCTGATCTCGGAAGCTAGGCAGGGTCGGGCCTGGTTAGTACTTGGATGGGAGACACATGTCATTAATAACCTCAGAAATTATAAAACTCAAATTTTATAAGCATAATAATGATGCACACCATTATTTTTAATTAAGGATTTAAGTAATTTTAATTCATGTGGACTCTTATTCATTAGAAGCAAGTCCATAGCCTGGCCCACATGGAAGGGGATAAGGCTCCACTCTTTAAAGAGAAGAGTGTCAAAAACTTTTTAGAGTGTAATGTATTAAAACCACAATATATATGAATACATATAGTATTATCAGGAGTATGGTATGGCTGGAATTACATATATATTTACTAAAAATGTGGGAGATAAATTTCAGAAAGAAAAACAGTTTGACCTTGAATATTTGGTAGAGGGATTTGAACTTGATTCTTTACTTTCATTATGTATGTATTTATGTATGTATTTTTGAGAAATGGAGTGATATGATAAAATGGTCTATTGAATGATTAGTATGACCTTGATATGAAGGATAAATTGTAGAGGGGAGAAACTACAGAAAAGAATAGAAGTTTCTTAAAGCTATATAAGTGGTTACTAATCTTTACAAATTTTAGAAATGCAGCAATTCATACAAAACTCATCAAGATAGTTTTCTAAGATTTATTTTTCAAAAGATATTCTTATATTTTTAACTGAAGTCATGTTCTCTAGATTATTTATAGTAGCAATTGGCAAACATTTTCTGTAAAGAACCAGATAGTAAATATCTTAGGTGTTGTGACTCATATACAATCTCTGTCATGTATTCTTTGTTTTTGTTTTGTTTGTTTTTTATAATCCCTTAAAATGTGAAAATCATATTTAGCTTGCTGGCAATACAAAAACAGGCAGCTGGCCAGATTTGGACCATGGACTATACTTTGCCATCCTCAGGTCTATAGTCTTACATTTAATTTAGATTTGTATTTATACTCTGTATATAGTTAGGCATTGAGCATTATTTCTGTGATTCCCACAATGGCTTAAGATGTAGAAACTCAGAAGGGTAAACTGAGTGTTAGAAAGGTTAAGTAACTTGCTCAAGTGGGAGAACAAGTAATTAAACCTAGGTCTTTAAGCAATAAACCCTGTGCCACTAGCATATAGAGAAGAGCAAGCTCTACCACTTGTCTTCATGAGACCTATACTGTGTCAAAGGAAACAGGTATTGAAAGAACTGCTTTAATCAGGCAAAAGTCCATAAATGCAATTTTAGAGGTCCACCATTATATTAAGCAGGAAGGATTAAATATAGTCAACCTAAACCAGCTTTCTCATCCTAGCCCCAGTTCCTAGCTGAATAAACTTGCGGAGTCATTAAAATTCACTGATATTCCACTACTTCATCTTTGATATGTATTTATTTCAGATGGTTTATTATTACAGGTTATCAGGTCTTTGCTTCTTCATGGACATAGTGAAAAATATTGGCCTTACATGGTGGGTTAGCTCTAAAGCTTACACGACATTCTTCTAAGGAAATAGCAGATATCGAGACAAACAGAGGCCAGCCCACAACCACATTCTTATGAGAGGGAGACTTGAAAGTGCTTATTTGAGGAAGGCTTCATTCCTGGTGCTAAAATCATTACCCAGAATTCATTTATTTGTCTAAAACTGGCCCCTTTGGTTGGGTGTCACTTGTTCTTAGAGAAATGGGAATTACAAAGAGAAGGAGAAGAAACTTGGAACAAAGACACTTGGCCAGGGAAATACAGTGCTTATTTTAAAATTGGTAAGTAAAACATAAAATAAAATAAAATAAAATTGGTAAGTCATTTTGTGACAAAGAATGTGGTAGTGGAAAATGGGAAGAGAAGGGGCGCCTGGGTGGCTCAGTTGGTTAAGCAACTGCCTTCGGCTCAGGTCATGATCCTGGAGTCCAGGGATCGAGTCCCACATCGGGCTCCCTGCTCAGCAGGGAGTCTGCTTCTCCCTCTGACCCTCTTCCCTCTAGTGCTCTCTATCTCTCATTCTCTCTCTCTCAAATAAATAAATAAAATCTTAAAAAAAAAAGAAAATGGGAAGAGAGCTGATATTACCTGTATTCCTCCATTTTAGCAAAAAACTATCAGAAAGCCATTTTTATAAAAGTATTTAAATGCCTTCCAAAAACCAGGGACAGTTTTAGAAAAAAACAATTCCACTTAGGTGTATCAACAGACTAAATAGTAATGTCCTCTTTTTGTATGGGTGTGTGTATTATAGGTATATGGATATAACCTATCAGATCTGTAATATAGGACATTACATAAAATGTTTTTTAATAAATCATTAGTCTCTTCCATAAATTCCCCATCAAAAAGAATTGCTATGAGTTGATCATTTATGTCATTTGTATCTATTCACATTTTGCTAATATGTAAAGAACTGAATCATTTGCAAGGAATAGATGTTTAGCACAAAATATGGTTTCCTTCTCATTTATCTAGCAGACTATTACCATTTTATAAGAACAGTGTGTATATATATATATATATATGTATATATATATATATATATATATAATCACTATCATATAGGTGATAGTGATGATATATCACTATCATCATCATTATCAAATGATCATCACATATCAGCACATATCATCATTATCAAAATAGGCCATAAATTATACATACTGTTTGAGAAATGCCATCATCAATAAACAAAGTTCATTGAAAGGATTACTTTAGGTCAAATCACTGGGTATTTCTGACAACTTTCTAACAAGGTGTAAACCTCATAAACTTAGAACTGAAAATGTCTCTTACCTATGGAAAACTCTTTGGTGAGCTGAAGGGGTATTAGAGCCCTTTGCACCTGGCATGTTTTAAGAATGGCACAAATCAGGCAACTATTTTAATAGGTTGGTTATATATTTTAATCTGTTTCTGTTTTATTCTTGGTCTTTTAATAAATAGTTTATTCATAATAAAATGAAATTCAAGAGCATATTAATTCTGAAAAAAATGGAAACATTCTAACAAACTTGCTTAGATCTGTGTGTGTGAATGACATTGTTATATATGTGTTTAATATTCATTCAATTATTATGTCATAGTGCATTTTAAATCCACAATCTAAGACTTTATTGGGTAAATACCATGATCATATAGAGTGATATTTTTATTTTAATTTTATGATTATAAATTAAAATTCCAAACTACTCAATAAGAAAACTTCCACCAACCTAGATAAGTCTGCCATGTAATAGAGTCTTTTTAGGTGAGAAGGAGTTGGGCATTGAAATATTTGTTTTGATGGGCATTGCAAGTAAATATTAAGAAATACATTGATAGAGAATAGTGGTTATGGTCTGATGATTTGGTGAAAAGATAAATGGACATTGTCCATTTAACTTAAGTATTGATACCACTGAAGGTGACCAACTATTTTTCTAGGAAATCAATAGCTGGGTAATGCCAACTTGTCTCTTACTATTCCCACTCACCACAGGGAGCCTGTGAAACTCTACAAACATCTTTCATCTAATAATTTTCAAAATCTTTCTGCCACTCCTTTTCCTGCTCACCCATGCTGATGTGCGAAAGCTGGCTCTCACCCATGATTTGTACTGATGAAACTGAAACACCCTTAGAGAAAATTGAAACACACATGCTAATGGTGAAAATTCTCCTGTCATAGATACTTACAGCTAAAGATTCCGTGTGTATGCAGACCTCTATACACCAACAATGTATTTCATAAAAGTTGCAGATATTTTGTTTTTGCATTTCATCTTTTTTTTTTCTTGTGGTGCAACTGGTGTTGATGGGAAGAGAATTTCCCTAGAGGATATGGATGGATTTTTCTAGTTTTCAAAATTAGAATATTGTCAGGACTTTATACAGGATACATACAGTTCACCTTTTTGTATTTACTCAAATGAAGACTATGAAAACTATATAGATATGACTTAAATATTTTTGCTATTTCTCCAATTTTCCCTTTTTGCTCCACTATGATATCAGAAATTTCATACAAATGTGAAATCATCTATTTTTCTTCTTCTTTTTGAAACTCATTATTTAAATTCAACTAGATGAAATCATCTATTTTTAATTAAATTGGGTTATTTGATAGTTTAAAAGGCCACTTATCATACCAATAAATATATAATGAATTTTTCTTTTTTTTAAAGTAGTTATGACATTAACTGAAATTTTAAGTCTCTTTACCATATATAAGTACCAAGTACCATTCTTATTTCTATTTCATTCAAGATTTATCAGCTAAGAGAAATGGTAAGATCAGTAATTTCTAAAGTATATGTATTAGAACATCTCATATATCAGCAAAATCATTGATCTGAGTTAGTATATCATATAGTTGATAAATTTTATACACATTCTATGATTTGTTCTTATAATATTCACCTATAAATATAAGTTGATAATTTTATTTTTTTAAAAGATTTTATTTATTTATTTGACAGAGAGAGAGAGATAATGAGAGAAGAGAGCACAAGCAGGGTGAGCAGCAGTCAGAGGGAGAGGAAGAAGCAGGCTCTCCACTGAGCAGGGAGTCCGATGCGGGACTTGATCCCAAGACCCTGGGATCATGACCTGAGCCAAAGGCTTAACCAACTGAGCCACCCAGGCGCCCCCAAGTTGATAGAGTTTAACAGCATTAATATGCTGTGGTATACAGTTGAGGTAAAGCAATCTTCAATTTTGTACTTTATCTTCTCACATTTTTTACATTATCTATTCCTATCATTAAGCAATTGTTCTAAAAAATTAGTTTGAATAAAGTCTTGATACCTATCAACTTCTCCCGAATTGCTATAATTGAGCTTTACCAAATCATTTTATTGTTGAGTTCATTTATATTTATTAGTTGAAGTGTTCTGTTGGGGTATATCAAACAATTGAGTTTCCATTTTATTGCCTTTATTTGTAGATGTAAACCTGCTATTAGATCTTTATAAATTTTCTTTTGTATACGTGCCCTTAATCTTTAAACATAGTTGTATAAACTAACATAAGTGGCTTAGGAGTTTTGTAACCAGATAATTAGAAAAGAATGAAAATTATTAATGTCAGCTGCTTTTATTTTATTTTTTTCTTAGTGAATTAATTATATTTTTCATACTTTGTGCTATGGCAACCGTGTTGATCTCTAACTCTTGTTCTGCTGTTCTGGTTATAATATTATTAATGTTTTATTTTTTCCACTCCTGGTCATGATAATTTATTTTTCTTATTAATATGTAGAAAGTGACAGCAAAAAATTCCAAGTAACTGTCATTTAAACAAGAGGATTATTTTTAACTAAAGAGTTACTTGTAATGCCATCATCAAATGGAGATCCATCATAGATTGTTGAAGACCTTAGTTACCTGCCAAGGTTTCACAGTTAAGATAGTGATTTGACATCTTAACATGGACACCTCTAAGCAATGAACCCCCCCCAGTTTTCTTCTTTCTTCTTCTTCTTCTTCTTCTTCTTCTTCTTCTTCTTCTTCTTCTTCTTCTTCTTCTGTTGATTTTACAGTTTTTAAGCACTTGCCAGCCAGACATATATGCCTCTGGCCAGTTACTCATTGGTTATTCCAAGCATGTGATACAATCGTTCTGATTGTTCACAAGCAGGGATAGGGTATTAGGTCAACCCTAGATTGGTTCATGCCATTGCCACAACATTTGTGGATTTCATACGTGGGTTTGATGATGGGATTGAAATGTCATCTCACAATGACCGTTCTCTCATTTAGGCCAGCCAACTGTACTCAGTACTTCAGAGGGCTAAGAAAGAGAATCATATCCTAGCTCACTATGGAGAAGGACAGAGTAGACTTCTTGTAGACACTTAAAGTAGCAGATGTATGTTTGCCAGGGCTAAGCCTCTGAGATTAGCTTGAGAACTATGGAGCTTCTCCTACTTCCAGCTTTCTAAATATATTTCATAGTGATCCCTTTGTGAGGGGTGCCTGGGTGGCTCAGTCAGTTAAGCATCTCACTTGTGATTTTGACTCAGGTCATGATCTCAGCTCAGGTCATGATTTCATGGATCATGAGATTGAGCTCCATGTAGGGAGTCTGCTTGGGATTCGATACCTCTCCCTCTGCCCCTCTCCCCACTCCCACTATCTCTCTTTCTCTTTAAAATTAAAAAAAATATCATAGTGATCCCTTTGCAATGATATAGTTGGATATTCTAAATGAAGAGCTAGGGCGTGAAATCATTTCTAGAATTTTATGCTTGATAACTAATACTTATCATTTATGTTCATTGGCTGATTTTTGGCATATTATAAAGACTTAAGTTTAAAGTAAAGCTGCATTTACAAGTAGATATCTTTTGTGATGAGTACCATGATTATTTCAACTGTTGGATTAACATAACAAATTAACAAAAACCGTATCCTTTTGAGAAAACAGATATAGGCTGAAAATAAAAAATAATCAGAGTAAGAATCCATCCAATTACTCTTGATTAACTTTCTGCCTGTAAATTCACCTATACATATATTACACAATTTCACACACACACAAAAAAATTAGGCTGGTTACTCTGAACCTAAAAAGTGACTCTCTAGATATCTATAACCACCCTCCACTCTCACGCCCTGGGTGGGAACCCCTGCCTCACTTGTTAAAATTATTTAAAATTTAAAAATTAAAAAATAGTTAAAATGACTAAACAGTTTTTTAAAAGATTTTATTTGTTTATTTGACAGAGAGATAGAGCGAAAGAGCACAAGTGTAGGGAATGGCAGAGGGAGAGGGAGAAGCAGGCTCTGCACTGAGCAGGGAACTGGACTCAGGACCCCAGGATCATGATCTGAACCAAAGGCAGATGCTTAACTATCTGAGCCACCCAAGTGCCCCTAAAATGACTAAACTTTTAAAATAAATTATGATTTAACTCTTCTTTTCTGCATGCTTACATTTTCATTTGACCCTTTCAACTCTGCTTTTTAAAATATAAAGACTGACCTTCTTAGCAAAGTGATCTTTCAATATATTTTCCTGATAATGATGTACACACACACACACACACACACACACACACACACACACACTTACTTTGGCTTCATTTTTGTGTTTTCTTTTGTTTTTGTTATTAAAAATTGTAGTTCATCTTTATGTCTGTCATCATGCATATGGCATATTGGTGGTGCTGGATTGAAAGTTTTTAAGTTGATGTGGGGAATTCAGTCTGAGAATTTAGTTCAGACAGGTTTTACTCAGTGGTTTCTAAGGATTGAACATTGATCTGCTGTGAGGAAGAAAGCCATTAATATAGTGAAAGAAGCACACCAATTTAAATAGATCTAATGGCTACATAGAGACATAATAAATGTCTAGAATCCTATTCCTCAGGCTCTAAGGCAATAAAGAAATTCACAGTTTTGAGGGAAAGAGAGACCTTGGTAGTATCTCCACATTAGTTCACTGGAGACCTTAGAAAATTAAGTTCCAATAAAATGTGATGAATTTAAGGTGGATTGAAATTGTCACAGATAGACTAAAATGAGGTTGAAAAATAATTTATTCGAGATAACAAATAAGGTATTTCATGTATTTGGTTTAGTTTCTTTACCCTATGTAAATTCAGGGAAGGGAATAACAATATTCTTGTCAGGGGTGACATTATTTACAACATTTGTGTCTGTGTACCCTGCAGTCAATAAAAAAAAAATTTAATGTGATTTTTACCACAAGGTGCTTTTCAGAAATCTTCAGCTACTGGAAAAATACTTTACATTGCTCTGTGGATCTGCTGTTTTCTCATCTTAAAAGTTAAGAACTTAATCTGATGCCCAATAGATATGAAAACATATCTCCAAATGTGTTCACGTTGTGATCACAGAGTAAATTTGCCCTTTGTAAAATATACCTTAGGATTTGTGATATCATCTGCTTTAGAGTCCCAGGGAACTCATTAGGGGAAGTATAACAGTTATAAGTAATTGTCCTCAGTTTTGCAAACTCAAGATATTTTTATGGATCCCCATACAATTATTTATTGCCTGGGTTTGTCTATAAGCCAATCCAAAGATGCCTAAGTTATATTTAAGAATGTATTGCTTTACAAACTGGCTGATCAATGACCTGCTCTGTAGGGACATAGATACATCTTTTAAATTGTACCCCCTTTTTTCTTTTGATCTTTTTTCTCTAACAATCCACAGTCATTTTATAACTCTGGTTTTAGACTTAGTTAATATTTTTGAAAGCTTATTTTAGATGGATTTATTATAGGGTAATTTAGTCTGGTGCCATATTTCTGGAATATACTCAATTTTTATATTTAAAATTTATACTTAGGGCCAATAGATAAATCTGAAAATAAAATTATTAGATGCAGGTATATTAAAGTGAGGGCTTGACTCAAATTCAGGGCTCTAGAATAAAATTGGCAAATGTACCATACTTACATATGCCTTATTGAGGTAGGACACATATGAAACTTTTATTCTATAAATTACTCTGAGTAGGTATACAAAAAAAAAAAGAAATTCTATATGACAAATTATTCAGGATCAGTGTTTCTCAATCTTTTTTATTATCACCCACCTAAGGAATCTTTTTTCTTAATCCTCTCAATACTCATGAAATTTTAATACCTCAGATAAACTGTTAATGTGACAGGTATAACCACAAACCATTTGGAGGGCCACAAACCATTTTCATGTCCAAGAATTTGCCCCCGTGAACCAGTTAATCCCTTTGAGGATGACACTGCCCCCACTGGGATTACCTGTTTTTTACTACCTCTCAGATTTCTTTTTTCAGTTAATATCTGCTTGATAGATTTATTCATTTAGAGATCACCTCAGATAAATTACCTCAGGTAAAATAGAACTAGCCCCAGTCCTTGAGAAACTTATTATTTCCAGACATGATATTGTTGTGTTAAATAAAATAAAGTAGCTTAGCTGCAAGTTTAAAGTAAGATGGTTCAGAGAAAATTGAATAAATGGAAAACAGATGAAAGTCATTTTTAGATAGAAAGGTAGAGCTTCCTAAATATGAATATCTGGAGTTGGATTTCAAAGCATGTGATAGCCCCAAATTATTGATGATTAGAGTCCTCAGAAGAGAGAGTAATGGCAAATGCAATGTAATAATAATTAAGTAGGATATAATATTAGCACTTTGGCAGGAGTGTATGAGCTATGGAAGGAGAAACTGGTCTCTAGACTGAGATACATGATTGATGGTTAATCTTAAAAAACTAAGTAGGGTATTTTATATTTAATATCTAAATTAAATGTCTAGGCCTAAGAAAATGTACAGTAGTACATTTTTATTTGGTCTTGACCTAATCAGAAATTGCTTTGGGGGAAAATAATTATAGCTGCAGTAGATATGCATAAGTATGTATATGGAGAAGAGACAGGAATTGGAGGAAGAAATGGGAATACAAAGGAATAAATCCACATCATAGAAAAAAACTTTTAGCCCCCAATTAAACTATTAGATCACTGCTTCTGTGGGACAAAAAGATACAATTCTTAAAGACAATATTAGTATAAACTAAGAAGAAAATTTAAAAAATACATTTGCAATTTTCAATTATTTTAATAAGCATAAGTTCAAAATTAATTTGAATTAGAAATTCAATTGAAATTTTAGTTCAGGGAACTTTTGACTAATCTTTTCAAACTTGATAAATTTTCATCACTATTCTATTTGATGTTTCTTAGCCTGCCTAGGGTGACACAAACTCAAGACTGTTTTTTTTACAAATTTATTTCAGTTTTTACTTTGATCCCCCATGAAGCATTTTGAAGTAACTTTACTACTTATGGTGTTAGTATTGGCTTACCTATTATTAACTTGCAAAACAAGAAGTTATATTAGTAAAAATAAAATAAATCATCAATTAAATACATGAAGAATTATGTTTCTTTAACATTTAAAATACACATAGTTGGTACAACATTTGTCAGTCAACTTATTTTAAAAAAATTCAACAATTTTTAAGTATTCATAGTATTGGATAGAGAAAATGATATAATAATAACCTCATTAAAATTAATATTTATTAAAAACTTTCTTTGTTCTCAGAATTTAATATGTGTTATCTCAATCCTTATGATTGCCCTGTGAGTGAGAACTGTTCTTACCCTTCTTTTAGAAGTGAGAACAAACTGAGGTTTGCTGGAGTGGTGGGGGGTGGGAGGGATGGGGTGGCTGGGTGATGGACATTGGGGAGGTTATGTGCTATGGTGAACACTGTGAATTGTGTAGGATTGATGAATCACAGACCTGTACCTCTGAAACAAATAATACATTATATGTCAAAAAAAAGAAGAAGAAGAAGAAGATAGTAGGAAGGGAAAAATGAAGGAGGGGAATCAGAGGGGGAGATGAACCATGAGAGACTATGGACTCTGAGAAACAAACTGAGGGTTCTAGAGGGGAGGGTGGTGGGGGGATGGGTTAGCCTGGTGATGGGTATTAAAGAGGGCATGTACTGCATGGAGCACTGGGTGTTATATGCAAACAATGAATCATGGAACACTACATCAAAAAATAATGATGTAATGTATGGTGATTAACACAACATAATTAAATTTTTAAAAAATAGTTAAAAAAAAAAGAAGTGAGAAGACTGAATCCCAGAGACTTTAATTGACCTGCCCAAGGACACAGCTAGTTCATAAGTGGAAGGGACAAGAATTGAACACATTCTCTCTGGCTTCTATGAACATACACTTAGAGTGCTGCTCTATAAAATAGGAAATCACTGACTTTTTTCTGTAAAATGTAATTTTGAGAGAATAATTTTTTGAAAGAAAAATCTGATGTTGCTTTCTCACTTGTAATGATTTAGGGGCACCCATTGCCAACAGGATAAATCTAGACTCCTTAAAATTGCACACCAAGCTTTTAGTGTTCTCATGCTGCCTCTTTCTGTAGCTATGCATCCTCCTGCTCAAATACTGCCTCTCCTCCCACCATTTGTAGCTCTCACCCTAGAAACACTGAACTATTTGCAGTGTCTTGAACATGCCACACTTTCTCTTACAGTCTCACTCCCTGGAATATCTTTCTCCCACATGTTGCCTCAATATTCCTCATCAGGCTTCAAAACTAGCTCAGATGTCACTTCATCTGTAAAAGCGTTCTTGAGCCAGCCCCCACCCAGGCATGGTTCCTCTCTTATTATTTTCCTTATATCACTCTAAATGAATTATACCATCACCAGAGATTATTACCCCAGAATATATATCTT
Organism: Callorhinus ursinus; assembly: GCF_003265705.2. Classification (NCBI taxonomy): domain Eukaryota; kingdom Metazoa; phylum Chordata; class Mammalia; order Carnivora; family Otariidae; genus Callorhinus; species Callorhinus ursinus. The sequence goes on along the minus strand of NW_027397101.1, from coordinate 12,538,212 downwards.
CATGAATTCCTCTTAAGGGTCCTTTATAACCTCAGAATCTACAGTACTTCCTGAGCACATGGTAAGAACTCAATAATGTTGGCCACATTAAATAATAATTTTGAAAATATTTATATTTCTTTAAAAAAACATTTTAATTTTAATGTCTTATTTTTGCTTTAAGATCACTATGTTTCCTCTGAGTAACAACATATAATTTTTCAGTGTTTGATTTAAAATATCCAATAGTGGAAATTTTAAAGTGGAAAAATAAAGGCATCTAAACTTTTCTCGAACTAAATCCAGTTTTATCAATTGTTTTATATTTGCATTCCCTTCTCTAATTTGCAAATCTCAGAATCTTTCAAGTTCTTACTGTAAAAGTCTTGGTGAGAGTATTTAATTTGGTGATATCACATTCCTTAACAACCATCCTTTATTTTATTTTATTTTATTTTATTTATTTTTTTAAGGATTTTATTTATTTATTTGACAGAGGGAGAGAGATAGAGCACAAGCAGGGAGAGTGGCAGACAAAGTGAGAGGGGGAAGCAGGCTCCCTGCTCAGCAGGGAGTCCGATGTGGGGCTCGATCCCAGGACCCTGAGATCATGACCCGAGCTGAAGGCAGAAGCCCAACTGACTGAGCCACCCAGGTGCCCCAAACATCCTTTATTTTAAATAAAGACATAGTCTCTACAGGAGCCAACCACTCTCAACCCCACTAGTGGTCATACTTCTGAGGGAAGCCCTGCAGAAGAGATGCCTGACATTTATTGAACACTCTTCTTGGACCGTGTACAAGGTTAGGAGATTTCCATGTGTGAGATAAGATAGAGTGTGGATAAAAGCACAACTTTTGTTTCACGCAGCCTAAGTCCCAGCTCTATTATTGCTCTATTATTTCCTTAGTTAAAATACTTACTCACCTATGCTTCAGGTTTTATTTTATTTTTTTGTCTCCAGGATGAGGATAATAATAGTATCCTACTCATAGATGGTTGTGAAAATTATATGAAAGCTCTTTCACGAGGTCTTCCATAATAAAGAAGTGGCTGCTATTATTATCACCACCACCACCACCATCATCATCTTCATCATCATCATCTCTAACGCAGATTACTTTCTCTGATTCAACTATGAAGTTGATAGAGAGTAAATTTACTTTGGATGATTACAAGGGGCATCGCGGCAGAAAATGTTTCTCATTTATCTTTATATTCATCATGTCAGGGTCAATATCAGGAACACAGTAGGTACTTACAAAGACGACTTTCACTTCTGATATCAACTGTAAGTTTAGGGGTGTCTGAGACCATCTTCATGCTCGCTAATTCACTGGAAGGATTGGCAGAACTCACTGAAAGCTTATGTTTATGGCTATGGTTTATTACAGCACAAGAATATACATTAAAATCAGCCAAGGGAAAAAGCTCATGAGGCAGAGTCTAGAGGAATTCCAGATATGATGTCCTCTTCTAGTAGAGTTGTGGACAGTGCTCATTCCTCACAGCAAAGATGTGTGACAACGTACTTGGATTATTACCAACCAGGGAAGCTCACCCAAGCCTTGGTGTTCAGGGTTTTTACTGGGGCCTGGTCACATAGATATAGTTGACTACCTAGAGTTTCTAGTCCCTCCAAAAGCTGAATTGATAGTGTATAGCCCAAAGTCCCCACTATAAATCACATTGTTAGTGTAGATGATCCAGTATTTCCAAAGTCCCCAAATAAACACATTCTTCAGGCAGGACATCACAGAGTTTAGAGATGACCTCCCAGGGGCTGAGGGCAAAGGACAAGCTTCTTTTGGGTGAGATTAATGCTTCACTAAACAGCATTGAAAAATAATTTTGAGTTAATGAATTAAACTTTGGATCCAGGTAAGTGGTTAAAAAATAAAGGTAATCAGATCATCCAAAACATACACTGACTTAAACTATGCTGATCTTGATTTTAAGAAAGATTACAATGGGAGCTAGACTAGGCCAGTGAATCCAAGAATTCTTATTTATAATTTGTATTTGTAATGCTGTGATAGGGAAGGGACTTTTAATACCAATGGACTGAGATAGAAAAGGTTATGACAAATGAAGAAGTTTGTTTTTTGTTTTTGTTTTTCCACCCCTGGCTTATGTTTATTTTCTTTTATAATCACTAAACTGATGCATCTAAAATATAAGGAATAAAGCACACAATTCATGCCTGGGGCCCACTCTTCCTCATCTTCTCAGGATATAAAAAGGAAACTGACTAGGACAGAATTGGAATTATGAATTGTGATTAACTATACCCTAATATTCACAGCTGGAGGCAGAGAAAAATTCTTTAAGCTGTTTCTAAAAGCTAAATCCAACATCTCAGGGAAGATGGCTTTGGGAACTTCTGTTTTCACCTATTGACCCAGTTTCCCTCAAAACAACATTAGAGAGAAGCTGGAAATGATAATATTCCTTTTTCTCACTGAATAGATGCTCACTTCTTTCTTGAACCTCACCCCTAATACTTATTTTGGGCAACTATGTAATATGCACAAATGTATCCTGATTAATATATTATATATGTTTGCTAGGCAAGTAGAGGGAGGACAGAATATATTGTTTTGACTTGAAAGATATTAGAACAATGTAAAATGGGGCGCCTGGGTGGCTCAGTTGGTTGAGCGACTGCCTTTGGCTCAGGTCATGATCCTGGAGTCCCGGGATCGAGTCCCGCATTGGGCTCCCTGCTCGGCAGGGAGTCTGCTTCTCCCTCTGACCCTCTTCCCTCTCGTACTCTCTATCTCTCAAATAAATAAATAAAATCTTTAAAAAAAAAGAACAATGTAAAATGTGTGGTAGTTCAGTGAATATTTAAATTTTTACCTGATACTAATAAATGCATATAGATAGTTGCATGCATATAGATAATTTCAATTATTAATTGAATTAATTGAATTAATAATGTGCTAGTTATAATTAATCCACTAGTGTTTTCTTTGTTCCCTCTCAATAAGAAAAGGACCGAAGTCAAATAATAGGCTGAAAAGCAACAAAAGCAACAATAGTAAGACTAAGTGACAAGTACAGAGCTTTCATGCACTAGTTACTTGCTAGGATACTTACATCTTGTTAGACTGGCACAACAAAGGTATGGCAGAGTTACTGTTACCTATGCCCATTATATAGCTAAGGAAACTACAGCACAAAGAAAATAACTTGACACGCGCCTGGGTGGCTCAGTTGGTTGAGCGACTGCCTTTGGCTCAGGTCATGATCCTGGAGTCCCTGGATCGAGTCCTGCATTGGGCTCCCTGCTCGGCAGGAGTCTGCTTCTCCCTCTGACACTCCCCGTCTTGTGTGCTATCTCTCATTCTCTCAAATGAATAAATAAAATCTTTAAAAAAAAAGAAAGAAAAAAAATAACTTGTCTCAAGTCACATAGATAGTGACCGGTACAGCTGGGGTGCAAACGCATAGCTGTTCTATATATATATATATTTTTTTTTCATTTCCTTTGTGGTTTTGTATAGAAAGAGAGCAAGCTGTTATTCCTATAAAGATGGTGGGTGGGGGGGCAGTATGTTCTGGGCTATAGTTACCCAATGTTGGTGTTGGGTCAAGTGGTATACATTTCTAAGCTACTTTTAGGATGGCCCCCTACCTGCCTGTCGTTTCCTCAGGTGCATAGCTAAATGTGTAACCTGCCATTGTCAGAGAGATTATTTGGCTGGATATATCAAGAGCCTGATTCCAGGGCCTCAAGTATGGGGGAAGTGCCTACAGTGTTCACTATATAATTTTGTTCTCAGCTCTCTTCAATCTATGTCTGCCTGCCCACTGGGCCAATTTATACTGCAGTGTAAAGTAATGAACAGTTACAGCGTCCCTGGGGAAAATCAGCAAGTTTTACTCAGTATTGTATTACAGCCAATTGTTATGTATACTTCCCCATTAGTCAGGTTGAACAGACATAAATGAAATCCGCAGATATTTCCCAAATCTCATTAAGACATCACTTTACCCTTATTTCCACCAAATCTTCTATAGGTGGCTAAAAGATAACCAGATACATTGATTTTACTTTCACTGTCTTTGCAATTCTTTTCCTGGAATCTGGCAGAGGGATTAATAGGATTAAAGCTCGTTTTGAAAGAATTGGCAGCAGACTAGAACTAGGGGAAAAAGAAAGGATGATTAATACTTTAGATAATTAGGTCTTAAATAATCAACATGTTTTACAACTCTCCCCAATCTCTTGATTCCAGTAGACTGAGAGATCTTGAAAAATCACATGGTCTGTTGCCCAGCCAGCTCCCTCCACCTTGCCCAGCAGCCTCCCACCTCAAAGCAGAGCTCATTCTTCCAACTTCCCTGTGATCATAAGATTTTAGGGAAGTTAAAATAACATTGCTATTTCTGAGATAATGTTTAGAGGTGCCTGCTTTCCTCATTAGATCACACTCATTTTAATTGAAACAATTGTTTGTTAGTAAAAAAAAAATCTATCTTGCATTACTAGAGTTAAAAGGAAAGAAGACATGATAATTTAAAGGCTTTTCATGTGCCAGGTTGCTGTTAGACTCATGAGGGGATTGAGACTAGAAAGTTCTAGAAGGTCCAAGAAATTATTTATTCCTCTCCCTCTCTTCGTCTCTTTTTGCCTCTCTAGGACCAGTGTTTCTCTGTCTTGCTACTCAATACACAACCAGTTCATTGATTTCTCCTGGGTGTTGCACAGGTTTTTTTGTTTTATTTGCTTTTTTCATCTGTACTTGTAATTATTTCACTTCAATCAATTCTAGAAAGAACTATGGTCTCTTTACCCAATTGCAATTCCCTTGGAATGAGAATTTATTCCCCCTTGGGTTAGCTCACGTATATGACTATCACAAATTTGGCTGTGAGGCTGACTATAATATATGAGATGGCAGATAAGAAATTAGTCCTCAGTTATGTGCATATTTGCCTCTCAAAGCATGAATACCTTTGAGGTCAATAATCATATTTTATTTTTCGTTGTTTCACCTGAAACCTGTGCCTTCTATTGAAGAAATGATGATAGTGTTTTGAAAAAATGGAGGGTAGAGCCACTGCCCTTAGAAGGCAAGAATAAGCAGTTCCCGAACACACATTTCTCAGTATTTAAGAAGGAGTAGAAGAGTATATGTATAATGAAGAAGTACAGACTGCAGCACCTGGAGTCAGTGACAACAGATCAGAAAAATTGGTGGCACATAAGCAAATTCAGTAAATGCACCACTCTGTTCATTAATACCACATCTTATCAGCACCATACAAAAATGCTTGGAATGACTATCTTGATATCTAAAATATCCTACATCTTGTAGGTTTCTAATGTCATTTTAAAAAGTCTATGTGGTGATCATTTTTATATGCAACTAAACAAAAAGTTAATCAAAACAATTAAATTACATATTTTAAATAATTTTGTATTTATTTAAAAAAAGGTAAATAAAAATGTGCCTTAGGTGCCACAAAAGGCTATTTGATAAAGGTTCTTAATCTCTACCATCTATCACTATTAGGTTGTACATGTTACTCACTGACGGAACTGTTGGATAGAGTGTCTGGTTTTGGAAATTTTTGTGTGTCATGATGTTTCATGGTGCTCATCCTGCTTTTCATTGTGGAGGGGTGATCAATCATTGAGAACTTAAACTGCAACTGTTAACTAAACCTAGACCTCACATATTCAGTAGAAGTTATATTGAAGGAAAAGAGAATTTTATTCACATAAGACAAATTAACACATAAACATCTATTCAAGGGTATGCTATAGCCAAGTGAAATTGTCACATCTGTGTTTATATTAAATACTCTGGAAACAGTGAAGAGAATAATTAAAAATTTCAAGATTGCAATATTACTAAAAAAGAGGAGGGGATGATATGGTAAAGAGTGAATTAACTACGAACTGTGGCCAATAAAAAATACCTATCTTGTATGATTTATTACAGAAAGTATACTTTGTAGCTCAATTAATCAAATCCATAGTAACAGCTTACTCATCCTTCAGCTATGTCACCATCAAGGCCTCCCTTGACAAAGCAAATGTATATGAAAAACCTGCATCTTTTTTACTACTTGTTACATATATCTTTAAAGAATTTTAATTTTGTAATTGTAGCTATGAAAAACTGAAAACATACTACAATCAAGTAATAAATGGATTATGTAAATAATAAAAATTATATCTAAATAAGTACATTTAATATCTGCCTAAATTCTTAATTCCAAGAGAATTCTGGAAAATCATCAGTTCATGAACTACCTAGTAAGGTAAAGCATATGTAGGAGGGGCTGTTGAATGTAACAATATTGATTAGGTTTTCTTCATGAATCTCAACCTATAAAACATTGGTACCGCTGGTATATTACTCCTAGTGGGAGGCCCAAACTCCTAAAGCTCCAAGACCACTCACTCTGCTACTTCAAGGACCTGGAGCCCAGTAGACTTCACAATAATTGATCACTGTGTTGTGTGTCAGGCCCTAGTTACTCCTCTGCTGAAGGCCTTGAGAATCTGCTCCATTCTTTCTGTTCTGGCAAATGTCTATATTCCCCAAACAGAACATGCTTTCTCATGTAGCCATAGTTCGCCCCTCCACCTGAATGGTCCTCTTTCCAATCCTTCTTCTGTCACTCTTGTGAACTCCTACTCATTCACAGAGCCTCAAATTAGATATCATGTCCTGGCAGAATTCAGAATGCCCTTCCTTGGACTACTATAAAATACTTACTGTAACTCCTTGAGGGCATTTTCATCCAATTTTGCCTTTTATATTTATCTTTCTTCATTGTAGTGTATTCTTTAAAGGAAGAAGTTTGCCTTATTCATCTTTATATTCACTTCATCTTGTAAGACACAGAGATGATAAATTCCAAAAAAAAAATATTTGTTAAGACAGAATGAATAAAGGCATACTTGGGGTACGCTTCATATAGTAGGGATTTTGTTGCCCAAGTTGATCTGTTTCAGAGTGGGGCTGACTCCCCTTCATGCACAGTAATGGGGAGTTCTTATCTAATGAAGTGATATGAAATGACCAATATTTAACTATCTTGACTTGCAGAAACAGCTAGTTTTATATGGTTCAACATTATGCCACTTAATCATAGAATTAAACTGATATTTATGTGGCTACTGACTAAACACATACTATGGATATGGACCTTATTCATGATCTTTACTACGTGCCAGGGAATGTTCTCAGTTCTGAGGATAGAGCTATAGCCAAATAACTGTAGTTCCAAGCCTTATGAAATTTGGATTTTAGAAGAAAAGACAGAAAATAAATAAGTTATTCAAATAAATAATTTAAATCCAGTAATGAAAAGGAGGAGATGGGGGAGAAAGAGATGAAGGAGAACAAAAAACATGGTAAGGAAGAGAAGAGACAGAAAGAACAGTATTTAAGGAAGGCTTCCCCAACAGGTAACAAGCTGAGCAGAGACATGCAAGAAGTCTGGGGTGAGCCTTATGATGATCTGGAGGAAAAGAACTCCTGATAGAGGATATAGCAAATGCCAAAACCTAAGATGGCATGTTGTGACAATGAAAAATATCTGAGAAATAGCCAAGAGCTGGGTCGCAGTAAGGATTTTGGATACTGGTCTGGGAGTAATGGGAAACTAATGAAGTTTATGTGCAGAATGTTACACTATCTGAATTATATTGGAAGAGATCACTCTAGCTGCTAAGTGCTAAGACTTTAGGAGACAGTAAACCCACTAGAAATAGAGATCCAGGTAGTTAATAATGTTGACTTGGATGAGGGTTGTAGCAATGAGAGGATTGAGAAATGGACAGAATCAGGATATATTTTAAAGGACTTGCTCACAGGGATTTTCTGCTCACTGTACAAGCATTCATATCTGTCTTAACTGTGAATAAAAGAAGCAGTCCATGATAGATGGGAATTGTCCTGGTACTGTCAGCTATGCCTTAGAGATATTTGGGAGCTTCTCTGATATTCGTGGCTAGACAGTGACATCCTCATGTTGAACATAAACAATATAACAGAAGACCCACATCATGTTAGGACATTAGGCCATTCTATGATTTTGGTGAGTCAAGACAAAAGGAAGACCGTTCTTTAAATAGATCCAAATGCAGATAAATACATGAATGTTGTCTAAACCATAAAAATGACCCTGCTGTGTTGCCACTTTCCCAATCATAGCTTTAGCCTTGCTTTGTTCCTTCTGTCTTCTAGGTAAGAATTATTAAGATACATAATAGTAGAATTACCTCTGCTTTCTGATTAATTCTATCCAGAGAAAAGTATTTCTTTAACCTTTCTCCAAATAATTTAACACAAAGCCAATACTATAATAAGTCCTTCTCACAGCTTCTTACTGAGATACCCCACAGTTCCCATGGTGAGCATTCTCCTCCTTTGCAGAGGCAATAAACCAAACTTTGCTCAACAATGTTATTACTGGTGACCTTTAGCTGGGGACATTGACAGGTATTGATAGTAGACCAATAATTTTATAACACCTTGGGGAATTTGGTTGTCTATTTTTAAGCCTGAAAACCTGCAGCAAGATTCATATTAAATCTCTTAGCAAAATATTTAATTTTAGGCTTAAGTCTAGAGCTTGCAGACATATATCATATGAATAAACAGAGGAAACAGGCCTGGGGAACAAGTCTACTCCAAGGAATCTGCCATATTCTTGCGTGTGTTTAGTTCCAAGAGCCTCTCTTTCACTTATTTTCCTACCCTGAATAGAAAATTATTTTCTCATCTCAGAGAACATGGCCAAAAATGAATACTATTTAATTATTATTCCACCAAGGAATTTGCTTAAACTTCATAGTCAAACACTCATCACCCTATTGAAATCACCCTCAGTTTCACAAGCAATGCTTGCATTCTCTGGACGATGTCTATTGTTTTGGCAAACTCTTGGGAAGAGATAAGCCTCTTTTGAACACTTTTCTATAAATGGTGTTCTTCAACTGCTTTTACCCACCCAGAGAACCAAAGTCTTCTCAGGTCAATCCAGAGAAGGAGAGATGAGGCTGCTCTCATCCAGCTGAGGTCTAACCTGGATTTCAAATATGTCAGGATGTGGTACATTGATTGTAACAAAGTGGAGGTGATATAGTGAAAGTCAAGTGTTTGACAGAGTCTAAGACCACGCTCTATGATTTGGGGTATGTTTTAAGCATTGTAAATGTTAGTTTCCCTCTCTGTAATGCAGAGATTGTGCAGAGCATGTGAAATAATATTTATGAAATTATACTGTATTAAAATATACTGTATATGTGTCCCTTATAGGTAGAACTATATTTATTTTCCATGTGTATTCCTAAAGGTTAATTTATCTAAAATTTAACTGTAGTTGTGGGCTACATAAAATTATCTAAAGGGAAAAAAGATAATTAACTCAAGCTCATTAAATATTAGCTGTGCATTGAATACAAAGTCTATGGACCTTGTAAATCAATAACAGAATCTTTAAATCAGAAGAGTCTTTGTCTGCAATGGTAAACTCTACTTGTTTTGTTCTTTCAAAGGAGTTCTCAAAGTCAAATGATATTAGACAAAAAATGATCTGAAACAGATGACTGCCATAAATTTAAAATTAGATTGTGAAACTAAAAAACTAATGTGGACATATGATTTTGGAAAGTATTTTAAGGTGTGTTGATTATAATGATGTGGAGGTGAAGACTGATGTGTGATGTGGAGAAAGGCAAAGGTGTGGAGTCACAGGAGACCTGAAGGCGATATACTACAGTTTGGGGTGTAAGTCTTTTAATCATCACAATGTTGACTTTTTTATTTGTATTACAGAGATTAGTAGATACAGTGCAGAGCATATTCGGTAACATATATGAAATATTTTGCCCATTAAAAAACACTATGCAAGTGTTTATAGAGGAACTCTTGGCTATGTGATAAAGGAAACAGCTAACAGTGATGCCAAATTGCTCTTGGTAGATTTGGCCAGTGTGAATGTTTAGCTTGAATAGATTTCAGTTGAATTGGGTGTTTTGAAATATAGTTTGTAATGTTATATTAAAATAGTACTCTGATAGAGAGTAAGATATCATCTAATTTCCAAAATGTCGGATCTGTTTCCAGGGAGTGGTTTATACACTGGGAGAATCTCATTGTGTCAGTAATATTTAAACAAGTCACTGATATTTGTAAACCTTTAATTGTGATAGCTAGCATAAAATAATATGTGAAAAACATGATTATATGGTTATCACTCTGTTTAATAGGGTTTGCAGCCTCTATGTACACATAACAGCTGCCAGAGCAAGCCCTCAATTAATTTTACATAACAGGAGCAATTTTACACAATTACTTGAAAATCCTTGGCCATGTTCCATTTCTCTGACATAAACATATGGGCCAAAATCACAAGAAATGATTACTCCAAAGGGATATCTTATAATAATAGTTATATAACTATATAACTATAGTTAATATTTTTTCAGATTAAATATTTCAACTTTTATTCAATCTCACTTGATGTTTAAGGGTTATTTTCATATGAATAATATGAAGCAGTTACTATTAGAGATATGACTTGTTGAGTGCTTACTAATTCTAGACTCTCTGCTAATCATTTCAAATGCATTAACTCCTTCAGTCTTCAGACTTCCTAAGAATAGATAGCAGTTATTTTTCCTCGCAGGAGGAAACAAATATAGAAGGGTTAAGTAGCCTGATCAAGGTCACAGTGACCAATAAGCAGAAAATGCAAGACTCTAACACAGGTTAGCTGGTGCCTAAAGCCAATTTCCTTAACCACAAAGCCCCCAGTTTCTTTTTGTCACTATTCAATATGCTATTGTCAAAGCTAAATTCAATGCAAGGATCATTTTTTTCTAAGTATAATTATAAATCACTTCAAAATGCTTGTGTTTACTAGCTGTAACAATTAGTAACATCATTTAGGCACCATCAGCTGTTTTTTTGCTAATTATCCATTTAGATATTCATTCCACAAGTATTCATTAAGCACCTAGTATAGTCAAGCCTCTGTGCTTGAGTTGACATATTTAGTTGCTCCTCTTGCCAAGAAATGCAGACGTGTGCTCTCTAGTCAGGAAGCATGTTTCTTTCTAATCATTTTATCTCAGGATGTACTTCCTTTCCATTTGGGAAGAGAATAATTATAGTTGAGTCCATATTCTATATATAGCTAACATCCATGAGTCTTTTAATCACACTTCCCTTGGTTATCTTCCTAGTCCCTTGCATTACAAATACCCACATTGTAGCATATATCATATTGAATTGTAATTCTACTTATTTACCCATTTGCCCTTTTAATCCATGAACTCCTTGAGGAGAGATATAGACCGTATTTATCTTTATGGTTTTAACATCTAGATTATAATCATGTGCTTAATGAAATGTGTTGTCGAAAGAAAGAAAGAAAGAAAGAAAGGAAATCTCCAGTGTATTCTAGAGAATTTAAGATCAATGCTTAAAAGAATTCTAGGAAAAGACAAAATCATTCTATTACTGTATCACCAGATATCAGTAACAGCATTTCAGCTGGAAATGACAGATATGGCCTCAATGTACTTAAGCAGCCATGCAGGCTGGGTCCTTTGAGGCTTCCACTTGTCGTGCACCGGGGCTCAGAGTGAACTGCACAATAACACAAAGTATAGTTAAAGTAATAGTCCTTATTGGGGAAATTTACTATTCAGGTATCAGCAGGAGGAGAATGCCTGCTTACCCTGATCTTCACTATCAATACCCAGGGAGGTGAGATGAGGCCAGGTTCCTTTCTGGAACATCTATTCTTGCTAAGTGCTCAGCCAGCCCCAGTAAGCCTCACACTGGGAAGTTAATGAAAATAAGGGGACCTATGCCTTCTGGTCTGATTGAATCCAATATGTACATTTTCCCAGTAAAGCCTGTTCTTGAGCCCATATTTAACCAAACTGCCTGACTGGATAAACTACAAGACACCAACCAAGATGTAAGAAAAAAAAAGTAAATATATGGCTTATGTCAACTGAAAAGAGCATAGATGTTATTGGAGACTTTGTGCTCCCATTGCTGCTGTAATAAATTACTACAAACTTAGTGACTTAAAACAACAAAGATTTATTATCTTACATTTCTAGAGGCCAGACATCCAAAATGGGTTTTACTGGGCTAAAATCAAAATGTGGGTATGGCTGTTTTCCTTTTTGGAGGCTCTTGGGAATAATCTGGCTTTTTGCCTTTTTCCAGTTTCTGGAGGCCATCCACATTTCTTAGCTTGTGGCCTTCTTCCATCTTCAAAACCAGCGATGCTGATGGAGTCATTCTCATATTGTATCACTCTGATACTGACTCTCCTGTATCTCTCTTCCATTTTCTTGAGGATGCTTCTGATTACATTGAGCCCACCAGGATAATCTCCCTGTCTTAAGGTCAACTGATTAGCAACCTTAATTCTACCTGCAACCTTAATCGCATCTTATGTATAATATAACATATTCACGTGTCCCAGGGATTATGGTATGGATATCTTTGGGGATCCATTTTTTCTGCCTACTCCAGAGATATCTCTCTTAGTTATTATTAAAGCTAAAATTTGTCGAGTGCTAACAAATTCTAGGTTCTCTGCTAAGCATTTCAAATGCATTATATCCTGTAATCTCCAAAATTCCTAAAAGAAAGTTTCCATAGTTCACTTTGGCTCTCTCTTACTGTTTTAGGGCTTTATTGTTAAGTTCTATAAGACAGGAAGATGGCTGCCAGCAACTAATGAGGTATAGTTTCCTAGGTTCAGGTTTGATAATGGAAAGAAAGATTCCCTTCCTTCAGGGTGTGAACTTGGTTCCTGGTCCTATTATTTTCTGAATTGTTTCATGTACACAGTCCCTGGGGACATTAAAATGAAATGTTCTAAGATTTTATTTATTTATTTGAGAGAGAGAATGAGATAGAAAGAGCATGGGGGGGGAGGGTCAGAGGGAGAAGCAGACTCCCTGCTCAGCAGGGAGCCCGATGTGGGACTCGATCCCGGGACTCCAGAATCATGACCTGAGCCGAAGGCAGTCGCTTAACCAACTGAGCCACTCAGGCGCCCCAAAATAAAATGTTCTTTATCCCCAGACCTTATCACACTTTCATCCCTATATGATGTAGTTGATTGGAGATGGAGAGAGAGGCAGGCACAGGGAAAAGGACTTTCTCCAGGATACCAGTTAGGCTAAAACATGAGAGAACCAAGAGACCAAAATAGTCACTCTATAACAATGGGAGGGAGAAAAAAAATCCTGTTTCTATAGGAAAGTGTGTCTATTTGGGATCAGTAATATCTTTCTACATATCTGTGTTGGTGGTCCTCTCACCCAGGGTAAGTCAGAAATATTGACTCGCTATAAAACTTGGATCTTAGCTTGTCTCTGTATGTTTTATCATACACAATATATCTTAATTATATCTGCATAATGAAAACTTGTTGCTAAATAATGATTGAATTGTGTGGCTTTAAGTTTTTAATTAAACCATAGTTCAAAAAATTAGGTCAGTTTACTTTTGCCTTTTTCAAAGAAAAATTAAAACGTGTTCCAAAGGTAAATGGTTTATTGACTTAAATACATGGAAAAATAATTGTATAAAAGATACTATTTTAAGAAAAAGGAATATCTGATCTCCTTGCAAATTTTTTACGTGTAAAGTGTTAATTTTCTGTTGTAATCATAGATGTAGTGTCCAAGACTTTAAAGAAAACAAACCAATGTTCATGTAATTGACCATCTTTATCAATTCCCATAAGATAATCTCATAATGTTCATTCCTTTTATAATAACCATCTGTTTATCAGGCACTAAAAACTGAACACTCATGTATTTGTCATTTGCCCTTTATAGTAAATTATAAGTTAAGTATCATGTCTATTTTATAAGTGAATGAACTAAAGCTCAGAGAGATTAATTTTCTCAGTACCACATAACATTTAAGCAGGAGCCAGGTATCTCTGACAAAAAAATACTCCTCATATTCTACCATGATGATATCCCTTTGTTTTGGGGAAAAAAGATAAATTGAATGCAAGCTTGGAGCTTGTAGTTTCCTATCTTACTTACATTAACAGTCCCTGAAATGTACCCTCTTTTTTCTTGCCCCCTCAGCATATTTACTGAATATATGAATGAAATATGTTATGTTTCCATCACTCAGAGATTGGAGCACCCCTCTGTGAAGAACATATGCCGAAGACTACAAGAGGAAGTAACTATTAAGTAAACTCTACTTCTTACAAAGTTTTAAGTTTAGTGAAAAACGGGGCACCTGTGTGGCTCAGATGGTTAATCGTCTGCCTTCTGCTCAGGTCATGATGCTGGGGTCCTGGGATCGAGCCCCACATCAGGCTCCTGGCTCAGCAGGGAGCCTGCTTCTCCCTCTCCCTCTGCCTCTCCCCCTGTTCATGCTCTCTCTCTCTCTCTCTCTCTGTATCTCTGTGTGCCTCAAATGAATAAATAAAACCATTAAAAAAAGTTTAGTGAAAAAGATAAGCTATGCACATGCACGCAGACACACTTGCATATATTACCAGAGCATGAGAGTATGTATTATATTTTCCCAATGAGAAGCACACAGAACTTTAAAAAAGAGAGAATGAACTGACTTGGGGCTGGAGTAATCACCTTTTTAGGTAAAAAAAAAAAAAGGTGTTTGTGGTGAATTTGGAAGGACACATTATATTCCAGTGTGTAGAAATATGAGAACAGACTATGCAAGGCTGAAAGTCAGCCTACAAGATTAGGACTGGTGAGCAATACAGGTGGAGGAAGGAGAAACAGCATTGTGAACCATCCTCACTATGAACAGAGAGAGGGAGAAGCAAGGAAGTGGATCTTTGGGGCAAGACTGATCTCAGAAACCCAGGGAGAGTTCACATTTAGGATTTAGAATAAAAGTTTAAATCATGGCTTATGAAGCAAAAATAGCAATTGAATACTTCAATAAAAGAAGATAATCCTTTGGAGTTTTTTAATTCTAATTTACCTCTTTAATAAGGTGAAGCTGTCCTTTTGCTGACAAATTTAGAAACTATTTCTCCATTTTTTCCAAGGCTTATAAATATGTATCATGTGTGCTTACAGAGGCTTTGCTCTTAAATTTTACTTTGATAAATTTCTTATTTCTTTATACTATTCTTTAGCTAATTTCTCTAAATTTTCTTAATTTTTTTCCAGCAAATTGTGTGGTTTTTTATTCTGTTCTCCTTGTTTAGGGCCATTTTTGTACATTTTTAATTTCATGTGGATGTAAAGTTCTTGATATTTTCTTTAAAATTATACTCCAGTATTTTTGGAAGACTTGATTTTATTTGAAATACGTATCTTTATTCTTTTAGCATTTTGTTTTTATCGTTTTTTTTAGAGAGAGAGGGAGAGAGTCAGAAAGAGAGGGGAGGGAGGGGCAGTGGGAGAAAGCAGCTTCCACACCGAGTACAGAGCCAGACGTGGTGCTCAATCTCACAACCCTGAACCGAAATCAAGAGTCAAGTCGGACACTTAACCAACTGAGCCACCCAAGCGCCCCTGTATCTTTCTTATCACATAGAATAAGAAAGCTGTAAGGAATCGTAGGAAATCACTGGGTCTAGATAATATCAATGATGTCCAACCTATTTAGTGAAGGTTTTGAAATGATACTTTAAAACCATCTTGGTAGGCTAAACCTGTGGTTAATATTCCTGAGATAAAGTTTCTCTTTTGTTTATGCTATAATTATTATTTTTGATGATTTTTGTTGTCCAAAATGATAACAGCTGATATGTACTCTTCCAGTACAATCCCTTCTATTATACTAACCTCTAATTAGAACCAGGCAGTGTATTCAAAGTCTATTGGGTGACTATGCTCCCAAATCTTATTACCAAAGATTTTTTTTAAGATTTTATTTATTTATTTGACAGAGAGAGACACAGCAAGAGAGGAAACACAAGCAGGGGTAGTGGGAGAGGGAGAAGCAGGCTTCCTGTGGAGCAGGGAGCCCAATGAGGGGCTCGATCCCAGGACCCGGGAGATCATGACCTGAGCCGAAGGCAGACGCTTAACGACTGAGCCACCCAGGCACCTCACCAAAGATTTTGTCTTGTCATCTGCTGTGAATCGTGACTCATAAATAGTGCAGAAGAAACACATGCAAAACTGCAACTCTGTTACTATGATGCATTGATAATCTGATAAAATATCATCCATTTTCAACATGGGACTGAAAAAAGAAAAGAGTTAAAATGAGAACAACTGAAGATGTAGATGCAACTGTGTTCCAAAAACGTAGCTCTACCCATTTGAAGTGAAGCATAAACCTTATCAATCATATCATATACATGGTATTTATTAAGGAACTATAGAGAAAGGAGTAAAGGAAGCATACGATGTAAACATATCCCTTGAAAGGCCTTATAACGAGACAAGAAAATTAGGACATGAGCATATGAACATTAACTAATAAAACTAAACTTGATGAAAAGGTTCTCTTTCACTTAAAACTGCTAAATTACCAGGGATGCGTGATTCTTTATGTTTAACTACTGTTTTAAAAATGATACTAACAGATATTTTACCTAAATAGAATATCTTTAAAAATAACTGAACAAACTGAGGGTATTTATATTGAGGATAATACCTGGTAGTCAATACTGGAAAGTTCATAGTTTCTACCATTTGTAAAGTAACTAAATATAAATCCAAGTTAAGTGATTATGCTCACAATATATTTACATGCACCTTACTTTTATGACTGTTACTAAAAAATATAAGAACCGGTGGCTTGAGGCATTACCAGTGTATGAATACCGTTATGAATTATATTACAGTAGTAATTTGAACATCACTGTCACTTTCTGTCTCCAACTGATTCAAAGGCTTAACATCCTGGGGAGAATTGTAGAGAATGTTCCTTTCCACTCAATACCACACTTCCTTACCAGGGCCCAGGGCGGACCCTCTCAGAGACTTTCATTAAAAAAAAAAAAGGTCCCATTTATTTTATTTTATTTTATTCTATTTTATTTTATTTTATTATGTTATGTTAATCACCATACATTACATCATTAGTTTTTGATGTAGTGTTCCATGATTCATTGTTTGCGTATAACACCCAGTGCTCCATTCAGTACATGCCCTCTTTAATACCCATCACCAGGCTAACCCATCCTCCTATGCTCCTCCCCTCTAGAAACTTCACAATTTGTTTCTCAGAGTCCATAGTCTCTCATGGTTCGTCTCCCCCAACAATTTCCCTCCCCTTCCTGTCTCCTTTCCTACTATCTTCTTCTTTTCTTTTTAACATATAATGTATTATTTGCTTCAGAGGTACAGGTCTGTGATTCAACAGTCTTACACAATTCACAGCGCTCACCATAGCACATACCTTCCCCAATGTCTATCACCCAGCCACCCCATCCCTCCCACCCCCACCACTCCAGCAACCCTCAGTTTGTTTCCTGAAATTAAGAATTCCTCATATCAGTGAGGTCATATGATACATGTCTTCCTCTGATTGACTTATTTTGCTCAGCATAATACCCTCTAGTTCCATCCACGTCGTTGCAAATGGCAAGATTTCATTCCTTTTGATGGCTACATAATATTCCATTGTGTGTGCGCGCGCGTGTGCGTGTATATATATATATATATATCTATATATATATATATATCTATATATATCACATAGTCTTTATCCACTCATCTGTACCCCAATGTTTAGGGCAGCAATGTCCACAATAGCCAAACTATGGAAAGAGCTGAAAGGTCCCATTTTAAGCGCTTGGCATTTTGTGCCCGGACCATAATCCTTGACAAATGCTATTCTGTTTGTTTTGCTTTCTACCCAACCTAATAAAAGGATACAAATAGGTTTCTTAAGTTTATATGTCCTACCAACTTTCTCAGATGTATTTGGTCAGTTCTGTTTCAATATGCGACTCCCTTCTATATATACTGGTTTGATGGTTAAGAAATTTATTTTAAGCAGATTAAAAGCTTAATGTCTGTCCCAGGGAATATGGTGGTCATGGGTATATGATGATGAACAAGTCATAACCTCTATCTTTCCTGTCTCACTGCATGAAAGCTGCAATACTCAGTCCAGATTGTGGTTCAAAACTTCTTAGAGCAAGTGGTGTTTCAGTGATGGAAACAAAAATGAATAATAGCTAGTCTGTTCTTCTGGAATCTAGAAGTTCCAGGTAAAAAATTACAATGCATAGGCACTGGAATAAAAAGTAAAGCTTAGAATATTAAGGTAACTAGAAGTAGTTCAAAGTAACTGTATTGTGTATTGTCCTCTGTAGGAGGAAGAACACAGCCAAGAGCTTGGAAGAGAAGGGCCCTGAATGTCTTATTAGAATGTGAAGATTTATGTGGAGTCACTGAAATTAAGCGAAAGGGTCAGATTTTAGGTATTAGAAAGATCAGTCTGGCATCATTGTGGAAAACTGAAGCAGTCCAAACTGAGACTTGGAGACCAAATAAATATCAGTTTTGGAAATGACAGTGACAGTGGCAGTAGAGTGGAGAGATTAAGTGATTTACTGGGTTTGAAGGATAAAGAGAGGTAGAGTACAGGAAATATTTAGGTTTCTTACTTGTGAGTGAGGAAAATAGTGCCACTATTCCCTGAGATAAGAAACACAGAAGGAATAATTTTATATAACTTAAATATATCACAGGAATCTTTGGATTTAGATCTTATTTTTATCATTCTCTAGTTGGGGAAACCTGAGAGCAACAGAGATTAATTAAATTATTTCTCCACAACTCCACTGAAAGATGTCTAACTGCCATAATAAATCACTTCTGTCTGACCTAAACCCATAATTTTCCTTCACACCAAGCTATATTGATACATAAAAATCAGAGCCAAATAATCTGTAGGAGATCACTTTGTATGTGATAAACCGTTTCCTGGATTCTTATAGAAAGTATCCTAGTACTTAACAAAAAGTAAGAAGAGGGTAAAGTGGCCCCTCTCCAGTGCTAATGTGTGCTGGTCTTTTGTAGCCAGATAAAAGATTAGATCAACAGAAACAAAAATAGATATTCAGTCTCAAAGACTTTAGAATCTTGAGGAAATGATCTCCAGATCACATTGTAAGAACCATAATTTTGTGTTTTAACTCTCTGAAAATCTGCTTAGCCCATTTCATTATAATGAAAGTGTGATATGGTAACAAGCCAGTTGGCTGCAGTCAAGTATTCTGTTGAAGGCTTCTACGATACATAAATGATGAATCTGGCTTACAAAGGGAATTTGGTGGTTAAATGAATTCCTGCTATTGCAGCACAACCTTTGGATGTTTCCTAGGCAACTAAAATACTGAAGAAATGGTGGCAGTTGAAGAAAAAAAGTGTTTTACAACTAAAGAGAAAAAAAATACTCTTTTTTAAAATGGTGGTATGTAGCCAGACAATATTATGATAAAAAAATTTACTGAATGAGTAATTTTCCATGATGTACAATTGAGAGCATTAAAAAAATAGTTTAGGGCTAGGGTGCCTTTGTTTTATTTTTGTATTTTAGTTCCTTTTTTATTTAGTTGATTTACTATTCCTCATTTTACATTATCAAGTTGAACTTTCTACTAATCTCTTTCTATTTTAAGCAGCTTGTGCATTTTTAAAAATCTCTACCATATGTCAATTCTGTTTGGAGAAACTAAGTGTAAAATCTACCTGTGAAAAACTATTTCTAATGTGTGAAGTGCATCTTTCAAACTGATAAAGATGATAAAAACTATTCTGATCATGGCATAATGGACCCATCATGAATGAATTCAAATATACTTGTCACAGAATATGTGGAACTCAAGGTAGAGGAAAACAAATAGAAGGTTGTTGAAATATGTGAGCTGAGATGATAAGGGTCTGAGAAATAAATTTACAATGTTTGTGGTCATTTTTCAATCCTCAAACTATTTTTTATCAGAAATTAATAATGCATTTTGTTCCATTGAACTTCAGAATATTCTAGTAGTTTCTCAATATCATGAAAAAAATCCTAAGTTATATTGGACTTAATAATACCTTTTTTTTTTTTAATAAACACATCGGGCCATATAATGATGGCATTTTTTTTCTTTCAGTCAGATGATAGTAGTGTTTGGTGTTTGCTATAGGATATCTTTTCCAGGGTACTCAGTTTCCAGGGACCTGCTAACCCTTCTTAGGTGAGGAAACTAAAAATGCCATTCTTAAAATTCAAGTGGATCCAAAACATTTGAAAATCATGTTCAAAAGCATCTTGCTCTCATCTTTTGTTCTTTGGTATTTATACTGACCCAGAACCCAGTGTGATTGTTTTGGTATTATGGATCATTGATTTCTACGGAATGTCCATGAAATCTCAAGTTTGCATCACAAAGCTTTCTGAGAAAGATAGTATTTTCCTTATTGATATCATGCTTTAAAAAAATACAACATATCTAGGTGTTTCTTTCAGATTCTTTTTTAAAAAATTAATTAGAAATCAAACTGGCAAAAGTAGCTTTACAAAAAAAAAAGAAAAAAAGGAAAGGAAATAAGATTCTCAGATATTCTGGATAGATTTTGCCTACATAAATAGAAGTACTTTGAATAAAAAAGATTCAGACACAAAATAGGTTCTCCATCACAACCCACAGAAATTTGGAAATTTCTAGATGGATTTATGAGAAATTTACCACATACTTCAAACTACATTACATTCTTCTAACATCTCTGATAGTGAATAAGCTAGAAAGATAGAAAAGTTTGAATAACTCAAAATTAACATGGAAAAAATAATTTATAGTTTTTAAGAAAATACTCTAATTTGAACTCAATTATTCTTTTAACACAAGTTGATTGACATAAAATTATTTTTATTTCTATAAACACTTCAAGTAGAATTCCATGCATATAATATATTTAAAAGGTGGAATATTTGCATGATGTTGACAAGTTCATATTGAATAGGAAAAATGAAGCCTGACCTAACCGAATCTCAAGAATAATCTGTTTTAAGGATTTATATAATCAAAGTAAATTTCAGTAGCATCTCCTCTGATGTAAAACTACATGGCCCTGCATTTAAATGGCATCAAAGAATAAATAGATTCATTAGGTCATGTTGTCCTGTCTATTAAAATTAAAGGAGAATTTTCTCTCTTAATACCAGTAATAGATGTTTTTCCCCAATGAACTGGTTTATTTTTATCTTATGGACACAGTAACTAACCAACTGTGTTTCCCTTTTACATTGACCACTTATAAATTCAGAATTAATTTTGAGGCCTACCTCTAGCAAGTAAGTAGAATATGAAGACATGTCTTTATTTCATTAATATTAGTTCTTAAATAATCTTATTTGTTCTATAATTTATCCTTTGCTCTAACTTCCTTATACTATCTTTATTCATTCCTGTATTATTGGGATAGTCCATAATTGCTGTACTATTCAAACTCAAGACTTCCAGGGTTGATGCAACAGGAAAAGAAAGAGCGTAGAGTGAGTGATGTCAGCAGCATGGCTGATTAAAACGTCCCTGGTCATGTCCATCCTTCCACATTACCAATTTGGCATTAATTTGGCATTAATCTACAGACAAAAGTGCCTTTATTTGAGTTACATTGAATTCAACACCATACGTTAAGGAACTAGGGAAGAGTCTCACTCACCATTGCAGTGATTAATAAGCATACACAACTCAGTCCTGGCTGTGGACCCGCAGTGGCCCATGAACATCTGTAGACCCTCTTGTTTGTGGTACAGGAGCACCCGGAAAACTCCATCTCAGACAATCACCCATGGACAAGAGGGCCTTTGTGAAGTTCAGATTTCTAGTGAAGAAATTCCTCCAGACTTTGTTGGAGAAAAAACAAACAAACAAAAAAAAACCAAAACCAAACAAACAAAAACAGAAAAAAACAAACCATAACATATAAGTCTGGACACTTTGGAGAGAGTAGGAGGAACAGTTTGACTTTACCAATGTTACCCCTCCTCAAGGCAATAGGGCTCAGAGCCAAGAGAGATCTTCTCAGCCTGTGATTTTTACAGTTGAGGAAAGTGAGAGAGGATTTGTGAGTACCCAGCTTCCCCAGTTGCGAGGAATGCTGCCAAAGAATCTCATTTTTCCTTTGTCCCATCCAGAATACTGAATCATGAGCTGCATGAATTGGTGGGGGATGGAGGAGGAGATTGGGGAGCCATAGATAAGATGCTCAGAGGCATTAAAGGGATGCAGATTCTACTAACTGCATTGAAAGCTCCATCAAGAGATGGCCACCCATGTACTGCTAAGGACACCTTGCCCATGGATCCCCCCACTGGTTCATGGGCACCCCCTACACACCTTACATTACACAGAGACACAGACACACACACTCCTTGTGACTGTCTTCCTATGGACACTCCCTATGGTAGCAAGAGTAAGCTTTGGCAAATAGCTAGTGGGCATGCACAGAAAACCAGCCAGAACATGCAGGCCAAGGAGAGACCACAATTTTGAACTTTAGTGCCACCCTAGGGAAAACAAAAAGGAGCAGTCAGCACTCAGCCTGGGACATTGCAGGATCAAAAGGAGGCATACAAGCTTAAGAATTCTGCCACAACAGGGAGAGAACCATGGAGCAGATATACCCAGAGAAGGTCTGAAAAAGGCTCAAAATCCCTAAAAGGGCTGATGAAAGATGTTTCTCTCTTGAAGGAAGTTAGTAGAGACTGGAAGAAGTGTCTATTACTTCAAATGTGAAGACAGCAACACTCTTTCTCTCAAATAAATAAATAAAATCTTTAAAAAAATTAAAAGAGGAGAGAGTGAAAGAGTAGAATTTTTGTATGCAATCAAAATTAAATGGTTATCAAAATAAAATGCAAAGTTATATCAATAATATAGTCTATGTAAGCCTCATGGTACCCCCAAAACAAAAACCTACTGGAGATACATAACAGATGAAGAGAATGGAATCAAAAGATACCACCATAGAAAATCATCAGTTCACAACAAAGAGCAGCAGAGGGAGAAAGGGACAAGGGAACTACAAATTAGCCAGAAAATAATTAAGTTGGCATTAGTGAGTCCTTACCTATGAATAATTACTCTAAATGTAAATGGATTAAATTCTCCAACCAAAAGGTATAGAGTAGTTGAATGAATTAAAAAACAACACCCAACTGTATGCTGCCAACAAGAGACTCACTTAAGCTTTAGGGATGCACATAGGCTCAAAGTGAAGGATAGATAAGATATTCCATGTCTCTGCAAGTGAAAACCAAAAACGGGCAAAGGTAGCTACGCTTACTTCAGACAAAATGGTCTATAAGCCAAAAACTATAACACAAGGCAATGAAGGTCATTATGTAATGATAAAAGAGTCAATTATTCAAAAAGATATAACAATCATAAATATATATACATTGACATTAGAGCAGCAAAATATATTAAGCATATATTAACAGATATGAATGAAGGAAGAGATAACAATACAATATAGTAGGGGACTTCAATATTCCACTTTCAATAATGGTTAGATCATCCAGACAGAAAATCGATAAGGGAATGTTAGATCTGAACTATGCTTTAGACTAAATGGACCTAACAGTCATATACAGGACATTCCATCCAATAGCAGCAGAACTCCCATTCTTCTCATGCATACACGCAAAATTTTTCAGGTAGACTATATGTGAGGCCACAAAACAAGTCCTTATAAATTTAAGAAGAATGGATTATATCAGGCATCTTTCCAAATCACAAGAGTATAAAACTAGGAATCAATAACAGAAGGGAAGCTGGAAAGTTCACAAATGTGGAAATAAACCAAACACTTCAGCAATCAGTGGGTCAGAGAACAAATCAAAAAATATCATGAAACAAATTGAAATGGAAAGTTAACACAAAACTTAAAAGATGTCACAGAAGCAGTTCTTATTGGAAGCCATAGCAATAAATGCTTATCTCAAGAAAAAAAACCTCAGATGAACAATATAACTTTACACTTCAGGGAACTAAAAAAGACAAACTAAGCCCAAATTTAGCAGAAGGAAAGGAATTAACACAGGCTGGAGCAAAAATTTATGAACTAGAAACCAGAAAAATAATAGGAAGGTCAACAAAACCAGGACCTGATTTTTGGAAAAGATAAACAAAATTGACAAACCCTCAACTAGACTAAGAAAAAAAGGAAGAGTCAAATAAATAAAATCAGAAATGAAAGAAGAGGTATGACAACTGATATCAGAGAAATACAAAGGATCATAAAATACTATTATAAACAATTATATGCTCCCAAAATTGGATGGTTTAGAAGAAATTGACTAAATCCCTAGATGTACACAAACTGCAAAGACTAAATTATGAAGAAATAGACATCAAAACAGATCAATAATAAGTAAAAGGATTGAATCAGTAACCAAAAATTTCATCAAAAAATAATGCCCAAGCCCAGATGATTTCACTAGTGAATTCTACCAAATGGATAGAAGAATTAATATTAATCCTCAAACTGTTCCCAAAAAAATCAAAGAGAAGGAAACACTTCTAAACTCATTTATAATGCTAGCATTACCCTGATACCAAAATCAGAAAAGGACACTACAAGAAAAGAAAGCCACAAGCTAATATCCCTGGTGAAATATGAATGCAAAACTTCTGAACAAAATATAGTAAACCAAATTCAATAGCACATTAAAAGTATCATAGACCATGATCAAATGGGATTTATCCCTAGGATGCAAGGATGGCTCAACACACACAAATAAATAAAATATACATCACATTAAGAGAATGAAAAATAAAAATCATATCATCATTTCATTAGATGCAGCAAAAATTTTGACAAAATTCAACATCTTTTCATGATAAAAATTTTCAACAAATTGGGTATAGAAGTAGAGTACCTCAACATAATGAAAGCTATGTATAACAAGCCCACAGCTAACATCATACTCAAGGTGAAAGATTAAAATCATTTCCTCTAAGATCAGAATAAAAACAAAGGTGCCCACACTCACCACTCCCTTTCAATATAGTACTGGAAGTCCAAGCCAGAGCAATTAGGCAAAATAAAGAAATAAAATACATCCAAATTAGAAAAAAATAGAAATGTTTTTATTTGCAGATTAATCAAAACTATTAGAACTGAACAATGAATTATGTAAATTTGCAAGATACAAAATCAACATACGGAAATGTGTTGTGTTTCTATACACTAACAATAAAATACCTGAAAAGAGAAATTTTGAAAGAATCCCATTCACAACAGCATCAAAAAATATTTAAGAATATGGGGTCCCTGGGTGTCTCTGTGGGTTAAGCTTCCAACTCTTGGTTTTGCCTCAGGTCATGATCTCAGGGTGATGGAATGGATCCCAGCATTGGGCTCTGCTCTCAGTGCAGAGTCCACTTGTCCCTCTCCCTCTTCCTCCTTGTCCCTCACCCTGCTAGCATGTTCTCTCTCTCTCTCAAATAAATAAATAAATAAACAAAAATCTTTAAAAAATATATTTAAGAATAAATTTAACTAAGGAGGTGAAAGATCTGTACACTGAAAATTATAAAACTCTGGTGAGAAAAATTGAAGAAAGTGCAAATAAATGGGACGATATCTCATGCCAGAAGAATTGATATTATTAAAATGTCCATACTACCTGAAGCCATCTATAGATTCAGTGCAATTTCTATCAGGATTCCCATGGTATTTTTTAGAACAAAAAGAAAAGAAAAACTCAAAGAGCCAAAGTAGTCTTTAGAGAGAAGAACAAAGCTGGAGGCATCAGACTCCCTGATTTCAAACTATAGTACAGAGTTATAGAGATCAAAACAGTATGGTACTGGCATAAACATAGAAGAAAGGACCAATGGAACAGAATTAAAAGCCCAGAAATAAACCCTAACATATATGGTCAACTAATATTTAACAAAGGGGCCAATATTACTTAATGGGAAAACTACATGCAGAATGAAATTAGACTGCTTATCTTACACCACTCACAAAAACTAACTTAAAATGGGTGAAAGACTTAAAAATAGGACCCAAATTTGTAAAACTCCTAGACCCAAAGAAAATACAAAGAAAAATTCTTTGATATTGGTCTTGGCAATGATTTTTTGATACAAAATCACAAGCAACTAAAGCAAAAATAGATGGGACTACATCAAACTAAAAAGCTTCTGCATAGTGAAAGAAACAATCATCAAAATGAAAAAGCAACGTACAGAATGAAGGAAAATATTTGAAAACCATATATTAGATATGGAGTCAATATCCAAAACATATAAAACTCATGCACTCAGTAGCAAAAAAAAAAAAGAAAAAAAAGAAAAGAAAAAGAAAAAAATCAAACAATCTGATTTAAAGATGGAGAAAGGAACTGAATAGACATTTATTCAAAGAAGATATACAAATGGCCAATAGGTACATGAAAAGGTACTCAACATCACTGATTATCAGGGAAATGCAGATCAAAACTGCAGTGAGGTGAGGTATCTAACCTTATGTCTTTTAGAATAGGTGTCATCAAAAAGAGAAGAGATAACAAGTCTTAGCAAGGATGTGGAGAAAGGGAACCCTTGTGCACTATTGGTGGAAATGTAAATTAGTATAGACACTATGGAAAACAGTATGGAGATTTCTCAAGAAATTAAAAATAGAATGACTATATGAGCAATCTCACATATATATAATGAATATTACTCAGCTATGAGAAAGAAGGAAATTCTGTTGTTTCTGCCAACATGGAATGGATCTTAAGGACATTATGCTAAGTGAAATTAGTCAGACAAAAACATGGTATGTGGAATATATATGTGTGTATATATATATATATATACACACACACAGTATATATATGTAGAATATATATATATATATACACACAGTATATATATGTGGAATATATATGTATATATATATATATATATATATATATGCTGTACATATGTGGAATCTAAAGCCAAACTCATAGAAACAGGGATGGAATGTATTATTACTAGGGATGGGGAACAGGGATGGGGAATGGGGAGAACTTGGACAGAAGGTATAGAGTTTCAGTTGTAAGATGACTAAGTTCTGGGTATCCAATTTGCAGCATGGTGATTACAGTTAATAATACTGTATTATGTAACTGAAATTTGCAAGACAGTAAATTGTAAATGTTCTCACCACAGAAAAGAAATGATAATTATCTGTGGTGATAGGAGTGTTAACTAACCCTACTATGATAATCATTTTGCCATGTATAAGTGTATCAAATCATGTTGTACACGTTAAACTTAGACAATGTTACATATCAGTTATATCTCAGTAAAGTGAGGAAAGAATTAACAAAGAACAGTCAGCATATCTGCAATTAAGAATATCTGCTAGGGGGCGCCTGGGTGGCTCAGTTGGTTAAGCGACTGCCTTGGGCTCAGGTCATGATCCTGGAGTCCCGGGATCGAGTCCCACATCGGGCTCCCTGCTCAGCAGGGAGTCTGCTTCTCCCTCTGACCCTCTTCCCTCTCATGCTCTCTATCTCTCATTCTCTCTCTCTCAAATAAATAAATAAATAAATCTTAAAAAAAAAAAGAATATCTGCTAGGGAATAACATAATTCATTTTGACTCTTCATACATTGGCCATAACTAGTCTCATAACCTCTACTAACTGCAATATATTCTGAGGAATGTAGTGAAGCACATGCAGTATTGGGTAGTGTCACTCTACTATATAGTAGGTTCTCAATAAAGTGTCTTTGATGAAAATGTTGTGCACATTATAGTGTATGACATTGTAACAAAAGGCAGAGAGATGATATTAATGAAGAAATCCTAGAGTTAAAAGAAGGTTAGTTAATATGCTACATATTTGAAACAAATGAAAGGATAAATTGCAAATTCAAAAGAAGGCACGATAAGTTAATCTCAATATTTAGAGAATTTTGACAAATAATTGCTTCACATTTTGAGCACTATCTCTTAGTATTCAAAAGAGAAAACCCAAGATTTTCAGAGTCACCTGGTAAAGAATCTCAAAGGTTTTTGAGAGATTCTATCATCACATAACATATCTTCAAGTACTCTTCTCCTTGAAGGGAAAGTAACAAAGCAGAATTATTCATTGGGGATTATGCTGATAAAATATTCACGGTTCCTATTAAAGCAATAATGTGCCAGTTTTTAAATTACTGAACTATTCTGTTTGTTATTTTCAAGGGAATCTTATTAGCAAAGATAGAACACACTAACATGATTTTGCTTTGGGATTCATCACATGTCTGATTAGAGAGTATTTAAAAATACATTTCAGATATCCTTTCCTTACTTGCTATAAACGAGTTGAAATGACATTTAAGTATTCTCTGGGTTATAAAATTCAGAGGACATGAAGGAACATTGTAACTTGTGAAATTGTACCAGCAATGCGCATAATAATATAGACAGTAAAAATAAATAAAAGGATCAGAGTTACAGTTTTAAAATAGATCTAATTCTGTATGCATAGAATTACCCCCAGAAGCATTCTGGAAATAATTTGTAGCACACAGCATCACCTTGTTCCAGAAACATCATAATGCAAGTTTGGGGTTCTAATTAATGTGGAAACTTAGTTACTTGCCCATTGAATGACCCAGTTAGCTTTGATCTGGAAATATCTATCTTATCAAACAGAAAAAGTAAGTAGTCTTTTTTTCCCAAAAAATTTAAACTTCAATAATTGATTCATCCAATTTACATAAAAAACCCATTCTGATATAAGCAAACCAGATCTGTAAATCTGTATTTAAAAAAAAAATCAAAAGGTGACTTACCTAGTTGTTCAATACCTATTTCGTTTAATATAATTATCTAAAATAGGGCGCCTGGGTGGCTCAGTTGGTTAAGCGACTGCCTTCAGCTCAGGTCATGATCCTGGAGTCCCGGGATCGAGTCCCGCATCGGGCTCCCTGCTCAGCAGGGAGTCTGCTTCTCCCTCTGACCCTCTTCCCTCTCATGCTCTCTATCTCTCATTCTCTCTCTCTCTCAAATAAATAAATAAAATCTTTAAAAAAATAATAATTATCTAAAATAAACTGCCCATGTTGCTTCATAGCATTTTCACAGCATTTTCAAATTGTTGGGCAGAAAGTGAATTTCCATATTAGAAAATTGGTTAACAGTTTTTATTTAGTAAGAGCTCACGAATTAATTGCAAATAGTCATATATACCAACAAGAAAGTCAACTGATTGCAAAGGATGGATGTCCTAGTTATAAACTAAGGAAAAGTACATTTTTTTCTAATCAAGTAAGCCCTAACACAAGAAATGTGAAACCAGCAGATGTGCAGAAGATAAAATCACACTTTATTACTACCTCCCAACTCTTTAAAATGAACAGGGAGGAGGGAGAGGGTTCTGAGGCCTGGCAGGATTAAGACTTTTAGCTCTCCCTAATCCAGGTATTAACCCTGTGATCTGGAGGGCCATGAGGAATCTGGGGTCTGGTTCATCTGGTCGAGGGACTGACAGTCATTGTATAGGCAGATCCCAACAGGTGGAATAGCATGAGCATGGAAAATAGTGGTTGCCTTGTTGGATTTGCCTTTCCCCCCAAAAAAAGCATCAAGGGGAGGGCCTTTTTTAATAACTAACTCATCTAGTTATGACATTTATCAAAAGGCATGGATTTATAAGCATGGTTGACCTCTAGATAAAGCAACATCACTAAAACCAACCACAATCATTAATTCTTACATTGTACTTGCCACAAATTTAAATTCTAACACAGTTGCATCACTTTATGATTTAGAACCTATAGCATCAACTTATTTAAAAGTTCATTTGGTGACCAGAAAGAGACACTCTTTTCTAAGGAAGTATTTACTTAGAGGACTTAAGCCCCTCAAGAAGGATTTTCCTGAGAATTCCTATTTCAAATATCTCACAGCTAAGGAAGCATGGAAAATATTTGTCCTAAATAATAACATGCAGGTATTGATATAAACAAAGGCATTTATGAAGATGTGCAGACCAAATGGCAGCCTGATAGATATGCTGTGATTGATGTGAACTCAGAACCTAAAGGGACATAATGATAATGTAAATAAATGAAGTGGATCAGGAATAAAACGTAGAAAAATGAAATGTGTACTTCCTGGTTCCAGAGGTCAGCTGATTCTTAGCTCCAGCCAATTACTGACATGCAGAAATATGGGCTTGGCATTGCCAAATCTGCTTTTTAGGTAAGCTGAGAAATATGGGAAGGCTGTAAAAAGGGATGTGTTTGAAAAAGGGTAAGTGGACCAAATATGGTAAGGGAAGGAGAAAGAAGGGAGAAACTGAAACAGATGGTCAGGTGCATTAAAGGATGGGGGAAGGCCATAGCTTCCAGCCACAAGGGAGTCAAGTCTCCATCCCCGCCTCCATGTTTCCAAGGCATTATCTTAACTAATGATCTAGTGTCCAGTCTATGTTACTTATTTCACACACTTATATCTTGTTTCACAGAGCAAAGTGGTGATCTAATTAGTGCCAGATAAATACACAGGTGATGCTGGGAAAGCTCATAGACTAAAAGATTTGTGTACTGAAATATATTGTAATCTGCAAATTTGATGCCAGGAGCTGTGCAAGTGCAGAAAACAAGGAAAGTTTTTTGAAAACACAAGTAGGTTTTTGGATAGAGACTAAATTCAAGTCAGTTCACCAAATGAAATCTCATATTTGACTCTATCAAGTTGAGTGCTTTTACTAAGTTTATGCATATTCTAAGTAGGTTAACCTCATTTTTAACTCAGTAGATGTGTACTACTTTATATTGAATTTTTATAAAATTCATCAATTTGAAATTATGAAGGTGAACATGATGTATGTATTGAGTTCTACCTTCAGGCCTATCCTCTAGTCTACTTTTTGTAATGAGATTTTATAAACATTAATGGGAACATTAGTTTATTGAAAACTCATGAAATAAAGGAAACTTACATGTATCCTTTTTGTAACATACCAACTGTGTGCTCACCATGAGTCAGGCAGTGTGCTAAGTGCTGAGTATGCAATGGTTTAGAGTAAAAGAATAGGCAGCAATGCAAAGGGCAACAGGAAGATGGCATAGAGCTGAAAGTGTTAATGGTCGACAAAGTTGAACTTAAGGTGAAAAGTACAAACAGGAATAGGAAGATTCCCTTTTGCTAATAAGTGCTGTGAGCTAAAATTCAGATGGACATCATTAACTATTTGAAATGGTAAATTACATAAAAATATCTAGGCAAAAGCTTCTGGAAACAAAATGAAAACATTAACAGAAACATGAAGATATGTGACACTCTTTATACTTTGTCAATAGCTATCCAGTAATATAAATATCAAAAGGGCAGAGGACAACGATCTGCATAGTTTAATACAACTACATATTATTAATACTAACAAGCATACCTGGTTATCTATAACAAGAGCAGAAAAGAGAATATCTTCACTACATTTTTAAAAAATTGTTCACACATTAAGGCACAAAGAAACTTCCATAAAATTTCCAGAAGCCAAAAAAGATAAACTTTAAAATGTGTAACAAATATCAAACATCAACTACTTAAATTTTTGAAATTTAAAAACTCCTTTTTAAGCCATTATTCAGTCAAAAGGAAAAAAAATAATTTCCTACTTTATTTACCTATCTAGGAAAAATAAAAATAATGATACCACTCAACATAAAACGATACAACTACGTTTGAACACAAGCAAAATCATAGCTTAAGCATTTTTTCAACATGAACCGAGAAAGAATAAAAATAAGCAGATTTCAACAAAGAAACAAAAAATAAGCAGGTAGGACAATTTTAATAAAACCAATGCATTAATGCATTTCAAAATGGAAAAAGAAACTGAATAGATTGTATTAAGATCAGTTTTTCTAATAAATAGTAAATTAAAAAGTGTTGCGCTAGGTAAAGCTTAAGGTTTAAAAAAGTAGATGTTTTGCATTTATGAAAGAAATATTTTTCCATACACACACACACACACACACACACACATCCTATATAAAGAGGTCCCAAAAGTTGCCAAAATTGTCTCAAATTGATTTTTACCCCAAATGTTCTGCTCCTAATAATTTCTAAAAATACTTTCTTCTTTAATCCAACAGTCTGAAGCCTATTTGCCTTTCCCTCAAGAAGGTGGCTCTCATAAATTACTCTTTAGTATAATCTTATATATTGTTAACCTAGTTTCTTTTTCACTGAAATAACTAGCACTCAATTCAAACTAGCTTACTAATAGCAACAAAAGTTGGAGGAGAATAAATGTGGGCAGGGTGTGTGGCACACTTTGTGTTAGGCAGGGCTACATCCGGGACTTTTGTCACTATTTTCTTGTCCTTTCTTTATATTTTTCAGCTCTGCTTCTGATTTTGTATCGGCCTTAACTTCTCCTATCACCATTGGCTTCCAGACTTCTCTTTCTGCCCATCACTCAACACTGTAAATGTGGTTGATGAAATGCGTGCTAGCCATCAGCATCACATCCTTCAACTAAGAGATACTGAGGTCATATCTATGACCCAAGAGATAAAATAGATAACATAACAGGATCAGGAATCAAAATGGATTCAGACTTTTACCATCAACTCTGAGAGATAGAAGGCAGTGGTTATGTAATTCTGAAATGAACACCATATGCTCTGAAAATATTCCAAGGAAAAGTTTTCTATCCTAAAATTATATTCTCAGCCAACTTTTTAATCATATACAATGATCAATTTTCTATAATGCTGTGTTTCCAAAATTTACCGCATGTGCATCTTTCTCAGGCAGATATATACTGAGATGTCCTTCACCAAAAAGGAATAAATCAAGAAGGAGGGAGAGGTAAATTCAGGGAACAGGGTATTCATCACAAGAAAGAGAAGATTCCAAACCAAGAAGAAAGCTACTCAATAGAGCAAGAGAAATAATTAGTCCAGACTGGAACAGGAAGATAAAGGAGTCCAAAGGGATATATCTAAGAAAAAAAGAAAAAAAAAACAGGTAAATAACCAAAGGCATTTTAAGTGGTATCAGAGAGTTTGGGGCCAAATTATTTTAAAAACTAAGATGGAAAAAGTGGGGAGGGAAAAGTTTCATAAAAAAAAATAAAATCAAATCTTAATATGTAGTTTTCTCAATTGTAAGTTGTATTTAGCCAACTGTAAGAGCATGAACACTGAGTAATAGCCTGATCTTATTATATCACAACACTATATTGGCTAAATAGAGGAAGGGAAGTATACATAGTGAGAAAGCATTAGATATTTAAATATTTATCTTTCATATTAAGCATTCACTATACAATATCTAACATTAAATAAGATATCGCATAGAAATACGTATATGTATAAGCATACTTTTAAAGCATTGAGGAATATAGTCATTGAGAAGCATGAATTGAATTGGATTGGGGGACTGCTGTTTTTCATTATAAATTTAACATTTGAATTTCTTTACCTATTTTATTTTTATAAAAATAATTAAAATAATGCATTTTTAAGAAAGAGGCAATTTTTCTGCTAGTTCCAACAGACAGAAACAGTTCCAGCAAACATCACATGCCCAACTACTCTGACCAGGGGAGGGGCTATTGATTAGAGAGAAACTCATTACATGTCTGCCTCTGTGATCGAAGGAGAAGGATATTTTATTAAAAGACAGTAATAAGGTGGGAAATGAGGTCTTTCTAACTAATATGAAAAAAGGTGCATGTAGGTGGAATATGTTTAATACCTAAGAAAATGTACTGGCTTCTTTGTATATCAAATATCATTTAAACATAGTATACTTTGAAGATTTCTATAGTTAGATGAGTAAATCCTATTCTGGCTACAGAAATTTTATAGACAGACCTCAATGCAAAATTGAGTCTTGTTTAATTATTAGTTTGATTAGTCCAAATTCAACATATTTTAAAATTCTACATGAATGTTTCCAAAGGCAAAACATGCAGAAGGTTAGTAGAGAACCATTTGATTTTTAGATTGACATGAAACAATAGGCATTATACAATGTCAGTGAATACTTGCACTAAAAATAGAACAGCCCCAAGAAAGTGAAGTATCTCATGTTGTTAGAGCTTCTATTAAAAACTAAATTAATACATTCACTCTCAGTTGAAATTTTTAGTGAGGTTGGTTATGCGACTTGCTAGTGAACATGTGCTATGATTCTTTCTTTCATTGACTATTTTAATTAAATTTTTTTAATGAGGAGAAAAAATAAGTCAGAGGCTATAGAACATATGAAGAACAATGAAAATAAAGAATGTTCTGAAATATGTGGTTTGACAACACTGCTGAGAAGCAGCATGGTGTAATTGTGGGAGTTTCTTGTTCAAGTTCTGGCTCTGCCTTTCTGAGCTGTAGGACCTCAATCAGTGTACTTGATCTTTCTCTGCCTCAGTTTCAACATGGATAAAGGAAGGATAATATTAGTGTCTGTGTCATACTGTGCCTATGAATATTTGATGAAATAATATACATAAAGTATTAAGATAATGCCTGACACATAATTAAGCACTAGCTAACTAGTAGCTATCATTATTGCTCTTTTCTTAATCCTATGTTTCCTTTTGATACATCATGCTACATATCTTTCTTATCTTAACTGAGAATTTTTGTTGTTATTCATTTGAAAAAAATCTGAAGTACTGGGGAGCTCAGTTAACGCTATTCCTTGGGAAGGTACTGATGATTAATTTTCCATCTTTAGTGTCTGATCCAGAATGCTTTATGCCTGTAAAATATTCGGTTCATAGAGATATGGAATCGAGTGGAAGGGCAGCAGTCAGTTGTTAGCACTTAAAAGAAAGAAATTAAAGGGATTGAGACTCAGAAGAGAGGTTTTTCTACTACGTATGTTTCATGAAAAATTATCTAGAATCATTTCCACCAGCTTCATTCTTACACATATCAGCAAATACTTGTCTTTCAAAGGCATTTCTAGGTGCTTCTTACTACAGCGGTAGCTGTTCACAGAAATACAGCCAGATCTCTCCCGCTTTCTTTGTTCTCTTTCCCTCTTAGGTCAGCCCCCATCACTGTCACCACACCACCAGGACACAGACATTCCTGGCCACTAGAATTAAAGCATACTTGTCATCTCGTGTTTGATCTTTTAGAAAAATAGATGCAGTGTACTAATTGAATATAATACAAAGGATAGTGGGATCCTAAAATATTACAACTGCTAAGAATTTGCTGAGTCCCAAATGCTTTATTTGTGATTAAGCAAGGGAATTCCAAGAGGCAAAATAGTTTGCACAAGTTTGAATAGCTAGTAAACAGCAAAACGAGAAATAGTATATGGATCTTTTAAATCCAACATTAGCACAATTTTTTTACCTTGTTTTCTACTAAAGTTGAGACATATGGTACTATATAACCTTAATGGTTTTGTTTAGTTTTATCATATATAATAAAAAACACACATTCTCGACAGTAAATACTACTCAAGCCACTAGAATGAGTAAGGCAACCTTGTCTTGTTGAGTTTTAACTGTTTAATCATACTCTCTGTTTTATTTGTTTTGCATGCTTAAGAAAATCACTAATTTTATCAGGTAACTTAATGTTGATGAAAATTCCTTCTATGAGTCAGTAAGTTTTTGTAGCATTATGTATCATTAGGTTCTTTCATTACCATTCCAAAACAGGTCTAAATTATGCCTAGGCTTTGTTCTATAACATTAGCATGACCATATGACTGTATAAAGATTAGTTTTTTTCAATTCCTTTTTATAAGTGAAATATCAACATCTAGTGATTACTATCTAAGAGAGCAGAATTCTCTAATACTACTCAATTACAACACTCTCCATTCTTTCTAATGTATCTCTCTTCTGTATTCACACCCTATTACTTTCACCATATTGCTTTCATAGAAGCACCTCTAATTGATCAGTTTAAACCACATCTATTGAATTGATTTATTTCTGAGACAGGCGAGAGATTATGTTTGCTGTCAATCATGTGTTATTTCATTTTAGTAGTTGAACTTAGAAAAGAAGAGGGAAAACTGGGCTATATCTATCCATCATTGTATCCAGATGTAGAATGTATCCATCCATGTCTCGAGTTAGATATTTGTAGAGGACAGAGCAGCTGCTGCCTATGAGCCAGATGACTTAACTTCGGATTATACCTACTTTCCTTTATTATTATACATTCTAAAATGAACCATTATTAGTCATATACACTATTAGAAACACCATATGTGGAAGAAAACTCATATTTTTTTATCTTCAGTATTTTAAAGAAGACTTAGCATTATGTGACAAAAGCAAAATAAGATGTCCCAAGACTATATTTGCTTGCACTCAAATTGTATTTGTCTATCAAGCTAACAAATATCCATTAATACCTTGACTTATTTCTAGATGCAAACATAATACTACCAGCTTTAATAATAAGATATATGATATATATCTATATAATAATAATGATAATATTGATAATGATAGATACTAATCGGTCACCAGCAATGTGCTGGCATTATATTATATCTTGTCTTTAATAATCAAAATAGCCCTGAAAGGCAGATATTCTTAACTCCTTTTATAGATAAGTGAGCTAAAACAAAGAAGTTAAGCATTTTCCTCAAGTTCTGATCAAGATCTCTCTGAATTTAAAATACGTATTCTCTGCACCACTTTTTACCTTTCTTGACATAAAATAGCACTTTGAACACTCTAGACTCTTAAAGGAGGAGAGTCACTGAGTAGTAAAGGAAGCCTTTTGGTTAAGTGAGAACAAATTTATATACTCAGCTCTCCCTTACTTCCATTTTTCATCTTTTTTCCCTGTTGCTATATATCTTTATCTCTTCCTACTTTTCCATTGATTATGCTTTTATTTTTCCTCTGTCTTATTTGTTATTCTCCTGGTGGGTTTCCAAAAAGTTGAGATTCCATCATTTCATTTCAGTAAAGTAATTATGGTGCTTATCCCTATAAAGCCTCATGGCAGTGCGTGGCTCAGAGACCTGAGTAGATAAAGGTGAGCTAAGTGGATTGGCCTTCCCTTTCTTCTTCTTATGGTATCTCCCACTTACCTTCCAGATCAAGATAATGACTCTCTAAAACTTTAAGAACTTTCCTGAACATCCAGGATCTTTGTATAATGCTTTGGCATAATTGAATCTTCTTTTTAATTTCTCCCTAAACTTTGCAGTTCAGTTAAATTTTTCCATCATAGCTCTGCCTGATTCTAATTGTCAATAAGGAGGAGCTACTCCATAATCTAAACCTATTTCTGTCAAGAAGCCAGGATTTAGAAGGCCTGTGCCCTTTGCTGTTTATCTTTTTATTTTTCTTTCCCTTTCTTGAAAGTATAATGTGCAGACAGAAAAATACACAAATTATAATTCTATAACTAGAGAAATTACAGCAAGGTGAACCCACCTACCCAGGTTAAGAAACAGATCCAAGAAGCTACCCTTTTGTTTCTTATTAATCACTACACCTTTAGTCTTCCTTTCAAAGGTTAATATCAAGTCAAAACGTTTTCGCAAAGTTGTTTTGTTGAGAAGAATAATGAGATTTTAATGCATTCATATATGTGGCATCAAAATATGTTGCAAGGGGCATCTGGGTGGCTCAGTCATTGGGCGGCTGCTTTCGGCTCAGGTCATGATCTCAGGGTCCTGGGATGGAGCCCCACATCGTGCTCCCTGCTCAGCAGGAAGCCTGCTTCTCCCTCTCCCACTCCCCCTGCTTGTGTTCCCTCTCTCGCTGTGTCTCTCTCTGTCAAATAAATAAAATCTTAAAAAAAAAAAATGTTGCAAGTGTGTGGGAATAAGTGTGAGCAACATAGGCCATTGCTCGAGCTGAGTTATGAGCATATGGAGGTTCATTACATCACTCACTCTACTTTTGAATATTTTTGAAAATCCTCATACTTATAAATATTAAAATATCGGGCGCCTGGGTGGCTTGGTCGTTAAGTGTCTGCCTTCAGCTCAGGTCTTGATCCCAGGGTCCTGGGATCGAGCCCACATCAGGCTCCCTACTCGGCGGGAAGCCTGCTTCTCCCTCTCCCACTCTCCCTGTTTGTGTTCCCTCTCTCGCTTTGTCTCTCTCTCTGTTAAAAAATAAATAAAAAATCTTTAAGAAAATAAATAAAAAATAAATATTAAAATATCAAAAGTATGACATGTAACAATTTTATATTGTCTCAGCATGTGTCAGTAACACTATTCAGTGTGCAATACAACCATTCACTAATCTACCGCTCTCTATTTTGTTCACCTCAACGTATCTGATAGATCTTCTTCCACTTAGTCTGAAATAGGGTGCTCATTCCACAATTTCTGGCTACCCTGGGCAACAATGTGGAACTCCAGCAAATGAGTTGAAATAGTACAAATGTCAAATTAGTGCTGCATCACCATCTAGAGGTTGAAATGATAACTGCAAACTTCCTCACTTTAATGAGCCATCTATAATATGGTTTGAATTTGAATATACATAGCCGTTAATGTGAATGTGGAGAAAATAATGTTTGCTATTGTTTTCTCTCCAGTTGAGTTTCCAGAAAGAGATCATAGCACAAAGCAGGAGCCACCTGTATCTACAGATGGCATGGGGAAGCGTAAATCATAGAACCATGCATCAGCAGCACTACAACGTGATCCTACCAGAGTTGAGCCTCCCACATGTCAGACAAACCACCTACAGAAGGACCACAGTGGTGTCAGTGTTTTTTTAAGCACATTCCTGATAATGAAATGTTGAACTCAATGGGAGTGACTTTTCTTTTTTCTTGGCAGTCAACTGTTTACACCAGCTGGCAATTGACTGTTTAGATTATTCTCTCTCTGTAGGCATGACTATGGGAATAGAGTAGACACATCCTTGGGCTTTTTGAGACTATTAATATATATTTACTTCCATTGCTCTGGTAGCTACAGATAGCATCCTTTTTTATCCAAAAGGGAGAAATCATTATTATAGGTGTTATTGTGAGACAAAATGCCATGCACTAATTAATATTAATGATGTTATTAATTCATTGTTCAATTATTATTTAAATTATATCCAAAGTCATGAAATGAATTATTAAGGTAAAATTATTGGTTAATCCCAATTGTTTTTTTTCATTTTTTTATTCAATAAATGTTTACTGAGTTCCTCCTGTATGCCAAAAATTGTGAGAGAATTTCTTACCTATGAGAAAGCCATAATCTAGAGCAACTCATACAAAATACACTCAAGTACATAGGAAATCTGAGTAATAAAGTTTATTCTTATTGAGGAAATGGAAAAATGCTAGGAAAGAT
Source organism: Callorhinus ursinus (assembly GCF_003265705.2). NCBI lineage: Eukaryota > Metazoa > Chordata > Mammalia > Carnivora > Otariidae > Callorhinus > Callorhinus ursinus. The sequence goes on along the minus strand of NW_027397101.1, from coordinate 12,499,016 downwards.
ATCACTTTGGAGGACGAATAAAAATTGTTAAACTAAAAATGTGGACAAGGACATTGTGAACAGAAAGTATATATTAAAAAGATTTTAATGACATTGTAAGATATTTAAGTGGAAAAGAAATTGTTGTGGCTGTGGCTGAAGAAACAGTCTGGGGTTAAATTAGAAATGGCTTTATATACTTCACTAAGTAGTTTGAGCTGAAATCTATAAGCAGAGAGTGGTTGACTTAAGTTTTTAAACTGGCAAGTCACAGACTATCTACCTATGCTTTAGAAAAGCAAGTCCAGTGAGAGTATCCACAAATAATGGGAGAAGTGAAAGTCATGAGAATCTTGGAGGGTAGTCCAGTAATCTAAGGGAGAGATGCTGAGGACTTCAGCTGATGTCTTATGCTGAGGTACTATAAATTTGTGAACAATTCAATATAATATGGGGAAAAAAGGAGAACACTGTTGAGAATGTCTGTGACGTTCTTAATTATATTAATGATCAGTTGGGAACATCCCTCTCCAACACAGAACTTCAGGGAAAGAAACATTTTTGTGTGAGATTTTGACATGTTTGCTTTCCATTACCATGGTACTAAGGTGGGTGGGGATGTCAAAAGGACATTGGAAATATATTTCTAAATTTCCAGGAAGCTACAAAAAATATAGGTATCTTCTGGTAATGGTGGTACTAGATTAGTTCATTATAGCAGTGTATGCTCAGTGCAAAGTAACAGGAACCCAGGATACTATGTTGCAGAAGAAAGCCAGCCCTATTGCTCCTGCCATTCCCCACTTCCCTTGGCATTCCTGAAGCCGTAATCATTCTACATCTCATGGAGTATTTATTTGCCACTGTTCTGTTTGTGACACTTAAGTTACTGGAAGAAATCTGATTCTTGAGATTAATCAAAAATACAGTTGGATATAATTTTTCAAATCTTTGGAAATCTCAAGCATCCATTCCCCTTAGAAATTCATGGAAGGAGACAGCATTAGACACCATTGGACATCCATTAAAATAGATGTGGGTGAAATGTTCAACTTTGCTGTGCCTTGGTTTTATCACCTGTAAATTGGAGATGGTAATAATAATAATAATAGTACTTAGTTGTTGGAATGTAATGTATTTTGAGCAAGTTAATATTTATATAACAATCGGAACAGCATCTGGAACAAATTAAATGCAATAAGAGTGTTTGCTAAATAAATACTGATGACTTTAGTTTTCCATTGCCTCTGCCAACGTGTATGAAATTAAGGGAATCAAGCTTGACCTTATCATTGCAAAAATATAATGGATCACTTTTTTATTAGTTTATTTGTTAGCTTTTTAAATCCTGGAATAATGAATGAATCCAAGAAATGTTGATGTAGATGTTTCTGCATTTTTCCATTTAATCTTAACTGTAAGATAGCTTGCCTTTTCAAATCTTTAAGTATGTGTTTATTTGTGTTTAATCCATAGGAAAGGTCGTAGGGAAAACATTGACAGTTGGAGATATCCAAACAAAGCGTCACAGTATGTCCCTGAGTGAAGCTTGAAGAATTTAACATTCCATGTGACAATCATTCCAGTAGCAGTGAAAAATGTCACTTTTCAGTTTGTCCTAAAATAATGGCAACAGTGTAAATGAGACAGGGAGTATGTAAAAAAAATAGAATCATGATGTTCATAATGTTTATATTCTCTGTTACTTGTTATGGCTTTTAAGTCAATTTTATTACTGAAATCTGAAAATCACACCTATCAGACACTTATAAGACCCTGAGAGTCAAAAAGTGATCCTTAGACCAATAGCCTTGACCTCACCTGGGAGCCTTTTAGAAATTCAGATACTCAGGTTTCATCCCAGACCCTCTAAATCATAATCTGCCTTTTAACTAGACTCCCAAGTGATTTTATGAATATTAAATTTGAAAATAACTGAATAAGGACACCTAGGAATCAGTAACAGATTGACAATAAATAGGGTTGTTGGAGAGTAAAGACCGAACAAATGACCCACCCTCTAGCTCCACTTCACTGAATTTCTGAAATAAGCGTACTTTATAACTATACTCATTACATTCATTTTTATTCCACGAATATTTATGAGGAACCTATTCTGCGTTAGTCACTATTCTGGGTTCTAAAGACACAGTGGTGAACAAAGTAGACAAAGTTCTTTATACTCATGTGTTAATGTTATAATGAGGTCCAAGAGAGCTAGAAGAAATTCTTATTTAAGAACAAGTATTTAAAGAAGTGGGTTTCTCTACACATGTGAAAATTTCCCTGAAAAACGTTTACATATTCAGTTGTAGATTCAGTTACTGCTTAGTTCTTGCTCAAAATCTGGATCCAGATTTACTGGATTCAAATCCTGACTCCCTTACTTCAGACAAAACAGTTAACCTTTGTGTTCCTCAGATTTTTTCATCTAAAAAACGGGGGAAATAATAGTGTCTACATCAGGACATTGTTGTGAGGATTAATGGGATTTGTATATAGAAAGTACTCAAGGCAGTGCCTGGAATTTGGGAAGCACTATGAAAGTGTGAGAGATTGTTACTCTTGGTGTTAGTGAAAAGTTATTAGTGGTATGTTTCTTTTCCCTAAATATGAGTTTTGAGGCAGTAGCTCTAGTTTTGAAATATGTGGACAGTCTGTGGGAAAAAAAAAAAACTACCAATGGTTCTGAAGTATTTGCATTAGTTAATCTAAAGTAAATGCTAACTAAATTCTGGTGAAGAAGACTAGCTTCTATGATAGCAGGAGGGGAAGAATGAAGGGGAGTAAGTCAGACGGGGAGACGAACCATGAGAGACGATGGACTCTGAAAAACTGAGAGTTCTAGAGGGGAGGGGGGGGATGGGTTAGCCGGGTGATGGGTATTAAAGAGGGCACATTCTGCGTGGAGCACTGGGTGTTATGCACAAACAATGAATCATGGAACATTACACCAAAAACTAATGATGTAATGTATGGTGATTAACATAATAATAAAAAATTAAAAAAAAAACAGGGTAAAGGGTAAAAAAAAAAAAAAAGAAGAAGAAGACCAGCTTCTACAATGTCTCTCCTGGATTGAAATCTGGACAAGAAGTTTCTTTTCCTGAATTTTGCACAGAGAAAAAGTATGCATGCCCTTTTAATTCACTTTGAGCTTTGCTCGAGTCCCCAAACACTTAGTCTTTAATCTCAGCTTTCTTATTGGTCAAGGTTATTGGTAAATGAGCAGGAAGTTAATTCTTGCTTACTTTCGCTTCTTTTTTTTAAGATTTTATTTATTTATTTTAGAGAGAGAGAGCAAGAAAGCACAAGGAGGTGGAGGGCCAGAGGGAGAGAAAGAGAGAGAGAGAGAGAGAAGCAGGCTCCAGGCTGAGCCAGGAGCCCAATGTGGGGATCAATCCCAGGACCCTGGGATCATGATCTGAGCTGAAGGCAGACACTTAATCAACAGAGCTACCCAGGTGCCCCTTTGGTTTCTTTTCCAATCTTCCCATGTGTTTTAGTGAAATCTCTCCAGGAGAAGATTTTTTTTAAAATAGTATAATAATCAAAACATAACAAAACTGGTGAAGCCATAGAAGCAATCAAAATAGTGGTTCTATTGATAGGCATTTTTTTTCTTCTTGCACAAGTGGAAATAGGATTTCTTTCAATTAATTCACATTCCTTACTAATTCTTTACACATTTGGAATGTTTATCCCTGAAGTGGTCTCTGGTCTGAACTCTAAAAAATTATGTAAACCAGGGGTGTAATATACACAACTGCATACAAGTTCACTTGCTGGGAATGGCCAGCAATCCCTGTACCTGATGGATGAAAGATTACTCCAAACTTTGCAGTGAAAGAGAGAAGGCAAGGGGGTCAATGCTCAGAGACAAAGACCCTTTGCTCTTCTTTGCTCCCGCTTTTTATTGGTCCTTCGGGATAATCACAAATTCTTATCACTGTCTCAAGCATGTGATGTGTGAAAAGGGATCTTACTGGAACTAGGAGGATCTGTTTACTGGAAAGATATGATATGCTAATCTGCATGTTTTAAGAGTGCTGCTAAACATAGCCTGAGGGACAATGCAAACATCTCTTAGATCACAGGGCAGCTGTTTGGGCTAATTGGGGAAGGCAACTCCCCACAGCATTACAAAGGCGGAGTGGTCATGCAGGCCTCAGCATTCCAGAGGTCCACGCCCTTCTCCGAAATCTTCCACCAGGTATTATGGCTGATTTCATGCTCTACATTAACCCCAACATTCACTGTTGTCTGGACTTGGCCAGGCAGCCCCCACATCTCCTGCCCCACTCCCACCTGGGCACTGTGCTACTCAAAGCACAGCATTTTCTATATTACTCCCGTACCTATATCTATACCAGCAGTTCTCAAAACTGTGGTCTGGAAACTAAACCCTTGCAGGGAATCTGAGAGGTCAAAGTATTTTTGTGACACTAGGGAGTTGTTGCTTTTTTCAACTCTCATTCTCTTATGAGTGGACAGGGAAGTTTTTAAGAGGCTATTTGACATGTGATTTCATAATAAATTGGGAACAGATATGAGAATCTGTCTACTATTAAGTCAGACGTTATAGAAACTTTTTAAAATTTATTTTTAATGATTTTCATGTATTTATTTGAGAGAGAATGAGAGAGAGAGAGAGAGAGAGCATGGAGTGGTCAGAGGGAGAAGCAGACTCCCCACTGAGCAGGGAACCAGATGCGGGACTTGATCCTGGGACTCCAGGATCATGACCTGAGCCAAAGGCAATCGCTTAACCAACTGAGCCACCCAGGCGCCCTATAGAAACATTTAAAGATGTAAAATAATGCCACTTATTTCACTGTTTTTTTTTTTTTTGGCTTGGAAAATAAAGTTTTTGTAATAAAAATGGTTTTACATTAACATTAATGAGATTATTTTTAATTAGTTAATGAATGTTTTCATTTATAATACAGTAAATATCAAATGGAAACCATGTAAATGGAAGCTTTTGGGGTCCTTAATAATTTTTAAGAGTGTAAAGTGGTCTAAAAACTGTAATGTTTGAACACTTTTGGTCTACACTCTTTTATTGGCATGGCTGGGACAAGGGAGAGGGTGAGGCTTGCCATGCAGTCATTTTTCTTCCATCCTGTCTGACAATTCTTTCTCAAGACTTTGCTTTTGTAGGGTGGAAGGGAAGGAAAGAGTGAACCAAGGAAAAAGTGAAATACTATGTGGATAAAAGTCTTCTTCCCCAGTAATCAGGTTCCTATAGTGTGCACAAAATGACATGATGTTATTTTCTGATTTAGTAAAATAAATAGAATCATAAATAAAACTGATTGAGTGTGATTGTGACTGATTATGTGAAGTACTGGAAGGAACCTCTTTGAATTTTGATACGAGTTCAAATTCATCACATTTTACGGGTAAAGAAACAGTGCTGATGAGAGAATTTGCTGTGACTCATTGACTGGTCTCTTAGTGACCAAATGAAGAATCAGAAGTCAAGTCATGGCCCCTAGTTTTATTATACTGCCATGTAGTCCACAAAATTGAAAATTTATCCATATTTTCAATTAAGATAAGTTATGACCATAATGATATGGAAATATATGCATAATAGTACTTCTCTGAAGAAAAGCCTAGCATATGAACTAATAAATCTGGAAGGGAACATTGAGAAAATATAAATATATGGTTGTTATTTGTCAAAAGATTAGGTATAGAGGTTCAAGTTCAATTTGCAAAACAGCATATGCAATTCTCTCTGTAATTTTGGCAAATTATTTCAATAGCCTGTTAACACTCTTCATTCGGAGATCCTAGGGGCTTGTAATTATATCTCAACTTTTAAAACCATATCATTATCCATTTAGTTAATAGAGTACATTGATAAAAATCACAGTATCCCCTGGTGTGCACTAAAATTGTTAAGCAGAATAATTTATGCAAATTACTTATAGAGTTAATATATGTTAAATGTGTTTAATTACACTGCAGAACTTAGTTCGCTGCAGCACACACAATTATTTTTAATTATAAAAACACATATTTTGGAGATTTATGTTCAACCCATCACACTGCTGGTTAATACTGCTTTTCTTCCTTGCTCCCAGAAATAAATTAAAGAAAACAGATTAATAATTAGTGCCAGAATCTTCTTGTTACTGAAAAGCTTATGTATATTTTAATTTTAGCGTTCTCCTAAATATAAACTACCAAATGCTTTCTGGGCCTTATTTAAAATAAATACTTACTACCAAGGGATGGTAAGGAAACTAACAGAAGAAACTGCTTAAGGACATAATGATATTTACCTCTGGGTAGATAAAGAAGAGGGCAGAAATTTTTGTTTTTATTGCTTTTTTTATTACTTGATTTTTAAGCTTTTTTATTACTTGATTTTTAATTATAGATGGATTACTTTGATTAAAAATTAAATGTAAGAAAATACACATGTACATACACAATAATAGAAAACAATATTCACCCATAATCTTTCTAATGCTAAACATTTCTACTTTGATTTATGTAGAAAGTGTGGCTGAACAGTGAATATTCAAATGTTAAAGACAGATCAAATGATGTAAATAAACCTAAGAATTTCCAATTTTAGAATAAAAGGCCCCTTTCATTAGCATTATTTTTCCCCATCATGATATTAAGTACTAGATTTGTAATATATATACACACATATGGGCAACAAAATTACGTCTTACATTCCAGCAACAACGATGTGATTTTTCCATGCCAAAGTCAAGTTTACAAGAGACCTATGTATCTGCCTATTGTATATCAACCCTCAATCCTAGAAGTTACAAGTTTAGTACAATACTTAGAGAAAACCATATTCTACATGATAGGAAAGTGCATTACCTAGTGAAGTTCAAAAATGTATACTCTTAGTGGACTACTTTATTTAATGACTTATCCTACTCTTAAATAAACAATGCTATTGAGCATAGGATGCAATTAAGTTAGTTAATAAAATTTCAGATTAAAGAATGCTTATGTAGCATGTGTACTTAAGACAGAATATACTGTACCAATGGTGGGATATAATAAATCAAATACAGGATATTTTAATAATTTTTACATTATAAAATTTAACTTTTTTTAGATAGGTTGCTATATTGAACACAAAGCTAATACACAGATCTTTCAAAATTAACCACAGACATTGCAGCTATTACTTAAGTTTTATACAAAAAGAGTGCCAAACTGGGCGCCTGGGTGGCTCAGTTGGTTAAGCGACTGCCTTCTGCTCAGGTCATGATCCTGGAGTCGCGGGATCGAGTCCCGCATTGGGCTCCCTGCTCAGAGGGGAGTCTGCTTCTCCCTCTGACCCTCTTCCCTCTCATGCTATCTCTTATTCTCTCTCTCTCAATAAATAAATAAGTAAAATCTTTAAAAAAATAAAAATAAAAAGAGTGCCAAACTAAAGCAATTTGGCATAACTCCATTGTCTAATTTGATGTTAAAATACTGAAAGATTGCATTCGTGATCAATGAAATTATAATTTCCTACAAGAAGAAGATTGTAAAAATAATTAAAACTTGTGCATTATTTATTTGATGTTTTTCACAAATAGGTTTACCATGAATTCTATTTATTCTACATTGGATGATTAAAGGTAGGTAGTTTTTTGACTAAAGAATTTCTGACCAAAAATGTGATTTTTTAAATTTTTTAAAAGATTTTATTTATTTATTTGACAGAGAGAGAGAGAGGGAGAGAGAACACAAGCAGGGGGAGTGGGAGAAGGAAAAGCAGGCTCCCACAGAGCAGGGAGTCCGATGTGGGACTCCATCCCAGGACCCTGGGATCATGACTTGAGCCAAAGGCAGACGCTTAACGACTGAGCCACCCAGGCACTCCGCAAAATATGATCTCTTAATGAAGACAATCCTGTTAATTCATTAGGTGGAATTTCATGATCTCACCATTTTCTTTTGTCCTCTTTCCTACATATTGCTTTCTTGAATTTTATACAGTAGCTTTCTAATCAAGTTTTCCTCATCCTCTTGAGCACTGTAGTTGAGGCTTCTGTCTATAGAGCATCTGGAAATGCATCATTATTGTTATTTGGTCAACATAGTCAATATTGCTGTGTCAGTAGTTTTTACATGGAAATACTTTTTTTTAATATCTTATTTATTTATTTGAGAGAGAGAATGAGATAGAGAGGGCATGAGAGGGGGGAGGGTCAGAGGGAGAAGCAGACTCCCTGCTCAGCAGGGAGCCCGATGCGGGACTCGATTCTGGGACTCCAGGATCATGACCTGAGCCAAAGGCAGTTGCTTAACCAACTGAGCCACCCAGGCACCCTGCATGGAAATATCTTTCTGAATTCTCTTCACACAATTATCTCTTTTTCTAAGATTTATTTATTTATTTGAGAAAGAGGGCGCACATGTGAGTGGAGGGGAGGGGCAGAGGGAGAGACAGAAGAATCTCAAGCAGACTCCCCATTGAGCACAGAGCCCCACCAGCCCCCCACGCTGTATGCTGAGCTCCATCCCATAACCATGAATCATGACCTGAGCCAAAATCAAGAGTCCCACACGAAAAGGTCTGAGCCACACAGGTGCCCCACGATTATCTTTCTTTATTTAATACAATTAAGCACTGAATACTAACCTCTTATTAATGGAAAAGTCCTCAATGATCTCATGGACCTCTTCGAGATTACCAGTTATTTGAATGTCAAGGAACTTACTTTTTTATCTTTGTATACATTCAGTGCCTATGTCAGCACTTAGTGCATAGTAGGTATTTTTTTAATTATTTAAAAACAATTTCCACATTCCTACTGTTACAAAATAATGTAATAATGATGTGATAGTAATTACCAATATGTTTGCAGTACTTACATGTGCCAAGTTCTACTTTAAGCACTTTGCATGTGTATCAGCTGATTTAATCCTCACAGACCCACAGTGTAGATATTAATATTATTAATTATTGATAATTAATCCATTTTACAAGAACTGAGTAAAAGGCTAAATAATTGGCTCAGGGCCATACAACAAGTTAGAGTAAGGTTTGAGATCAGGCCATCGGACACTAGAATTCTTTCTATGTAACACTGCCAATTTTTATTGAACAATGAATCCTCCTGAAGATACTTCTGGTAGACAGTTCCCCAAAATTTAGCTTTGTGATAGTTAAATCTAATCAAACACAAAATCTCACATGTGTACAACCCCTTAAAGCAGTGTTCTCAAAAGTGCCTGGTGTATAGTGCAGGGATACAGAAGATGATCTACTGCAGGGGTCAGAGGAAAATATACAATTTCTGTTTCAATCTTTGTTAGCTCTCTTTTTTCTTAATTTTGGGGGTGTTTCCTGTATTTTTAAGATGTAAACCTTATTATATTATAGTAGTATATTTATATGCTCTGTAAATGAGTGACATGCAAGTGTTGGTGGTGCCTGTATACTTTTTTGTTTGTTTTTTTATTTTATTATGTTATGTTAATCACCATTCATTGCATCATTAGTTTTTGATGTAGTGTTCCATGATTCATTGTTTGCGTATAACACCCAGTGCTCCATGCAGTACATGCCCTCTTTAATACCCATCACCAGGCTAACCCACCCTCCCACCCCCCTCCCCTCTAGAACTCTCAGTTTGTTTCTCAGAGTCCATAGTCTCTCATGGTTCGTCTCCCCCCCTCCGATTTCCCCCCCTTCATTTTTCCCTTCCTGCTATCTTCTTCTCATTTTTATAAGTATATGAGCTATAAAGTTGGGACATAATCATCTTAGAGAAACTACCCAGAATTTAGAGAAAAATAAGAATTAGGATAATAAGGTGTATGCCATTCACTGCTAGAATATGTTAGAGTAGTTATGTATATTCTTTCTTAGCCTCCTTTCCTCATCTATAAAATGGGAATATTAAGTACCTTTAGAGTTTTGTTGTGATGACCAAATGAATAAAATGGGCGTAAACTTTTTAAAAGCATAAATCTCTACAGGACTGCTAATTACTCAAGTGTTACTAACATTTTGAAATGGCATTTTGAGTATCTGGGACAAGCCCATGTGAAAAACATTTTTGTGCAGGGAATCTTCTGGGCCTCTTTATGGTTAAGTCATCTGGTTGATCTTTGGCATGGCTGGCACAAAAGAGACAATTCCTGGGAGACAAATAATCTCTTAGAGGCACTGTTTCTGCCACTTTACTTCCTATTGCTGATATTTCTGAAATGCATTAATAAGTTTTTAGGAAACCACACTAGCCTCTGGCCAGGTAGATCTAATCTTGGTTCAAACAAACAACAAATAAAATCTGAAAAGGAATAAAGTAATTTTCTATTTTCTTTAAAGATCCCCTCTTAAAAATCAAAAAGAGAAATCAAATGAATTAATAATCTGAGATGTGAATATATGCAGGTAATAGTAATATTTTCCCTGAAGTGTCCACATCATTTCCAGTGCACACCTGAATGTATTCTCTAATACCACTTTAGATTTTGTCATTAGACAAAATTTGATTGTCTACTGACAATATTTACCTGTATTTTAATATCTCAAATTTGCATATTAGCTAAAGTAGGCATATCATAGAGTATTTCTTCCATTTTCTATAACTTCTATATTTAAGTGTTGAAATACATATGCATTTCCCAAAGAATGATCTATAGCACACCAGTCCTATGAGATTTCTTTCTTCTTTTTTTTTTTTAGATTTTATTTATTTATTTGACAGAAAGAGAGCACAAGCAGGCCAAGTGGCAGGCAGAGGGAGAGGGAGAAGCAGGCTCCCTGCTGAGCCGAGAGCCTGCCGTGGGGCTCAATCCCGGGACCCTGGGACCCTGAGCCAAAGGCAGACACTTAACCGACTGAGCCACCCAGGTGCCCATCCTATGAGCTTTCTATTGTTAACAAAGCATTCCATGATCAGATATAACTCCAAAAATAGCAGTTTACCTTAGCATATTATTGATCCTAAGAAGTCTGAGTACTTTGAAAATTTCCCAAATTTATATGACCAAGAAAGGATTTTGGATTTGTTTTTTGGCTAACATCACATGGAACTAATTTTTACAAAACATGCTGGAAAATATGAAAATATAGATTTCTCCTTCATAAATTATTTTTTTAAAGAATTTATTTATTTATTTATTTATTTATTTATTTGAGAAAGAGTGAAAACGAGAGAGATCACAGAGGGAGAGGGGGAGGGAGAAGCAGACTCTTGGCTGAGTGGAGAGCCTGATTTGGGGCTGCATCCCAGGACCCCAGGATCATGACCTGAGCCAAAGGCAGATGTTTAACCAACTGAGCCACCGGGGCTCCCCTCATAAGTTCTTTAGTAATGCAAATCAGATGATTAAAAAATGCCGAAGTGGAAATGAAATTTAGCAGATTTTTATTTTGCCAAAAAACCTTGGCTACTTTACCAAAAATAATTTACCACAATATAAATATATAATAATATATAATTCTAAGATGATTAGATTATTTAACTATGAGAAATATATTCATGTCTTCCATGAGAAAATGTGCATCTATTTAGTGAACAAAATTTTTTAAAGATTTTATTTTTATTTATTTATTTGAGAGAGAGAGAGAGCCAGAGGGAGAGTGAGAGAGAGAGAAGTAGACTCCCCTCTGAGCAGAGAGCCCGACATGGGGTTCCATCCCAGGACAACCTGAGCTGAAAGCAGATGCTTAGCCATCTGAGCCACCCAGGCATCCCTAGTGAACAATTTTTTTTAAGTTGACCTAACTATGCTCCTATCGAGTAATGATAAGATACCTGTTAAGGTCAGAGAAAGGTACCATGGCCACATCAAAAATCATGACATCTAGTACAGACGCAAAGCACACAGCAAACATCCTTTCCATGTCTTCCTTTCTCTCTTCCAGAATTACTATATATCTTTCCCACACTCAGTAAAACATGTTATGAAGATGGAGCTAACAGAAGAAGGTGTAATGTCACACTAGCTCTAGCCTCATAATCATCATCTTCATATAATCCCTTCTAGCTGAGTGACAGACAAGGTATTTCAATCAGCTTCCCAATACAAACTGGATACAAAACAATTGCTGAATGAAATGCAATCAATATTTTTGTAAATTCATAGCTTAGAGTCAAAGAATTTCAGAAAAATCTTTGACTAGATCTTAAGAGTCAGTAGAATCGAATGTAGCTATTCTGTGCACATTTGTCAACACCAGACACCCGTAGACTTGGGTTGTGAAGGTTATAAAGAGATCAAGAGACAGTATCTGTGAAATATGGAGAATTCAACCCTAAACTAGCTTTGGAGAATTCTACCCTAACCTAGATTGACTGTGACATATACCCATATAAAAATGTACATACACATGTATTAGCATTTTAATCGTCAAAAAATGGAAATATTCTAAATGCTTATCAGCTTAAATGTCTATCAATATTTACATATACATATTGATACATATATATAAATATACATCATAGATGATTTTCATAAACTTAAGGCTGAGCAAAATGTTCAATTATTAATTAAGGATGTTACGGGTGCCTGGTTGGCTCAGATGGTTAAGCGTCTGCCTTCGGCTCAGGTCATGATCCCAGAGTCCTGGGATCGAGTCCCACATTGGGCTCCCTTCTCCTTGGGAGCCTGCTTCTCCCTCTGCCTCTCTCTCTCTCTTCCCCTCTCTCTGTCTCTCATGAATAAATAAATAAAATCTTAAAAAAAATAATAAAGGATGTTACTTTATATATAATTTTGGGGAAGGAAATTTTTTCTCTACCTTCAAGTTTCTTCTAGCTGTCAAAGAGTTAGTTGGCATGAGACAGATTAATAAGAGTAAAAAACAATAACAACAACATTTAATTATGTACAGAGAGAGACCCAATAATGGAACTGAGATCCCAAAAACTAAGCAAGGCAGACAGTTTTTATACTTTTTAGAGAAAGAAGCCATAAAACTGTGAGGAATTGACAGGACAAAGAAAACTTATTTTCAGGAGTTTCAATTAGTAAGGAATTCTAAACAGAATTTGGGCTGGGGTAGTAAATAGTAGAAATAATAGGTTTATTTATATAGCTTTAGCTTGGAATTCCTTATCTCTGGTTTTATCTCTTTATTACCTGGTACAGAGACGGTACTTTTCACATGGGAGATTTATTTCCTACTTTCTGGAGACAAAGCAGGAGTCAGAGTATTTTTCTGGAACTCTTTTTTAAGTAACTTTAATTTAAAATAATCAATATTCCAAAGTGGCACATTTGGGGGCAGACTACGCTTAGCCTCTACATAGTTTTAAAACAACTAAAACAAACTAAACAATGTTTAGAGGTGTTACATATATATAGGAAAATAAGAGGAATTATAATTACTAATTAAGAAGCTAATCACTTGAGGAGGTGAGAGCATGATGTAGTTTATTTAGAAACAAGAGTACAGCAGGTTTCAGTTTTATTGCTAAGGTTCTACTTTTAAGCTGAATTGTAAGTACATGGAAATTCACTTTATTATTCTTTATGTCTTTTTATTATGATTCAGATATTTAACAATAAATAAATAAATTATTCATTTCATCCCTGAGAAAGTCTTGAAGGGTTTCTAATAGTTTATTTAATTTTAACAGTAACTGGTTGTGTTTTGAGGGGTAACTTTCCAATATAATATAGAAAAAATGACCAAAAAAGTGTTTTCTAATAAATGATAAAATTTCCTTTTTTGAACATGAGTTTAAAATAAATGAATTTAATATTTGATAGGTGATATTTTGTCATAAGTTTGTCCCTTTAATTTCAAAGAACTTGTTTTCATTTTGTGAGAGGTAAAGTCTTGATTTTTAGGGAGCATAAGGTTATTTCACTCTTTAATCTTATTTTTATTCTTTAAGAAGTCTTCTATTAATGACTTTAGGATGTTTCTTCTGGAAGTTTCCGCTCATCCCCAGTGTTCTCTAACTCTCCTCTTGGAAGATTGAAGGGAGTGGTAAAATTTGGTTGTATTGTTGAGGATAGAGGATGGTGGAATTAAAATAGTGGTTATTATAATGACACAAACAAAATGTTTGTTCACTTAATATCGATGACTCTTAGGAAGTGGAGTAAACAAGCTCTGGGATGATCAAATGGCAGGAAAGGAAAAGCACTAGATTTTGCCATGAGTGTTTCCTTCAATATCATTGGATTATTACTATAAATTTTTTCACAAATACTGTTTTTGGTGTAACTTCAGGGCTATGTCAACAAATTAACCTGACCACAACTCTGCCTCCAAAACCCTGATTTTAAGGGAGAGGTTTTAAAGGGGCAGTTTTAAAGGGAGATTTTTAAAGGGAGAATTTCAAATATAAAGTTGTAATATAACTCAGCACATTGAAAATGATTATTTCAAAGATTATATTATTTATATATATATATTTATATAATATATATATATTATTTCAATGATTATATTATTTTGGATTTAGGTCAACAAGTTGATACTTTGCCTCACATGCACACTTGGTGTGGCTTGTCAAATTTTAGGGGATTTCACTCAGCTATAAACTCTGTGGAATATAATTTAATCTTTCTTTCATGATACAAAAGCTACCTAAAGATATTGCTGCATTTAAGGATCAGTATTATGGATATTGTATAAAAGAAGCAGAGAAATGAGAGTTAATATAGATTTTCCTGGATAAAATAGGTTATATTCTATTTTGTAAATTTTGTACTTAAGTCATTTAGATAACACATTAAATATAAGTATTATAGTGACAAAATAGAGTAATAAAAATAAGACAGTGTCATGATTGTATAACCAAAAACTAATAGATTGTGAGAAAGATTTACATCTAATGCCTCAAAATGCTTGAACAAGAAATATATTCAATTACATATGATCTTGGAATTATAAATCCACATGCTCACATATGTATAGCTACTACTACTTGTGATCCATATTTCATTACTTTAACCTTACATGTAAGACAATTGTATGTTTTAAATGCAGGACTTCACCTGCTCTATCTACAGAGGTGATGTAAAATTTCTACTTGAATAGCAATAAATCATGTTAATTCAGCCCTAGTCAAATGAAACTTGGTAGAAAGGATGGAAGAAGAATAGGAATGAGAATGGTCAAAACAGACTATTGAGTATAAGAATCTGCCCAATTGAAGTGATGAAGTAATACTGGGTTAAGTACTTCCAGCTATGAAACAAGAACTAGATCAGCAAGAGTGTTTGTATAATCACACTAATCTACTGATAGTAAAATGTGTTAAAATAATTTTGTATGTTTTGATTTTAGTGCAGTGTTTGCTTACAAATTCAGTGAACACAATTCAAGTAATCTCAAAAATGAGGTGAAAATGGACTGCCTGCTAAAGGTTAATGAGATAAAACTGGGTTGCCTTGGAACTACAAGCAGAGCTCACAGATTAATAAAATAAGAGCCCACCTTATGCAGACCTCGTTCCACCACATTCTCTTCTCAAAGTGAGACTTGATGAAACTGGGTTTACCTATCAATGCCTCCAGAATTAACATGGGTACCTAATATTGACTAAAATGCATCTTTCTAATAAGATGCATTTTCTAAAGAGAGTTGCTAACCCATCTATACAGATCTGCATTTTCAACCCATCAACCTTCACTGTCAAAGTACCATCTGGGAAGTGAACATGTTTATTATTTTGTGTGTCCATTTGCATTTTCCTAGGTCCTCAAACTTTCATTCCCCCAAAATCTTAATAAATTAATAAACCAAGGGAAAATATGAGACACATTTTCCTTGTGCAAATGTGAAACAAAATTTTAAGAATCCTCTACTTGACAAAGAAGTTAGAATTCAAACATCTGGAAGATGCTAACCACTGATTTCCCAGTATCATTTCTTGGATAAATAATGACTTTTGACCCAAGCCTCTGCACATTTGAAAGCTAAGGTTCCTGGCCATGATTAAATCCAACATGGGTATTTAGCATCCTGTAATCATTTCATGGCTTCCACACAATATCCTTTCTTAGGGATGAATAAGAGGTTTTCTTTAAACAAATCCATTCCCTCTTCTTTAGAGAGGTTTTGTGTATGACTCTTAATCTCCATCTAAGTGTATTTGAGCACTGAGATAAACAGATTGTTTATTGTCAACTATATGAAAGACACTGCAGTGAGCCAGGATAAAACATGATTCATTGACTTTAATCATGTTCAAATGAGCCATCCCAGAGAATATCATGTGAAATACATATAGTGTAAAATAAAGGCAGTATTTTAGATAACAAACTTGTTTAGAATGCCTACTCCCAAGATAAATTGACTTGGTTCTGAATGTTACTTCTTAGTTCCTTTGACTACATTTGACTATAAAAGGCAATTCCTTGCTGATTAATTGCTGAAACATTTTCAAACTGATAAGGCTTTCAAGGTTCATCTCATCATTATAAATATGCGGGGGCTCTATTCTGACCACTTAATGTAATCTACTTATTAACTCATAAAGTATTGTTTAATCCGTATTGCCCCAGAGCTTGCTAACTTGTATCACCCCACAAGCTAGTTACACCCATACATCTGCCTTAAAAAGCATCATTAATATTTCTCTTTTAATTTTTTAAAAGATTAATCATCTGAATGCTGACTTGCTTTGCAGCAACTTGATCCTGAAAATTTTCTAGTCTTACAGGGTAAACTTCTGGTGACATACAAACCCCATCCTATATAGTTTCTTTTTTCTCCAAGTCTTCATCATATTAAACATATGCAGGCTTGTTCTCTATAAGTGGAGAAAAACATGCTAAATAGTATTCCCTCCATGAGAGAAAAAAAATTGAAAAGCTGGACTTAATTAAAATTGAGAAATATCTGCTCTGCAAAAAATACTGTGAAAAGAATAAAAAGCCACAAACTGTATGAAAATATTTGCAAAAGACCCATCTGATAAAGGACTGTGTCTTAGTTCAGATTACTATAAAAGAATAACACAGATTAGGTGGCTTAATAACAGACATTTATTTCTCAGAGTTCTGGAGGCTAGGAAGTCTAAGATCAAGATACGGATAGATTTGGTGTGTGGTGAGGACCCTTTTCTAGATTTCAGAATGCCAACTTCTGGTTGTATCCTCACATGGAAGAAAGAGAATAAGAGAGCTAGGGACACAAATAACCTTCAGAAGAGCTTCATTCTCATGACCTAATCACCTCCCAAAAGCTCCACCTCCTAATGCTGTTACATTAGAGGTTAAGATTTCAACATAGGAATTTGGAGGGGCACAAAAAAATCCAGTCCATTGCACACTCTTATTCAAAACATACAAAGAACTCTTGAAACTCAACAGTAAGAAAACAAATAACCCTACTAAAAACTGGGCAAGATCCTTAACAGACACTTCACCAAAGAAGATATACAGATGGCAAATAAGCATATGAAGAGATGCTGTACATCATATGTTCCCAGGGAAATGCAAATTCAAACAATGAGTTAACATTACACACTTATTAGATTGGCCAAAATCCAGTATACAGATAATACCAAATGCTAATGAGGATGTAGAGCAACAGGAATTCTCATTCATTGATGGTGCCGATATAAAATGGTACATCCACTTTGGAAGACAGCTTGGAGTTTCTTACAAAACTAAACATGCTCTTAACCATACTATCATCCAGCAATCATGTCCCTTAGTAACTGCCCAAAGGAGTTGAAATCTGTCCACATAAAATCCATACATGGATGTTTATAGCAGCTTTATTCATAATTTACTGAACTTGGGAAGTAACTGAGATGCCCTTCAGGAGGTGAGTGGATAAATAAACTATGGTACACCCAGACAATGGAATAGTTATAGTGCTACAAATAAATGAGCTATCAAGGCATGAAAAGACATAGAGGAACTTAAAGCACTTGTTCCTAAGTGAAAGAAACCAGTCTGAAAAAAACTACATACGCTATGATTCCAACTATATGACATTTGGAAAAGACAAAATTATGTAGACAATAAAAAAGATCAGTGGTTTCCAGGGTCTGCAGGGAGGAAAGAATGGATAAGCTAAGCACAAAAGGATGGTTAGGTCAATGAAACTACTCTGTATGGTATCATAATGATGGATATATACCACTATACATTTGTTCAAACTCATTGAATGTACAACCAACAGTCAGTCTTAATGCAAACCATAGATTTTGAGTGACAATGATGTGTCAGTGTAGTTTCATCAGCTTTAATGAATGTACCACTCTGGTAATCTCTGGTCAGGGATGCTGATAATGGTGGAGGCTATGCATGTGTTGTGGTAGGGGGCAGATGGGAAACTTCTGTACCTTCCATTCAGTTTTTTTGTGAACCTAAAACTACTCTAAAAATGTCTATTTAAATTTTTTAAAAGTCCCCTCAAAGAGAAAATAATTGTTTTTATTAACGATGTTAAAAAGATACTAGAAATGAGTGAAGGATTTGAATAAACATTTTTCCAAAGAAGATATGCAAATGGACAATAAGCACATAAAAAATTTGCACATCATTAGCCATTAGAAAAATGGAAATCAAAACCGCAATGAGATACCACTATAGGCTCACTAAAATACAGTTATGACGGAAAAGACAGATAATAGTAAGTATGCTTGAGGATGTGCAAAAACTGGAATCCTCATACATTGCTGACAGGAATATAAATGGGGCATCCATTTTGGAAAACAGTTTGACAGTTTCTCTAAATGATAAATACAGACTGGCCATATGACCCAGCAATTTCAGTCGTAGGTATACACATACTCATGAGAACTGAACACATATGTCCATAAAACCTCATACATAAATGTTCATAGCATGGCTGCATTTCTTTCTGGGAGCTCTAGGGGAACATACATTTCCTTGTCCTTTCCAGTTTCTAGAGGCTGCTTATATTCCAGATGTTCCTTTCCATCTCCAAGGCCTGCAATGACAATGGCCAGTAGAGTCGTTGTCAGATTATATCACTCAGATTCTTACTCTCCTGCCTCTCTTTCTCACTTACAAGAACTCTTATGATTACACTGGGCTCACCTGAATGATCCAGGATAATTTCCACCATCTCAAGTTCAGCCGATTAGCAATTTAATTCCATCTACAAACTTTATTATAATCCCTTTTGCCATGTAACAATATATTCACAGGTTCTTGGAATTACATTGTGGACATCTTTGGGGGAAGTTTTTCTGCCTACCATAGATGACTCTTTTTGTTTATTTATTTTTATCCTTTCTAAATGATTATTTTAAAATTAAGCCTACAGGCATGCCTGGGTGGCTCAGTCGTTAAGCGTCTGCCTTCCGCTCATGTCTTGATCCCAGGGTCCTGGGATCAAGCTCTGCATCGGGTTCCCTGCTCGGCGGGAAGCCTGCTTCTCCCTCTCCCACTCCCCCTGCTTGTGTTCCCTCTCTCGCTGTGTCTCTGTCAAATAAATAAATAAAATCTTTTAAAAAAATAAAATAAGATTAAGGCTACATTCAATAGATATTGCTAAATGAAAACATCTTATTTAAACAAAATATTTTTTAGTAGACATTATTTTTTAGAGCAGTTTAAGTTCATAGCAAAATTGAGTGGAAAATGCACAGATTTCCCATATATCCCCTACCACAACACATTTACACTTTTTCATGTATTCAATCATATATTAATCTTCCAATTAATGACTCATTCTGATGACACTCTAAAAATATTTAGGGACATGGAAACAAATCTACAATATATCAGAGAGGCATATGTATGTGTGTGTTTATGTGTTGTGCATATTCCTATTTAGTAATTTATTCAGAAATAACTGATGGAGGGGCCCCTGGGTGCTTCAGTCATTAAGCGTCTGCCTTTGGCTCTGGTCATGATCCCAGGGTGCTGGGATCAAGCCCCGCATCTGGCTCCCTGCTCGGCGGGAAGCCTGCTTCTCCCTCTCCTCTGCCCCTGCTTGTGTTCCCTCTCTATATAGATCTCTCTCTGTCAAAAAAAAAAACAAAAAAAAACAAAAAAAAACTTAAAAAAAGAAAGAAAGAAACAACTGATGGAAACATAGACCACAAAGTTAACTGGGAATATTTATCCCTGGCGACTGGAATTAGAGCTAGAAAATATATGTATATGACTGCATGAATGTGTGGGTGTGTGCATGCACATTTCTATTAATATATACATGTGTATATTTATACTTTTTCACATTTGTGATTGCATTTTACTCATTGTTAGAAACAATAAAATTTTGAAAATGAAGAATTAATGTACCACATGTCATATGCAAATGAAAGAGGTAAACTATTTTTTATTTTTTGATGGCATATGCTAAAGGTACACTTTTAATACAAGGATAACAAGTTATATCCCACATGATATAAGTGATCAAGGGCATATTATTAAGAAGGATTCAGAGGCCATATCCTTGTTCAGAGTGAAAGGATTTTGACTGAGTGGTAATGAATGCCATGCATGGAGCAGTGTTTAGCAATTGTAGTATGTATTCATCATCCCTATTTTAAGTCATTGGAGTTCTATTTTATACCCCAAACGCTATTTTCTGACATTCATTTTACCTAAAATTAAATGGTACTCTTTACAATCTAGGTAACAACACTCAAGTTAAGAAAGTGGGTTTTAGGCATATGTGATTGGTGATTTTAGATAATTTACAGTTAGAAGCTGAGACCTTTTTTTTTTTGAAGATTTTATTTATTTTATTTTATAGAAAGTGCATACAAGCGGGGAGGGGTAGGGGAGAGGGAGAAAATCTCAAACAGACTCAGTGCTGCTCCTGGAGCTCAACACAGGGCTGGATTTCACGACCCAGAGATAATGACCGGAGCTGAAACCAAGAGTCAAATGCTTAACCAACTGAGCCACCCAGGTGCCCCAGAAGCTCAGATCTTAATATTGCCTCATAAAAAGTGAAAAACCATGCCTAAAGGAAAAACAAAAGGTACTCATGAAAAGCAGTGTTGGTCTCACTAGCCCCAGTGAAAGGCAGTGGAGCCTGAAGATAGGAATAAGGAAGAGAAGCGGAAATCAACTGGGTGATAGTGGTGTGTATGCGGCTCTTGAGAATAAAAATTGTTGGAGACTGGTAGGGTGGGTATGTGTTATAGTGAGGAGAGAGGGAATTATCTTTTCCCCATGGCCTAGGATTTGGCCACCTGGCAATTATAAGTATTTAAACATTTGCTTTATCTTAACGACATCACAATTGTGCGGCACATAAAATTATAACCATAACAAGATTTCACACAAATTGATAATCAAATCAGACAGATGGACAGACTCAAGATCAGTCAGAGTTGGGGAAGATATGTGCTACGGTGAGCGCTGTGAATTGTGTAAGACTGTGGAATCACAGATCTGTACTTCTGAAACAAATAATGCAATATATTTTAAGAAAAAAGAAAAAGAAGAAGATAGCAGGAGAGGAAGAATGAAAGGGAGTAAATCGGAGGGGGAGACGAACCATGAGAGACAATGGACTCTGAAAAACAAACTGAGGGTTCTAGAGGGTAGGGGGGTGGGGGGATGGGTTAGCCTGGTGATGGGTGTTGAGGAGGGCACGTTCTGCGTGGAGCACTGGGTGTTATGAACAAACAATGAATCATGGAACAGTACACCAAAACAAATTATGTAATATATGGTGATTAACATAACAATAAAAAATAAAAAAAAAGATCAGTCAGAGTTGAGCAGGAACTATGCAGGAACACACATTCTGTGCAATTACAAGTACCTCTCATTTTCAGATCCACATCTGTACCTCCTTTTCTACTATTGATTCCAGTGAATGTAACCCATGCACAGGAAAGCAGGATGCTCCCACCATCCTCCTCACCAATCAGTCTACACACAAGGGGAAAAGATGCTCTCAGATAATTTCTCCAACTCTAATGTTATGACCCTGAGCTTACAATGGAAAATGATAATGGAATTTGTTTTTAAACGTACATACTCAGATGTATTTTATTTTTCTGGAATTCTAATATCACTTGCAGCTTAGAATAATACCAAATCTTGTAAAACTACAGCATATGTAGCCTATGCCATATTAGTTAAATTACTCTAATATACATTTGTATATTTTTCCAGTCTTTAGTTTGTTTTCCAGGTATTTTATACACTGTTCTGCTATTCTTAGACATTCGAAATCAAGCAATTGATTGATTCATGAATGCATTTAAAACACAAATTTAGTCCTCACAATGAGGCAGGTATTGTGTTAAATCCTGGGGAGAACAAGGTCAATAGACATATTTTGCATTCAAGAAGCACAAGTTCTTGTTTTGGATGACATTAACTAAGAGCTAGGGAACGGATTTTGTTTCTAATTTGTCTTTTCATAATTTTGTTCATGGACTTCTTTGAAGTCCATTGAAATATTTATTTTAGTATTTTGATCTTAGGATAATACTATTTTGTTCTTTAAAACACTATCATTGAGCTTTGTGCAGCAGCAGTATGGTAGCCAATGAGGTTTATCCAAGGTGCAATTATTGCTAATTAAAATACTAAGGTTTAATATTGTAGTTTTTGTATAATTTCTTAAATTTAGTTTCCAATAATACATTATGTGATATTTGAATTTAAACTGGACCCTGGGGTCAAGTCCTGCATCAGACTCTCTGCTCAGTGGGGAGCCTGCTTCTCCCTCTGCCCCTCCCCACTGCTTGTGTGCGTGCTCTCTCTCTCTCTGAAATAAATAAATAAAATCTTTTTTAAAAATGGAAAAAACTTAAAAAAATGAATTTAATATAGTTATACATTGTCAGACATAAAAGATATTTAAAGATTACCCAAAATTAGCAAAATATATTTTCATGTGTAAATTGATGTCAGAAATGTATTATAATGATTTATAATTGATAATAATATTTGTGATGAGTTTCCTTATGCAAAAAAATAATTATTGTACACGTGTGAGTCAGAAACTCTGGTAGGTGATTAAAATTCATCAGTGTACAAATAGATTAGTCTTTTTCCTTTAGCCTTTGCAAAGCTTCCTTTCGAAGAAAGGTTGGGAAAGGAAAATGAGGCTCAGAAAAGGAAAATTAAATAACAGAAGTATAATAAGTATGATGTCAGATTTACTGGGTTTAACACTAACAACCTAACATAAATGTCTAACCTAAATATGGACAACAGAGAAGACATGGCACTAGGGATTTTTTCATGTTTTTCTGACTTTTGTTTGCTTTTTTTTTCTAATGTGGTATTTATAAGAGGTGTGGGGTAGAGCTATTTAAATGGAAAAGATGCTTAATTTTAAAACAGTCATACCATATATATCTTTGTGCCTTTTGAGGAATTGTACTTTTGTCATTTTTATTTATTCAACAAAAATGTATTAAATCTCTAACAGGAAATGGAGTAGTAGGTAGATGGGTAGTAGAAGAAAATACATAGTATACCTTAATGCAATTTACAAAACAAAGGACTGCTTAAATTACTTTGTTTCAGTCTATGAATGCCTTGTATTCAGTAGATAATTATATAGGCATATGTTGGAATTTATCATATAAAATACTGCACTGAATAGAAAATTAAGAATAAACAAAATTATACTTTAGATAAGCATGTGTCTTTATTTGGAGACATAATTTGTGTCTTTTTATGTATTATTCAAATAGTTTGTCTTGAAATACCTATCCTATGATTTTCTAGCCTATAAATTAAAGCTCATATGTATTTTTCTATTGCTTCAAGGATTTAGTAATAATCATCCTTCTTACTATGTTGATGCCTTTGTCATTTCTGATTGCATGCATATTTTCATTTTAAATGTAGAGCAATAAGGAGGAAAAAAAAGGCCAGCGCCAATACTGAAGTTTTTAGATGTTTAAGTGTTAATTTGCAAACAGTGTAAATTTCTTACATATTCTACTTGATTAAAAATGATGCCTATATTCTTAAATAAACAAAGTAAACAAGTAAAGAGGACTTGTCACCTGTAAGTGACAGAAAACAACTTCAAGGGCACACTCATGATGGGAACAGAAGTCAATATGATCTGATGGTCTCCCAATGAAACACATGTGAAGTCCATACTAATTAGCTTGTAAATCAGACTAATACTTGGTTTATTTGGGCCAGAAAGACTACCTACTGTCAAGCAATCAAGTACTACCCCTTTAATTGCAATTTATTCCAACAACCACAATTTATTGATCCTAGCATACACTTATGCCACAGCAGTATCATTATTTGACTTTATTTTAACAGCTCCAAAAGGTTAGAAAGTTAGAAACCACTGTGAAAGAAACCATTAAAAAGTTGAGTTGCTGACATTGCTTTACACTCTATGCCAAACAATGTTTACTATATGTGTGGAATTATTAAAAGGAGAAATAAAAAGGAACTTATATTCATTGGCACTTAATATGAACTAGTGATTTCTTATAGCGAATATTACTTAATAATCACAAAACACACAGACAAAAACAAGGAAGATCAAGATTGTGATTTGCATTTTACAGATAAGCTGAAGCTTGAAGACTTTAAGTACATTTCTCAGAACTATAATGTTAAAATGTTAAAACCATCTTTCTGACTCCAAAGCACATGTTTAGTCTTTTGTGTGATTTCTGGAACAATTTTTGTACACTGTTCTATGACATTGTAGTCAACTTCAAACACTCTAAGTGATATTGAAAGTGCAGAGACAGCTTATCCACATGAGTTTTGTATCCAGTATGGTCTTTAAAACACAAAACATCAATATCTGATCACACATTTATTAGCTGTATTACTTTGTATAAGCCAATACATGTTATTTATTTATTTACTTATTTAAGAATTAGAGTTGTGAAATTTCACTTTGGAATTTTCAGCTAATTAGATAATGTACTGAGCATGCTTGGTAAAATAACTTTTGTAGCTCAAAGAATCCTTAGGAAATATTCAGTACATATAAAGAGTGGTTTAAAGTTTGGCATTTTTCCCCCTTTCCACCCCAAAATTAAAAAGGCCACCTGACTTAAATTTGACAAATAAAACTTATATATACTTAAGGTGTACAGTTTGATTATTTGTTATACATGTACACTGTGAAATATTCACCACCATCAAGCTGGTTAACAAATCCATCACCTTATATAGTTTGTGTGTGTGTGTGTGTGTGTGTGTGTGCGCGTGTGTGTGTGTTGAGAACACTTAAGATCTACCCTTTCAGCTAATTTCAAGTTTATAATACAGTATTGTTAACTAAAACTGTGTATCCCTGGACCAGCATCTCCCATATCCCACTCCTTGATAACCACCATTCTATTCTCTGTCTCTATGAATTTAACATTTTTGATTCCATGCAGTATTTGTCTTTCTGCATCTAGCTTATTTCACTGAGCTAATGTCATCAGGTTCATCCATTTTGTCACAAATGGAAAGATTTTCTCCTTTTTTAAGGCTGACATATTCCTCTGTGTGCACACACATGCACATGTATGTGTGTGTAATCACATTTTTGATCCATTTATCAGTAAACAGACATTTGGGAATGTAAATTGGCACATCAATTAGAGAAAACATGGATGTTACTCAAAAAATGGAACTACCTTATGATCCAGCAATCCCACTTTTGGATGTATATCCAAAGGATTTGAAATCAGTATCTTGAAGAGATATCTGCATTATTCACAAGCAAAAATATGGATAAAACCTAAACATTCCTCAATGGATGAATGGATAGTGTAATTTTTTTATACATACATTCTGAGTAGGCCTGAATTGACTGATGAGCTATCAAAATTCTTCATGCACCCTCTGTAAATCCTTGACTAGATTTAAGCCAGATTTAGTCTAGCCTACAGGAAGAGACTGAAAGGTGAAAGTCCTAAATATTTTCTTTGTATCATCCAGAGTACTCTGCTTTTAATGATTCCATGTTTGTCACTTCCATAAAATATTATTCATAGGATATATAAACCAATAAATTGTAAAATGCTAATGAAATTAGAAACCATGGATCTAGTCCAATGTCCTCATTTTTGCAGGTGAAGAAATGGAGAATCAAAGAAGTAAAGGACCTGTCTCAAAGTCACACTACTAGTAAGTAATATCTTGTAGATCTAGAATCAGATATCAGACTGTTTGACCTGCATTCTAGCCATTGCAGAATGATTTCTCATATTAGATACAATGTTGAAAACTGTGTAAAACTGTTTCTATACTTGTTTATACCACATTTAGTCAGTGACAGTAGTTGCATACCACCTTCAACTCTGCTATACACTTCAGAGGATTTTTAGAAAGTGAGGTACAGGATGTTCTTTTTAAGAAGAAACAGTGTAGCTCATGAGATGATATAGCAAAAGAAAAAAGCTGGAATTCATCCTAAGGCTTTCTATGTTCAAGGTGCTTAATATAAATCTTTCCATTTAATCTTCACAAATATATTGTAATAGAGGTGGTTTAATCCCTATTTTTAGAAGTAAACTAAGGCTCTAAGGTGTTTGGTAGTTTGCCCGAGTATATAGAGCTGTTTAAAGTCAGAGCTAATTTCAAATCTAAATCTCTCTGACTTTAAAAATGCCCACTTTTGTACTATACAATTCTGTATTTAGACAGAAAACAAATGAAGGCACTGATCAATGCAAATAGTACATGATTCCAAGCTAGTATGATATAACCAGTTGTATAATATACTGCATAGTTCAAGGCACTAACAGAATATTAAATAGTGAAAGATCAGCTTGGGTTGACACTGTAAAAAGGTTGATATGCTCTTACTACAGACTCCCTCTAGCAATGCTTTGAAAGCTTGCTGCTACAAAGATATTATATATATATAAAATGATATCTGTGAGTGAGTGGAAAAATATTGGTAACACATATATAATGACACTACTGGTAGAGATTGTCAAGATACAGTAGAATGCTGGTTTCAAAGAGGGAAAGTTTACTTTAGCTGTTGGGATATGAAAGAATTGCTGACCAAAGCACATGACATTTTGAGCTGGATGGGATGTAGATATGTGGAGTTGGATAAAATCATTTCCTTTCAAGAAGAGAATATGAGAAGCATGGAGGTGGAAATAAGTAGAGACATTTGGCAATAGGGTATAGGCTAAAATCATAGAAAATGATAAGGAAGAATGAGACATTATTTCAAAAAGTAGGACTGACATTGGTTGGTGGAAGTCTTTGAAGCCTGGTTTTAAAAATATATATATTTTACTATATAAGCCATAAGTAGTCACTGAAGGTGTTGGACTTCTGTAATTATTTTTGTTTGTTTGTATAATCAGATCTGTATCTTGGGGGAAAAGTGTGATAGCCTTATGTTGGATGGACTACATGGGTGAAAAATCAGAAGTGAGCAGACCAAATAGCAGGTGTGAAAATATGAGGGCAAACATCCCCACTTAATGTTTAACTATTAGAGAGAATAAGACATCTCCCCTCCCCAGTAGCCATAATCACTCAATTTCTATAGTCACTTTGAAGCGGAAGTATTACTGATCTCATCAACCATATCTTAAGGCAATTTTCCCTCAAAGAAACAAACAAAATTCCATAGATCCAATGTCTATTTTCCTCCCAAATGCCCCTTTTCTTGATATTTGTTAAATGAATAAATAGGTCCCTTTTCAATCTACACATCTACCTTGAAAATTCCTGTCATGTGAGGGAGAATATAGATGTCATGAGAGGTATTATGATTATTATTATTATATCATCATCATCATCATTATCCTGGAACCGTAACTCTTCCTAGAGGGGTCTTTATCAGTGAAAACTATCCATGTGCTTTGAGGATCCCTGTTTACCTAAAATTTGCACTTCAGATAAAGGAAGGGAAAAACTAAGGGATACTTGTTTATCTGCTGAGTGGCATAAACAAACTGGAAGTAGCTGTGTTATCCTAAAGCATTTTGCTGGGATAACAAAGGAGCAACAACAATGAAAAAACCTTTATGGAAATTTTGAATCCTTTAGCTTTTCAAAGGTCAACTGCTTGGTTTTAACACCCACACTGGGTAGAAAGAGCCCTGAAAGCTCTCTGCCCTGCACTAGATAAACAACACAAGACGACTCCTGCTCTTAATGAGGATTCCACTTTAAACCCACAGCACTTTCCTAATTTTAGAACCTTTCTTTTTCCAGGAATCATATGCATCCATTAATGAAGCTGAACAATACCAACCCAATAGCCTGCTGCTTCCTAACTATGATTTCTCAAGTAATGGCAATTGCCCTCTGAACAATTTTTCTTCTTGTTCAGTTGATTTCACACCCATGAAACTTTTTTCAGATTATTTTTCCTTTTTTGCATTACATTTTTGACCCTGGGTCCTCTTTAAGAATGTGCTTCTTTGAATTTATATTAATTTGCCTTATAAGCAATATTTCTGCTGAATGTATCCCCTTTATATTGCACCTCTCTTCTGCTTTCTTAGAGAGAAAAAATATCCTTTTATCCTTTCCAAACATGGGCTATCCCTCTCAAAGGCAATGCCTTTGCCATTAAAGATATTTTGGCCAAAGTGATACATATTAACATTTCTGAGCTTCTAAGAAAACAGCACTTTGATGTAGGGGCTATTCAAGTAAATTCTGTCTCTCTGTATTTATGGTTTGACATTTTCTTTGGCCAGCTATTTGTAATGAAAAGGTGAGTTAAAGTTTTGGGTGAGAAAGAAAGTACTCCACCTTTATCGATAAAAGTAATGAAAATCAGAATAGGGCAGCCTTGTGAGGGTTCGGTATGAGCACTGAATATCCATAGCACTGTGTCTGTCACACAGAAAAATTATTTGTTAAGTGAACACGTGCATTATTCACTTGTAACTGTCAGTCCTTTTGTCTCTGTCTATTTGTGAAAGTAGTGTAGCAGAGCAGTTAAAGACTGCATTGGTATGGATAGAAATCTAGTATTAGAACTCAGGCAGCTGTCTCAAGAACCAATCCTCTGCTTGTTTGAATGCCATTCATTGGCCAAAAAAGTGAGTTTGTGCATAGACAGGACTGTAACATTTACTCTACGTGACCTCTAGTAGCCAATTGTGCTAGGACCTGGCAAGAAACATGGTGTTCTCGGCATTGTTTCCTGGTTATAACTATGGTAATGCTAGTAATGCTAGCAAGACCAAGGGGCATTCCATTTACAGTTTTCTTTTTATACATTCCAGATTGGTCTTTGGGCTAAAAAAAAAAAAAAAAAAGAGTGAGCTCCATATGATAGAGGTGAAACTTACTTCATGACTTTTAATATCTGATATAGATAAATGAGGGAAAACATTTGTTTTATTTTCCAAGAGAATAAATTAATAAATGCTATAGCACTATGAAAATTTTAAAGAAAAAAAGGATTGTTGAAAACATGTTGTAACGTAAAAATATCATTGTATTATGGGAGGTTGTTTGGCACAGAGATAAAGACCACAGATTCTGGGGAAACTTAATATGTATAAATAATGGATTCCACCATTTATTATTTGTATAACCTTGGAGAGGTTTTCAAATGTTTCTGTACTTCATTTTCTTCCACTGTAAAAACATGTACTTCACAGAGTCATTCTAAGTATTAAATCAGTTAATGCATGCAGTTTCTGACACGTAAGCATAGAAAGCTTTTGTTTTGAGTATTATTAAAGTTTGCTGACTTAGTATTATATTCATTACATCTGAAATTTTTCGTGAAATAAATCATCAGTCCATATATGAAGTCTTTTTTTATGTATAAGTTTGCAAAAGCACAAGTTTTGTATGTTAAACTAATATTAATTTGCTTAGTACATATTCAGTTAAACTCTGCCTTGTATTTCCCACATAAATTTCCTATTCAAATGCATAGTAAGTTGATAGATATCATTCTTTGGCACCAAGTCTAAATCCACTTGGAATGTGACACTAAGAAAAGGAAGCATGCTGCTTTAGTAATTTATCTATAAATGTATAAATCTATATATCTATTTCTATTTCTAACCCTAACTTTTTCAAGATCTTTTCATTAAATTTTATTTGGAATTTATAATGAAATGCATACACATATATTGTGATATCGAGGGGAAATTATGTTTTACAAATTGACATTAATTAAATTGACTTAAAATAATTTTAATAGAATACTCCCCACAACACACAAACACACACATTTAATAAACCAAATATGGACCACTAAGTTTTGAAACTATAAAATTGAAAAGATCTTTTGTTAAAAGGAATTATATATTCTAGCAAATTTCACTATATGCCTATTTTTGCCAGTGTTACACTTGGAAGTCAATTCATCTAGTCTGCTTTATCAAATGGCTCCCTGTTTTTGAATATTGATCCTCTCTACTCAAAACCTCCCAAGCAGTTTGTTATTTCTTCATTGCACATCTGGAAACAGCTCATCTCTGTGTCTATACAGGATGGCCTCCATAGAGATGGAAATTCCAAAGCACCAGTTGTCCTTTTCAGTCTCGTTCTAATACTATTTCCTTGATTTCATCGTTGGGACTCATCTCCCCTCCCAGGATGGCTTGGTGTCTTGTTTCTGTTACTGCTCTTATCAACAACAGCCCTATAGTTATTTGCCAACTCTGTTTTGGCTGGCTGCTAATGAAAATAAAACTTTCTTTTATTGCTTGTTTAAAACTTTGTTTTATTGTTCTTTTATTGTTTTCTTGATTGTTTGTGATTTTGTTTAATCTTCCATCATCTAGAACACATACAAATATTGTCTGGATCTAATTTTCTTAACTGATGGTGGTGTGCCCATGCCCACTGACCCCAGTTCCTGTTAAGTTCTTGCTTGTGACTGAATTCTGGCCAGGGGAACATAGGCTAGGCTATGTGTTCCACTTCCTGGCCCATTAAACTTCCCTTGCTTGATTCTCCATGTTTTTCCCCTCCGAAGATGACTTTATTTTACATAAAATCAGTGCTCTCCCAAAATACTTTTACTTTTTGTTTCCTCTTTCTGACCACTTACTAATCTCCTTCCATCCACACTCTGGAATTCAGTCTTGGCTTTCATTTATTTTTGGCTTAATGTTGGCTAGAATTCTACTATATCCAGTGCACATCACCAACACTTATTTTAGTCTGTAACTAAAGTATCCGCAAAGAGTGGGTAATACCCCACTAGCCTTATGCTGAGGGTTGCTTTTGTTTATTTGTGCTTACCTGTTTATATTTTCATGGAGTTTTTATATATACTTTTGAGAAAGTTAGTTTGCTTAGGAAGAGGGACCTATACAATAATAAGCTCAAAAAATGTTTTTAAAGATTTTATTTATATATTTGACAGAGAGAGAGAGTGAGAGAGGGAACACAAGCAGGCGGAGTGTGAGAGGGCAAACCAGGCTTCCTGCTGAGCAGGGAGCCCAATGCCAGCCTTGATCCCAGGACCCTGGTATCATGACCTAAGCCGAAGGCAGACGTTTAATGACTGAGTCACTCAGACGCCCCTAAGCTCAAAAATTTTAAGTTACACTTTGAACCAAACTGAGGCACATGAGGTGAGGCTATTGGAAAGGGAAGAGACATTGAAACAAAAGTGTTTGTGTCAGTAGCTTAAAGAAGTTCCAGGTTCCTGGAAGAAAGAGAAGTAATACTAGATAAGTCTTGTAAAAGAAAAAAAAAAAAAAAAAAAAACGTTTGAAAGCATTTTCTTCACAGGATGAGCGACGGTTACCTTTTAAAATTTGATTTAATGTATAGGTATATTGGCCTATTATAACCTCTTTTCATAGTCTTTGTTGACTAAATTGATGAACAACTTTCAGACCTTCTCCAATCTTTAGTTTATACTTACTTTTATGTATAATACTTAGCTTCAGCACCTTGCCCTCCAAAACACACTCTTTTTTTGTGAGTATATTGACCATATTTTCTCACCATGTAAACTGTCCTGTTTAGAAATCCAGTATTTCATTTTATATGTTAAAGATGAAAATGAGGAAGATCTGGGTAAACTTTGTTATGACTCCTGTAAATTTGGTAAAAGGAGGGAAATTTTTTTGTAGTAACAGAAAATATAAATATCCTGTATTTAATGCACTAGTTCAAATGATGAGAAGGTAGCAAGGCTCATTCAAGTGCCCAGATTCAAAAGCTGATTACATAGTGTTTTGTTTTCGTGTAAACTAATGATCAGAGACTGAGATTTGCCTTTGTCAATAGTATTTAACACAGGTTCACTGCAAGAATTTCACAAGTCAATAGTGTGCAGAATAATGTCTCTTGATAATCCAATAAGGAAATAAAATACTCCAACCCAGTGTTAGATTAATCACACTATTATTCCAGGCAAGGAGAAATGAAAGTAATGAAGTCCAAATTTCGTTGAGGTGTACCTTTATATGAGTTGGTACTCAGAAGCGGTGGCTAAACCAACTAGTAGTTGATATCCAGTTGCCAGTGCAAAGGTAACAGTACCCTGTCGCTAGAGCACATTGCTAGGGAACAAGTATAGGACAAGGGTGTTGACGGGCAAGTGGATCTTCTTCATGCGGCCACTGGACAGCTTTCACCACTGCTTGTAAAAGAGTCACCTACACTGTAGTAGGAACTAATTGCCCTACAGTCTTCATAGAGCCATTTTAGATCAACAAAGTTTAGCTTTGCCCACACTGAACATTCTTGAGTAGTCCTCAAAAAATCCATGTTCATAGTCAAAATGTCCCCTTGCCACAATTGCTTCTTCCTATGTTTTTATTGCTAAGCCCCCAGTGGGACCCCTCAGCTGCTGAGCTACTGAGTTCTTACTGGTGAGAACAGATAAGTTGATGATATCCTGACCCAATTTACTTCATTCTTATATCAAAACCCCTTAACTTCTAAAAAGAACATTTTTTGGTCTTTGTCATAAATAAGTGGATTTGAAATCATGTCAAACCAATACATAACACTCAACAATCCCAGACCTAGAGAGAGCAAACCTAAATTATGCAAGGGAAAGGATCAGACATTTATAACAGAGTTATGCTTCTTGCTATGATTTATTAGGAATAGCAAACTATTTCAGAGTAAACTTGACATAAAGAATGTAGAATTCCTAAGGCAAATGAAATTCCATTGACCTAAGGGCAGACTGAATTGGAAGATAAACGACTTTAGCAAACTCCTTGCTGGGATTGAGTAATTTTCATAGGTATCCTAGTGCATGCCATGGAAATGGCAGACCTTAATTAGGTAGACTAATATCCCTTACAAAACTGTACCTTTTCTAAAAGAAGTAAATATTATCTCTCTCCCAGCCTCTCCAAATCCCCACGCCCCTCAAAAATGAAATTAGAAAACAGCAGATTCCACTTCGTCAGGGCAGCCAATTAAATGGCTGAGGGTGTCTGTTTCTGTGTCCTTTTCAGAAAAAAATTGTATCATTAAATCGCTGAAATTGTAGTGTCAGCAGGAAATAGAGCAAATAGCTGCCAAAGGGAGAAAACATATGAACAATACAGCTCCTTTGATGTCTTCCTGCCCTCCTTCCCAGTGTCTATTGCTGAACAAGCTACAAACAAAATGTGAGGGAGCAAAGGCTTATGCGTATAAGCCTGGATGGCTTCAACCTCCCTTGCTGAGAGGCTTGCTCACTGATTTCTTCCGCTCCCACTTGACACCTTAGGCAGACCTCACTAACTAATCAATGTTTCAAAACACAACTCCCAGTGCCCTGCCTCTGTTCCTCTCCAACTACTGTTCACTCGTGGAATTTACTCTTTCATCTTCTTTAAAAGGAAAAAAAGAAATCGTTCTTTTATTCATTCAACAATTTCCTATGGAGCTCCCACCTTGTGCTAGGCACAAGTCCCACCTTGTGCTAGTTAAGTTGCGTCTGTGAACAAAACAGGCAAAATCCTTGCCTTTAGGAGATTACTTGGAAGTATTAAAAAAAGTAATTATATACATCATAAATCTACCCATTATATGATTAGGTAAGGGAAAAAGAGTTGTGGGATTACAGTTTTTAATCAGATAGTCAGAAGTTTGGGAGAAAGTGTTTCATGTTTCCCTCAGAGGCTCGTGGCATAGTGGTTAATAAAACAGACTCTTCTTACCAGGCTGCTAGGGTTCCTAATCCATCCCTCTCTGTCACTTATTAGTTACTTTGAGAAACTTACTTTTTTCTCCAGGTCTCAATTTCCCCATCTCTAAAGTGAGGATCATGTTAATACCTATTGAGTTATACTGCATATAAAAGATTTATAACATAATATATAGAACATGTTACATAGTGCACATAGCAAGTACATAGTAAGTAGGAAGTGAATTTGGTTCTTGTTAAGTTCTGAGAGGAGGGTACACCTCATTTTAGAGACATCTGCGTGTGAAAACTCAAAGATGTTTCTTTTCTCCTTGCTAATCTGAACCTCAATTGTATGACCAGGAAAATTAAGATAATTCCTACAATTTAGGGCCATTGTCAGGATTATAGGAAGGTTCATATTATATATTCATAGAAGATCCCTAGTAAGTATCATGCTCTCTTCTCTTCTAGACTCAGTTGAAATGCTTTGACATGTTCTCATATTATCTCAGCTAGTGAAAATCTTAAGTCTCCTGGTATCACTCATGGTACTTATTACATATTAGCTTGTGCTATATTGGATTTCCTCCCTTCTAAATCATCGTGGATAATTAGGAGCACACTGTCAATTTAATAGCAGCTTTTCAAGGGGAGAAAAGAAACACTCCCACATTAAAATACACCTATCAATTATATGATGTTCTCTGATTTTAAAATGATTGAAATATGAAAAAAATAAGTGATTTAAAGTGATTGAAATATGAAAAAAATCAAGGAAATGCGTTACTTTCTGTTTACATCTCATTGTTGCTGCTGTGTGATTACTCAGAAACTATGCAATTCTTTGTATCCTTCCCTTTGGTTAACCCACTGCCTTGCACAATGAAAGAACTCAATAAATACTTCCTAGAGGACTGAATGGATGACTGCATAATTCCCCACACAAAGGAACTGATTTGAGTTTATACATGTCAAATGAAAGTGGATCTTGGTCTTTCAAGTAGGGAGTATTTCTTAATTCAAAACTGCCTAAAGACAGAAAGCATATAGTAAGGTAATTTTTTTAAAAGCAAATTATGCATGAAGAGCATTTAAATGTTTATTTCTGTTGATTTTATGATTGGTTAGGACTCTTTGATTGTAAGTTAGAGAAAATCGGACTAACAGCAATAAAGCAGGAGTGGTTTCTATAAACATACAGGATTCTAGAAGCAGAATATAGAGCTCGAGAGCAGGAACGCAGTGCAACTCTGTTCCGCTTCTAGCACCCGTTTGTTTATGAATCCTCTCTTGCTGCTAACAAACCACTCCTAGCTGAATGGCATCAAACAGTCTGTGGATCGGGAATTCAGACAAAGGGCAGAGGGCAGTGTCAGGGTTCTCAGCTGGAAGACTTTGACAGCTGAGGATAATTCAGATAGTTAGAGGCTGGCCTCTCTTCTTTAAACCCTCACTGACAGCCTCCTTCAGGCTGGTCAGGCTGCTGCTGATAGTCTTCCCAAGGCCATTCAAGCTTCTTTCACCGCTGGGCCGAAAGCCAATGCCACATGTTTTAAGTTTTCGTTGTGATAGCGTTCATCTTCTTCTGTACTAATGTATGTGTCTTGACAGTTAGTGTTTGGTCAGAGAGGCAGAATCATATGATGCTATAGAATAAGGGATTTATTACAGGGATCTTAGGGAATTATCGGAGCTAATAGGGACATTTTCACTAGGCTGTTGCCTCTGTATCTGACGTTGAGCCTAAAGTGCTGGAAGCTGGTTGGATTATTAGGTAGGTGACTGTGAAGTGGAAGAGAGCAAGGACAAACCAGGACCCATGAAGATGAGCTGGAACTCCTGTCTGTCTCTCACCACCACCAATGTTGATGGTGCAGACGACCTGTAGAAGAAGTCAGCAAACTTCACCAAAGAGCCACACATACATTTAACCCCAACTCAGAGAAGCTGGCAGAGGGGAATCAGTGAAAGCTTAAGTGGTTGCATGCTTCCCTGCTGCCCTATCCCAGGAAGAGAAGTCAGCAGGTGGGGGCAGGTACAAGCTGCCCCAGAGCCTGACATCCTACACCCACCTCTAAGGAGAATAATATCTAGCACTTCTCTACTTGCCAAATCATATGCAAATTTCTCTTGTGGCCCAACTGGAAACAATTGTTGGACAGGAAAAATTTTCTTCTACAATTCAAGATTCTTTTGGCTGGTCTAAGAATTAAATTGACATGAGGCAGATTAATGATAGAAAATCAAATTAAATTACATAAGCCCGTAAGAGTATGAGGCCCACAGGAAGTCAGGCAATTGAGGCTTACATGCCATCTGGAGCTAAGGAGAAGTAGGTAGGTGTCTGGGACTTCAAAGAGAAGGAAAACAATTCACAGGAAGATCTGGTAAACAAATGCTTGTTGGGCCATATGGAAATGATGGGATGTAGGGAGGAATTTTAACAGATTTTGCTGGGTCTCTCCCTGTCCAGCACACCTTGTTCCTATTACAGGTATCTGTGATGATAGCTCCCATTTCTGGAACAAGCCCTTTATCTAAATTCATTTAGGCAGTTAGGGGGAAGATCAAAGGTTCTTTCTGAGTCTTCTGTTTCTTAAAAATAATCAGCCTAAAATAATCCACATACCAAAGAGAGATATTTTGAAGTGGCATTTTGTTCCCCCACACCATTCGATGGATAAAATTATGGGAAACAGTCCCAGCTCAGCTAGTGTGATGCAATAAAAGGCATCCCAAGGAATGTGCATCAAAAACCTTTAAAACATTTATTTCCATTGACCACATAATAAGATATTAAAGTTATAGAAACCCAATCTGGACAAATGAACAAAACAAAACAAGATTGTTTTTTTTAAATAATTTTTATTGTTATGTTAATCACCATACATTACATCATTAGTTTTTGATGTAGTGTTCCATGATTTGTTGTTTGTGCATAACACCCAGTGCTCCACGCAGGATGTGCCCTCTTTAATACCCATCACCAGGCTAACCCATCCCCCCACCCTCCTCCCCTCTAGAACCCTCAGTTTGTTTTTCAGAGTCCATCGTCTCTAATGGTTCGTCTCCCCCTCCGACTTACTCCCCTTCATTCTTCCCCTCCTGCTATCTTCTTCTTCTTTTTTTTTCTTAACATATATTGCATTGTTTCAGAAGTACAGATCCGTGATTCATCAGTCTTGTACAATTCACAGCGCTCACCATAGCACGTACCCTCCCCAATGTCTATCACCCAGCCACCCCATCCCTCCCACCCCCCACCACTCCAGCAGCCCTCAGTTTGCAAAACAAGATTGTTTTAAAGAGGGTTCTGAGGACTTCCATCTATGTGACATTTTGACATGACAAAGTTGGAAGACAATGGGGTGCCATAAACAAAAAGGAACCATCTTCTGCTTTTGAAGTTCTGTTAAGTTGAACATCTGTCTTCATATTACCTCTCTCCCTATTGTAATTAAGTAATAATTCCTTTACTGCATAGAAGTGAATTTTTCCTTATACTTAGACCAGAACTTACAGAACATATAATCAAATTTTTTCAAGCATAACACTTTAAAGCCTTACCCCCAACAAGTCATTCCAAGTCTCATAGGAAAACTCTCCTGACAGTAGCTATGTTGACTTGATTCCAAGACATAAAGAGGCTTTATATAAGATAATATTTCTTCTCCTCTATACATATATCTAAGTTACTAACAAGTTCCTCTAGGCAGAGAGAAGTTGATATAGTTATGTGTGTTTGTGTATATACGTATCTGTGTGTAAAGCAAATTTCATCTTATTTTTATTTTTTTAAAAATTTTATTTATTTATTTATTTGAGAAAGAGAGAGAGCACAAGCAGGGGGAGGGGCAGAAGGAGAGGCTGACTCCCTGCTGAGCAGGGAGCCAGACTCGGGGCTCGATCCCAGGACCCCAGGATCATGAACTGAGCTGAAGGCAGATGCTTAACCAACTGAGCCACCCAGGTGCCCCTTGTGTGATGTACATTTTTAAAAAATGAGATTCTTGTACTCTCAAATCTTGAAAAAAAATTATAAAAGTCTTCTCTTACTTCCCTTCTTCCCTTACCTCTCTGTTTTTTAGTCTAACGATATATTGTGCAAAAGCATTTTAAAGTACCAGCTGTACTTCAATAGTCATCATCATGAAACACACAAAAATAAAAAGCTGAGTTTGTCTCAGTAACTGTAAAGATAGTATTCTGGAATGGCTCCAAGCCACTGATTAAAATGTTTGGCTCTCAGTATTCCTTAGGATTTGTATTTTTTTCCCCCTAGTCTGTGTATGACCAATTAAATAAAGTGCTTCTTTTGCTGAGGGTTACTTTGCCTTTTTTTTTTTCAGATTTTATTTACTTATTATTTATTTATTTATTTATTTATTTATTTATTTATTTATTTATTTCATTGGAGAGAGAGCAGGGGGAGGGCAGAGGAAGAGGGAGAGAGAGAATCTCAAGCAGATTCCATGCTAAGTACAGAGCACAGTGCCGGGTTTGATGCCATCACCACGAGATCCTGACCTGAGTTGAAACCAAGAGCCAGACATTTAACCCACTAAGCCACCCAGGCATCCCTAGGGTTGTTCTGCTTTTAAAATGGTAGCTAATCTACAGAAACATAAAGCTTATGTAAGGTACTGTGGAAGTCCTTTACTTTTCTTGTCCATCCTAGTGGCAAGCAATTTTTATAATCGAAATTCCAGAAATTATGGTGGCAATGTAATATGTTCCCTGTGGCAAGCACTTGAGTCATTCTTCCAAAAGATATCAAAGAGTGGGACTAGGTGTTTGCAGGAGCCCTGAGACTATCACACAGTCCTCATAATGGGGCCTCTTGACAAGCTTGGTATTGGTTTGATACCTAGATAGTGATATATTGACATGAAGAACAGGAAAAAGATTGATCACTTCCTTGTATATCTTTTCTCAGGAGGTTTGGAAAGGGGAATATTAGTCTCAAATAGTATATATTGTAAATCTCCTGAGATTTTTGCCAATGGAATGTTTTCCTTTCCTTTAAGCTTTAAGATATGCTTTAATACATAGTTAACTTATGCAAGAACTCTAGATTTTGTTATGTTTGCCCAGCAAGTGGTCTCTGGACTCATTGTCATAATATAGAGTATTCCAGAGATCAGTGCAAAACTGGGAATTAATTTCATTAAATCTACCTAGTACATGTAAATTTAAGACCTGAAAATAACTCCAGTTATTGTAAATAATTAAGAAATGATAGAGAATGTGAACATTTTATATTCATTTATCTCACAGCCATGAGTTAGCTTACTGAGTGATGAATAATCTGTTTCCTTCAGATAAATCAATTTTCCTGATAATATTACTTCATTTTGGTGGAAGGAGTTACTTTAGTTCTTTAAAAGCCCAAAAGTATCTTTGATCTCTATCACCTACTGGACTGTGAAAATTAGGTAATAGTAGTATGTTACCTTTAGATATATAACTTAGTAATGTTTATATAACATGTAATGTACGTAATATATACATATGTGCATGTTTGTTTGTTTTCAATGCCTACTGAATTGCCTAGGAGAGAATCAGTAATTGACCAAATTAAACATTCTCTACAACCATCACAAAACTCTGAACCTAGGTTTGTCAGTTGTGCAGATGCTTCATACCAGAGTACTTATTAATGTTTTGAACTCCCATAGCTATATAGTGTTCCAAAGGAATTTTATATTTCAGGAATGGACATTGCATTGTAGAACTCATTTATTGATATTCCAGCTATAATCTAAAACGGGAGATTGGTCAGAATAAATTTTTAAATTCAAAAACAACTTAATATAGACTGCATATTTCCATTTATAAATATTATAGCATAAACATATATATATATATAAAAGAATGAAAGTGATTTTCTTCTGATAATTTGCAAATAATTTTCTTCTTCAAAATTTCTACATTTCCTAATGTTTCAAAAGTTATTATGTTTTACTTTCATAATTAGTTTGTTAATAAAACCAAAATGTGAGACAATTTGAAAATAAAGAGGAGGTGGGAAGTAAGTTGTGAATTCTACTAAGGAATGGATATAAGCGAAGCCAGCCTGAGCTGAAATAGTTTCAGTGATGTGAAGTTACATCTGTAATGATTAGTATATAAGTGAGTAATTGGAAATTCAGGCTCTGCAAGAATATTTATTTCTTTAATACTAGGACCTCAATACTATAGTTGAAAACTGGTTTTCTAAAAGACAAATACTGAGACCTGAAACAAAATCAACTTTTACAATAATAACAAAAATTCAACTTTTGGGATTTGGCTTTATTAACATATTTTATACTATCCCGTATATTTTCATGATTTTATTATAAAGCTCTCTATTATGAGGGTACTTTGAACTTTGTTTAATTAATAAATCAATTTATTCACAAGAAGACCGTCAAATAAATGCCTTATAAATGTAATATACTTAAGTATCTAAGTATAATCAGATTTCTAAATTGCCAAGTCAGCATACAGAGCCTCATCCTTGTACATTTTCCAGCATTTTACAGAATTATTTTCAGCTTTTTATCAAGGAACACAAAAATTGCTGAATCTAGCTGATAGCTTTCCTCATTTGGACTAAGATTTTTGAAAATATTCCTATCAAACATGGTCGATTGCTTTTTAGTTGTGCTTTATATTTTAGCTTAGAGAAATGAAAAAAATTATAGAAAGAGAAGGCAGATATCTACCTTAGAATTAATCAGTGGATCAAAATCCAGGTTTGGATAAATTTTTTTTTGCATATTCTTTTCTGATATTTTCTTCAATGTGAAAATGAAATTACCTGAAGGCAGTTTCCATTTTTTACTTAAAAAATTATCATATGCTAGTTTGTGGATTTCATTATTTGCTTTTCCCAGTTAATGTCATGAAAAAATATATTTAATATTTTATGAAAGTGGTCAATAATATATCTAATGATCTATTTTTTACCCAGCTCAAATTCTTCCTTTAATCATTATTCTGAAAAATCAGGCAAGAATTAACTAATTATTACTAAATGTGGGATTAATTTCATGGATTGAGAAAAATTTATTCAGCTTGGCGTTTTGATTGTTTCTTAAGGTTTGTTATTGTTTGGTGTATTTTAAAAAAATACTGTTTTGCAATGCCTCATTACTTTTCTTTGAGTTTCTTATAATAAAGTTTTCAAAGCAGCAAAGAATTTAAGCAATGTAAAAATAAATCAAAGGCATTGTTTAGCAGTTTGCAGTTCTCCATTTATTGATACCTCTCTCTTTTTAAATAATGGGGTAAACCTAACTTAGTGTTCTTTATGAAGATAGGGTTAAAGACTGCATATAATATAAAAAATAGTAAAGTAGCATGCACTTACTCTGAATTCATTTCCCAAAACACAACAACAAAATATATGGCCAGAATAGAGATTTAAGTGCTGCATAAATATAACATAAACTTTTTTTTTATTATCTAATGTGTATTATCCCTGCATCTGAAAATGTGGCCAGGAGTATTACTGAGAGCATTAGCATCACCTAGGGGCTTGTAGAAATTGAGAATCTCAGACCCTACTCCAGACCTACTGAAATATAATCTGCGTTTCAACAAGACTCTCAAGTGATTTGATATATATTCAGGTTTTGAGGAGCACTGTTCTAGAAGACTTGTTTCTTCATTTTGCATTGTGTAATAGCTTGGGGACAAGGAAAGTATGCCTATTTGGAATCTAGAGCCACTTTGGCCTGAATAACTACTTTATCATAGAGTATCTAAATGACATGTCATTTAACTAATCTGAGTCTCCTTCATAAAATGCGTTAATAACAATACCCACTACAAAATATTGTTATGAGCCTCCTTGATCCTCCTTGATCACAGCAAATTCTATCTCAGAAAATGTACTCCTTTTGGGGGAATATGAGGATCTTGGAGAGGTGGTTATAAAGCCATTGGGGTCATCTGACTAAACAGCCTGATCAGTTTAATCGACCACAGAATCTGTGGAGTGACAGCCCCCTCAACAGAAACTCTGCATATCCATTTAATAGTACTAATTTTAACAATAAGAACAGCTTACCTATTGGCCCAGCAAAAAAATACAGTCTTTGAATTTTTTCTTGCTATGAAGTCATACCCACTTGATTTTCATGGATTATTTTTTGCATTAAAAATGAATGATATTTCCTAAACCTGACATGGTAAAAATCATTGCTCAAACTACAATCAAGGAGACATTGTGAGAGATTTTAAAAATTGGCGATATTGGTTTGCAAGTTTTGTTTTTGCTTTTTCAGCTAAGAGAAGGGACTACTAGGGTATCTAATGACTGAATAGTCTTCCCATAAGGGATTGTGTGTTGATAAAATTCCTTTGTGAATGCTGTATACTCTCTCTTTAGAGAAGGGTCAGTCAATTCGCAGGTTTATGGGAGGGCTCTCGTACTTTACCCTAAAATTCTAGTAGGAAACTGAGAGAGGAGGCATTATAATTTTTCAGGAGCTTACTCTGTTTATAGAAAGATGTGAATCAATATATCTACCCATTTAAATGTTTCTAGTACTGCTAACTTAATTCAAAGAAAAGCAATCATCCAGTTTATTTTGAATTTCTCTTAAAAATTCATGCAAGTACATTCTTAGGATCATTATTTTTCCTTAGAGAATAAATGTTCTTCTGATCTGTTCCTCTATATATAATCTTAAAATAGTTTTGTTTTGTTTTGTTTTGTTTTGTTTTGTTTTTTGGTGGTAGCTGCCCTGGTTACTTACAAACATGTTCTCTCTTCTTCTTGGTGCAATATGTACAATGAGCAGAATTAGAGTATTATATCCTATATTTAAAGAAAAGAGGAACACTCCAGGTCTATAAGAATTTATTATCTTTCACCAAACAGAACACAAGATCAAGACTAAAAAGCTACTAATTAAACTGTTAGTAGTTATCATTATCAGTATTAAATTTCCCATTTTAATTATTCAGTAAAGTATCTTAGCCCTCTAATTTCTGTCCCCCCCATCTTTGCCCAAGTGCAGAAACAATTAGAGTTTACACTACATTTTAAGTGAGTAGCTAATATGCTCATTTTTACCTCTTTAAATATGTTTTCCAATAGATTGCTTAGGAGTGAAAGCAACACTTTATACAATAGCTTATGTAAAATTGTGAATTAGGTAGTTTTGCAGTAATGCTTTTTTTTTTTTTTTTGATAGAATCCTCATCCTATTCATGGTTACTTCCATTATTGTACACTTCTTCACATCATAATAGTTTCTCCCAGGCCAACACCTTAAGTAATATATACCAAAATTTTCCTACAAGGGCCCACAATTGTAATCCCTTCCTGAGAGTATAGCACTTGGATATCTTCATCTTCCCCAAGACTAATTGTGTCTATTTCTCAGTCCTCTAAAGCCTACCATTTTTTATTGAGTCTCTGCTGGGTGAAATTTGAGATACTAAACCAAGTGGTACCAGTGTACCAATTGATGTGTTCATTGCCATCTTCCCTCTTTTCAAATACATATTTGTTCTTTAACTATTTTCTGAATATTTTAACCCAAAGCACATTCTCCAAAATGGGGATCACAAGTATAGTATAGGAGCAAAATTATAGAGTAATGTTTGATGGTAAAAACTGATTTGGCATTTCTTTAATGAAAGCTCAATGGTAGACACAAATGAATAAGCTTGACTTGAGTATTTATTCTAAAATCACTGTTTATTCTAGACTTGACAGATTGAACTAGGACCATAGAGAAATTCTTACTTTATTTTTGAAATAGTACAATTTGAGTGTTAGCTTGTAACCTCCTGACTAAGCCTACAATGATATCTTCCAAATACAGCTTATTTTATAACAAACTTTAACTCTTATTTGTTGTTCTGTGGTTTTATCACTTTTATTTTTACAAGCAGTTAAGATGTGCCAACATTGCACTATTTTATCATGCATAATCTTTTTTATGGGTCTGTCATGCATTAAACTGTCTACAAGATGTTTGTATTCATGGTTGTGAAGAGTACTTGCTGGTCTTTCACAAACTGATCAAAAATTTAATGAGGTTTTGGTTTGAGCTTGTTGGAAACAGTAATGTGATAATCCTCACACAGTTTGCTCAGAACATAAATTTTCCTCACTTCATCTTTTGTTATGAATGTATTTTGAATTCCTGAGACTTAGTCTTTACCATACTACCATTTCTGTCATTATATTTAAGATTTCTGTTACATTAACATGCACCTCTAACTGATAAATCTTCCTTCTTGGTTTTCTTGACACATTTATTTCAAAGTTAAAATGTTTAAAAGAGCAAAGTGAATTCATCTTTAGGAAGAATTGAAACAATTTAACTTATGATATTTTATAATATTTTTGCAATGACCTTGTGAATGCCTTAGGAGTCAGCCATTTTATTCAGCTAGCTCTTAATTTGATCTATCTACATACTTGGATGACAATGTCAAACATAAATATTCAATACATAAATATCATCCCACCATTATTCCTTTTGCATTATTTAATAAAAAAGCAAGTAAAATAGTTGCATCTGTTTTAATAAAGATTATGTCCCAGCCTACCCTTCCTCTAATTTTAAGCCCCTCCAAAGTTCTCTGAATTGTTCTGATTTGAGGTGAAGTCTATACTCCGACAATCTACAACATTCTGTTTGGTTTTGTTCTGTCTCAGATATAATCTTATTTCTCTTGTCTTCCAAACCATGTTAAGCTTCTCTCAGTTTCTTTGATGCCATGAATTTCTTTCAGGTTCTTTATAATTCTATTTTGTTTGTTGCACCTGCTGTTGACTCTGCTTTTGTGATTCAACCCTTCACTCAAACAATCCCCTCCCTACTCTTCATATTCCAGTTTAAATATTATTGCCTCAGAGAGGTTTGTCTCTAATTCTACAGATTCTGTTACCATTTT
Source organism: Callorhinus ursinus (assembly GCF_003265705.2). NCBI lineage: Eukaryota > Metazoa > Chordata > Mammalia > Carnivora > Otariidae > Callorhinus > Callorhinus ursinus. The sequence goes on along the minus strand of NW_027397101.1, from coordinate 12,454,243 downwards.
CTGACGCATACTTTTAACAGTTGTTGTTTTTTCTGTGGAGCAGTTATTATAGTTAATTGCTTAATAATTATTAGTGTAAACTCCATCAGTTAAAGGTGCGTGAGTGCTGAGGTTGTCTGTCTTGTTTTCCACCTAATGTCTAAATTTTAGCCAATACTCTATATACTTGTTGAGTGAATAAATGGATGGAAGAACCTTCAAATAGATGTTCTAAGTAGCAGTTCCTAGGAACCCATAAAGAAATATATAGTTTACATTGTAACAATATTATTAAAGTAGGGGATCTCTGTGGATTTAGAGTTGAATGCCTTGGGTGATAGTAACCTGAGTTTCCGTGCTAATAAAAGAGTTGCAATATCAAAAGATCCACGGGTTTCTGTATAAGGTGTCTACCAAGCAAATGCCAATCCAGTCTCCTAAAAAAGTATCTTAACTTTTAAAGGGGAAACCCAGCCAAGCTTTGCTAAATTCTTAATCCTTATATTAATAAGGCTTAGTGTGATTAAGAGAGAGGATTTTCAAGCTTATGTAGTCAGCTGTTTTTTCCTCAGCTGTAGGCATTGCTGACTTAAGCAAGTCTGAGCCATTATTTATCAATATTAAGTACAGAACTATTCAATTGCTAATTCTTTATAAGGCAATGTAACTGGAACCAGTATTTATAATTGAACCTGATTTTTTAGACATCCCTTGCTAAATAGCTACATTGAGATGTAAATTATTCTGTAAAAAGTCAAGAGTTTAGAACATAAAGCAGAAATCCATATTATGTAAAGGTTTTAGAATCTCAACTGACAAGCTACTTACTGATCCTCTAAAATGTCAGATAATGCATTTAGGCATTTTTATTAGAATTTCCAAGGGAAATGACATTTGGTGGCTAGAAATAATTCACTGGAAAATATATCTTTTAGGTTAGCACTGATTGAACTGATTAGGTTGATAATACTGTGAATTAAATTATAGGAGGAAGGAAAAAATGTCATTGCCAAATATTTCATTTAGAATCCCTATCCTCACATCCTTTGTTACGGTTCTGCGTTTTTGCGCATTTTTAGCTCTCCGCATCATGATCTCTTTTTAAGTATCATTTATTGTTACAAAATAGTTATTACTATTGTAAAAAGAATGTAAAACCACATTGCCTAACAAACAGTACATAAGTAGGTCTACTTCTCACTGCCTTCATTACCCAACCTATATATCCATTTGTTCTAAAAAAAAAAAAAAACAACTTTAGTGGTGAGAACTGACTTTATGTTAAGTGTGACTTTCTTTAAAAAAATAATTGAAGGAAAAAGAAGATTATCTGTCACAGTTCTTCAATTTGTTTCCTCTTGCAGAAGGTATAATCCAGAAACATTCTAAATTAGTTTGATAATTGAGCTTATAAACTATAGTGAGTTTCTAGAGAACACCCACAAAAGCTGTCATCCGTATAGTGGGGTAGATAGTACCTCATATATATTATACATTTCAGGTGTACTTATTAGTTAAGTGGATTTCAAATGTGAAATCTACAGTAGTAACAGACTTAAGACTGTTCCATACAGTCTGTATGAAATGATCGCTAACATCCACAAAGGAGAAGGCTAAGTGCAATTGTTTGCAAGCTTGAAGAAACAGAATCAGCAGGTAATTACAGTTTCCGAGACGGATTAATAATGCAATACAGCCTAGGTAGGCACTGTCCCCTCCCCATCCTTTTAAATCATCTCACTGTAGTTCATGCCAGGAGCTTGCCAACAGAGGCAGTCAGTGTGTCTTGGCACCTTTATTTCTATTTTTTCTATAATGAATGATTTCTTAAAAGTTGATCATATGATTCTAAAAGAGAAAAGAAGAGGTGGAAGAGGAGAAGAAGAAAAAAAAAGGAGCAGGGGCAGCAACATGTTTTTAGCTTGACCAATAGCCCTTACAAGTCTTCTTGCTATGAAACTCAGGTCTGCTTGAAGGTGTATGAGTAGAATCACCAGGACAGGCAGTTATTGCTAAATGCCTGACAAGTATACATTCTTTCCTGCTTTAGAATTTTATTTTGGGGAGGCAGCAATGAACCCAGTTAAAAATATCTTTTCCCCCTGATTTTCACGCAGCTAGCTGTGGTCCTGGTACCAGTTCTAGCTTACCAGACGTGAGAGGGCAAATGCTGAGTAGGGGTTCTGGGAAAGCTATTGATTTACTGACTAGAAGGGACTGACAAGGCTGACAGAACCGTTTGTTCTTTGCTATGCCCTCCATCTCACTTCCTAACATCCCAGCTTCATACTTGAGGTAAAGTAGTTGTATTGTGGTCATAAGGATGAAAGCTACAAATTAATGATATTCAAGCAAGACACTTGATCTAGCTGAGCTCTCTGGTGATTTTCTGAGCAAACACTCATTGCATATTCTGACTGCTTGTTATGTGAGAAAATGAACCTTCTTTATTATTATGCCACTGTGGTTGACTTAACAAAACAACCACTTTAAATCCTCATGGATGCAAATATGAAAAATGGAAGAACGGCAAGTATGCTATCATTTTGCAAAGGTCATGACTTATAAACAGACACCTATTCTGTCAAATGATAGATTTGCAAGCTCACTTGGGGAAAATCCGTAGCAACTAAATGGGTACTAGACATGTGAAATTACTAATGCGTTAAAGTTTAGATAAAACAGTGCGTCAAAGAAGAATAAGCCTTTTATACTACGACTCAAAAAACACATCTATATTGAAAATCAGAGAAATGAAGCTGGAATTTAGAACAAATTAGCGGCAAGATACTAAAAATCATCATTATATGTATGTATCATATGCATGAGCCAAAGGTGAATTTTGTAAGTTAAATAGCATAGTCAGAGATTGTATATCGCCAGCTTAAAGGCTACAGGTTTTATACAAAAATCCAGAGTTTTTAATCTCACAAAATATCAAAAGATACAGCAACACCAGCCCACCTTCCAGTAAAGTTCAACTGTAGCTAAGCAACTACTGAATGATATTTTTAGTTCACTGTAGTATCTTATATGACCTATTTCTTTAAACTGTCTTCTGATTCTGGCTCTGGTTCACTAGACTGCTTTACTAATTTTTTTGGCCTACGAGAGAATGTGAGATTAAAATATTTAAATAGTATAATCTACAAAGTTTCATATTATCATTAAAAATAGAGAAACTCATTCAAATCTAATTTTAGATGACAGCACAAAAATCTAATTCATTGAATAAATTAGATAATATTGGCAAGAATAATCCTCTCAATTTTTTAAATATTTTATTTATTTATTTGAGAGAGAGAGAGAATGAGAGATAGAAAGCACGGGAGGGAAGAGGGTCAGAGGGAGAAGCAGACTTGGGATCGAGCCCGATGTGGGACTCGATCCCGGGACTCCAGGAACATGACCTAAGCTGAAGGGAGTCGTTTAACCAACTGAGCCACCCAGGCGCCCCTCAATTTTTTTTTTTGCCTCTACTTGATAAAGTGCTGTATAGAGCCTAGCTTTTTGTATCAGCATTTGAATACATCTCAAAATGTGAAATTCTGTAGCTGGTCCCAACAGAGGTACCCATTGTGTATAGAATCACATTTTACAAACTAGTCATTAGCAAACTAATAGGGGGTCTCTGTACAGAAGTATGGTATGTAATAGTATGTGCTTGCTTTATGAATGTATTCATGTGCTGTTGGTTTTTTTGTTTTGTTTTTGGTTTTTCTAAGTAGTTAGGAGTCTTTAAAGAAGCTCTTGGTATTAGATTCAAGATCTTTTTTTTTTTTTTTTGAGCTTTTATTTATTTATCTGAGAAAGAGTGAGAGAAAGCTTGAGGATGGGGAGGGACAGAGGGAGAAGCAGACTTGGGCTGGCTCCCAGGACCCTGAGATCACGACCCAAGCCTAAGTCAGATGCTTGTGACTGAGCCACCCAGACGTCCCTAGATTCAAGATCTTTAATTAAAATACTCTACTCACTACATTGTATATTGTTAGCTTCTTATTCACCTGGGAAATTATTTTACTGTTGTTGAATCTGTACTTATCTTGCCAAGATGGAAAATGTTTTAACTGCAGTGCTAAGATGTTTTATACATTTAGAATAATGCATTACTCATAGCTTTGATAGGAATTGCTGTTATTAGTGTGCGTGGGAAAAGATAAATGTTATGTCAGAAAAGGTGCATAAAAAACACCTGATTTAACATTTGGAAGAATGTACTGATCTAAGATAATCTAATCTAATCATTTATTAGATTGTTATTATATCAATAATAATATAATATATTGAAATATAATGATCCAATAAAATATAATTTCAACATAAAAGAGTAGTGAATTTTCTGGAAAAATAAGACCAAATAAAATCTTTCACAATTAAAAAATATGAATATGGACCAAAGATAAAGTCCCCAGTTCTCTTTATCCTTTTCCCATTCATAAAAGTTACACACAAGACGCGGAGCAAGATGGCGGAGGAGTAGGAGACCTAGATTTCGTCTGGTCTCAGGAATTCAGCTGAATAGGGATCAAACCATTCTGAACACCTACGAACTCAACAGGAGATCGAACAGGAGAGTAGCAACAACTCTCTGAACAG
>NW_027397101.1:12320809-12439668 GCF_003265705.2 Callorhinus ursinus | reverse complement strand
ATCCCATTTACAATTGCACCCAAAACCATTAGATACCTAGGAATAAATCTAACCAAAGAGGCAAAGGATCTGTACTCAGAAAACTATAAAATACTCATGAAAGAAATTGAAGAAGACACAAAGAAATGGAAAAACGTTCCATGCTCATGGATTGGGAGAATCAACATTGTGAAGATGTCAATGCTACCTAGAGCAATCTACACATTCAATGCAATCCCCATCAAAATACCATCCACTTTTTTCAAAGAAATGGAACAAATAATCTTAAAATTTGTATGGAACCAGAAGAGACCCAGAATAGCCAGAGGAATACTGAAAAAGAAAAGCAAAGCTGGCGGCATCACAATTCCGGACTTTCAGCTCTATTACAAAGCTGTCATCATCAAGACAGTTTGGTACTGGCACAAAAACAGACACATAGATCAATGGAACAGAATCGAGAGCCCAGAAATGGACCCTCAACTCTATGGTCAACTTATTTTTGACAAAGCAGGAAAGAATGTCCAATGGCAAAAAGACAGTCTCTTCAACAAATGGTGTTGGGAAAATTGGACAGCCACATGCAGAAGAATGAAACTGGACCATTTCCTTACACCACACACAAGAATAGACTCCAAATGGTTGAAAGACCTAAACGTGAGACAGGAGTCCATCCAAATCCTAAAGGAGAACACAGGTAGCAACTTTTTCGACCTTAGCCGCAGCAACTTCTTCCTAGAAACATCGACAAAGGCACGGGAAGCCCGGGCAAAAATGAACTATTGGGATTTCATCAAGATAAAAAGCTTTTGCACAGCAAAAGAAACAGTCCACAAAACCAAAAGACAACCGACAGAATGGGAGAAAATATTTGCAAATCACATATCAGATAAAGGGCTAGTATCCAAAATCTATAAAGAACTTATCAAACTCAACACCCAAAGAACAAATAATCCAATCAAGAAATGGGCAGAAGACATGAACAGACATTTCTCCAAAGAAGACATCCAAATGGCCAACAGGCACATGAAAAAGTGCTCAACATCGCTCGGCATCAGGGAAATCCAAATCAAAACCTCAATGAGATACCACCTCACACCCGTCAGAATGGCTAAAATTAACAAGTCAGGGAACGACAGATGTTGGCGGGGATGTGGAGAAAGGGGAACCCTTCTACACTGTTGGTGGGAATGCAAGCTTGTGCAACCCCTCTGGAAAACAGTATGGAGGTTCCTCAAACAGTTGAAATTAGAGCTACCGTTCGATCCAGCAATTGCACTACTGGGTATTTACCCCAAAGATACAAATGTAGGGACCCGAAGGGGTAGTGTACCCCAATGTTTATAGCAGCAATGTCCACAATAGCCAAACTGTGGAAAGAGCCAAGATGCCCATCGACAGATGAATGGATAAAGAAGAAGTGGTATATATACACAATGGAATATTATGCAGCCATCAAAAGGAATGAGATCTTGCCATTTGCAACGACGTGGATGGAACTGGAGGGTGTTATGCTGAGTGAAATAAGTCAATCAGAGAAAGACATGTATCACATGACCTCACTGATATGAGGAATTCTTAATCTCAGGAAACAAACTGAGTGTTACTGGAGTGGTTGGGGGTGGGAGGGATGGGATGGCTGGGTGATAGACATTGGGGAGGGTATGTGCTACGGTGAGCGCTGTGAATTGTGCAAGACTGTTGAATCACAGATCTGTACTTCTGAAACAAATAACGCAACATATTTTAAGAAAAAAGAAAAAGAAGAAGATAACAGGAGAGGAAGAAAAGGGGAGTATGTCAGAGGGGGAGACGAACCATGAGAGATGATGGACTCTGAAAAACAAACTGAGGGTTCTAGAAGGGAGGGGGGAGGGGGATGGGTTAGCCTGGTGATGGGTATTGAGGAGGGCACGTTCTGCATGGAGCACTGGGTGTTATGAACAAACAATGAATCATGGAACACTGCACCAAAAACTAATAATGTAATATATGGTGATTAACATAACAATAAAAAAAATAAAAAAAAAAGTTACACACAATTACTCTCATTCCTCTCCTCTTTCTTCCTATTTATTTTTTGTTATTCATCCAACATTACTTAATCTTTAGTAACATGAATCATAACATGCAACCCACGCATACAAGCATCATTCTGTGTTGGGATCTTTCTTAATCTTTTGCACTTCCAAAACTGGTGCTACTATCATTGCAGTTGTATTTTGCTGAATTCCGAAGTCCCTAGATGTTTCTGGTTGAAAACATCATCTTATTTGCTAAGTTATTGGGAATACTATATTTTTAGTTTTCTACTTTGTAAAATAATGCATAGTGGTCATTATCATACATATTCGCCATGTAATACTAAGTTAATCCTCATCTGTTATCTCTCTCCCATTTTTGGAATTGTCCTGAGTGAGTTTCCTTCATAGTATTTAGTCAGATTTGTCTCCAAAAGAAAGTTACTAATTTGGTGATTGAGATACTATCTCAAAATGAGATTTGCTTTGAAAATCTAACAGTTATATTAAAACAGTTAGGGAGTGTGGTTAACAGTGTTCTAAAGAGATTATAAAATACATTTTGCCATCAAAAATTCAAACTCCAATACTATGCTCAGCACACTTTGTGTCTTGAACTATGTCTTGTTTTCTTATAAATTTCAAAGTGGCTTATCTGGGCCCAGAAGAGATTGTGATGACAGTCTCATAAAACTTAGGGAAATCCAAAGAGGAAAATATTATAAAATGGATGCAATGTGGAGTTGTCCTGAGCAGGTATCAGCTCTGTAAATATACTTCTATAACTGGTATAAGCCCCCAGCTAACTGCTGAGCCACTCTCTGGGGATTGACCAGCTTGAGTGCACAACTGGGAGAGGCTGCCGACGGAAGGCTAATTCTTCTCTATAATTCCGTGGGACCTATTGCTGTGCCCTGCAGAATAGTAAAGGGCTAATGGAACAGGGGATGTTATGTTTATCCACACAAATTATTTGGATTACCTTGTGGGAAAGTTTAAGGAGAAATTTAATGTCAAATAAATATTATGATAAATTGAAACACTCTAAAACTTGCATAAAAAAGAATGCAAATATATTGTTTAAAAATTCCAGAAATTTGCTTTTGAATTATTGCTATATTACATATCACAAATTTAAAAAAATCCTACAGTTTTAATAATCTAATTACTTATTTTTTTCATATGTACATCTATAGTTCCGTATATACATTATGAATTCAGAAGAGGTAAATGTGTTGGTGAATGTAATGGACTCAGGATATTTGTGATCCTGGGTACTAGACTTTGGGAATGTAAAATAAATTCCTCCTGTTTCAGATTTAGGTTTAATTTGTATGCGTGCTATACATCAGGCTTCCCAAGAATGGAATCTATGATTGACCTTATTTAAAAAAACAAACAGTCCTGGGTTGAATTTAAAAGCTTAAATGATAAAATTAACACAAACATAATCAAGGCATTCATTTTGGATGTCTCATATAAAAACGAATCATGATTATATATTTTCTTACCATGAAAATGAACTGCATGTGCATACATTTTAATGTCGACTTGGTATTGGTCTTTCCTTTCCATATGTTTGCAAATCTTCTTTACCCATGCTACTTCTTGCACCGTTCCCAGATGCAATTTAATTGTAAGGGAGGGGACGACTTGGTGGCTCAGTCCATTAAGCATCCTACTTGATTTTGGCTAGGTCATGATCTCAGGTTCGTGAGATCCAACCCTGCAATGGGCTCCATGCTCAGTGGGGAGTCTGCTTGGGATTCTCTCTCTCTCTCTGCCCTCCACCAGAGCTCTCTCTCTCTCTCTCTCTCTCTCTCTACTATAAAGAAATAAATCTTTTATAAATAAATAAATAGCAAGAGAGAAGAGTTAGACTGTACAGTTTTGCTTAAACTATCTCAGAGTCCAGGAGAGATTTATGACCAAAGCCTCAAATACCAGAGCAAATCTATAATTTTGAAAGGGTGGGTATGATATCGGACTGTGTGGTATTGTCAAAAGAGATGACTTGGAATTCAGAGCACATATTCTAATCTTGCCTCAACCATTTACTTAAAATATTCTCTTAATCATGGATGGTGCCTTGGATATTGGGAAGTGTTGACCACAGTTGCTCTCTTGAAAGTCTCCTCCCCTGGAGTAGGGGCAGGAGTAGGAATACCTCTGTCAGTGTATACTGATGGTTCTTTCCTTATCTACCTCTCTTTCTTTCTGTCATCTATCTATAAGTTCTCATTGTCATTATGCAAGCTACTATCAAGTATATATATATATATATAATTATAATATAATATAATGATTATATTATATTATTATATAATCATATTATATAATACAATTTGTTTATTTTAGCCTCAAGTTCTCTTCCAAATTTCAGAAATACATTTTTTTAAAGATTTTATTTATTTTGGGTGCCTGGGTGCCTCAGTCATTAAGCAACTCCCTTTGGCTCAGGTCATGATCTCAGGGTGCTGGGATCGAGCCCTGCATCAGGCTCCCTGCTCAGTGGGAAGCCTGCTTCTCCCTCTGCCACTCCCCCTGCTTGTGTTCCTGCTCTCGCTATCTCTCTGTCAAATAAATAAAATCCTAAAATAAAAAAGATTTTATTTATTTATTTGAGAGAGAGAGAGAGCATGAGAGGGGGGATGGTCAGAGGGAGAAGCAGACTCCCTGCTCAGCAGGGCTGAGTGAGGCTCAATCCCGGGACCCCGGGATCCTGACCTGAGCCAAAGGCAGACACTTAACTGACTGAGCCACCCAGGTGCCCCAGAAATTCATTTTTTTTAAATTTTTTAAATATTTATTTATTTATTTATTTTAGAGCATGTGACGTGAGAGAGGGAGAGAGAGAAAGAGAGCAAGCAAGCACCCGCTAGCATGATGGGGGGGGAGGGGCAAAGGGAGAGAGAGAGAGAGAAAGAATCCTCAAACAGACTCCCCATTTAGAACGGAGCCCAATCGGGGCTTGACCCCATGACCCTGAGATCATGATCTGAGCTGAAATCAAGAGCTGGACTCTTAACTGACTGAGCCACCCAGGCGCCCCCAAAAATGCATTTTTAATTGCCTCTGGGTCTAATAGGACATGACAACATAAACTCAAAGTTTCTATGTCAAAAACTAGACTCATCACCTATCTTCCTGCCCAACAGTCCCTAATTCCTTTTTGTTTACTTTCCCCTGCTGTATTCCTGCTCATCAGACTCAAAAGGAAGTCTTTTTATCTACACTTTCAATTTCACCCTTCACATCTAGTAAGGTAAAAAATCCTATTGATTCAGTTTCTAAAACCTTTGGAAATTTTGCTCTTTTGATTCCAATGTGAGCATTTTTGGGGACTCCTTTTCCTGTAATATTATAACAATTCTTTATCTGGTGTTCACATTTATAATGCCATCGCCTATGCAAATGTACCTTGCATACATTGAATATATTAATATTTCTATGGAATAATTATGATTATATCTCTCCCCTGTCCCATAACATTCTGAATTTTCCCACTATCTCAAGATTAAAATGCAGACTTCTTAGGGTAATGCCAAACTTCCTTTCAATCTTATTTCTCACTTAAAATCTTCTCTCTTCACCACTCTGTCTTCATCTCCTTTTATCCAATCTCCGCAGATCAAAGACCACCACCTCCATGAGGTTGGACAGAAAGCCACTGCAGTGAAAAACCATCTATCTGATCTGAACCACCAGATTTTGCCTATACCTTTCTTACGGCATACATCCTAATGGCACTTGCATAATTTATAAGTCTTTCTCTGCATAGAAAAGGAAATTATGATGGAAGTCTTCCAAAGGGAAGTGTCCGCTTAGCTGAATTTTGAATGGTGAGTGGAATTCAATACACAGAGACAATTGGTGAAAACACATTGAAAACAGAGCAATCCTTGCAAATGCATCAGAGTGGCATGCTCTGAGAGCCAGGACTAGATTTAAATGGTTTAAGTATGTGGATATTGTGAGAGGTTTGTGAAGGATTCTAACCTACTTGCTGCACAGAAAGGGCTTTGTTTTTTTGTTTTGTTTTGTTTTGTTTTGTTTAATCTCTTGGTAAGAAATGTCTGCTCAGGGTGGCTAAGAGATATTTGAAAGATTTTAAATTTTGAAATCCCATAACCAATGGCTGTCTTTTGGAGTAACCATCAATAGTTGTCTTTTGGAATACCTGTAGTAATGGCAATGTAAAGTGAAGGTGAACAAAATAGGAATTTAGGTATTATTTTTCTAATTATATGTCACCCTTCTTCCCAGTCTCTCCACATGTTGTACATTTCCATTTCCAGGTTTTCATTCTCTCTGTTCTTTAAATCTCTAATTATTAGCTATAGTAACCTATAAAAATAGTGCCTGGGAGATACAATGTAGATTAGCTCTGTGAAGCTGTGTGTAAAATCAGGATGGTTTCCTGGACTGAATTGCTTAATGATGGAAGATTTGCTCTCACTTAGCCTTAGAATTAGTTCTTCAAAATCTTATCCCGATCTCGAGTCCAGAAAGGTTTCATCTATGGAGATTACAACTGTATGGTCTGTATAGGAGGCAATGAGAATGGCCAGGACATGTATCCAATTATTATTAATAGTCATTATATGGTTGTTTACCTTCAATTCCATGTGAAATTCCAGACCATTGACAAACTAAAAGATGGGTCTACTTTTACTATATATATCTTTATAGTAATCCACAATGTTTTTATTCTGCACAAAAATACCTCTCATGTTTGCTCTTGAACTTTAGCACAGAGGCTACAAAATTTCTTTTTCCAAGGTCAGTGGAATTACACTTTTGGTTTTGTTTTTTTTTAAGATTTTCTTTATTTATTTGACAGAGAGAGGCAGCGAGAGAGGGAACACAAGCAGGGGGAATGGGAGAGGGAGAAGCAGGCCCCCGTGGAGCAGGGAGCCCAATGTGGGGCTCGATCCCAGGACCCTGGGATCATGACCTGAGCTGAAGGCAGATGCTTAATGACTGACCCACCTAGGCGCCCTGGAATTGCACTTTTGAATCCCATCCTAGACTGTTTTCTTGGTTATTTCTACTTTAATTTCATTTTTATCATCTTGCTCTGACCTTTTTCTGTTTATATTTTTGTTCATGCTTTTTATATAAAGCACATATGTTTTAGAGAAGATATATAGATATATACTAGTATATGGAGATACTAGCTAGAAATACAAATGTAAAAAATAAGAATGTTACCAATCATTCAGTTCTCTATCAGGTAAAAGACATAGGCAAATCTTTTTTTAAAGCATTGGTTTATAAATTGCAAAACTTCTAACACCAAGTTGTTATGAAATACCTCGTTAGTGTTTCTTTCTTGAAAATCCATTTCTAATCCAACAAAACTAGAAGGCAGCTATATATTCTACTTCATAATAGTTATAATCAATACCTCCGTATTCCTACAATGCTAAAATGCTATTTTAATTGTATATGTGCTTACTTTATCAAGAATGGAATCAATCTTTTAAGAAATCGATGTTTACAAAATAGCCTTAAATGGATGAGGAAGAGTGAATGGCCCAAATATGCAGAAAAAAATTGACTTTGCTTTTTTATACCAATGTTAGCACAGGAGTATGTAATGAAAAATCAATTATAACATAAAATCTCATAAAGGCATTCAAGTGTTCTCTCATCGAATGACAATACAAAAACAAGTCTGACTGCACTAGACTCCAGTTATTTTTATTTCCTTTGAGTAAGAACAGCTATCAGAAGTGTGTAATAACAATGTAGTAAAGTTTTCTTATTGGTCACTGTGTATATTCAAGTTAGCAACTGCCAGAACCAGCTGTGTCTGTGCATATGGGAGGTAGGAAGAGAAAAAAAAAGAAAGGTGGTAAGTAAAAGTCTGTGACATCTCTCCCAGTGGCCTTTCCCGAAAAAAGCTTTTTATTGTTTCAGCATTACTGTGAGTGGTTAACAGTAAGGACAGGGAGACCTATCATGGTTAGCCTAGTTGCCATTATATTATAAACCGATCCTCATATATTGCCTGAAGTGGATTCTGATTGTATAAAGAATAATACAATGTAACTAATATTGGTGTATGTATATATATACATATATATGGGGGTCTATATGTATGTATGTGAAAAATGTATATAAAAATGTAGTGTTATATATGTGTGTGTGTGGGTAATAGATGCAAGTTTACATAGGTTTTAACTGAATGAAAACCCTACTTTGGGGATAATGCGATGCATTTTTTTTTTCAGTAGTTACACAGTAATTGTAGTTGTGCCTCAAGAAGTTATAGCTATGGTAGTAGCAATGACTGCAGTAGAAATATCTGATATATTTATGCATATTTTTCTATCTTTTAGTTTTTAACGTAGTTTATGTTTTCTTTTTCATGTGATTCCCACAAGAAGTCAGTAACTACCACACAATAAGCATTCAATAAATAATTGATAAATAAATGTATGGATGAAGGACAGAATGAGTATACAAATAACCCAATGAGATAGACAATGTAATTATACTTATCTTGATTTTGAGGATAAGAAAAATGAGCTTAGACCAAGATGAGGATTTTATGAAGATTATGTGGCAAAATGAGTAGCAAGGCCAAAATAATATTTAGGTCTACATTCCTAGAGCATATTGCATTTGTTTTTAGATTTTCACCAATTTGTAAAACTGCCGTTTATCATTCAGGTGCACATAATTATGAACTTCTTTAGTATTTTTTATAATCAGTATGAAGATTGGCCTTGAGCTTGGAAGAAGATACTGTGAAAACTAAGTATTTTTCCTCCAAGTTTAGAATATTAAGAAGGGAAAAGTCAAGGCAGTATAAGGAAAACCAGCACATTGCACTAGGGGAGAGGAAGGGAAGGCTAAGGATTGCATACCAAATATAAAGTCTAACAACATTATCTACATAAAGTGTAAGCAAAGTAAAAAGAAAAAAAATGCTCAGCATAAATATACCAAATTTGAATATCCAAAATTGGTTCTTGCACCCACTTTTATGGGAGAGAGGCCAAATGGAGTTTGCAGTCAAAAATGGTTCCCATTTCCATTTACCACACATCCTTCTTTTGTGACAAAGAGATTTGATAATGTAGGTACAGCAGGTGACTAGAAAAAGCAGCTTGTTCTCAAGGCTATTTTGGAGTCAGGTGTCCTCTGCCTAGAATAACAACATATTAATGGAGAAACCATCTTTGCAATCTTTTGTGTTTCAAATCACTCAGACTTGTCAAACTTCCAGTCCCTTGTTTGAAGACAGTGTTACAAGGCTGTCTGTTCAGGAATGAATAAATAGTCTAAAGGCTTATTGACAAATGGAAGACAATGAAACTTCAGCCAAAAGCTTTAGAATCCACTGGGAGTTGTGGGAACATTTTCTCCAAACATCGGGGAAAGATCCAAACTTCCATTATTCCTCTCCTTTAAATACAACCACACTTTTGTTTTCCCTTTTTAAATTCTCAGTGAATATGTTATTTCTTTCTTTTGCCACAGAGGTATTACTTTCCTCATAATCCTGTGTTCTTAACCTGTAATTTATTTGGGTAATTTTTTTCTGAATCTTCAATAGACTTTGTATTTGTTTGTTAAAATAGGCATGGCTGGTAGTGATAATGGTAGACTATGTATATTTTTTCTTTTGATATGCCTCTGTACTTCTAAAATCATGTTTTCTATTTTTTATCAGGTATTAGGAATTGGGAGAAGGTGTATATATGCCTTGAGAGTTCTTTGACTACACATTAGTGAATATTTTCCTCTTACTGGTTTTTCTTTAAAATGCTATACACATCTTTTATCATAGATTCTTGAGTTTGACCCTGAAGCAAAATTAAAGAGTCTAGTGTGGATTTTATTGATTTACACTATTCTTGCTTGTTTTTAAGTCTCTATACAGAACTCTTGTGTATCTAAAAAGAGAATAATATGTTAGTGAAACACCATTTAATAATTGTGAAGAAGAATTCCCAGCCTGTGATACCCCAAAGGATCTCCAGTTGCTTCAATAAGTATTAGACTCTTGACATAATATTTCATTAAAAGTTTTATATCATGCTGCACTTTTTGGAACAAAAGAAAGGTGGCAAATCAATGATATCCAGTGATAAGGTATTAACACAACTCCAAAAAATGTTTTCAAATACTATTTTAGCCTGTAAAATTGTACTATTTTTAGTTTAGGTTTCTTCTCTTCATTTTAAAAGCTACTCTGTGTTGGGATGCCTGGGTGGCTCAGTCAGTTAAGCGTCTGCCCTTGGCTCAGGTCATGATCCCAGGGTCCTGGGATGGAGCCCCATGCAGGGCTCCCTGCTCAGCAGGTAGTCTGCTTCTCCCTCTCCCTCTGCTGTCCCTCTCCTTTCTTGTGTGCTCTCTCTCTCCCACTCTTTCTCTCTCAAATAAATAAATAAAATCTTTAAAAAATAAAATAAAAGCTATTCTGTGTCCTTTATTTGTGGAGAAAATTAATGGTAAAAATGGTAAAAATTACATATGTATATATACATTCATATATATATGCAAACAGATAGATAGATATCAAGACTAAAATATTGACTAAATATTTTAAAGATATCAAGACTAAAATAATAAAAGTTTAGACCCAGCAATTCTACTTTTAGGATTTGTTCCCATAGTCAATACTAATATACTCTCGCAAATATGCAATGATTATCCTCAAGTATATTTAATGCAACATTATTTATAATAGCAAGCTAATTGGAAACAGTCTATCCATGACAGAATATTGGTTAAATTAATTCCGCTACTTCTGTGTAGTGAAATACAATGCAGAAGTTAAAAAGAATGAGAGAGATGAATTGCTTGCATTTTTGCCATAAAGTTTTATTATTTTATGACCAAAACTAATTAAGATAATTAATAAGTAACAGCAGAATTAGAATTAGAATGCTAAGAGCCGAGAGTAACAGCCGCAGAAGCTGACCAGCTGAGTTGTTTATAATATATACACTGTATCACAAACTAATTCTAGGAGGCACTACTGATATTTACAACAAGTGAATTCAAATCAAGAGGTAAACTTTTGAGACTCTGGATGATGTAAGGGGCAAAGAATATGCTCATAGAAGATTTCAAAGCAATTAAAATTTTCTGTATTTCAATTATTACTAATTTATTATTGAGAAAAAGTGTTAGGAGAATGTTTAATCTCTAGCTATTAGAAGTTACCTTATTTTCTACAGATTGGTTTGCATATGTGAAAACCCTTGTTCTGAGTGATGACAGGAAAATCTATGGGAAGGACTAGTTATACAAGTTACAAGCCATATATCCCCATTAAAATGTTTAACTTTCATCAATGGGTTTTATTTTATTGAGTTTTTTATATGCTTCTGTTTATCAGAAAATAAACCAGCTATTGATAATGACTATAAGGATGGGGTGAAAACATTTAGAATCGTAAATTTAAAATTTTAAGTAATTTTAAGATTATAGCCACTATACAGGATTAATAGTACAGTGGCTAGAATACTGTTCCTTCAATTGTATTATAAAATGAACACATAAGGGCACCTGGGTGGCTCAGTCAACAAAGTGTCTGATTCTTGATTTTGGCTCAGGTCATGATCTTGGGGTGTGGGATGGAGTTCCACATGGGGCTCATGCTCAGTGTAGCATCTGCTTGTCCCTCTCCCTCTGCTCCTACCCCTGCTTGCTCTTTCTCTCTGTCCCTCAAATAAATAAGTAAATAAAATCTTTTAAAAAATGAAAACCTAGGGGCTCCTGAGTGGCTCAGTCATTAAGCGTCTGCCTTCGGCTCAGGTCATGATCTCAGGGTCCTGGGATCGAGCCCCGCATTGGGCTCCCTGCTCAGCAGGAAGCCTGCTTCTCCCTCTCCCACTCCCCCTGCTTGTGTTCCCTCTCTCGCTATCTGTCTCTGTCAAATAAATAAATTCATCTTCAAAAAAAAAAAAGAAAACATAATGAATTAGATTAGAAATGTACCAGTTTTCCCAGAGGAAAATGAGTGGAGGCTAGGCTGTCAATATTTGATTATCGGTTCCTTAACTGTGTAGTAAGTTTAATGGGAAAGGTGTCGATAAGGATAGAGGAAAATTATGGTAGTTCAAACACAAGAAATGTCCACTGGAGCATGTGCCCACCCATCCATATGCAAATATTGTCTGCTTGAGAGTTTTCTCAATTCTGGATATATCGGTTTTCAGCTATCAAAACTAGCTGCTATTATCTGTAATGATTCTAGGGCTTCTGAGCAAACTTCTGAGGAGTTACTGAACCAGGTCTATAACCCCAAGGTGAGAATACCCTATTCTGGATAATATGGGGTCTATTTAGCAGTTATAATACGAATTTTACTCTTGCAAACAAACAACCTTACTATAAGCCCTGCACACTTATTTCTAGGGAGGTCTCTTAATTTAAAGTCCTTCTCTTAAAAACTATTTAAGGATTATAATTTCTAGAGATGGTAATTTTTTTTTTCATAATCACACATCTAGTTCGTGAGATAGCTGAAATTAGCATCTTGGTGCCCTACCACCCAGGAAAGTTCTTTGTTGTATCCATTCTGGTGTCCAAAGCAGATGGATTTCAGATTTCTGATAATTAAAACTCATGGGTCAAAAAAATAGGCAATAGTCTAAAATATTGTGCAGTTAGTGGATTCTCAACAATTATCTATTGTTGATGACCATAATGAAAGTCATTCTGCCCAAGCTTATTGCAAGATTACTATATAAGAATCATCATAATAAATTATAAAGTGTTAGTAATAATAAATATTAAGACAATAAATCATAAAATGGTAGTGACTAAGGTTTATTGAACATTTCCAATGTATCTTGGCACTCTAATGTCATTGCATATATTAATTAGTTTAATTCCCTAATAATATAGTGAAGTAGAATCTATTTAATCTCCAGTTTAAAAAAAAATAAGCTTTTAGAAAGTTTCTAAGTACTTTCTAACCAATGAAGTGGACAAAAAGATTGTTGAAATATTTATTTGCATGTAAAAAACCTCTGCTCTATCTTCACAGCTCTAATATACAAAATTCTATAATGCAAGTCAGAAATTAAATGTCACAGGAGTAGTAAAAATGCCTTTCAATTTCAGTAACAATAATATAACACATCATTATATTTGTTCAATATATGGTATGTTTTCCAGACTATACTAACATATGTATATTTTTTTCATTGCTTTCATGGGAAATGAGTCTACTTTGGATTTATCTAAATCTTTAAATTTTATTTATTGTGTGATAGCAAAAACTAAATATTGTTTTCTGAAAATTATGGCAATTGACTGAAAAGTATGAGTGCATAGGCAGAATGTGGAGATGCATTTAAACATCCAGGCTGTAAAAATTCTCTTTGATCATAACTGTAACATATCCCTTTATCATTATTGAAAATTGAATGTTTGGCTTGGCAAGGAACATATCTTTACTATAATTGGAGCCAGTGGAACTCTAATTTGGCAAATAGGTTTCCTTATTGAGTAAAAGATCTTTTAGAATATATTGCTATTGGAACCTATAATGTGTTGATATAATTTTCAGGAGAGGAAAAGCTGATTTCTATTTTAGGGCACAAGCAGTTATTTTCCCTTTCTGAATAAAAATCTATTATGAATTATCACTCACAAAAATGTTGTTATTTGATTTAGTAATGATAAAAGTATTTTTCTGATGGGTTTTTAATCCTTTATTTTTTTCTTTTAAATAAAGGAACACCAAAATTAAAAAGCCACCTCAGACTTGCATTTTCTGTGTTTTCCTTATATTCTGTTACTTTAGGAAGCATCTTTTCTGCCTGGTGTTATGGATCATTGCATTCATTCATGCATATGTTCTTTAGTCCTACTTGCCTTGGAACTGTGTCTTAGGAAATGGCAACTATACCACTCAACCTTTTAAATATGAAGGATGCCTTAGAAATGCCATGTTTCCACACTGGAAATGTTTCCAAATCATTGGAGTAAAGCCTATACAACCAGAAGTAAATATTCACACAGATATTTACCATACCAACATTCCTATGTCACTATCCCATAGCTCTGATTAAATAGCTAAAATTGAAAATCTTGGTTTATCCTCAGTAAACAGCCATTATTAGTTGCACTTCTCCATGTGAATGCAATTTGTTGATTGACATATTGATTATTGATTCATTTATTTATTTATACATGAATTTACTTTGGAGTTTACATTGGCAACTTATATATTGTTAGAGAAACACTGCTTGTAGAGGTGGGCCATCTCCAAATTTTAAGTGTGAATATGACTGAAGATCACCCTGGTAACTCAATTTCCCTGTTGGAACAAAATGCTCTTTGGAAGAAAACCTAAGCTCAGGTAGAGTATGTTTTCCTGATCCTGTTTTTTTGTTAAAATTACAAGGCAATGAAAAGAACATTGTCTAAGTCAATGCCTCACATACTGAGTTTGCAAGGGAGTATATAAAATTAACAAAATGGCACATCTTTCTGGAATTTGCTTTTCTTTACATCACTCAAATATTTAGGGGAAATAATGCTATAGATAGTTCCACAAATTAAAGTAATAAGAAGAAGTGAAATAATTTTTCTCTTGCAGACTCTCTTGAGTTGTACCCCAGATATCGTAGGGCCTCAAATTCACCATACCTTATTATCAGGAGTTTATCAGTCAAAAAGTTTGGGTAGCATTGGTCTAAGTGGAGAGGCATTACTCTCATAATCTATCTAATGGAGGATGGGAAATATTGTAAGATTAAAAAGAGAAATAAAATGGATAAATTTGGTGCCTGAGAGATCAACAACACTTAGGAAGAAAGAAACAATTTAAAACAGACCAAAACCCACAATATTTATGTTCTTGATGCCTCAGAAGCAAAGTAACTGAAGACCTATGTTTGGATTGCAATATACTAAACTGAGTTCTAGAGAGGCTGACCTGCTTCTGTTTCACTCCTACCTGGGCTGGGGCTCCTTCCTGTGCTAACAATATTATTTAATTAAGTAATTTAAAGAATCATGAAGTGATTTTCAAATGGGAAGAACGAATTTGGGGAAAAATGATATGAATTTGTCTACAAATGAAGCAAGTTAAGTGCATACACACATCATCTGCATAATGCCTGAATTTATTGTTTTTCTTCTGTCTGTGGTCCAAAGTCAGTGGCGATAATCAGTCACATAACTGTGTATTTATGTTGCCATGAGGGTCTATCATTTATAACTCTGCCTTTAAGGAGCCTTGGCCTAAAATATTTCAGAGTATTCTCTTGGTCAATATGAACAGTTAGTTTGCCATCTAATCAAGCAGCTGATTATTCTCCCTTCCCAGAAGGGGCAGAGCCTTGAAGGACAGTGTCAAGAGACATGTTAACAATGCCCAAGGATTTTCTAAGCATAATCTGTTTATTAATTTTGGTAATGTAAACACCACAAATCCAAGCTATATCACTCAGGGTTATCTTAGATATACTTATAAAACAAAGCAAGACCTAAATAATATGTCTAGCCATAACTGAGGGCTAGTATAAGAAATGAAAGTATATGTAATCCCTCTGTCATTATAAAAGATAATTTTCATTACGATATTCAATGTTCTTTATGTACAGACACTGTGTAAAAATATATGCATGTTTTTAGATGAATTGAATAGTTTCATATGTCTAGATGATCAGAACTAAGTAAGAAATTGTATCTTCTTTTTTGTTTCGCCTGAAAGAATGCTCAGTGCTAAATGTGGATTCAAATCTTGTAACCTGCTTAATCAATTTAGGGATATGCCTTTTTTTTTATCTTATTTTTATGTCATAGCATACTTTGTTTGCCTCTGTCTTTGGGTCTTCTTTTACATTGCTTTTATTGTAAATCATCTTATATTCCTCTTGAAAATATATAGATCAAAAATAAATCAACTTAAAATAAGATCAAGGATGTAAGATGATAGAGCATTATATTCAATCAATAAACTTTATTGATCATCTCCTATGTGAAAGGCACTGCAAGAGAATAAGGATATCATGATGAGTAAGAAATTATCTCTGACCCTGAAGAAGTAAATCCTGTTGTGTTTAGTTGTATTTATAAAACTAAATCCGGTTTTCTATGCTAGCATAACAAATCACCACACCACACATTTACTGGCTCAAAACAATATAGATTTATCATCTTAATGTTCTGTAGGTCTGTGTGTCAGCTTGACTGGTTCCTTTCCTTTGGGTCTCATAAGGCAGAAGTCAAGGCATTTGCTGTGTCTGGGCTCCTATCTAAAGACTATTGGGGAGAATCCTCAATTGTTGGCAGAATGAAATTCCTTGGGGCTTTAGGCCTGGGATCTTCATTAACTGCTAGCTGTCACCCAGAGGCCTCTCTCAGCACATAAAGGGCATCTGCATGCTTAATTACATAGCTCCCTCATCTTCCAAAATGGCAAAAGTGCATAAAGCCCCTATTAGACTTCTTAACTCTTTGACTTTTCTTTCTGCTACATCTCTTCTGCTTCAGCCAGAGAAAGTTCTGTTTTGAGGGCTTATGTGATTAGATTGGGCCCACCCAGGTGAGGATAATACAGGATGATCTTCATATCATAAAGTGTGTAACTTTATTTTTTTTTTTTAGATTTTATTTATTTATTTGAGAGACAGAGAATGAGAGAGATAGAGAGCACGAGAGGGAAGAAGGTCAGAGGGAGAAGCAGACTCCCTGCTGAGCAGGGAGCCCGATGTGGGACTCGATCTCGGGACTCCAGGATCATGACCTGAGCCAAAGGCAGTCGCTTTAAACAACTGAGCCACCCAGGCGCCCAAGTGCGTAACTTTAATCACTTCTACAAAATCCCTTTTGCCATGTAAAGTAGCATATTTACAGGACTCAGGAATTAGGGTAGGGATATGATGAGGATCCATTCTGCCTACCATACTATAACGAAAAAGAGTGTGATGTAAACAAATAAGTTCTTTAATAAAATTACCTGAATGCTGTGTAATCACACAGAAATGAATAATTGTAATTGATCAGTATAGGAGACACTCAGAAGTATACTCAGAAAATAAAAGCAAATTATCAAAATAGATTAAAAAGGCAATTCAGATTTACCCACACACAACATTGTTCATCATAACAAATGGATGGTAAAACTTTTATTACTTCTGGTAATGATGCAGTATGACACGAACATATTCCTGTTTTGTGATAAAACTAAGAGAAAACATCTCTTAGTCAAACTGGTGGATCTGGGCCATTTTTTGTGTTATTACAAATACTTAAGCAACTATTTCTTCTCTACCTGATTTCCTTTGTAATTTCTCTGTTGATAAAAATTCATTTCTTGGGCGCCTGGGTGGCTCAGTTGGTTAGGCAACTGCCTTCGGCTCAGGTCGTGATCCTGGAGTCCTGGGATGGAGTCCCACATCAGGCTCCCTGCTCAGCAGGGAGTCTGCTTCTCCCGCTGACCCTCTTCCCTCTAGTGCTCTCTATCTCTCATTCTCTCTCTCTCAAATAAATAAATAAAATCTTTTAAAAAATTCATTTCTCAATGAATTTGGAAGTCACTTATAGCTTGGGTGAACCTGGAACTTATATCTTGTCACTCAACAATCCTTTATAGCAACAGAATTAATTTATATCTGTAACTATATAAGTGAAGGGTAATTGAAATTTTTAAATATCCAGATTTGCTTGGTATTCTCTGTTTTCAGGGAAAAACAGCTTATGGCACAAATATATATACAAAGTATGATGAACATCCAGAAATCTATTAAACTCCTTCAACATTGTTACAAAATATGTGAAACATTTTACCAGAATTTGGTGCCTTGATACTAAATTGGCCATACTTCATTTTTACACTGAATATTTCAGTAAACACCTCCCAATGTTTTTGGTTTTTGTTTATATGTATATATAATTAAATACATGATATCTTAGAAGATAAAAACGGTAACCCAGAAACCCATACCAGGATGATTCGTAAATACCTGTCACTAAGGTAATAGATCATACAATGTCTTTTTAAAGATTTTTAACAATGATTAAAGTCTTTTAACAGGATAGTTGTAAGGACTTTCAATAATTAAATGAGTTTTCCTCTTTTCCCAGTATATTAAATAATCATAAATTTATCAAGTAAAACTCATCTAACTTCTTTTCATTGATATTTTATTTTTTCTTAATGAAGATAAACAGATGAAAAATCATTCAATAAACTCACATGATGATGCAAAAGCTATTGTCTATTATTGCTTTTTCATTTAGGATTAGTAAATACAAATGGAATTTATTACTTACGATATACATATTAAAGATAGTTGGTAGAGTACAATGAAAATAGCCCTGGGCTTAAATCAGAAGACAGGAATTAAAATCCATCTCCTTTCTGATACATTTTAACCTGTACTTTACCTCTTAAACGAGCTGAACATCTTTCTCTATCTCCGTAAAAGAGAGGCTTAGATTAAACATCTCTAAAGTCTTTTCATACTATAAATATTTAGAATTTTAAAATATAAGTAGTGAAATATCCAGGAAATGTATGCATAAAATAAAGACAAATTGATATCTAAAGCCTTTTTTAAGACTTCAACTATTTCTCAAAGTGCAAATGTTTTCCAGAAAACAATGCTTTTAGGTTGACTTGATTTACAGGCATTTTCCAAAATGGGAAATACACTACATAAAGTAATTGTTTTTAATGGTTATTATACTTTAGCTTGTAACCACCTGATAATGTGACTTTTTCTCCCCATCTGCTTCTTTCAATTAGATGCTTTATCTTAATGGGATTTTTTTTTCTTCCTGTGTTTTCAGTAGATGAATATCTCTTTGTATTTATAACCACTGAACATCATCAGATTCATTTGAGGGTTAGGCTGCCTGATAGCTCCCTCTTTCTAAATAACATGGGGAAAAATAAAAGCAAAAACAAAACAAAAACATTTTTTGAGAGGTGTTTACTGAAATATGCAGTGTAAAAATGCAGTATGACCAATTTACTGTCAAGGCACCAAATTCTGGTAAAATATTTCACATATTTTGTAACAATGTTGAAGGAGTTCAATAGATTTCTGGACAGTCATCATACTTGGTACATATTATACAATGTGCCCTAAGTAATGAAAAAATGAGTGCGAATCCATCACTCTTTAAATTGTGGGTTTACAGAATGCAGATCACTGAGCAACCACAGTAAGAATGGCAGAAAAACAAAATTACCACAATATTGATTCCATGCTATTCTTTAGAAGGGAGAATATTCTGACTGGTTTAGTACTAAGATCTATCTAACTCCATGTCTCACTCTAGTGTCTTTGTAAGATCATGAGCAGTCACGCCGGAGATTTGTGTGGTTGGTCTCTCTACCAAAAGTAGATAGAGCCATATTTCAAAACATTCTGAAATATCATAACTTATCAGTGAATTTTTCTAAACTTTTTGAAAATGAATATATACCCCTTCAGGATATACTAACTTTGGGGAAAGGAGATTGGTAAAGTTATTGCCCACCTTATGATGGAATGCTTCCTTTCATTTTAATGTGAGATTTTGTAAATACTCAAGGAGTGTCCTCAACTTAACGATGGAGCAAATGTGAATAAATAAAATTTATGTAACATTATTTAATATTCTTCAGGCTTAATTTCTTTTAGGCTTTTTTTTTTCCTCTCTGAAGTGCTAAACTAAGTCTCTTGTCAAATGCTAGATCCTTCTGCAAAATTTTGATAATTGTGTATATCTTGAAACAATTATCATTTTTAGTATTTTTTTTAATTGGAACGTAGAGGACAAATCTCTATGTATTAGTCTAGGGAAAATAAAATCATTTTTTACAAGATAAAGAAATACTATTTCAGTTTATTTTTCTTTTTGCTATAGCTCTTGTAGGGGAATCCCTGAAATATTGTTGAATTTTCAGGTTGTGATTCAACAGTCTTGCACACTTCACAGAGTTCACCATAGCACATACCCTCCCCAATATCTATCACCCAGCCACCCCATCCCTCCCACCCCCCCCACTATTTCTTCTTATAAGGACACGAAATCTCATTCATGAGGACTCCACCCTCATGACCTGATTACCTCCCGAAGGCCCCACCTCCTACTATCAACCAACGTGTACATTCTGGGGAGACATAGGCATTCTTTCCATAGCAAGAAGGTTCTTATTCTTATTTGCTTTATATTTTAATTTATGTGTATCATTTGTGAGAAATCACTCACTCTACAAACATTAAATGAACATTTTAATATCAGCAAGAACATCTAGATTAAAAAAGCGGGTAGCATTGGCCACTATCTAGGTAGCCACTTATTCTTTCATGTAGCAATTGATGTAACATTAATTTATATATATGCATGGTAGCTTCATTTAATGTTCCTTACTCATGTAACATTAAACATTAAATACCTATATATTTTAGGTATTGAGGATCAACCAAAAACAAAAGAATTTTGTGGAGTTTACATCCATGGAGAGAGAACCAAAAAGTCAAATAAATATATGTATAATGTCAGGTGATTAAAAATAAAAGACATTAAAAAGAATACTTTGCCATATATCTCTAGATTTCATAAGATTTTGTTGGATAGCAACCAGCCCTAGTTAAAAGAAAATTTTTTAAAGTGAGTTTCTCTCTTATATTATATGTTATCTGTGGGCAATTATTGGTCAGCTTCAGCTCTGGGCTTGTGTCTTCATTCTGGGATTCAGGCCAGATTATGTGGGTTTTATGACCAATTTTGTAGATTTGGGCTTTTATTTCAAGAGAGGAACACATTGGAAGGTTTTGAGCAAAGGAATGGTATAATTCACTGTGTATTTTTTTAAAAAAATCACTCTGTTTTTTATGTGGCAAGGGTACTATCAGGAAGAACAAATGAAGGCAACAGTAGAGTATAGATGAAAATAAGTAGTTTGTACTAGGATAGTAGCATTGAAAGAGGGGAGAAACAAGTGGTCTGATTTTAGAGAAATTGAAGGCAGATCTGAAAGATGTGCTGATAGATTTGTATGTGAGGGTGAGACAAAAATGCATTGAGATAGCTCCAGAGTATTTTTCACTTGAGCAATTGAAAATATAGTGGTGCCTTTTATTGAGATAGCTTTTAATATTACTTATATAAAATGGTGATAAGTTATTTTTTCCCCTGGGCCTTTGAATTTCTGACAACATAAGCACTAAATTACTTAAAGTAATTAGCAATTGCTCTAAAGTTATATGTGCATGGAAGCTTAGCATAAGATCCAGTAAAGTCAGTAAAAATGATAACCCATTGAACAAATATTTACTATAGAAAACCATCAACAAAGCCACTTAGGTAATCCACATGTGCACCTCATAGTATTGTGATCAAGTGGCTCCAAGATAGATTAACTTAATGGCTCCTTCCAATCTTTTCATCTGTATTAGTTTTCTCTGACTGCTACACCAAATTACTACAAATTTGGTGGCTTAAAGGAAAACAAAATTATCCTTTCACAGTTCTGGGGGCCAGAAGTTTCAAATCAATTTCACTGGACGAAATGGAAGTGTCTGCAAGGCCACCTTCCCTTCTGATATAATAGAGAATTTGTTTCCTTCTTATTTCGAGATTCTAGAGCTGTATTCCCTGGCCCATGGTCCCTTCCTCCATTTCAAAGCCAACAGTGTAAGGTCTTCAAATCTCTCTCTGCTTGCATCATGTTACATTCTCCTCTTTGTGGTAAAATCTCCTTCTGCCTCCCTCTTATAAAGAAATTTGTGATTACATTGATGGTCCAACTGAGATAGTCAGGATCATCTCTCTATTTCAATATCCTTAATTTAGTCTCCTTTGCAAATTTTCTTTCATCATATAAAATGTAGTGATCAAAGTTTGCACGCGGTGAGGCCGTTGAGGTCTTGTGGAGCCATTATTCAGCCGACCACACAATTGCTCCTTGCCTCCCTCCGCCAGGTGGCACCATCCTCAGCGGCCATCCACTGTGGCTCCGTGGTGACGGCATATTTTAGGAAGTCCATGGAGATGCCAGTGTTCAGTGGAAGAAAAACAAAGGCCCACCTGTGTATGTGTCTCTGTATATCAGCAAGGAAACCTTTCTCTAGAGTCCCCCGAGAAGCTTTTCTTCACAACTGAAGAGAAATCTCACTACATGCTCATTCCTAAATAAATGATTAAATAGGGGCAATTAACGCAGATCCCCTGAACAATTGCATTTGTTATAAAAATAGAAGTTCAGACCGTCAGTACTGTCAATATTAGGTAAACAACCAACACTTCTCTTACATTTCTCTAGCATTAACTTAGCATTTCTATACCAAAAGAGTTTATTTCATATGCAGAAGTATCTGTATTGTGTGTGTATGATTTCCTTTGTTGAGATAATTTATATGTTGAGATAAATGATATGTATCATTTAATTATGATAGTAGCTAACCCTAAGTCCTCTAATAACACTGACCCTCATGACTTTGACCCTTATTCATTATATTTCGGCATCTGTAGAATGATACCTTTTGGGGTTTTTTTACTCTAAACTTAATGTATGTCAGATATTATAAATGCAACCTAAGTATGTTTTAAAATAACACACCTCCCTATGGTCTTATTGTTTAAAACCAAGGATAAAAAAGAGAGTACTAGAAAGATCAGTCCAGTGTAAGAGTCAATAATATAATTTCTTATTTTCTTAGTCCATTTATATATTATAATGTATATTAGTGGAATCTGTCATTTTTAAACACTGAAGAAAGTGAAAGAGAAGCTTTCCAAAATTAACCTGCATGTGATGTGACTACAGCTTTTATGTGGAGTACTGTAATCCTGAAACCAAATGTCTGACATTCTCTTTCTTAAGTTGGAAACTGATTTATGGGTTTATGTCTGCATCAGTGCCTCCTTTAGGTCGTTGCAGTTTGAAAAAGAGTAAACCGGCCAGCTTAAGATTGTCTTTGTTAACAGTTCTGGAAAAGTAATAACCAGCCTGTCATACAAAGGAGACGAGATAGATGAGGTATGGGGGGGGAAAGAAAATCCTGACTTCTATTGAATAAATTAACAGTATTTTGGATGCTTTTATGGCATGCAATTTGCTGCTAGCGGCAACTAGCAATCAATATTTACTGTTGTCCTCCCACACTTTTGGTGAGGCTCCTAGACAGGATCTGAATATTCCAAGTTCAGTATCGTATCATGGTCATCCAATCATGAGAAAAGAAAATTTTACCAACAGCCTTTGTCTTGCAATTTTAATAAGTGACAAAGTATTAAGCAAAGTTCAAACTGACTAGAATGCCCACTTATATTTCACTGAAGTAAATGATGACATGAAAATTTCACTGTAATCAACCACATTGACCCTTCCCTTCCCAACACCCACACATACATCATAAGAGGTCCCTCTTTCTCTAAACACTCCTTCACATTTCATCTGCACCTTTCTTCCCACCCATTGCACTCTTCTCTCCATTACAATTGGTCTTATGCTTATCTTATTTCCCTTATTTTATTCAAAACTCCATATGTATATAAAGAGCACGAAACAGATACTTTAAATCACCTACTGAATAAAAGTTCCAAATGACATTGTAGAATTTCCCATTTGGTCCCATTTTTACAATTAACTCTTGTGATGAATAAAGAACACAGGCCTTCTACATTAGAAGTCATTTCCTTTTTTTCCCTTTTCTTCCATTTTCCCCCCTAACTGAAGGCCAGGTGTGGTATTAGAATTAAGGGATTGGGGGAAAGTAACACTGCCAGGTTATTACCTCCACTTAGTCTTCAGATTTCAAAAATAAAAATGTAAATTTCTCATTATTGTGACTATAATGGGAGAAATTATTTATATCATCCTGATGTTACACAGTCTTATCAATGTGAGCAAGGTTCTTGTCTGTGTTCTCACCTTCATATCTTCAACACCTAAATTAGAGCCTCCTCTGTGGTTCACATTCAGTAGGTGTGTATTGAATGGAAACCTAAGTTATGAAAATATAAAAGATGAGTTGCGGTTCTTTTTTTTAAAGTAGAGGAGCATGTCACATAGATCCTATAAATAAATATATATAAATAAAATAATACTATAACTAGATTGTAATATCTACCCAAACTTCATGTGAACCTACCTCATTTCTGGGGGTTTTGGACTTTATGGGCATGAACTCTGTTAAAAGAAAAACTGAAACATATTAACATTTTTAAGAGTTTATTTGAGCAAAAATCAGAACCAGGCAGCACCAAGCCAGAAGTAGTTAGGAATGTTCCATAGACAGGAGCTCTGGAAGAGACATTTATAGAGAAAAGGTGAAAGCAAAGCAAGAAAATCATTTATTGGCTAAATGAAAACTAGTTAATTATTTGTGATTGGCTATCCTCAGATTTTAATTTAGTAATCGTGAGGTATTTACAGGCTTAGATTTTGGTTTGCTTACATAGCAATGCAGGATTAGAGCTACCTTGTCTAAAAGTCTCTTTTTTAAGAGACTCTTTAAACAACTCTTAAATTAGTCCCATTCTGGCAACCTTTTCTTCAAATTTGAATCTAGCTTTTGGTTTTCCAGAGACTACAAGATAGGAAAAAAAAGAAAGATAAGAAAAGTGTCTATCTTGATTTAGAGTAAGTAAGTGAGCAATGTTTTGGTTATTCTACATCATATATTCCCAACTGATACATTATTGATGGCCTATTATATGGTCAGTTTCTTTGAGTACAGATGAAAGTGAGACTGGATCTTTTCTGCTGCATATTTTCTTATAACCCAGTTTTAGTATGTCTGAAATAAACTCCTCAAGAAGAAAAAAAAATGTTTTTAATTTCCCAGTTCTAATCTGGGCTGTTGCCATGTCTGTATTTTAGAAATTGTAAAGTAAATGAGGCAGTGATGAAGCTTTCGTGCCAGAAACGCTTTTAAATACCAAAGCATGTCATTACTGCTGAGTTTCGTTTTTCTCCTAATTCTTTAATTAGATAGGATAAGAACTGCATCTCTTAAGCGAATTCTCCTGCTATCCTTTCCTAGCCTCCAGAAGATCTTATATTTGTATGCATCATATTTTATTTGTAATGAACTTATACAAATTGTAGACTTTGTACTTTCATCCCTATCCTTGAACTAGAAGTGAGTTCTAGATTTCTGTATTCCAGAAAAAAAAAAGCTTAATTGTGTTTCCTTTTTATTTTTGGTTCAATAAGTTAACAGATAAACTGAGTTTTAAGTTCTGTGGAGAAAATAGAAGGAATAATCATAACATATTTGAAAATAGGCAATTGTACAATTGTTTTTAAAACTAACAACCCAGCAGCTGATTGAGGCATTAGATATAACTTTTTTCCTTCTAAAATAGTTTTAACAAGATAATAAAAATGACTTCCCCCCCCTTTTTTTTTCCTTTTCTTTAAAATGGTTATGGAAGTTTTAAGTTAATTTTAAAAATCTGTTTTTAAAATGATAAAGTCAAAATCAAGCCATCCACTTCCCCACCCTGAGAAAAGTGGAGGTCAATTTTTTGTTTCTGAGTCTTCCAACAAGGGTTTATCAACCTACTTAAAATGTAAAGTAATTCTTGAATTCTAGGTTAGTTTATAATTATCTTCCAACCTTAAGACTACAGACTTACTCTAATCATTGTTACCTTTGAGGCTTTGTCAGTTATTTGAACTTCTTAAAACAAATCATGGAGCATAGGCACTGGAGGGATAAAAATATTAGGTTTCAGGAGCAGAATGCCCCTTCGGAGTGAAAACTTCCTCTATTTGGCAAATACCTTGTTGGTTATTTTGGCTGAAGAATAGCCTTCAGCATATCGTACAGTGATCTAGAAGTGAGAAGGAGATAATGCTTTCCTGCCTAAGGAATGCCCCTAAAATGGGATAGTTGTTGGCAAATTCATTAAATAATAGAAAGAAAAGAAATCAAAGGTGGGAGAGAGGGGACACAGAAACCTGGCAGGAACTGGGGCCCAAATAGAAAGAATAACCAATAATGACCTGTTCAGTGGAAGAGTGAAGACTCCACTGGGCACTATGAGGCTTCCTGTTTTTGTTTGTGTTGTTATAGTTCTCCTGGCTCCTGCTTGATGACTAAATGACTGGATACCATCCCAAAGCGAGTGTGAGGCTTGAGGTTAGGCCATGTACAGTAGCAGTGGTGGCACCAGTATGTGGATTTTTTTTTTTTTAAGGTGCTCTCAGGAGGGCACAGGGCCATCTAACCAGAAACAATTTTTTCAGTGGTCTGGATGCAGAAGGAATGACATGTTAAGAGACAATTTATTTCAGCGATGGTTGTGTAGGTTTTATTGTGCAGAAACACTCAACTGAGCCATTAAGTTATTTCTGGAAGTCAATTTGGGCCTACTCACCAAAGGTATTCCAACACCCACATGAGATGTATGTGCTAACATGGCCCTGATCTTCTCAATTCCTACCTTAGATCCAAAATGGGAAATTTAAGGGCTTGAACCATAAGACATCTGGTGCTCAATTAACAATTAATGAGCTCCTTGACTACAGCACTAGGTTGGTGGTCTGGGTAAAACATATTTGACATAATAATGTTCTCTGTTTTCTCTTGTCAATCTCTCTCTACCTCTCTTTCTCCATAGCTAGGTAGCTAGATATTGATATAGATAGTATGATATATATATTTAGATTCCACATGTAAGAGAGTTCATACAATATTTGTCTTTCTCTGTCTGGTGTATTTTACTTAGCATAATGCCCTCGGGGTCCATCCATGTTGTTGCAAATGGCGGTAATTCATTCTTGTTTATGACAGAATTTCTCATTATCAGGTAAACACCCAGAAGTAGAAATACTGGATTATATGATAGCTTTATGTTTAACTTTTTGAGGAAACTCAAAAATTGTTTTCTATAAGGACTACATCAATTTATTCTTAGACATTCAAAAGAATGTGCAATTGGTGCAATTGTAAATGGGATTGTTTTCTTAATTTATCTTTTCTGCATCTATTAAGATGATCATATGTTTTTTGTCCTTCATTTTGTTGGTGTATTACATTGACTGATTTATGAATGTTGAATCATCCTTACATCACATCACAGGAATAAATCCCACCTGATAATGGTATATGATCATTTTGATGTGTTGTTGAATTTGGTTTGCTAATATTTTGTTGAGATTTTTTTTACGTCTGTGTTCATCAGGGATATTGGCCTCTCGTTTTCTTTTTTCCTGGCATCCTTTTTCGGTTTTGGAATCAGGACAATGCTGGCCTCATAAAATGATCTTGGAAGAAATTCCTCCTCTTATATTTTTTGGAAGGGTTTGAGAAGGATTGGTCTGAAATATTCTTTGAATGTTTGGTAGGATTCACCAGTGAAGCCATCTGGTCCTGGACTATTATTTGTCAGGAGGTTTTTGATTACTGATTTAATCTTCTTACTAATAATTTGTCTGCACAGATTTTCTTTTTCATCATGATTCAGTCTTGGTAGGTTGTATGTTTCTAGGAATTTTTTCATTTAGGCTGTCCAAATTATTAGTGTGTAATTGTTGATAGTAGTCACTTAATGATCTTTTGTATTTCTGTGGTATCAGTTGTTAACATCTCATTTATTTCAGATTTATTTATCTGAGTTTTCTTTTTGTCTTGATGAGTCTAGCTAAAGGTTTGCCAATTTTGCTTGGTTTTTGAAAGAATCTAAATATGTTTAAATAATAAGCATATAGCTCCATTTTTCAATTTATCAATTTTAACAAAATCCTTTGACTCACACCTGTGAAAAATACCTTCTGTGCAATTATATTAGTCTACCAGCCTTGCTCACTCCTCTCAGTATTTGATAGAGATATATTTTTTCTAATTATTCTTTTAGTTACTTGTGTATATTTATATGACTCATTTGGACTTTGGTTTCATGTATCATCAATGTGTGCAGCTATTGAGAACCTTTATTATATTGAATGAGAATACTGGTGTTCTAATTGACACCTCTGTCTTTACTTACTATCCTGTTTCCTGAAAGATCTAACTTTGATTTTATATTTTCAGACCTGTTAAACTTATATTCTGTTTCCCTACCATGTTTCAGTCATAAGTACTTTTCTTATGGGTTGATCCTAACCATTAGAACAAACACTCACTGGGGCGCCTGGGTAGCTCAGTTGATTAAGCATCTGACTCTTTGATTTCATCTCAGGTCATGATCTCAGGGTTATGGAATTGAGCCCTGCATTAGGCTCCTGCACTGGGCATAGATTCTCTTTCTCCCTCTGCCCCTCCTTACCTCTCCCTCTTAAAACAAAACAAAACAAAACAAAAAACAACACTCATAGTAGTATGATTCTGTGAACTGTTAGTTGCAGTAGTGGGTAGGATATGTACTCTTCTGCAGCTTCAAGTCTGAGAACTTTTTGTATCAGGGTTTTTAAAAAACAGTGGAGGCATTACTTTTGTCTCTCTATGCTTTAAGACTTGTATAGGGATTTCTTTATCATCAGGTGCACACACAGGTCCAAGTTGAAAAGCATAAGTTCATGTTTATATAGATTAAAAACATTTAAATATATATTAGACAAACACACACACACAAACACACACACACACACGCCATCTGCCAGGTTCCTTCTAAGTTATAGAAACAAATTTAATTAACAAGTTTAATCTTCTCCATAATCCTCTTAAAGCTGGTACCTATTATTATGCCTATTTTATTTATGAGGACGTTGTGACCAGAAAATGGTATGAAACATGTCCAATGTTATACAACTTATGGGTTAGTAATGGCACTGAGATTCAAACCTAGGAGTCCTGTCCTAAATATTGTGATTTGTTAATTATCATGTAGTGTTTCTATAAGAAGAGTTAAATTTAGATTCATGTTAAGATGTTATCTATGGGTATTTCACCATAAAGAATGAAATTCAAGGGAGGTTATGTTTTCTTACATTAATACAAGTTATGTTTTCTTATGTTAATACAAGGGAAAATAAAATGCAATCATTTTGCAAATATTTTCTTTGTACACTTTTAATGTCTTTATTCTTTCATGTGAAAACAGATGTATTGTCTTTTTTGCTAAATCTGAGTTTTAAAACATTAATTTTGTGAAGCATCACATAGACTAGATACAAACAAGTATAGTTCAGAACTGTTATTTACATTTTGAGAGCCTGTTTCAAGAGATACTTAGAGTTAATAACTGACAAAAGTCTTTATTACCATTATCAGCCCAATTAAAAGTAAATTCTTAGTTCCAATAAGTAGTTAAAATTAAACATTAATAGCCTTCATATCATGCTCAAAATAACAATTGAAATTAAACATTAATACCATTTGAAATACTGTCCAGAATGGAGCTCTTATATAGCCCAAATTCCGATTATGTTGTAAGCCATGTATGAACATGGTATGCAGAATTCTAAGATAAACCTGAGTGCCCTATATCTTTGTATAATCACACACTCCTGAGTGTGAGCTGAGCCTGAGACTACTTCAATCCACACAAATTGGCAAAGTGGAGGTATATTTTAGATGTAATTAAGTCCCTAATCAGTTGGCTCTAAATTAACCCAAAGGGAGTGGTGCCTTGGTGGTTCAGTCTGTAAGTGTCCAACTCTTGATTTTGGCTCAGGTCATGATCTCAGGATTGTGAGATCGAGCCCTGCATCAGGCTCCATGCTCAGCGGAGAGTCTTCTTGATATTCTTTCTCTCTCCCTCTCCCTCTGCCCCTTCCCTTGCTCATGTGCTTTCTCTCTCTCAAATAAATAAATAAATAAATCTTTAAAAAAAAAAATTAGTTAACCCAAAAGGAGATTATTATGGATGGACCTGACCTGATCGGGTAAGATCTTTAAAAGGGACCAAGAGGTGAGAGACCAGAAGCGGCAAACACTTGTCCTTTCTCCTGCTGGCCTTGGAGAAGAAAGTTTCCATGAGTTGTACAGCTGCAAGGAATGAATTCTGCTGACGACCACAGGAGACTGGAGAAAAGGCCCTGACCTCAGATGAGACTGCATTCCCAGCCAACACTTGTGCACACTCTTTTGAGACCCTAAGCAAGAGAGCCCAACTAAGCCATCTCTGTATTTCTGACCCACAGGAACAATGACATAATAAATGAGTATCATTTTATGCTGCCATGCTCGTGGTAACTTTTTATAGAGCAGTAAAAAACTAATACAGTGGACTCTCTCTCAGAAAAAATAGAGTATTTTTTAATAAAAGTTTTTCTACATTGATAATGTTTTGTCTCATATACATGGACACACAAATACGTGCACACATGCATACAAGTCTAAAACATCTAATTCCTCAGAATTTGTAGAAAAAATCCAGTTTCAATCAATAATTATATGTTCATAGTTCTAATTAATCATAGAATGTCAGAGTTAAAGAGCTGAGAGTATGTCTAAACTATTTGTTTTTCTGTTAAGGAATAAGAACTGCAAAAAAGGTGAAGCGCTTGCCCTGGTTCACATAAGCCTCCAAAGCAGTGGCTGGGAAAAGAACCCAGCCTGTGTACCCAGAAACAGACCAATTTACTTCTGGTACAAGTTATTTGTGGAGTCTAGTCAAACTGCACCAAACCAATACAGAATGGCAGATAACTCATCTTTATTATATGTAGAAATGAGATTGTGTAATCTTACAATGAATAGGATTGAAAGGGTTTTACTTCACAACGTACACAAACCTAGAGATATTAGGTCAATCAGCTGGATGTTTTTGTTATATGGCAGTTCTCAACGATTAACTGTTCATTTTGACACCAAACAGACAGTTTAAATCTCAGCTGTGTCAATTGAAACCTGATTTCTATCTTCAGACGAATAGATTGCAGTGCTTGAATGAGTCAAAAGGATTATCCTATAGCGAAACTAATTCACAGAAGAAAGGCACAGTACCAGTAGACACTTAAAAAGATGCTCAGACCTTACCAATAATTGAATAAGTGCAAATAATGATAAGAAAAACATTACTTTCACTTTTCATGATCAACAAATATTTATTGAGTGCTTATTGTGAGGCACTTTGTGTTGTTTCTGAGAATAAATAGCAAAAACATCGTTCTTGCCTTCATGGATTTACTATTCCAGCATTAGATATGGACACTGAACAACAACCAATCACAAATAAGCTTAAAATTGAATCCATAGTAAGTCCCATGAAGGAAAGGACTAGTGGGCTATGAATACATATATCACAGCATCTAACCCAGTCTTTTTCTTTTCCTGTGTAATATGAGATAAAACTTTTATTTTGTTTTATTCAAATTATTTTTAAATGAAAAAAGTTATTGAGGTATAATTGATATATAACATTAGTGTCAGGTAATTTGATATTTGTATATAGTGCAAAATGATTACCATATTAAGCCTGATTAATATTTGTCACCATACCAATTTATAAATATATTTTTCTTGTGATGAGAACGGTTAAGAATTACCCTCTGAGTAACAACTTTCAAATGTGCAGTACAATATTATTAACCATACTCATGGTGCTTTACATTACATCCCCATGACATCTTTATTTTTACCACTGAAAGTTTGTACTTCTTCACCCTCTTCACCCTTTTTGTTGATGCCCCAACCTCTTCCCCTCTGGCAACCACTGATCTATACAATGTATCTCTGAGTTTTGTTTTTGTTTTGTTTTGTTTTCTAGATTCCACATATAAGTGAGATCATACAGTATTTGTCTTTCTCTGTCTGACTCATTTCACTCAGCATGACAAGCTTTCATTTTCTTAATGTTTGAGTAGTATTATATATGTTTTCTACTATACATATAAAATATATGTTAATATACCACATCATTACTCGTCCTTCAAAGGACACTTAGGTTATTTCCATATCTCCGCTACTGTAAATAATGCTATGATGAATATAGGGGTGCTTATATCTTTGCAAGTTAGTATTTTCATTTTTTTCAAATATATACACAGAAGTGATCATATGGTATTTCTATTTTTAATTTTTAAAAGAATCTCTATACTGTTCTCCACTGTGGCTCCACCAATTTACATTTCCACCAACAGTGCAAGAGGGCTCCCTGTTTCCCACATCCTTGCAAATACTTGTTTTTTCTTGTATTTTTGATAACAGCCTTTCTAACAGATGTGATGTGATATTTCATTGTTGTTTCGATTTACATTTTTCAGGATGATCAGTGATGCTTAGCATTTTTTATGTGTCTCTTGGCCATCTACGTGTCTCCTTTGGAAAAATGTCTATTCAAATCCTCTGCCCATTTCATTATCAATTGTTTTTTTCTTTTGTTTTTTATTATTGAGTTGTCCAAGGACTTTTTAATGTATTTTGGATATTAACCCTTTATCAGATATATGATTTGCAAATATTTTTTCCCATTCAGTAGGTTGCCTTTTCATTTTGTTGATGGTTTCCTTTGCTGTGTAGAAGCCTTTTAGTTTTATATTGTCCCACCTGTTTATTTTTGCTTTTGTTGTCTTTTTTATTTTTTTATTTTTTTCTTCATTTTTTAATTATTATGTTATGTTAATCACCATACATTACGTCATTTGTTTTTGATGTAGTGTTCCATGATTCATTGTTTGCATATAACACCCAGTGCTCCATTCAATACGTGCCCTCTTTAATACCCATCACCAGGCTAACCCATCCCCCATCCTGTCTCCCCTCTAGAACCCTCAGTTTGTTTCTCAAAATAAGATCTAAAAAGTCATCACTGAGGCTGATGTCAAGGAGCTTGCCATCTACGTTTTCTTCTAGGAGTTTTATGAGGGTGTTTCACATTTAGGTCTTTAATCCCTTTCTAGTTTATTTCTGTGAATGGTGCAAGAGAGTGGTCCAGTTTCAGTTTTTTACATGTGGCTGCTCAGTTTTCCTAACAATATTTATTTATTTATTTATTTAAGATTTTATTTATTTTTATTTTTTTGACAGAGAGAGAGAGAGAGCACAAACAAGGGGGAGTGGCAGAGGAAGAGGAAGAATCAGACTCTCTGCTGAGCAGGAAGCCCGATGCGGGCCTCGATCCCAGGACCCTAGGATCATGACCTGAGCCCAAGGCAGCCACTTTAACTGACTGAGCCACTCAGGTGCCCCCTTAACAACATTTATGGAAGAGACTGTTCTTGGGGCGCCTGGGTGACTCACTCGGTTAAGCATTCAACTCTTGATTTCAGCTCAGGTCATGATTTCAGTATTGTGAGATTGAACCCCACATCATCTCTGAGCTGGGCATGGAGCCTGCTTAAAATTCTCTCTCCCAGGTGCCTGGGTGGCCCAGTTGGTTAAGCTTTTGTTCCTTGGTTTTGGCTCAGGTAGTGATTTCAGGGTCTTGAGATTGAGCCCCATGTTGGGATCTGCACTCAGCATGGAGTCTGCTAAAATTTCTCCCTCTCCCTCTCCTTCTGCCCCTTGCCTCTGACTTCCCCAGCACACTTGCACACTCTCTCTCTAAAATAAATAAATAAGTAAATCTTAAAAACAAAAGCTTCTCTCTCTCCCTCTCCTCTGCACCTCCCACTTCTCTCTCTCTCTCTCTCTTGTTGGCTCGCTCAAAAAAAAAAATTGAGGAGACTTCTTTCTCCATTGTATATTCTGGCTCCTTTGTCATAAATTAATTGACCATACATTTGTGGGTTTGTTTCTGGGCTCTCTCCTCTGTTCCATTGATCTAAGTGTCTGTTTTTATTCCAATACCAAACTGTTTTGATTACTAGAGCTGTGTAATATAGTTTGAAATCAGGGAGTGTGATGTTTCCAGTTTTGTTCCTCTTTCTCAAGATTACTTTGAATATTTGAAATCTTTTATAGTTCCATACAAATTTCAGGATTTTTTTTTTTATTTTGCTTCTGAGAAAACTGCCTTTGGAATTTTGGTACGGGTTATATTGAATCTGTAGTTTTATTGGGGTAGTAAGGACATTTTAGCAATATTAATTTTTCTACCCATGAGTGTGAAATATCTTTCCATTTATTTGTGTTTTCTTCAGTTTCTTTCTCTAATGTCACATAGCTTTCAGTGTATAGTTCTTTCCCCTATTTCGTTAAATTTGTTCCTAATTATTTAATTATTTCTGATACAACTGTGTGTGAATTTGATGGTTTTCTTTTTTTTTAAGATTTATTTATTTTGGAGGGGCAGAGGGAGAGGGTGAGAGAGAATCTCAAGCAGACTCCCCCATTGAGCATAGAGCCTGGTGTGGGGTGTGATCTCAGGACACAGAAATCATGACCTGAGCCGAAATCAGGTGTTAGTGCTTTACTGAGGGAGGCACCCAGGCACCCCAACTTGATGGTTTTCTTAATTTATTTTTTCTTATTTTTTTAAATAATTGTAAGGTTTTTATTTTAACTACTTATTTGAGAGAGAGAGATTGAAAGAGTGAGCATGAGTTGGAGAGAGGGGCAGAGGGAGGAGCAGACTACCCTCTGAGCAGGGAGTCCAACATGGGGCTCAGTCCCAGGACTCTGAGAACATCATCTGAGCCAAAGCAAACACGTAACCAAATGAGCCACCCAATGCCCCTTAATATCTCTTTCGGATAGCTCATTGTTAGTGAATAGGAATGCAACAAATATTTATTTATTTATTTATTTATTTATTTATTTTTAAGATTTTATCCATTTATTTGACAAACAGAAAGAGAGTGAGTGCACAAGCAGGAGG
This sequence comes from Callorhinus ursinus, assembly GCF_003265705.2. Lineage (NCBI taxonomy): Eukaryota > Metazoa > Chordata > Mammalia > Carnivora > Otariidae > Callorhinus > Callorhinus ursinus. The sequence goes on along the minus strand of NW_027397101.1, from coordinate 12,405,091 downwards.
AGAGGGAGAGGGAGAAGCAGACTCCCCGCTGAGCAGGAAGCCCAATGCAGGGCTAGATCCCAGGACCCTGGTATCATGACCTGAACCAAAGGCCGATGTTTAACTGTCTGAGCCACCCGGGTGCCCTGCAACAAGTATTTATATATTGATTTTGTACCCTGCAACTTTCCTGAATTTGGTATCAGTTCCAACAGTTTTGGGTAGAGTCTCGAGGGATTTCCATTTATGAAATCATGCCATCTATAAATAGTGACAGTTTACTTTTTTTCCTTTCCAACTTGGATGACTTTTATTTCCTTTTTCTTGCCTAATTTCTGTGTCTAGGACTTCCAGTACTATGTTGAATAAAAGTGGTAACAGTGGGCATCCTTATTTTGTTCCTGATCTTAGATGCAAAGCTTTCAGCTTTTACTCTTGAGTGTGATGTGAGCTGTGGGCTTGCATATATGGCCTTTATTGGCTAGAGGTATGATCTCTTTATATTCACTTTACTGAGATTTTTATGATAAATAAGTGTTGGATTTTGTCAAATTCTCTTTCTGCATTTATTGAGATGATAATATGATTTTTATTCTTCATTTTATTATTGTAGTGTGTCACATTGACTCTTTTGTGAATATTTTTACCATTCTTGCATCCCTGGAATAATCCCACTTGATCGTAGTTTTTGATCCTTTTAATATGTTGTTAAATTCAATTTGCTAATATTTATTGAGGATTTTGCATCTATGTTCATCAGGGATAGTGGCCTGTAATTTTCTTTTCTTGTAGTATCCTTGTCTGGTTTGGTATCAGAGTAATACTGGTTTCATAAAATTGTTTTGAAAGACTTAGCACCTCTTCTATTTTTTTTGGAAGAGTATGAAAAGAATAAGTATTATTAAATCTTCTTTGAATGTTTGATAGATTTCATGAGTAAAGCCACCTGGTCCTGGACTTTTGTTTGTTGGGAGGTTACTGATTCAATCTCCTTACTAGTAATTGGTCTATTCAGATTTTCTATTTCTTCATGATTCAGTCTTGGAAAATTTTATGTTTCTAGGAACTTATCCACTTCTAGGTTGTCTAATTTGTTGGCCTATAATTACTCATTGTAATTTCTTACGATCTTTTGTGTGTCTGTAGTATTGGTGGTTAATATCTCCTCTTTTAATTTGTTTTTAGTTTTTGAGCCTTCTCTTTTTTTCTTGATGAGTATAGATAAAGGTTTGTCATTCTTTTATCTTTTCAAAGAACCAGCTCTTAGCTTTATTAATGTTTTCTATTCTCTCTCTTTTTTAATACTATTTATTTATTTATTTATTTATTATTTATTTATTTTTTATTTATTTATTTATTTAGAGAGCACAAGGAGGGAGAGAGTTAGAGGGAGAGGGAAAGAGAATCTCAAGCAGACTCCCCACTGAGTGCGGAGCCCCATCGCAGGGCTCAATCTCATGACCCTGAGGTCACAATGTGAGCGGAAGTCAAGAGTCAGATGCTCAACAGATTGAGCCATCCAGGTGTCCCTCTATTCTCTTTCTAAATCTCTGTTTTATTTCTTTCCACTCTGATCTTTTTTATTTCCTTCATTCTCCTAGCTTTGGGCTTCATTTGTCCTTATTTTCCTACTTCCTTTAGGTGTAGAGCTAGACTGTTTTTTTGAGATTTTTCTTGCTTCTTGTGGTAGGCATGTATTACTATGAACTTCTGTCTTAAATTGCTTTTGCTGCATCCCGTAGATACTGGTGTGTCATATTGCCATTTTCATTTGTCTCAAGGTATTTTTTTTATTTCTCCTTTGATTTCTTCATTGACCCATTCAGTTCAGTAACATGTTGTTTAATCTCCATATTTGTGAATTTTCTAGTGTTTTTCTTGTAATTGGCTTCAAGTTTCCGGCATTTTGGCCATAAAAGATATTTGATATGATTTCAATCTTCTGAAATTTACTGATACTTACTTGTGGCCTAACATGATCTATCCTACAGAATGTTCCATGTGCACTTGAGAAGAATGTGCATTCTGCTGCTTTTGGATAGAATGTTCTGTATATGTCTGTTAAGTCCATCTGGTCTTATGTGTCATTTAAGGCCCATAATTCCTTTTAAATTCCTTTCTGTCTGATCTATACATTGAAATAAGTGTGGTATTAAAATCTCCTACTTACTGTATTGCTATTCATTTTTCTTTTTAGATCTGCTAACAATTCGCTTTATATTTTGAGTGCTTCTGTGTTGGGTGCATATTTACAAATGTTATATCCTCATGTTGACTTGATCCCTTTATCATTATGTAATGTCCTTAATTGTCTTTTATTGAAGTCTTTGTTTTAAAGTCTATTTTGCATGGTGTCTGGGTGACTCAGGGGCTGAGTCTGACTCTTGATTTCAGCTCAGGTTATACTCTCAGGGTTGTAAGATCAAGCCCTGCTTCGGGCTCCATGATCAGTGTGGGAGTCTGCTGGGTATTCTTTCTCTCCCTTTCTTTCTACCCTTTCCCCCACTCTCTCAAATAAATAAATAAATAAATATTTTTTAAGTCTATTTTGCCTAAGCTACCTCTACTTTCTTTCGGTTTCCATTTACTTGGAACATATTTTTTCCATCCCTTCACTTTCACTCTGTGTGTGTCCTTAAAGCTTAAGTGAATCTCTCATAGGCAGCATACTGATGAGTCTTGGCTTTTTTCTTTTTTAATCATTTAACTGATCTATTTTTTATTAGAGAATTTTGTCCATTTATATTTAAAATACATATTGATAGGTATGTAATTATTACCATTTTGTCAATTATCTTCTGGCTATTTTGAATTTTGTTCTATCTTTTTTTCTTCTCTTTTCTCTTTCCTGGTGATGTGATAACTTTCTTTAGTGTTATGCTGAGTTCATTTATGACTATTTTTCTATATCTCACTATAGGGTTTTGCTTTGTGGTTACTTTGAGGCTTACAACAGCCCTATATGTAACAGTCTATTTTAAGTTAATAGAAACTTAAGTTTGAAAACATTCTACATTTCTACATTTTTACATTTATGTTGTTTTTTAAACATTTATTTGTTTATTTCAGAGTGGGGAGGGCCAAGGGGAAAGGGAGAGAGACAGTCTTAAGCAGACTCCATGTTGAGCATGGAGCCTGACACGAGGCTGGATTCCAGGACCCTGGGACCCTGATCTGAGCCAAAACCAAGAGTTGGATGCTTAACTGACTGAGCCAGCTAGGCACCCCTTACATTTATGTTTTTCTTGTTAAATTTTATACATTTTAGTTTGTGTGTCCCTTAACTAATTATTGTAGTTATAGTTAATTTTGCTACCTTTGTCTTTTAACCTTCATACTAGCTTTGTAAGGTAGTGGGAAAGGTGAGATTGTGCATGCTTGCCAGTATTGTCAAGGTAGAGGGAAAGTGCCAAAATGACACCCACCAGCACTTCTGTCCCCAGGGAGACTCTCAAAACACCCCTGCCATTCTGGAAGATACTTTAAGGTTAAAAAATGAGTCTCCTTCACCTATAGTTCATATGTTTTTCAAACTGCTGCTTTTATGCTGGGGCTGGGCCCTGGGACGTGTGGAGTCTGTATGCAAGCGCTTTTGGAGAATATCTCAGTTCTGTATAGCTGTTTGGGTCTCCTGGATATAAGCTCCATTGGTTTTAAAGCCAGATGTTTTGGATGTTCATCTCTCCAGTGCAGGTCTTAGGGGTTGAGGTGCTTGATGTGGTGTATGAACCCTTTACCCTTCAGAGAGAAGCTCCTGGGTTTGTGAGATCCCTCCTAATTGTGGGTTACCATGCCAAGGGTGGGGTTTTTGATGAGACCATATTTCAGCCTCTCCTACCCACCATAATGTGACCTTCTTATCGTTTCATGTCAGGGAGCTGTTCAGCTAGTTTTCTGTTCTTTTTCGGAGGAAATTGTTCTCTATGTAGCGGTAGATTTGGTGTGCCCATGGGAGGAAGTGAGTTCAGCATTTTCCTAACTTCTTGGCCCATCTGCCTCCTCCATCTAACCTCATCTTGAGGTCAAACGGGGGCTTTCCTGAGTCAGTGACTTTTAAAGGTGAAATAGAAATTGATAGTTTGTGTGTGTGTGTGTGTGTGTGTGTGTACATGAAGATGTGTGATACAAGAGAAAGTCTTGTATTTCATGCTGTGATTTTGATCTTGGGGAAATCATGCTAAAGAAAAGGTATTAATGAATGAAATGAATTGTATTATGAGCAACCTGAGTTTGTTCCCAACAGATGGAAATAAGAGAATAGATTCTGGATGAGCATATTGGATAAGGAGTTTTGTGAGGCTCACCTGTGTCAGAGAATCTTTACTTTGGGAAATGGAACAGGATTCTTGATTATGCTTCTGACTTCCTCTACATCTACATTTCTTATAATTTTACTTTAAGATGGTGGTTCACAACTCTGACTACAGGTGGAATCATCATATTACTTTAAATGATTGTTGATACTCAAGGTGTACTCCACAAAGATTCTGATTTGAGTTTTGGAGTCAGTATTTTTTAAAGGCACTCAACGATTCTAATGTATAGCCAGGTTTGAGAACCACAGCCTTTAGACATTTCTTAGCTAACATTAGGGTAATCTATCTGTTACAGAATCTTAATATCATTTAAATTGAGAATTTCTTACAGCAGCTATCTGGAATATAATAGAATAATAAATAATTGCCCTGAGGTTTCATCTAATTCAATTCCTACATTTTATAGATGAGACTGAAGGCTCATCTAGGGTAAAAAAAGTAGTTTTGATTCTTTTTGTTAAAACTATTTAAATCATAGTCCACATATGAAAGTTAATATTGAGTAATTAAAACTCATTCTCAAAGAAAATAAGTCAGTGACCACTATTAGACGGTGCTAAATCAGTTAAGTTGATATCTGATCATTAAGTAAACTGTTATCACTTCCATTTAGAGATTCGAGAGCATTAAGTAAATTCTCTAAATAAGTAGTGGAGTCAGGATTCCATCCCAACTTTATGAGATTTGAAATCCATGATCTTTCTATGACTGCTTCCATGAGCTTATTTAATATCTCCTCATATACCTAACATTACCTATCAGTTAAATTAACTGATTCTTTCAACATTTCCTAAAAGGCTAATTTTGCAACTTTTTGATTATTTTAGTTGCTTAAAACCCCCATATCATTGTAATTATGTTAGTATAAAAGACTTAAAAGACTTATTCAGAAGTGTCAAAGTATTAAATAATTCTAAAATAATTTATATCATATTTAAAAATGCAAAGGAATAATGATCTTTGTTTTAGAAAACTTCAGAATGTTCACTTAAAAAATCTTTGAGTCACTTTTTAAATTGTTATCCTGACCTTTAGTAAGTGTTAAACAGGTTTGTTCAAAACTTAATGAGGATGAGTTTTCATATGATAGTCATTTTAATTCAAAGTATTATGAAAGATTCAACAATTTTAGTATAAAATAGCAGAACTTGTTACATATGTATGGTCGATGACTAGCTCAGGCTAAATCTTGCACATCTATGGATTTTAAATTTGAATTTGGATTTCATCCAAATTTTTGTTTAAGTATCATAAGTAAAAGAGAGTACATAGTCTAAAATGAACCATGGTTTGAATCTGCATTCTCTTCTCAGCCACTGTTTCTTTGTAAGTGGCTTCTACAAGCAATTCTAACTACTGGATATTAGGGAAGTTGTAGAAATTGTGATAAAACAGAGCATGCAGATAGTACTGGCTACCTTACCTGTTTCATCTATTAAGTGTGTGAGATACAACAGAAAGCCTTAATTTTAAAGGATCATTATTTCAAGATACAGTAAATGAATTCAACTGAAAAAGCAATATTGGTATCAATATTTGCTTAGAATTAAAACATCTAGCCTAATCATCATTTCCCACTAAAATATGTATTTCAATGTCTGAGTAACTTCAACCACTACTATTCTTGACTTGTTTTTAATCATTTTTAGAGGTTTTTAGCAGTTTTTACAAATTTGTATATACATATAACTTTTTCAGATTTTTTCCCATTAATCAGTCCTACATGGTGGCAGGCTGAAGGGCCATCCTAGGAAATATGGATGTTTCAATGGGCATATCAATCAAATATGGAAGCAATAAAATGCTTAGCTTATAATACAGCAAAATGACTATATCTTGTCTCTTGAAGGTGAATCTAACAGAATCACCTGACTTATAACTTATTTTATGAAAAAAACCCACAGATTATTTTTATTCCCTCTAACAGCAGAATATTGCTCTTAGAGATATAAAAGCGTCAAGGAATTTACTCTGCTTGAGAGAGTGCCATAAATAAAGGAAAAACTATCAGACGAGTGGCTAAATTTTATGTATAGCATTTGTTTTTTGTTTTTTCTGATCACTGGTTTTCAAATGTGATCCTTGAACCACCAGCATCAGTGTCATCTGGGAACTTGTTAGAAATGCATTTTAGGCCCTACCCAGACCTACTAAATCAGAATTTCTTGGGGTTGGACCAAGAAACAGGATCTCCAGGTGACTCTGAAACACACTAAAATCTGATAACTGTAGACCTTAACTTTTAAAGTTTTATCATTTTGATTATGTGAACTTATTTTTATTGTTTTATTTAGTCTGAAATTCATGGAGACTTGCTGGGTTTTTTTTCCTAGTTTTTTGAGATATAATTGATATATAACACTATGTAAGTTTAGGGTGCACAGCATGATTTTACCTACATATATCATGAATTTATTGTCAGGATTATAATCACATATAGATACCAAAAAAGAAAAAGTAAAAGAGAAAAAAGAATTTCACTTGTGATAGAACTCATAGGATTTATTTTTTTTAAAAAACTATGATATATACGGGGCGCCTGGGTGGCTCGGTTGGTTAAGCAACTGCCTTCGGCTCAGGTCATGATCCCGGAGTCCCAGGATCGAGTCCCACATCGGGCTTCCTGCTCAGCAGGGAGTCTGCTTCTCCCTCTGACCCTCTTCCTTCTTGTGCTCTCTATCTCTCATTCTCTCTCTCTCAAATAAATAAATAAAATCCTTACTAAAAAAAATAAATATTAAAAAACTATGATATATACCACACAGCAGTGTTAACCATAGCCAGCATGTTATACATTACATTCCTAGTACTTATTTATCATATAACTGGAAATATGTACCTTTTGGCCACCTCTTTTCAATTCCCCCTTCCCTAACTCCCCCTGGGTAACCACAAGTCTGGTCTCTATTTTATGAGCTTGTTGTCTTATTTTGTTTTTTAGATTATTTTTTCTTTGTCTGACTTATTTAATTATGTCTTTCTCTGACTTATTTAACTTAGCATAATGCTTCCAAGGTCCATTCATTCATGTTGTTACATATGGCAAGATTTCCTCATTTTTTTGTGGCCAAATAATATTTCTATCTATCTATCTCTATCTCTATCTCTATCTCTATCTATATCTATATGTATATATAGATATAGATATGTCACAACTTCTTTATCCATTCATTTGTGCTTTTGTGTTTGAACACCTAAGTTGTTTCCATGTCTTGGTTATTGTAAATAATGCTTCTATGAGGATGGAGGTAGAGATATCTCTTCAACATAGTGTTTTCATCCCCTTCAGATATATTCCCAGAAGCAGAACTGCTGGATTTTATGGTAGTTTTATTTTGAATTTTTTGAGGATCCTCTATATTGTCTCCCATAGTGGCTTCACCAATTTACCTTCCTCCCAATAGTGCACAAGGGTTCCCTTTTCCCCACATTCTTGCCAGCATTTTTTATCTCTTGTCTTTTTGATGCTACTCATTCAGGTGTGAGGTGATATCTAATTGTGGTTTTGATTTGCATTTTCCTAATGATTAGTGATATTGCGCATTTTTTCATTGTACCTGTTGGCATTGCTATGTATTTTTAGGCATCTTAGAACATGTATATATTCTCTATTTCATCCCTTTTCATCCTCTTCACTATGTTTCTGAGAATTGGGAAGAAAATAACCTGAGATAATCAATCACTAGTAGATTTAGCTAAACTTACTCTTCATCTAAAAAACATCTATATAATTCTGAAAGAAAAACATCCCCTGGGAAATATGGTAAAAATAAGAAAAAAAATTCTGGGCTTTCCAATATGGACCTCCTGATTCACTTGACTCCCTCAGTTGTGTCTGTAGAAGTGTTCCTCATAATCAACAGGTAAATAACCATAAAATTTTATTTATATTAAATACAGAGTGTAGTTTTTATTCTCATAGTATCATAAGACACTAGATCCAGGTTTTTAAAAAACTGAATATTTAGGATAAAAGATATTGTTAGATATAGTAAACAGGAGGATTGTGGATACAATGGAAGTCTCACCATACTTCGAAAGATGGTAAGAATATGTACGAGTGAGGATGGGAGGACATTCCTAGTAAAGGGCATAGGAATAAGGTTATGAAAGCAGCAAATCAGTTACAATTCTTGACTGTGGCTTTGGGGATTATTTATACTTCTCTGGAAGTTTAGCGTTTTTTTTTAGTATCCAACTTCTGAGTAAAGGCTTTTTCCCTTAGTTTCACACTATATGTCCACCAGTTAATACAGTGTCTGGCACAGTGTAGGTACCTAATAAATAGTTTATGATATGTAATGAAGATTAAGTTGTCATTTGGAACTAGCTTGAGTAAAACATTGATGTCCAGCTATCGGCAAAAGAGTTTAGATAGTATTCTACAGGATTTATCAGTGAAATGATTAAAGTGATATTGTGGGAACACAGAAATAGCAGGAAGGAAGATTATAACAGAAATGAGAGAGAAAGAGACCAAGAAATCACACAGGAGACTTGCAATTAACAGAGTTTTATGAGCTGGGAAAGGTCTAGGGGCAAAAGATGTCATTCATCTCTGTAATATTTCTTAAATCACCAAAATATTGCATCAATTAAAATTAAAAAGCATATCTGTTTTCATGAAATAGTGCTAGCTTCTTCATTTTCTGCATTTTAAAAAGTCACTTAAACTTTAGTTTATGTGGTTGATCATGTGTTTTTGATGTAAATTCATTATATGTCCTCACTACTAGCCAGAGTGGAGGAACAAACTGGGGAACAGTGAGAATAATGATTGAACATCCAAGGAGACATGAAGACTGAAGGAGAAAGTTATAGTAAAAACTTTTTCCATAAATGAAGAGAAGATGCAAGTTTGCATATATTTTCAAATGGAAAGATTGGCATAAAAATGATGTCTGAGAATCAGTAGTAAACCTTGCCATGATTTGAAGAACTTTATATTGTTTTGTTTATATTCTAAATGAGGAAAATGTAAGACCTAGATCAGGGATTTTACTTTTTTTAAGCATCAAAACACACACACACACACACACACACACACACACAAGTAATCTTTTTTTTTCCTAAAATGGAATTTTAATTGGAATATTGTTACTGAAGTGTACAAATCAAATGAATCCAGAAGTTACCTGATTGAAGAGGAGATGTAGTGGAGCAACACTGAGCCTCTGATTGCTTACCTCAAACTGTCCCTCAACATCCTGAGACATTTCATGTGCACAGGGTTCCCAGAAAGCCTGCTTTTTCATATTAAGGATATACATAGATTATTCTATCTACACTACACCAACAAAACAGAAGTCTAATATGAGGGATAAAAGGGTGTTAAAATTTATTTTGTCATACATGTTTTCTAGTCACTCCATATTTGTGCCTAGGGTCTACAAGGTGATCAAAGTGCCTCTTTAAAGTACATCTAAGGCACTATACCTGAGTACTGGTTGCCAGAATTTCCTTGGAGAGACATGTAGATTTCATTTAACTCCACTATGTAGGTGATTCTTTGAAGATGGGGCTAAGATACACAGAGTACAGAAATAACACTAAAGACTGTATGTTAGTTTAATCAGGAGGATAGTCCTACTATAGGGATGGAATCTATAGTACAGTGTGAGGAAGAATATGAACTTGTTTTTCCACATCAGTTTTAGCATTCTTCACTTCCACATCCACCATGGAACACAGAGCTGGGCATAGTGGAGGCACTCAAAGGACAGTTTGGAGTTTAATTAGATATCATATATCACTTTCTTGTGCATTACAAATGTATAGCTCTTTTTATTCCCTGGTACAATATGTGTAAATATACTAATATTTTTTTAATTTAAATTTGTAGTTTACAAAAAAGACTTCAGGTATATAAAATTAATGTTATTTCTCTCAATTTTAAAAATGTGGGAATATACAAGTATATCTCAACTTTAATAATATGTGGATTCCTAAAACTTTGGAGAATCAAACTTTTATAAATCAAATTAATTTAAGTAATGTCCGTTTTGGAAAGGTTAGTAAAAATTTGTGTCTGGGTGTAATTGGGTGGGAAACATATGATGGAATGCACATTATCCTACAAGTCCTGTATACATTCACTTTTGGGATGTTATTTTAAATAATCTTTTATAACACTCATTACTGCATTTTCTTATGGCTGAAAGAGAAAAAAATCTAATAAAGCCATTAAAATAATCCATGTTTATATTTGTTGTACAAAAATGGCCGTTTGCTGTGTGTATGTTGTGAGACTAGCTTAAATGAAAGTTCTTGTCAAGGTTTGTCCTCAAAGTTTATTTTAATGTACTACGTATAAGAAATATAGACTTTTTGAGGCAGAATTTCTGGAAATCTATCTTATAAAATTTGGTTACAAAAGATTGCTAGGATAACTTACTTGAATTTCAGTCATTTAGATAAATGACAATAACCTGCAAATTGACTCAATCAAACTTCATACTTGACGGTACTTGCAGTTGTGGGCACTCATTAGACACAGGATGCATCCCCACACAAAATGTGGCTCAGGTGTCACGACTGGTGGCACACACAATCCAGAAGGTATAAAAAGATTTATTACTTGTATATTGAGGTTGGGGTTTTCACTGTGTTTGAGGGAGTGAGGTCAGCGTGAAGGTTACTGCACTTGTAGGCCAGGGCATGTGTGATTAAAGTGAGCCCTAGGCCTTTTTTTTCCTGCTTGTTTAGATTGGAGAAGTGGGCCAGAAAGTTGGGAGGCTGCAAGCTTCTAGCCGTTAAACATCAAAAAGTGTTAGACTCTGTTTTACACTTTCTTTGCACCTTTTAAAAATGAATAAAGCAGAAACTTATTTCTATTGAAGTTCCTGGCATTGAAAATTTCAGAAATTGGTTCTGATTTTTCATTCTGGAAAGATAAAGAAGATCTTAGAAAAAGTGAGTGGAGATCTATATGTAATTATAGCAGAGGCAAATTATGAGCACGGAGATGATATTAAGCAAACTCAAACAGCAGTACCTATATTTTAGAACTAGGGAATTTTAGCTCCCCATTATTATTATATAAGCTAGCATACATTGAACATTCTCTATCAGACACTCAGCTAATCAGCTTATATGATTATCTCATTCAAACTTACAACAACCTCATACGTTAGGTCCTATGATTATTCCCAATCTACAATTGAGGAAAATTGTGCTTAGAGAAATAAAGGGATTTCTTTAAAGTGCTTGGCCAGTGAGTGGTACAGAGAGCCCATGCTGACCTCAGAGGAAGGCTATTAATCACTGTCATTTTCTGCCTTTTGAAATTGTGAACTTTTTTGGAAGATTACCTTAGAAAAAAAATGTAAGAAAAATAGATTTATGATAAAGGTATCAGTATGTTAACCTTTGCTATTTTTTTAAGTATACAATTCAGTGATGAAGGTTGTAATCAAGTTAATTTGCTATAAAAAAAACTAGTAGAATAAACTGGAGAATGCATTGCTTTAAATCTCTGGGGCTTATGCCAAAATCCAATTTTGAAATAAAAGAAATATTTGTATTTAATACTGGTCAGTGTGTTTATAATTCAATGTGGTGGTGCTGTTGCTTTTTAAGATTTAAACCAACTACTCCAAGAGGTCAAGTTTAAATTTAAGAGTGACACTTCATGAGATATTAAACTCTGGTTCAGTTATAAAAGAAATAGGAACACAGTGGAACTAAGGCCATTGAATGGTACCAGTTTGATGGGTGGACCTCTGGTACTTCCTTTCCATTTCTGTTCTTCCTCTTTGCCCATCTTTTAGATGTGCCATGCTGAAAGAATCAAGGGCTATAGAATTTGGTAACTCTTTATTCTACTATATCCTATTGGTATCTTCTTACATTATATATAGGTTCTGATTGGACTGAACTTGGTATAGTTTGTGCACTCAAAGAAGAGTAGAGATAGACCTGGTGATCTGGCCAACTGTAACTTATGCAGTTCCCACCCCCAACTCTGAAAGGATAAAGCCTACTATTTAAAACCATGGGAACCCTTTACTTTCTAGGCTTATGCCAGATGCAATATATGTGTGTTTTAATCAATTCAGTAAGTATGTGATATACAAGAGTGAATTTTATAGGCTTAAAATTCATACCTTTATCTACTATAACTTTCTATATTAGATTATAGAAGTACCTAGGGGCTAACACAATGAATGTGTCTGAAGATTTGTTGCTCAAATGAACTTTTTACGATAATTTTAATGACTTTGTCTTGATTTACCAAGATACTATGCATACTGAGATCTGATCACTTCTCAAATGACTGGGATTAGTTACCATTTTCACCTACGTTCTCTTTTAATGAGAAAATTAGCTACTCTTTGCTTGCCTTGTCCTTGGGGGTGAGTGAAAGAGGCATCAAAGAAAGGAAGGAAAGTGCAGGATTGTGCATTTGTGCATTTGTGTCATGTAGTAGTTAATGAGCTGAACCCATGGCATTTCCCAAGGAAAATTAAATATGCAAATGAAAGCAATGGCTAAATTAAGGCCTTTCCATGTGTTTAATGTGAGATCCTCTGTAGAAATTATTTTTTAATTACTTTTTTGTTATATTTATTTTTCACAATTTTATTCATCCAGACGCCATTGCTGCAAATCATTATTCAAAAGTTTGGGCATCCCCAACAAGCCTGTGTTAAGCATTGCTATAGGGTCAGAAAGATCCAATTGAAGGGGCAAGATAACTGGAAATTTGTTAAATGTTGGTGAAGGAACTCAGCTCTTCAACAATGAGAGACACAATGAGTCATTTATTCAAAAGTACCCCAAATTACAGTGGCCCCAAAATCCATGTGCCATATTAGTTTTGAGATTCTCTTCTCTCATTATAATATCCTCTAGGGATCTTCTCTACTTGGGCTATTGCAAATATTCCTAAGTCATATTGTACTTCTGGCTCTAGCATTTCCTAACTCCAGATTACATCTCTCTTATTTGTTAAAGGGATGCTTTTAATGCTTCTATACTAATCATCTCCTCAATTCTGGGACAACTAACCTTGACCTTGGTGCTAGCAAATGTTACTACCTTTATGTGATGTTGAAGAAGAGGGAGGGGATGCTGCCCTCCTTTTTGGCAATATGTCCCAATAATAGAATAGAATCTTACCTTAATTCTCGCAAAATGATAATAAACATAGCACTATTTATTATCAACACCAACTATAATACCATTTAAGGAGTACTTAAAGTGTGCGGGCAAGATGATTTAATCTTCAAATAAACCTAAAAGTACATTAATTTTTTTTTTTTACCAAGGACAAAAATGTTTCAAAGAAGTTTAAAAAATTGCCTAAGGATTTGTTGCTTGAAAATAATATATTTCGGATACCAGTCCACTTCTACTCCATATGGTATCTTTGCACAAATAAGAAAAAAAGGAAAAAAAAACTCCCTCTACTCAAGGTACTCTCATCATTAAAAAAATTAGCAGAATATGAATATGTATTTCAAAAGAAAAACATACTTCTATGTCACTGCCACCTGCAGGATAGTTGTGTTGTAATGTATACATTTATGATGGCTACAACATAAGTGATTTCTCCTTAGATGTATTGCCCTTGTAAAATCAAGAATTCTTTACAAACACACATGGCAGCACTTTTAGAATTTGAAAACAAGTGTTTGAGTTTAAAGCCTTTCTGCTTAACTGTGCCATAAACTCAAAAGTATCTAAGCAAGACATAGTCACATTGTATATATGTTATGTAGGTAAACTGTTAATACTTTCTGTCCCCATCCCTGGTCACTACAATCACTCATGACTTCCAGTCCACCCTGAGTACTCCTGAGGATGTACTTTGTACAATATTTATATTGTTGCTATCTAGCTCCGGAACATAATGAGGACAAAGGGAATTTTAGAAAGAGAGATGACAAAGTTAATGGAGTTACGGCAAAATGTAAATCTGGCTTCTAAGTTATTTGAAAATCTTTAAATGAAAGACCTTTTCTTTCTCCAAAACTCAACAAAAATAGGGAAAAATAAAAAGAAAATCAAATTCCATTCTTTCTTAAGCTACTGGACACTCCTAACTATGAACCACAATGCTTGATGACAGAAAGGGTGTGAATGTAGACATAATATTCAGTGTGTTGGTATCGTTTTGAATTGTCTGTACTTCTGTAACAACCATACTTGTTAACTAACTTGAATATCAATTTACGTCATACTAGTGCAAACCAGATTCTTTTTTTTAATTTTTTTAAGATTTATTTATTTATTTGAGAGAAAGCAAATGAGCTGGGGGGAGGGGCAGAAGGAGAAGCAGGCTCCCCACTGAGCAGGCAGCGCAACGCCCAGTGGGGGCAGGAGGGCCCTCCATCCCAAGACCCTGGGATCATGACCTGAGCCTAAAGGCAGACACTTAACCAACTGAGCCACCCAGGTGCCCCCAGATTCTCTTTTTTAACTGGAAGAATGTAAGTGGACTGATGGTCACAGGAAACTATTTGGAGAATATATATTTGAGATCCTATATTTAGCAACAACCTTCTGTTGTCATATCATCACTTATGGAAGACAACAACCACCAAACAATTCAGTTTCATGTTAATTATGACCATTGTCCTCAGTGGGGATTCCTAGCACATCAGTCCATTTTCATTTCCTCCAACTCTATATGCAAAAGTTATTAATATACATTTCAAAATACATTTCTGTGTGAAATGATCAAATCTTTTTAAATTTTATTTTATTACGTTACGTTAATCACCATACATCATTAGTTTTTGATGTAGTGTTCCATGATTCATTGTTTGCATATAACACCCAGAGCTCCATTCAATACATGCCCTCTTTAATACCCATCATCAGGCTAACCCATCCCCCCGGCCCCCTCCCCTCTAGAACCCTCATTTTGTTTCTCAGAGTCCATAGTCTCTCGTGGTTCATCTCCCATTCTGATTTCGCCCCTCTTACACAATTCACAGCTCTCACCATAGCACATACCCTCCCCAATGTGCATCACCCAGCTACCCCAGCCCTCCCACCCCCCACCACTCCAGCAACCCTCAGTTTGCTTCCTGAGATTACGAATTCTTCATAACAGTGAGATCATATGATACATGTCTTTCTCATATTGACTTATTTCGCTCAGCGTAACACCCTCCAGTTTCATCCACGTCGTTGCAAATGGCAAGATTTCATTTTTTTTTTTTTAAAGATTTTATTTTTTCATTTGAGACACAGAGATACAGAGAGAGAGACAGAAAGCATGAGCAGGGAGAGAGGCAGAGGGAGAAGCAGACTCCTCGCTGAGCCAGGAGCCCGATGTGGGGCTCGATCCCAGGACCCTGGGATCATGACCTGAGCCGAAGGCAGACGCTTAACCATCTGAGCCACCCAGGCGCCCCAGGATTTCATTTTTTTTTGATGGCTGCACAATATTCTATTGTATATATGGACAACATCTTCTTTATCCATTCATCTGTTGAAGGGCATCTCAGCTCTTTCCACAATTTGGCTACTGTGGACATTGCTGCTATGAACATAGGGGTGCATATGGCCCTTCTTTTCACTACATCTGTGTCTTTGGGGTAAATACTCAGTAGTGCAATTGCTGGGTCATAGGGTAGCTCTATTTTTAAATTTTTTGAGGAACCCTCATACTGTTTTCCAAAGTGGCTGTACAAAGGCATTTCTAATGCATCAGAACTTTTGGGTTGAACTTCAGTCAGGTTAAACATTAATTTGTATTCATCTGCTTTTTTTTCTTACCTCTAATATGCCACATTTAATAGTTTGTCACTATAAAAGTCCCAATCCCTACTATTATATTAAAGCAGTTTTCTTACTGGATTGGGGGAAAAAAAAAGCATTAACAGCATTCACTTAATATTTAAAATCTAATATGCACTCCATGGTGTGATAATATGAAATCAGGGGATCTATAAACTGATGAAGCAAACTGGAACACTGGCTCTAGAGCTATAGTTGGTCTCAAAGGGCACTTTAAAACTTTCATATATGTCATAATTTCTTAGTGATGCATTTTCTTGTTATATCATGGGTACATCATCTGAAAAAGGTAAGTTCTTCTCTGAATATCAGAATTGTAAATTAAAGGAAAACATCTGCACACACATTGTGCCAATCATCAGAGCATTGCTGAGAAAAGACAATTTTCCTAGGGGCTTGCTCATCAAATCTTCCTGAGTGTATTTGACAGTGACATCAGGCATTTTTCATTTCTACTGAATTGAAACAGAATACTGATGGATAACATTGCAATTGCTCACCCCACAGAAGAAAGACATTTATTACAAGCTAAGATAGGAAGACTTGAAAGAATTCTCACATGACATGTGATATTCTCTCAGTTTCTTAGCCATATATTAAAATTTTAAATAGCCAAATATTTCTGTTTAGAGAAAAAAAATGTCAGGTTATATAGCAGCTTACTTCACTTGCTGACTTTTTTAAACAGGGATTCAAATGAAAATAGGAGGTAAGCCACTATTTATGTGAGTTCCAACACTGGTGGTATTTATAAGATGGAAAGCAAAATTATCATTTGAAATATGTCTTATGAACATCACAAGAAAAAAATGTAGTGTTGCCTCAAAAAAATAATTATTTTCCCAGCTGTTAAGAAAATAGAAATTACATGAAGACAATAGTATAAAAAAGACAATGTTTAGCAGTGCATTCTTCTGTTTTCAAAAAACAAAACCATTCATTCCTGGGTCTATACTCAAGAGAAATGAAAACATATGTCTACACAAAATTTTGTATATAAATGTTCATAGCAGAACTATTCACAATAGCCAAAAAGTCAAAACAACTCAAATATCCATCAGAACATAATAAGTAAATAATGTGTGGCATATCCATAAAATAGAATATTATTTGGCACTAAAACAAAATGAAGTATTCATACGTGCTACAACACTGGTGAACTTTGAAAACATTATACCAAGTGAAAGAAGTCAGTCACAAAAGACCACATATCCTGTGATTCCTTTTATATAAAATGTCCAGAATAAGCAAATAGAGACAGCAAGTAAAATTAGTGGTTGTTGATGGCTGGGAAGAGTTTAGGGGGAAATGATGGGTGATGACTAAGAGTATGGCCTTCTTTTGGGGGATGAAAGTATCCTAAAATTGATTGTGGTGCCAGTTGTATAACTGTGAATATCACAAAACATTGAACTGTACACGTTAAATGGGTGAATTGTATGGTATGTGAATTATATCTCAATAAAGCTGTTATAAAAAATGCCCAGACAACAGACTGGAGGCAAAATCACAAAACAATCAAAAACACAAATACAACAAAGCAAAGAAGTATTCCATACCATAAGAAACATTAGTGTTTTATCAGTATTGGATAGTATTTGCTTATTAATTTATGAGACAGCACTTAGATGCTAATTATGAATATTGCTTCATTGTTGTTTTTGTGAAGTACAGTGTTCTTAGAAGTATTATGTTCTCAGGTGTCATCAATAGATTCTGATTTGCTCTTTATATTTCAATTACTCTAAAATCAACAGTAGATTAAATGTACCATTTGCATATCTTTCCTTGTGCTAAATACTATTTGTAACCACTAAAAAATGCCAATGCAAACTTAAAAGACATTAATTTCCTTTTAAAAACATACATAAAATTTTAAAAATTACATTTAAAGTGAACTAAATACAGAAAATATTTAAGGAGTTGAAATGTAAGTGTAGATAAATATAGCTCATATTGCTTCCCTTAGCTTTACCTATTAAAACATTAGGCTCCAGAATTTGAATAGCTTTAGGAAAAATCTTTAAATTATAAATTTCAGCTAATTTCTCACAGGATCATAAAGTAGTCTACATTCTATCAGTATATTTAAAAGAAGACTGCATCTAAAATAGGTTGAATATGCATTAAATACCATATTCTTATACTCAAAAATAATTCCATTTAGAGTAAATTGTCATTACTGAGACTGAAATGTTTCCCAAGGAGTTGAAAGTCAGATAATACATCTGGTATGGAAGTCAGGTTCTTATTTCGGTTTTTGTATGGCAGTTCTGCATTTTACATCTTATTCAAATTAGTTTTTTCAATATCTAGCACAGACTTCTCTGACAGATAAAAAATGCTTTGTAAAATTATAGGAAACAAAAAATATATACAACAAGGCTCATTTAGTTTGCTTTCAAACTCTTTAAATTCCAATTCAAATCTGAGTTTCCTTGACGTGAGACTCATATCCTCAACCTGAAATCTATTGCTTTATCATCTTCTATTTTTAAAAGCATGATGTAATAGGAGCACTGGATCAACATAATACATTTTTATTTCCAAACAAAGTGTTGTAAACATTTTTTAAAAGGCTTTTTTAAAAACTATAATAAGCCTCATTGATAATTTGATTAAGGAAGATAAATTTAAAACATTTCAAAAGATATAGGTAATTACAAAGCTCTTCATGGATTTATGTATGTTGCCAGACACTTACCATTATTTAAAACATATATATGCATGCACACATTTACACACATAGCAACATAAATATTACTTCCATAAATATATTTATTATATAATTAAATTACATAAATATAATTTCTATCATATTATCAGCAAAGTATTTAGCATAGATAATATGTAATTCCTCCTCTTAAAAAAGTTTATATTTAGTCTTTATTCCTATTTTACTAAATCTGTTTTTTAATTCTATCACACTGCACATTTGGTTCTAGATGGCAAATTTAATGTTCACTTATATCAAATTAATCAAAATATTAAAGCATCTTTTTATTTTTAAAAGATTATTTTTAAGAATTTAAATTTTACAGAACTAACTGAATTTAATATATTCAGAAGGTTTCTATAGAGATTGTAAGATACTTTTTGGAAACACACAAAAAAATGAGAACAGTTTATTCTCAGTGGGTTAAAAAAAAATTGTAACCTCCTTTAAGAAGTTTTGGTTGATAAGACACTATGTATTGAACTTTCTGCAAGGCAAACTTTTTTCCATTTTGGTAAAAGCTGGTTTAAGTTGGGTTTCCATCCCTGACAGTCAAGCAGGTGACATTTCACTATCAATAGAAGTTAAGAGAACTGCTCAGAACGTGGTTGTCTAGGGTTGCTGCAATGTGAGAATGTAGATGGTTCTTAACTTACTATGGTTTGACTTACAATTTTTTTGAATTTTGATTGTTGAGAGTGATACACACTGAATAAAAACTCTTCTTCAAATTTTGAACTTTGGTCTTTTCCCAGCAATCTGTGGTATGATACTTTCTTGTGATGCTGGGTAGAGTCAGTGAGCCTCAGCTCCCAGTCAGCCCCCTGACCACCAGGGCAAACAATGATACACTTACAGCTATTCTGTACCCATATAACGATTCTGTTTCATTTTCAGTGCAGTATTTAGTAAATTACATGAGATATTTAACATTTTATTATAAAATAGTCCTTGTGTTAGTTGATCTTGCCCAACTGTAGGCTAACGTAAGTGTTCTGAACACATTTAAGACAGGCTAGGCTAAGCATTTCAACTTAGAATATTTTCAACTTTTGATGGGTTTATTGGGCTGTAACCCCATTATAAGTCAGAGAAGATCTGCACTACGGAGAGGATTTGAAAACAGGAAGGAGACAGATTGGGAGAAACAAGTGAAGTGTTTAAGGTAAACTGAACAAAGGTACTGGATTGGAGAATAAAAATAAAAAAGTGTGATCTATCTGCAATATGCGTAAAGGAAGAGTAGAGTTAGATAAAAAAATACTTGGTAACATATTGTGACCAGCCTTGAATATTGGAGTAAGAAACATTTAAGAGTTTTTGAGCTAGAAGGAATAGTATTTCCTGACACCATATTTTAAATCCCTATAAAAATAATATTGGTTCATATTTGCAAATTTAGAAAATTTTAAATGTGTAAAGGAGTAAATGCTACCACTTCAGGAATAATTACTATTACTAGCTTAGTATATTTTCTGACAGATTAATATTTATACATATACACTTATTTGTATATATATATATGTAATCATTATGTATGTGTGATTTTTATTTTGCTTTTTTATTATTCAACTAAGGTAATGAGATTTTCAGATTCTTGAAACTTTTCAGAATTTTTCATGGTCATATAAAATGTGTTCATTTTATATACTGTATTTTATTTAACCATTTTTTTATTATTGGGCTTCCTATTGTTGTCAGTTTAGAAAAAAAACTAAATGACTGTAATGAATATATTTGTGCATAAAAATTATAATAGTTATTATTATGAGTAGAATTCTATGAAATATGTAAACAAGAGTCTTGATACTTATTGCCAAAATGCATTAAGAAACATTGTACCAATTTATATTCCTCTCAGCAATACACTGAAATTATTACTACTTATTCTTAAAGTTTAAGATAATTCTTAAACAAAGAATGGCCTGGGCAAAAATTTTCTTCATTTCCTACATTTTGCTAATAGGTTACAATCATTTGCTCTCTGTGTCTGAAAAACCTAACCATTAAAAAAAACAATAAATTACAAATCAATCCATTTATTCATAAAACTACAGTTTTAATAAGATATTAATCTACAAATTTTTCATTGCTTAAATCATAGTTACTTCTTACATAATTTTGATCTTAACACCTAATTTAAGATATGTGTTTTTGACATACTTAGGACCTATTGTACATCTATTTTTTATTTATATTCAACCTACCACCAGAAGTGTTGGCCTAAATCCATCTGTCTAATCCCTGACTACTCATAAAGACAGGGTTATTCTTTAGTTTCATCATGAATTCGCCTGATAGTATTTTGACAGCTTCTAGAATGTTCTTTTTTTTTTTAAGATTTTATTTATTTGACAGAGAGAGAGAGAACAAGCAGGGGGAGCAGCAGAGGGAGAGGGAGAAGCAGTCTTCCCACTGAGCAGGGAGCCCGATGTGGGACTTGATCCCAGGACCCTGAGGTCATGACCTGAGCCGAAGGCAGGCGCTTAACCAACTGAGACAACCAGGTGCCCCTAGAATGTTCTTAATGGTCCTAATACTCTGAATCTTTAACCCACATAAGTTATAGCAGTAACATATCTGGGTTAGTTTTATTTTTTTCTAATATTAAATTTCAAAACAGAACTGTTCTCACTCTGCTTTAAACTGAAGTTTCCTTTGAAGCTCAATTCAAATTTTATTCTTTGGTTCTCTTCTTTCTACTCTCTGCTGTCCACATTCTGCCCCTACTCTTCATTCCATACATATATACACACTCCTGGATGTTATCAGTTCTCTTTTACCAAAATCCTTCCCTCAGTTAATAATATTAACAGAATTTCTTTTGAGATATATTCTGTATAAATTACAAGTGACATATTTGGGTCAAAATTATCCTCATTCAGCACTCAAGGACATACAGGTCTTTCAAAACTACCATATTTCTCAGCATCATCCACTCTCTTCACTCTCATATTTTAGAGATGGCCTTTACAACTGGCATATCACATGAAGGACCATGTTTGACACTATATTAAATAATCCATCTATGCATAATATTTGCAAAATTTTAGTTTTCTTATTTTAATTCTCTTTAACATTCCTTAAATGGGTGAGTTTATAATCTTGCTTAGCAACTGTGCTTTTTAAAGCACATTTAACTAGTGATTTTTAAACTTTAACTGTATGTTTATATGCATGCATGAAAGTGTTGATCTCATAGGGCCAAGGAAGTGGTATTATGTGAAATTTCAGGTGTATTTTTATTTTTCTAGTTAATATAATCTTAATATTATATCCCAAGTTTGAAACCATCACTTCTACCAAAAATAAATTTGAATTAGAGGGGAAAAAAAAAAGCATTTTCTATTCTACTCAATGATGAAAACTTGGTATTTAAGGAACAGATTTTAATTGAAATAATGTAATTCTGATTTCACTTGTAATGCAAATTCTAATTACAGAATTGATTTTCTCAATGTTAATGAGCTCATCTTGATCTAGCGATCAGCTTTTGCTATATAACAAACTACTCTAAATTTTTTTTGGCTTAAAATGAGGGTTGCCAAACTACTGCCTAAGGGCCAAATCCAAGTGTTGCCTGTTTTTTTGTCTTCGTTTTTTGTTTGTTTGTTTGTTTACTACCTGTCTTTGTAAATAAGGTTTTTTTTTAAAGATTTTTTTATTTTTTTTTTTATTTGAGAGAGAGAGAATGAGAGATAGAAAGCATGAGAGGCGGGGCGCCTGGGTGGCTCAGTCGTTAAGCGTCTGCCTTCGGCTCAAGTCATGATCCCAGGGTCCTGGGATCGAGCCCCGCATTGGGCTCCCCGCTTGGCGGGAAGCCTGCTTCTCCCTCTCCCACTCCCCCTGCTTGTGTTCCTGCTCTCACTCTCTCTCTCTGTCAAATAAATAAATAATCTTAAAGAATTAAAAAAAAAAAAAGAAAGCATGAGAGGGAAGAGGGTCAGAGGGGAAGCAGACTCCCTGCTGAGCAGGGAGCCCGATGTGGGACTCGATCCCAGGACTCCAGGATCATGACCTGAGCCGAAGGCAGTCGCTTAACCAACTGAGCCACCCAGGCGCCCATGTAAATAAGGTTTTATTGGAACATAGCCATGTCCATTTATTTGCTTATTGTCTATGGCTGCTTTTGTGCTACAACAACAGAGTTGAGTAGCTGTGATAGAGATTGTATAGGTCACACAGCCTAAAATATTTCCTATCTGGCCTGTTATGAAAAAGAAACATTGTTTACCCATGGCCAAAAACAACAATCACTTGTCATTTGCAATTGTATCTGTGAGCAATTTGGGCTAAGCTCAGCTGAGCAATTCTCCTGATGGCTTTTTCTGGACTCACTCATGTGACTACAGTCTGCTGACCTCATTTGCATGTCTGATGGTCGGTGCTGGCTGTCATCTAAGTGGCGGGGATGACTGAGTCACATGTTTCCCTAGCCTGAGATGATTCATATTGTGGCTTTTGAAGGAAGCCCAGTAGCATCAAGAGAGGGTAAGACCCAGTGAGCAAGGAGTTTCACAACTGTGTTTTATCACATTTCATATTCTCTCATCTACCAAAGCAAGTCACAGTGGCAGTCCCAGCATCAGTGTGCAGAGGATGTATGCAAAGTTGTGGATATAGGAAGGCATGAATAAATTGAGGGACATCAATGCAAAAATCTACCATGGTTCCTTTCCTAATTTTACAGATGAGGAAAATGAGGCCCAGAGACTTAAAGTGACTTGCCCATTTTCATATAGCTAGTCAGCATCTAAGTCTGTAGTTGACACAGAATCTTTTGATTTCTAGAAGCAATACATCTATTTCTTTTAATTTTTAAAATGCCCTTCAGCTCACTGTCAGTAAACAATTATGTAGCACATAGGGAGGGTACAGTATAATAGCTAACAGCATTATCTTGGATTTCAGACCTCAGTTTTAATCTGGGCTTCACCACTCTGTAAGTGATTTTGAACAAGTGCCTCAAATGTTAGGAACACATTTCTCTATGCATGTAAAGATAACAGAGCCTACATTATAAGCATGTTTGATAAGCAAGTAAGATGAGCTCTGTCAGGTATTATGAATATACAGAATCAGTGTAAGTGCTCAAAAAATTAGCTTAGTGTTAATATCCCATTTCGTATTTCACTGCACCATTGTTTATATCAAATATATTGTTCATTCTTTAAATTTTATCATTATTTCTTTCAAACTCCAATTTGGTTTCTCTTTAATTTCACCTTTCTGGACACTGATTTTCAGGTAACCAATTAAATGCTTTAGTATGCATGTAACAAGCAGCCTTGTCATATTAAGTAGCATTTTTTGGTCTTTAAACACATCTGTTGGGTGCCTGGGTGGCTCAGTTGGTTGGGCGACTGCCTTCAGCTCAGGTCATGATCCTGGAGTGCCGGGATAGAGTCCCGCATCAGGCTCCCTGCTCAGCAGGGAGTCTGCTTCTCCACCCTCCCCCCTCTCATGCTCTCTCTATCTCATTCTCATTCTCAAATGAAAAAAAAAAACAAAAACAAAAACAAAAAAAATCTGTTTAAGGCACATTTTCTGGAGAGAAGACAGATTTGTCGAACTAAAGCTACATTTTTGCCTGAGCATATTCCAAGGTATCTATTGAGTTTACTAGGTTCTAGGAGGTACATCTTATTTCTTTATGCCCAGAAGGCCAGTATACCTCAAGGCTCCACATCTACTTTGATACCTAGTGTAGAGACAAGACTGTTTTGTTGCTTCTATACATTTACTATTGTCTAATTGTCGTTACCACTTTTTATAAAAGAGAATTGAGTTTAAGGAGTGAATTTCATTTCTTTCATACAATATTAAACCAAATCATTCACATAATTATTTAAATTCTCTGATTCAATTTTTTTAAACTCTAGAAATCACAATTACCATTATTTCAGTTGGATAATAAATAAATATAATAGTAATATCTTTATCATAGCTCTCAGATTGGCTCAAGGTAAATGACAACTCTCAAAAACATTTTTTGAATTTGTTCCCAATTGTTTTGCTTGCACTTATATTATTTTATTTTTGCATAGTTATTTTGTAATGTTCTTTCTCCACCTTTAAGTGTATATCTGATTCTAGTGCTTTCGTTTCAATACTCTACCAAGGAAACTCAGTTTCAAGTATTTGTGAACTTGGCAATACTGGTCATTGAGATAATTGACATATAGTATTTCAAATGACATTCAGCTTTTTTGTTTGTTTGTTTGAGAAAGCATGTGCCATGTGAGCTATAAGATTAATTTGAAAGTACATGCTTAGTTTCTAAGATCCTCTAGGGTGTTTTCCCTATAGTCGTTTTGATTTATTTGAACTGGTCTTTAAAAGTTAGTTTCATTTTAATAACAGACTTTGACTTATTTAGAAAAATAACCATAAGTGTACCCTAAGTAAAATAACTCCCTTGGATATGTAAGAATTAAAAAGAGCAGTAAGGAAACCACATGTAAAACTTTAGTTTCTTTCCTAAACTGCTGGCAAGGGACAAACAAGGCTATTATTATAGAGTTGTAATCATGTGCAAGATAATGCTGCTCTTAAAGGAAATTTCCAACTGCAAGTACAGCCTCCATTTTGTTAATTTTCTTAATAGAAGCTCAAATGCTTTTCTTCTGTTATGAAAATCTGGAGGAATTTAGAATATTCTCATATTGTACAGGGTAAATGTAGGGTGTCACCTTGTAGTGCCATATGCACACACACTAATACAAGATGCCAGTCTTAGGCATTCTTCAAGAGCTCACTCTGGATAACATGGGAGTTAGGAATCCAAAGATTTAGGCTTGCATGATAAAACCTGGGTTTATATTTAGGATTTTAGGAAGAATTTAGACTTGGAAGTTACCTTCGGAATTACCTGGCTGAGATTCTATTTCTGTTGAAAAAAATGAGATCTTGAGTAGAGAAAATTCTACAAAATATCAGAGGTAGCCACTAGTAAAAGAGGGACTCAATTATGATAGGACTGTAGAATCTGACATTACACCAAAGTGTTTTGTTGGGCTGGATAAAGTTTTAATGCCACCAAGGGATTCTCTTTATTTGCTACTGGTTCATTGTCTGGACCCAACTACCCATTTACAGAATTAACAAATGAAAATGTAAGGCACCTGGTTAAATTTGAATTTCAGATAAACAGATTTTTTGATATAAATATGTCTCCATATTTGTCATATTACAACAGCTAGCCTTGAGATATATTAGACCTGAGTATCTGGTAAAGGGAACTCATAGGAACCAAGAAGAAGATAAGGACCCAGGCTGTAAAGCTGAGATTCTGGGTGGCTTTATAATTGACTGAACAGGGGTGTTTAGTGGGGGAAACTAACATAGATCCCACTTTTTATTAATTCAGCCAAAATTATGGCAGTTTAAAGGCAAGTTATAGAAAAAGGCTGTGAGTTAATTAACTGAAATGAAAATGATCACCAGATGGTATTGTGAACTTCTGACACAGTTTCCAATTGGATTAGCTCAAAAACTGAACGGGGCCCATCTTAAAGGGAGAAAACAGCAGAACTTCCCACTTGGAGGGTTTCCTAAGTCTAAGGAGTCAAGAGTGGAACGGACGAAGTTGAGGCCTTTTATAAACAAGACATCATCTCTGGATTCCAGGGTATTTAGAAGTCAGCAATCAACTGATTACTACACACTGGTGAGGAGGACAAAGAATGTCAGCCCCACTATGTATCCCTACCCATAAAAAAAACAGATATTTTCAAAAATTTAAAAGAATAAGCTGGACAACTGTTTTAAAGTTATTTATCATTTTTCTATTTGTAATAATCCATTCTCCATCATACAGTAAATGATTTTAATGAATTATAAATTAAGCACAAAACATGAAACTGTGGTACATTCAGTTGTTTTCCCTACTCTTTGAATTTTTAACCACAAATTGTTATTCTTAAGTGTGTGTGTGTGTGTGTGTGTGTGTATGAGCATGTGAGAGAGAGAGAGAATAAGAAAGAGAGAAGAGAGAAGTCAACACCTTACAAAACTGAAATCACACTCAATTGCTTATCTGTATACT
Organism: Callorhinus ursinus; assembly: GCF_003265705.2. Lineage (NCBI taxonomy): Eukaryota > Metazoa > Chordata > Mammalia > Carnivora > Otariidae > Callorhinus > Callorhinus ursinus. The sequence goes on along the minus strand of NW_027397101.1, from coordinate 12,378,282 downwards.
TTATACAAATTTGGTATAAAAAAGATTTAGATGCAGGTAAATATTCTGAAGTAAGTTTCCAGATGATTGTTTGTTGGCTTGCCAATATCATGCATAAAAAATATTGCTTACTTTATTGCTGATTTTATAAGCATTGCTAAATGAAAATGCGTGCATAAAAATACCTAGACGGCTTACATAATTGCATCATTTCCTGATGATCTAAACACATTAATAGTCGTCAATACTGTTTGATGTATTTATAGTGAGTTACCTTATGCTCTTTTACGTTTTGATATCCTACCTTCATACTTTCTCATGGTTCAGCCTGGTGAAATCACATTCATGCTGCATATCTTGCCCTCAGGACTCCTCAGCCACCATGAACATGCACAGGCTAAGTACAAGGACTGCCTAAGCAGAAACTCATCAGAACCTGAGTTTTGGTTGAGACCCTTCTATTAATATGTGTATTCCACTTAGTCCTTCCGTTCTGTCTCAACCCAACTACAACTAGTTTACGTGAGAAGAGAGATAGAGGTTTACCTATTCAAGCTCTGTTAAGAACAAGAGTAGAACTGGCTGAAGCATGGCTGGTATTAAGGGAAATTGAAATCTGTGTTCTCCCTTCACTCTCTCTCTTCCCCTCCCTCTCTCCCTCTCTCTTTTTCATTCTCTTCCTCTTTTTCTTCTTCTCATTTTGCTCCTTCCTTCCTCTTTCCTTCCCTCTATTCCTTTCTTACACACATACCTACAACCACACCCCCCAACACACACACCTTTCCCTTTCTACACATGCCTGTTTCATTACATTCTACTACAGAAAATGTTCTTTTTTTCTTTTTTAATACCATGGTGCATGTGACTGTTAGCATCTTAACATTTTAATTTTACTTTAATCAGTTAGCCAGTTAACTCTTTTTTTTTTTAAAGATTTTATTTATGTATTTGAGAGAGAGAATGAGAGACAGAGAGCATGAGAGGGAAGAGGGTCAGAGGGAGAAGCAGACTCCCCGCTGAGCAGGGAGCCCGATGCGGGACTCGATCCCGGGACTCCAGGATCATGACCTGAGCTGAAGGCAGTCGCTTAACCAACTGAGCCACCCAGGCGCCCCTAGCCAGTTAACTCTTATCCTGAGTTTCCAAATCCCCAGGGGAGAATTCAAGCTGGCCTGGCTTGCGTCACTTGTTCATCTGTTGACCACTCAAGGTGATTAGGAGCTTGAATACCGTACCGATAACTGGTCCAGGTGAGATCTCTTAGATCTTTCACAGTTCTAGCAGAAAGGAGCATGAGAAGGGGGAAATTTATTACCATACCATGTAAACACATGTGAACCATAGTTTACAGAAATTCTGTCTACATATGGGTCCTTGTGACCACAGAGCAGGAGAGAAAATAGTGTCAGGGTATATGTTCAAAGGGATATCTAATCTCATTATTTCCTTTCTACATCTGGCAGTCAAAAGAATCCCCATTTTTTCTGGGAACCTTTTGGTCTGTTTGTAGTGAGGACCACAAAGAAAACTGACAGTCCTCAGTCATCCTAATTGTTAGTGAGTACAATCTTTCTTGAAACAGAATGCTGTTGGGGCTAAATTGTTTTTATCCTTTATTCATTTGCCATCTAGTGAAGATGTTAAAACACACACACACACACACACACACACACACACACACACACACAGGGATGGCCATCGGCCTGGCAACAGTAAAAAATAGATAATATGTTGGCTATTTGACAAACTGGAACATTTGTCCCTGAATAAGAAGTTGGCCCAAATATTAAACAAATATATTTCATTATGTAATTCATATTGTTTATTACCAAGGAAAAGATTCAAAACACTATTAAGCAAATTTTGGTAAATCAAAGCCTTATAGTTATTACTTTTCGATTTTAAATAACTGATTTTATGTTCACCTACTTTTATTTTATATGAACCTACAAATGATTTACCAGTTTACAACAAATATCCTTTTATAAATGATATAAATAACAATTTAGAACGGGGTAGGGAATATATGACTGTTTTGGCTTTGTCAGTGGACAGCATGATGATTAGTTAGAGCCTTTTTTTTTTTTAATTTGCTGAAACAAGATGCTTTCTTTAACATTAAGCTCTAATGGAAATATTTTATTATCTTCAAAATAATTACATTTCTGTAGCTATACAGTTATGGTAAATTTATCTTATTTAAAGTTTTATTTTCTTTCCTTTGACATTTTTCTTTTCAAAAAGCCAAATTGGTGATATTTTGGTTATAAAGTTATCATGGACTTCTTTCTGACTGAAAAACAGTTTCTCAAAGTGAGAGAAATATTAGCCCATTTAATTTTCTGTGAAGATTACTTTGTCTTTTTAAATATATGTATAGTTCTTTACTAAAGGAATATCCCCCTTCTTCAATGTATTTCATACGGTTAGCCCCTCTCTTTATAGAAGTGCTCTTATGGGGCCTGATACTACCCAAACAAATGCCACTCTTTGAGAGATTTTTCTTTGTCTGACAGATTGTTCTTGGCCAGTTAAAGCCTCTAGCCTTTATATGTAAAACTGGGCAATGCAACTGAGTTATTGTTTAACACTTTGAATTCAGACACCAGTACTATGTTTCAATCAGAAGAGAAGGATTGGTTTTTAGATATGTGTTCAAAAAAAGTTGGTTGATTACACTTTCCTGAGCTATCAGGACCGTAAGTGAATGGTTATCCTCAATGCGTCTGAGCAGTTTGGTTGCTGCATGCCTTGTCTACTTTATTAAGAATCAGAACTCCCTCCAGTTGGCCCCATAAGAAGAAGAACCCCAAATTCCTGGTACTATGGTGATTGATGATGGAAATGTTCTTCTTTTCTTGACCTTAGTAAGAAGCCGCTTAAGATACGCATGTGTTCTGGGGCGCCTGGGTGGCTCAGATGGTTGAGCGTCTGCCTTCGGCTCGGGTCATGATCCCAGGATCCTGGGGTCGAGCCCCACATCGGGCTCCTGGCTCGGCGGGGAGCCTGCTTCTCCCTCTCCCTCTGCTTCTCCCCCTGCTCGTGCTCTCTCTCTCTCTATGTCTCGAATGAGTAAATAAAATCTTAAAAAAAAAAAAAGATACGCATGTGTTCTTTTGTTCATTATCTTATGCCAAAGCTCGCTTGGAGTAGTGACGGATCATCCTTTTCTTTTTTTGGGTAGTAGAAAAATGAAAATTTCCATTAAATCTAATTGTGAATTTCTGTCTCTCTGTAAGATCTACTTATTTAGAAAAAAAGAACAAGCTTCAGCTCTGTGACTAGATTTTTTAAAAAATCAAGCAAATTCAGGAATATATTTAATCAGCCTATTTTTAGCAAAACTATTTTAAGATGGAAACTTGGTTTCCATCTTGGTTCCATAGACTGGTTATCTATTGCTATATAACAAATCATCCTACCAAACAGAGGTATGTGCTCATTTGCTTTCCTCATTTGTATATCTCATCATCATGGAGGTGACGGTGGTTGGTGCTTGGCTTGTTCTTATCTCATGGACATTTAGTCAGATCATAGCAGAAACTGGTGTTGCTTCACAGACTTTTTCACTTACTTGTCTGGCAGTTGATGATGGCTGTTGATTAGGGATTTGGCTGGAGTTTTGGGCTGGAATGTCTACATACAACCTGTACATATGGCTGGTACTTATTCTCAGCCAGTGACTAGATTCCAACAGTAAGCATAGAGAAATAAAGAGAAACAGAGAGACAAAGAGACAGAGACAGAGAAAGAGTGATACAGAAACACAGAGATAGGCAGACCCTCTATTACCTTTTATGACCTAACTTTGGGAGTCACATAACTTCATTTCCATCAGTTCTATTGGTTATGACTGTCACAAAGTTTCACCCCTCTCAAAGGGAAGAAGACATAGACTCCACCTCTTGTCAGAAAAAGGCGAGGGCACATTATGAAATGAGCAAGTGGATTATTATTAAGGTCACTTTAGGGAAATATAATCTGCCACAGTGGCTCCCTAAGGATCACCGAATGAATCCCTAGTGATATTAGATAACTTTTATTAAATACTTACCATGTGCTCTGCAATGTTCTACATGATTTACACATATTATCATTCAGATCTCACCATATCCATTTATTTAACTTGAATGCAATTGTTTTTCCCCATTTTTAAAGGTTAAAAAACAAAGCTAAACTATTTAATATCCCATGGTTTGAACTGAAGATATGGATGTTAGGCTCTTAACTTTTATCCTATACTGCTTTCCACTAGACAACAGAAATAAATAGATTGGGACAAGTTTAATATCTTACTTTAGAAGATCTACTATTTAGTCCTATGAGCTTGATTTGCATATTTACATCTGTGAAACATAGAGATTTATGTCTAAATATGTGAATAGAGATAATAGGCTCCTAGGGTGGTCATCAAGGTTAATTATAACATACATTATAAAAGTGCCCAGCACAGTGCTGATCACATAATTATTACCTAAAATAGAAGGTTTGAACATGTTATTTCATCAATTTTATTTTTTTCACATTTAGTTCTTTTTTTAAAATGTTTTTATTTTCATTCTAATTCATTTGCTATAGATCTATGGATAGTGCTAAACACCATCCTATTCAAGGCCTCCTATTCAGCCCCACTAATTGAATTACACTAGTATTGGTAGGTATTATAAATGACAATATGAACATTTAAATTTCTAACAAATGAAATTATTTTATTTTTTAAGCACCAAACTGTAGTATATTGTTTTATAATCTGATATTGTTCCAGTAAGGATATGGACTCATAAGTGCACAGACATTTTTTGTCCTTTTAAATAAATATATTAAATATTTAATATGTAACATATATAATATATAATCATATACAATTACGTATATCATACATATATATGGACACACACATGTATAAATGGTTTCTTCTCTGACCTTCTTTTAATTCTTGGGGCATATGCTTAAGGACATACAGCATATAGCTTACAGTTCTTTGGCAGATACTGAGTGACTTAAGATGAAATTTTTCTTTCTTTTCCTTTTACTTAGATTTTGTTTTCTCTTGTGTAATTAGAATGTTGTATGTTCAATAAGTGTTTGTCGGTTGATCAAAGGATTTTAGGTTTGAGATTAAGTTTAAAGAAGGATTATCTCTTAGTTGTCTCTAGCTAACTATCATTTTAGGAAAGCTTGAAAATAATCAAGCGCCACTTAAGACTCTAATTTTGATCTGATGCTAATATAAACCTTATAAAGACTTTTTAGATCTTTTGACATTATAGAATTAGGTTGCAGTACATCTTGTCTTGGCAAGAACCCAAAAATGTAGCAACTGTTCCAATGTCTTATAAAATTATTGAAGTTAATTTAAAATTTGGTTATATAAATGAAGGAAAGGTCAGAACACATACATGGCATATATTTTGTTACCCAAAACCTGAATCTTGAAGTTACTACTTTTTCATTTTTTATAGTCTCTTTTATCAGAATTTTTATCTCTTTTCTCTTGATGTAAATGCTGTAAAACAATGAATGTTCCCTTTATGCTGTGCTATTATAACCTAGAAATAATATACTAAGTACTTTAATTCAGATAAAGCTTGACAAGCGCTGTAACTAAGATAGAAGCTGAGTTATTTTTCCCCAACAATATTCTTTGTAGGCAAATCTATGAAAGATTTAGATGTGACCATTTATTTTTGAAAATGCACATCAAGGGTCGCCTCTGTGGCTCAGTCAGTTAAGTGTCTGCCTTCAGCTTAGGTCATGATATCAGGGTCCTGGGATCAAGCCCCCATCCAGCTCCCTGCTTAGTGGGGAGTCTGCTTCTCCCTCTCTCTCTGCTCCTCCCCCTTGCTCATGCTTGCTCTCTCAAATAAATAAATAAAAAATCTTAAAAAATGAAATAAGGATGGCATGATCAGTTTTGTGTCAAGAGTGTTTGTTCTGGGGACCCCTGGGTGGCTCAGTCGGTTAAGTATCTGCCTTCGGCTCAGGTCATGATCTCGGGATCCTGGGATTGAACCCCACATCAGGCTCCCTGCTTAGCAGGAAGCCTGCCTCTCCCTCTGCCTGCAGCTACCCCTGCTTGTGCTCTCTCTCTCTCTCTCTCATTCTCTTTCTCAAGTAAACAAATAAAATCTTAAAAAAAAAAAGAAAATACCGGTCAATAATCTTAATGAACATATTTTTTCTTTTGGCAAATGTAAGTGTTTGTTTCTAATTTTTTAGAGGGAAATATTTAAGCATTATTTTTTTTTTTGGAAAGTAGCAGCCAATTTCCATAGCTTATTGCAGGCACTGTTATCAATAAACTGATGATGACACATAAATGTACTTGAATTTGTAAGCAGCTCAGTATGATATTCATTACCAGTCCCTAAAATGCAAGACAACTGCATTTATTGTAGCACCATTTCAAATTGTCTAATTGTAGAAAGCGAAGTCCTTACTATTGGAAGTTGTCATAAAATAAATTACATGAGAAAATATGTTAGGAAAATGTGATGAGATTTAAAAATAAAATATTGATTTCTAAATCTGAGTCATGAATTTACACTTCAGGTATGTTCCTCTATCTACTTTATGTAGTTGGTCAAATATCCAACTTTCAAAGAGGTCATTCTTTTCTTTTGACAGACAGTGATTACCTGGATAGCTTGCTCTCACTAATGGTATCAAATAGCCACATGGAAAGGACATTTTGAGATCTACTTTTGACTATTACCAGAATTTGCTACAAGATTTTAGACACTTACTCCTAGCTACTGAAGGTCTTGAAACAAGAAAAACTGAGAGCTACCATAACTATTAGTCACAGAAAAATTCAAGCACAATAATGTCTTTGTTGTTGTGAAGATCAGAATTAAGTTTACTTTTCACAAGAGGAACGGTCACTTGACCTTTTCTTCAGTGACTAACAGCTATTGAGTTTCCTCTTGTTACTCTCAGTGCAAGCATTGCAGGGGAGATAAGAGCAGAGAGGTCTTGAAATAATTGTAATCACTCATCTGTGGTGAACATTTTAAAATGCAGGTTGGATTTGCTGATTTCAGAGTAATAACATTTACAGAAGTAGTATTTTGACTTGAAAAAGAAAGAACACAAAAGCAGTAAGAATGTATAGCATGATTCATGGGACCAGGTTTCTAGGCTACCATTCAGTATTACCCCGGTAGGAGTTCTAATTCCCTATGTAGGCTACCCAACTTCATTCAAGTGGAAATTGAGTGTCAATATTGTTAAAGAAAACCACATACTTCTTATGAACAGAGGTCATGTTTTAGTCAACTTCTTATCTCCAGTGTGTGACACAAGATTTCTGAACCAACTCAGACTCTCTAAAACAATTCTCTACATGAGAGAACATGTCCTTAGTTTTATGAAGCCATGCCCAATAGCATGTGCCAGAGAACTCAGGTATCTTAAGATATCCTATAGTGGACGTTTAGAATGCATATCTCCCTATAAATGGTTCCCAGGTGTTCTGTAGCAAAGAAACCTTGATTTTGCTATGCTCTCCAAACTGATATGTTATGAGAATCTTTCATTTCTTCTATAAGTACACTTTGAAGTCATGTAGAACTAACGATTAACATGTCCCACTTTGGGAAAGTAGTATTTCTTGTTTTGGTGAGTATCTTATTTCCCCCCATTCCTTAAGTTTCCTTTCCAAGTTTTTATCAATAGTGCTTTGTTTGCCCAAATATTCTATTTTAGAGTCAGAGGCTTCAGTAGGGTAAAGCTTAATTCTTTATGTATGTTCTTAATATGGAAATAGTGGTTTAAAAATTACCTTGGACCACCCCAGACAGTACTGATTCAGAGCCTCAGTCCCCTCCCTGCTTCCTCTTCACAGTATTTAACCCTTACTTCTTAGCTCTCCCCAGTACTACAACTTCCCATTGCTCATTTTATGTCTTTGCTGCATTACTTCCTTGACCATCTGGAGCACAACTCCCTTCTCTCTCCTCTAGATTCTAGGGAAGCAACCAAGACAGAATGCAAATAAATATGAAAAATAGTGAGATGTGTGAGTTAAAAAAATTTTTTTTCTATAATCCCATAAACCAACATTAAGTGCACAAATAATATAAGGTCTTTTAGGGGAAAATATCTGTGGAAATGACACAAATGTGACAGCAACTATAACTGAGAATAATGCTGAATCCATAAAATGTTGTCTCATAAAATGTTGAGTATATGATAATGTATATGTAAATTATGAAAGTAAAATTTACACTAAAACATTGTTTACAAGTTACTGTGTAGAAATAGATTTTATACTCAAACTATGGTATGGAGATTAACTATTCAGAGAATTAATAGAGTTTTAATAGGGATCTTATTATTTTAATTTATCTAGGAGGAAAATATTCATAGCTTACCTTTCAATTTTCTGAAGCATGGATCTTAATCATTTCTGATTAAATTCAAGTTGCAACTTTATGAAGTCTAACTCAGAATATATCATTTAGGCATGGAAATTTGAGATGCCACTGTCCCTCTAGTTATATAGATTTTTCATTAATAAGAACAATGACTAATGAAACTAATTTTAATTTATATAACACCTTTTAGTCAAAAATTAAAAATGTTTAATTTTCTAGTAAAGTTTCAGTTGCATTTTATGCATGCAAGAAAAACCATTTCCACTTAGAACAGTTTTGTGTCTCTACAGAACACCTATGCAGTTAATGAGTATTTATTTTGTGCTCACAGTACATCTACAGCATTAACTGCCCAAAGATCTATGTTTTAAATAGCTATAACTCCTGCTGAGTCCAAATAAACAACTAATTAGATAAGAAGGATTATGAGATTATGATGATAGATGAGGAGGAGGAGGAGGGCAGGAAGGAGGAGGAAGGGGAGGGGGAAAAAGGAGGAGAGAGCAGGAGGGAGCAGGAGGGAGGAGGGAAGAAGAGGCAGGGGAGGCAAAGGAGGAGGAACAAAGTAGCCATACTTTCTTGAGGCTTTGCTTTCTGTCTGGTATATCGTTCATGTACTTTGCAGATAATCCTTTAAACAACCAAAGGAGTTAAGCATTAATCATCTATTTTCTGGGTAGGAGATTCATGTTTAGGCAGGTTAAATAAACTTCCAAAGCATATATATCTAGTAATTTGCATAATTGTGTTTCAACTTTTGTGGCCATACAATTGTTAGGAGTCCTGAGAGGCAAGAACAGAGAGAAAGATGCTCAGGAGACCAACAGATATTTAAAAAAAAATAGGGAGTATCCATTTCCTTTTTTTTTTTTTTTTTAGTTTTTGATGTGGTGTTCCATGATTCATTGTTTGCGTATAACACCCAGTGCTTCATTCAATACATTTGTAGTATCATATAAAATCAATCAGCTGGAGGATTTACCTGATCTAAAAGAATATCTAGTTCTAGGGCATAGATAGGATCAATGGACATTTTCTCTCTGGTGGTTGTGGAAACAGTACAATTACCTCTAATTAAGTGAGCTGATGACAATAAATTTTATAACCTTGCTACTTCGCTCTGGAGGTGATCAAGAGACTTGCCATAACAACATTTCTCTAGCAGAAGATAGGCAGAATATGCAAAATGGCACCACGGCTGTGCTGGAGAAGAGAAGAGATGGGGTGTAGGGGGACAGAGAATGGTTATGCTTCAAAAATGGAAAGTTTAAAAGTTGATACAAATTTCTGCCTCCAAACTAGGGCTTCCATTTTCACAGCCTGAGGCAATTTAGTCTCCACTGTCCCTTTATACTTTATAAATGGTTTTGCCTGATACCTTTCAAAAATCCAAGGGTATTCACTCTTGGGGAGGGAGTTATTCAAAGAAAGTCTTCTTTAATGTCATGCTTATTTCTTCTTGAGGTCACTGGTTTGAGGATAATAGTTTCCTTTTGATTATGAAACCTGAGTGGTTTTCACATTTATATTCTGCCTTGAATAAGAATTTGGCCACAGCTGAAAAGGCTAGTGTTTTTGAGACAGGTTTAATTTTCTTCTCATGTTAAAGTGTTAATTTTTTATGTTTATTACTTGTTTACTTTGTGTATTACAAAAATTCCTCTTGGCTGTGGAGATTTGATCATACGATATATTTTACTAGTGAGATCTGATATTCTATAATATCACAGACCTGTGTTTACTGCTTCAGTACGAGTTGTGTTTACTGCTTCGGTGCGAGTTCTCATCAATATCCTCCCACCTGTAAAACTGCAGTAGCTCTACTTAACTGGTTTCTAACCAACGCTCTCTGCTTTCTTTCCTGTAAGATCTACCCTTCACTGCTACCACAGTTTCTTTCAGAAATCCCACAAGATACATATATATCTAAATATATATATACACACACACACACACACACACACACACATCTTTTCTCCATCAATGAATATATGTATAGTATTAGTAACAGTAATAAATACAAATGTATTGAATGGAGGACTGGGTGTTACACGCAAACAATGAATCATGGAACACTGTATCAAAAACTAAAAAAAAAAAAAAAAAAAGGAAATGGATACTCTCTATTTTTTTTAAATTTTTGTTGGTCTCCTGAGCATCTTTCTCTCTGTTCTTGCCTCTCAAATCTTCTAACAATTGTATGGCCACAAAAGTGGTTAAAAGAATAACGTAAGGTTGAAACACAATTATGCAAATTACTAGATATATGCGCTTTGGAAGTTTATTTAACCTGTCTAAACATGAATCTCCTACCCAGAAAATAGATGATTAATGCTTAACTCCTTTGGTTGTTTATGATACTACAGAGAAAGTATGTTATAATCAACAACACAAGATAAATTTGGATTCAGTTCCTGTCTCCAACGTTGAAGTAAAGCTATATTATATACTATAGTATACATACTATCTCCCTTGATCTAGCAGAGTGCCTGGCACATAGTAGGGACTCATATAAATATATAATGTTGTTTGAATAAATGAATACTGATCTAATGGTTGATCCCTCTAAATCACAGTATACTAATCTGCTATGAGAGCTGATTGATTATACATAAACATATCTAAAACGAGGCTTGGTACTGCTCTAGTCTCATGTCTTATTAAGCCTAGTATAGTCAAATAGCTTCAATATTTTAGCCTACCATTATTTGCTGAGATGAAATTTTATATAGAAGTTTAAAGAAATCAAAAAAATGAAAAACAGCACTTGTGTTATTGAAAAGAGGTTAGAGGACCAAAAATGAGTCTATTCCTTGTCCTAATTTCTCCACAACCAGACATAGGATTCTGAAAAAAATATATAATTTTAAAGCTAATGGTAGAACAATATTCTAATTGATCATATTCTTTTTACTCTGTCTCATATTTTCAGATTTTCTCCTTCACAGATCATAGTCCTAAATTCAGAGTCTCTTTTCCCTTACATTGGCTTCTTTAGCCTTATACTTTAGTGCAGATATGAAAACAGCCTTGCTGTTTAAATACACTTCTAACAAGGTGGGTCCATTGGCCAATGAGAAATATAGCCATGGTTTCATTCACCGTTAGTTATGATAAATATCTGACTTCTTGTCAATTTACCTTCATAGATAATCAGTTTCACAGTTTTATTGTAGTATACTTGATATGCAAAACAATGCCCCTACTTAAAGCATACAGTCATATAAATGTTAGCATACATATTTATCTATGAACCCTGATAATGAATGTATACATCACCCCCAAAAGTTTTGTTGTATGCCTTTATAATCTCCCTACCTCCCAAACCATACTACCCAGGCAAACACTGATCTGCCTTTTGTCACCATAATGTAGTTACATTTTCTAGAATTTTATATGAATAAGATCATGCAGTATGTATTACATTTTTATATCTTCTTCTGCTTATCATTATTATTTTGAGATTTACTTCTGTTGTGTGTATAAATAGTCTGTTACTTTTTATTGTTGAGTAGCAGTCCATTGTATGGCACACTACAGTTTGTACATCTTTTATTAAAGTTATCTCTGAGCATTTCATTTTTTGATTATTTCTTTAATGATATTCTTTTGCAATTTCAATCCTCATTGTTCATTGCTAATATATAGAAATAAAATTAATTTTTGTATATTGTTCTTATATTCTGAAATCTTTCTAAATTCCTTATTATATCTAATGTTCTTGCAAATTCTTTAGGTGACAAGTGATCATATTATTTGCACACGAATTTGGTTTTATATCTTCCCTTTCCATCTGTGCACCTTTTATTTTCTCTTCCCTTATTACTTTGTCTGGGAACACCAGTACAGTATTAAATAGCAGTAGTGAGAGCAGACATCCTTTCCTTGTTCCTGATCTTACAGTGTGAGTATTTAGTCTTTCTTCATTAAGCAATACTATTAACTGAAGTTTATCATAGACTTTTTTTTAATGATGTTGAGGAAGTTTCTCTTGGTTTCTATTATGCTGAGAGTTTTTATCATGAATGGCTTTGGAATTTCAGTTAAATATAGTTTTAATGCATCTTTTGAGACAATCATTTTTTTTTTTCTTTTTTGTCTACCATATGGTGGATTATATTAGTAGATTTTTGCATTCTGGACCTACTTTAAATTCTTAACACAAACCTGCTAGGACATGTTGTATTATTTTTTTTATTTGATTTACAGATTGCTATAGAATTCCTAAAATTGTCTTACCAATTTTACATCTATGCTCATTAAGAATGGAGATCCGGGGGCGCCGGGGTGGCTCAGTTGGTGAGGCATCTGCCTTTGGCTCGGGTCATGATCTTGGAGTCCTGGGATCGAGCCCCACACTGGGCTCCCTACTTGGTGGGGAATCTGCTTCTCCTTCTTCCTCTACCCTTCTGTCACTCCCTGTCTCTCTCTCAAATAAATAAATAAAATTTAAAAAAAAAAGAATGTAGGTCCATAGTTTACCTTTCTTGTGATGTAAAGAAGTTTATTTCTTATTTTTTTAAGCTTTTATTTTTGAGAGAGAGAGAGAGCACACGCATGAGTGTGCGCATCCACATGAGCGGGAGGAGAGGCAGATGGAGAGGGAGAGGCCAACTTCACACTGAGCAGGGAGCCTGATGCGGGACTTAATTCCAGGACCCCGAGATCATGACCTGAGCCAAAGGCAGATGCCTAACCGACTGAGCCACCCAGGCGCCCCTAAAGAAGTTTATTTCTTACCTGTTTAACACCATAGGTAATATTTTATAATGCACTCTTCAGTACCAGCTTATAGTGTCCTTTTCTGGACTTTACACATTTGTTCTCACAGTCCTGCCCTGAAGGTCTTATTTGTGTAATGTTTTAACTGTTGCCTTCTATATTCTCAGGACTCAAAAGTCATCCTATTTCTTATGGACTCACACCACTAAACTCTCAGCAATGCTAATACATAATAAGATGTTCAAGCCATTATGACTATTCTGCTATAACAGCTGTGCTTGATCCTATTATACCTGATGCATTTTATTTTTTACATATATCTTGTAATTCCCTTTTCACTATCTGAAATGAAACATAACTACATGAATAGAATGGTGCAATGATAATGTAAAGGAGACATAAAGAGGAAATATTTGATAATGAAACAATTACATTTATTTTGTTTTATTAACAATTGGAAACTACTATGAAACCCTAATGAAATAATCAGATGTTTGCACCTATATACAGAATATCTTTAATAGGCCAGCTACAAATTCAGATTTATTATATTGTAACTGAAACATCCTGAGTAGAATTCCCATGTAGGTAACACGATTATGCCTCAAGGAAAAGAAATTTTGGTTTTAAAAAAAAATCTTTCTATGTTTAATCTTTCCTTAATTTAGGCAGAGATTACTTTCTTAGAAATTCAGTGTATACTTAAAATGTGCAAACGTGTTCTATGTTTAAATTCCAAAAAGTATTAAAGTTTAGGCTCGGGTAACTATGTATTTTCTTCCTCTTGGTACTGGACGTTCCAAAAAATAGGATGTGGTAGGTTTCTTTGTTGTGCAGGACTGTCCTAGCCCTCCTTACTGAGAGCATTTCATTTTTTGATTATTTTTTAATGATATTATTTTGCAATTTCAATCCTCATTGTTCGTTGCCCCTTTGCCCTAAATCATTCTGACAAAACACATGGTCATCCAGGTTGTCAAAATTCTCTCTAGAAGGAGACACTGCTTCAGTGGATATTCACTGGAATAAGGTTTAAATTAAAAGGACATTTGAACCTGCATTACTGGGTTATCCCATTTTGATCATTTCTTCAAAGCTCACAATTAACAAATTGAGTTTTAAGTATATTTCTAGACATAATGTAGTTTGCTGTATATTGTTATACACTACTTTGATTAGATTTTATTTTATATCTACATATTAATCCCATGATTATTAAGTGCACTAGCCTCTTTGTGTATCCTGATGAGGTTTTATAAATTTAAAGAAATGTACCTGCTTTTGATATTTAACATTAAAACAACTGTGTCTCATGTGAAGTCATACAACATTACATGCAGAACCAGTTGTTTTCTATTTGAGAATCAGACACCAGATTTTAGAAATAGCCCAAAGTACTAGGCTCCTTCTCTATAACTAATAGGCAACAATGTTATAAATGCATACTTAAAAACATATTTTTAAAATCGATCTTTTTTTCAATAAGCTCTCATAAACTCTTCAGAAATGGCAATATGACTGTCATTGGCTCTCTTCTGGATCTTTTTGGTTAATTTTATACAGTTGAATGGTCTAGGCATTTGTTAGAAGTTGATGACAGATTCAAAACAAAATTAACATTTAAATATTAAAATATTGTACATAGTTATTGAATTGTGCCATATACTAAAATAAAAATATATTTAAAGTATTTTTAACTAAAACTTGAAGGCTTATGAAATAGAGGCATTAAATAAATTTGAGAGCTGTTATAGTTGAGCTGAACATGTGGTAATAGATTTTCAGTATAACTTGAATGCCTGAAGCTTCCAAGTGCTAGATTTTGCAGGCAAGTCTACCTTGTAGGAAAAATAGTCACTAACATATGTTGTGTATATTTTTCAAAGTGAAGTTCTAAAGGGAAACCTAATAGACTGCAAATATAATAGAGATTGGGAAAATGAAATTTTGAAAACTGTGGTAGTCAAGTATGCAAATTATATCCACCCGTTGAACAAACCCTTGAGATACTACGGAATTGGTGGAGAAGAGTGAATGATTATTTTCCAAGCATTCCTGTCAGAAGTCATATATTTAAGCCTAACTGTGAATATAGGAACCTCTTCTAAACATTCTTATTAGGCCATAATCTTCCCTTGGTCTGAATGATTTAGCAAGCCCAAAAGATAGACCAAGAACTAGAATAAAGTCAGACCCATTTGTTTCATTAAATCTGCACCAAACTTGAGCCAGTTGATTCTCTCAAATGGCCTTGGCAATGGCTTAACTTCCTGGGATTTTTTTGTAGGGTGCAGACGTATCTCTATCTTGCAGAAAGACAGAGGTTAGGGCACAAAATGGGCAGTGGAATGAAGCCTTGCCCTGTTATAAAAATGACTTTCAGGGATGCCTGGGTGCCTCATTCAGTTGAGTTAGGACTCTTTGTTTCGGCTAAGGTCATGATATCAGGGTTCTAGTCTGCGTCTGGCTCCTCGCTCAGCATGCTGGCTTGAGAGATTCTCTCCCTCTCCTCCCCCTCGGCCCCTCTTCATGCTCATGTTTGCCCTCTCTCTAAAATAAATAAATAAATAGATAAAATAAAATATTTCAAAAAATGATTTTCAGGGCACTATTAGTGGTAAGGAAGCTATTATGTTATTTAGTGGAAACTCATGTTAAAACCACAATGCTCCTTTTCTAGTTTCAGGCAGGCTAGTTATTGGAGCCACTATGGTTGAGAACAAATATAGACCCTGAGAGTCTGGAACGCACTAGAATAATATCAAAAGTATATGTCAGTCGACCAACATAAGGATTAACCCACTTATCTTCTAAGTAGTCTTACCATGGGGCATTTTTATATGAAAATTTCAAGAGCAATTTAGCTCATTAATTACTTAAGCATGAATATATTGTTGGGATACATTTGCTCTTATGTAATCTATAAAGTGAAGTCACCTATGGATAAGAGAGTTTAATGACAATTGATTTTTCTCACATGTAAGACATGTTGTGAAACTCTCACAGCTCATGAGTGTTGACTACCAGACCAGCTGGTGTTTGACTCATTTGGCAGTTCTTTTTTGTGCCTGCATTTGTTTTCCTGCAGAAGTCCAGAAATAGGCTTAAAAGTGATATCACCAAGTAGCTCCTAATTTTAGATTTTTCCACATGTGCTGGTTAATGGAACCTTCCTGGTTCCACCCACTGTGACATGAGCAGCAAGATGTACTCTTTAATGCACTGAATCTTTCTGGTGCACAACCTAGGGATTTTTGTTAGGAAATGGAACACAGTGATAATTGTTTATAAGTAGTCCTAGTACATTTTGGCTCACCTAAATTATTTCACACTGGGTTTAACATGGTCTTTTACATTGCATTGTTTAACTAAGGTCATGGACGTTCAGAGGCTTTTTAGAAGAAAAGTGCAATCCATTAAGGTAAAATCCTTCACTAATAATCCCAATTAAGTAAATTCATACTGGCAATATTTAAGATTCTTACTAATAAAGTAATACATGTTCATTTTTTAAGTAATTTTAGAGCATATAGGAGGGAAAAAGCAAGGGATAGAAAATTAAAATCACTGATTGTCTCAATATGAAAGATTATTTTTAAATATTGAATAGTGATCAATTCTAAATGTTTCTATACATACATATTTATATCTATATATTTTCACTTGCATAATAATGTATGTTGTCTGAAGTTATTTTTAATGATCTACCTGTAACTATCATAACCTTGTTTTCATAAATTAGAAAAACATATCAAAAATCTTATATCATGAAAATTTCAGACTTTCAGTAGTGAGTTTCTTGACCTCCCAAACTGTATTTAGAAATCTGTTGTGATAATTAAAATCTATTTCAGTTTGACTCTTCTTATTGCTGAGATAAACAATTAGTATTTATTCTCCATGGACTGCAACTTGATCCAAGAAGTAGAATAGAAGATTTTGATCATTTATTTATTTAAACAAAGTTAAGGACATTTTAAAATACTCATCAAAATATTCAGAAGAGCTATTACTTAACAACAGTTATAGGTTTGCAATTCAGTAGTGTATTTCCAGCAAGTTACTTGTCTTCACTTAAATTTCTTGAATGATTGTGTAAAATGTTAACCGTTCTTTGTTTAATTTTTTTGTTGTTAAATTTTTAACTAGTTTGATAACTCCATATTCTAATCTTAGATGTAAATATAAACAGTTCCTGCCTTGTAAGGATTTAATTCTCCAGATCAATGAGCTAAAAATAAGATTACATGTTAGATACAATCTGGAAGGTGGGAGAAATATATATGTCAAGAAAAAAAATCAAAGCTTAGATTTTGGCTGGTTTCAGGATCTGCAAATGCTATCCGAGTATTCCCATACTATGTGTTCCCTACATGTGTTCTTTACATGTCCTTTTTTAAAAATGGTTGTGTAAAAGATTATTTTTCTAAGATTAAGGGGTATCTTCATATATTTTAGAGTTAATACCTTTTCTCAGTAGAAACATGTATTGTCTCTAACAAACACATGCATAGCCAGATGTTATTCAACACATTTAGAAGCTAACGTTTGGTACTTTACTAGCAAGACATATCCCGTGGCAGAGATTCAGTGAAGATTCCTAGCATAAAAAGCTTCAACTTCGTATGCAATCTTTTTCCTCAAGGCAGTTCCTCTTCCTTAGATAATGATGCATCTTTCCATCCAGTTTCTATCTGTTATGATTATTATAAAATAATTCAGCATTATATCCACTTTTAATTTTATTTTTGTATTTTTAAATATTGAGAACCTTCTGTATCTCAGAGCTACACTGGGATACAGTGATTAGCAAGATACAAAAGATGATTATACTATAATAGTTTTACTATGTTGTTACACACTGACCTCTAGATTTCAAATATTTGGTGCAGGTGGTATTGGAACGTACCTCACAATAAAAGGGTCCTGGGTGGGACATTGCAGTTATGTTTGTTCATTAGATGCCGGTTTCAACTCAGGTCCAGTCCACTTCAACAACCTTAACATACATGTATGTACCCAGAATTTTGATCATATAGACCATCATTTTTGCTCACTCTATATCAGTTCTTCTCAAAGGGAAATTCCTGCAGCATCAACATCAACTGATGATTTGCTAAAAATCCAAATTTGGGGACCCCACTTTAGACCTCTCTTATCACCTTGGGGTGGGGCCAAGTAATTTCTGTGTTAACAACCTTCCAAGACAAATGAGTCTCCTGTGTACTAATGTTTGAGAACTACTGGTTCAGAGTAAATATTAATGTTATCTTCATCACAATGTATAATGGATTACAGTGGTTATTTCATAATTCTCTAATAATTAAATTTTGAGGCTCTAGAACACTTTCATTCTGACAAAGAAATCATATTGCCATCTTCATTATTTTTGCTGCATTAATAATGATTTTATTCACAAAATCATGTGATATTAACCAGTATTTATTATTTGGCAGAGAGAAAGTATTAAATTCACTTCCATCAAGTTTACCTTTAATAATATAAACATTTTAAGCAGCAAGACACCTTCTGTCTTCACTGGTATTATAATTGACTTCTAAGTATAAGATGACAATGTACAAATGGATCTATTGTAATGCCTGGTATAAACACTGAGTTCATTCTTTGTAAGACAAATGGTTAGACTGATTTAGTAGTTTGATAATTAAGTCCCTACTAAGAGCAAGTTTGTATGGAGGAGACTGTAAAGTTGAATGCTATAGCATTATCTGTATCTTCAAGAACTTAGACTTTAATAGCAGATATGAAATATACATGTTTACTCTATAATGTGAGGCAATATGTGATACACTTGATAAGGGAAGTATATAAATATAAATGTATATACTATTTGACAAATGGAAGAGAAACCTCTGATCCTGACCTTCTGAGATGCTTTATGTTGAAGAGGGCATTTGAATTAAGGCCTTTAAGCTTAAGCAGTTTATTACATTTTAAGTAGCATAACAGAGTAGAGAAGGATGTTCAGGAAAAGGAAAGCACATGAGCAAAGGAATGGAGGGAAGAAAGCCTAGCACTCTGTGTTTCTGGAGTATCAAAGAATGAGGCTCATTGGAAACCAAAGGATGTGCCTAAAATACTTGTATATATGCCTCAAAACATAACATAAGTAATCCAGTAGAAACTTATAGACTACGGAGAGTTTTAAGAAGGAACATAAGTGAGACAATTAAACGTATAAACACACACACACATCAATTTTTCTTTTATATAGAATGGATTGGAAGAGAAAGAAGTTTGAGGCAGGATGATTAATTAAAAATTGTATTTAATTCTGGTCTAAGGAAGAAGAAATTAGACCCTGAACAAGAGAAGGAAGGGGGTCAGAGCATGGGCCGGGGAGGCAGCATAAACAGAATTATTGGGTAGCCTCTGAAAGTTAAAGCGAAAGGGCACCTGGGTTGCTCAGTCGGTTGAGCATCTGACTCTTGATTTCAGCCCAGGTCATGATCTCAGTGTTGTGAGACTGAGCCCCATGTCAGGGTCCATGTTCAGAGCAGAATCTGCTTGAGATTTTCTCTCTCACTCTGCCCCTGCCCCTCCCCCCACTCGTGTTACTCTCTCCCTCAAAATAAATAAATAAAATCTTTCTTAAAAAAAGTTAAAGCAAATATTCACTGTATTGAAAAATAATGAAGAAAGAATATTTAAATTAATTATAGAAGGGCAATGTTCCTAGAAGGAGAAATGATGAATTTATTTGGGGACAGGCTAATGTGGCTTTGTTACGGGGACTAGCATGTCTAGAGGCAGTTGACAAAATGGAACTGGGGCTCGGGAGAATGGTTGTAGCTAAAGAAGAACATAGTGGAGCTGTCTCTGTGATGTCCATTAATACTATGTGTTCACAAAACTGAATGTCTTTCCAAATGAGTTTTTAGTGATGAATCCATTCCTTTATCCAACAACTCTTTATTAACACATTATTCTAGACACTGCTGATACACAGTGAAGAGAACATTGCCTTCATGGTGCTTACATTCTGGATGGCTATTAAAAATAAAGGGACATTAGAAGAATACATATAGGCATTATTTCAGTGAAGGTAAAATATTTTATTTTTCTGAGACCTCTTTCTAGAGCCACCCATTTTCTGTATGAGACATTGATTCAAATTATGCTCTTATTTAATATTCAAGTATTTTAAAATAGTCCGTGTATAGGTTTTCTACCATACTAATCCCCAGACTGAGTATGACATCATCTGAAATATTATCTTAAGGTTTCCCAGTGTTCTTTCACATTCATGACAGAACTAATAATATCTCTCTACTGAACTGTAGATTTTATGGGTAGCAAAAATCTTTTCGGGAGGTTAAATATAATGAGAAAAAAAATCTGTCCATTTCTTGATAAACTATTGCTCATAACTTGGCTTTCTTGAACAAAAATGTTCATATTTTATTTAATTTGTTTTTTTTAAAAGGAATGAAACCAAAAGGAAAAGAGACAGAGATCTCAAGCTGTTGGGCTTTGAAATTTTGGCAGTTAATTATTGTCTCTGAAAAAAATTGTTGGGTGAGAATTCAAAACATCCGCCTCTTTAGCCCTATTCAGACATTCATAATACTGCCTCAGAGGACACAAAACAGTGTAGGACCCAGCTTATCCTACAGGGAAAACCATTTGAAATATTGGCATGCGAGCAGAGAAAATTCTCCTGACCCCTCTGTACATCCACTCACTTTCATTCTTAGACCTCAATCACTATCATTTCTATGAAACTGAGAGAATTCTCTGAATTGGTATGCAAATGAATGCACCGACAGTAGCCACTCTATTTATTTTCCATGTGCTTTGTAAGCCAGAATTCTGAAAGGCTTCCAGCAATTTAATACATAACATCTTCAATGGATTGAACTAAAAACAGCCAACCAGCCTCACATACACTAGAGTAGTCTGTTGAGACATTGAAATATTCCTGAGGATTGTTATGTTTTAAGTTTGTTAAATGCCACTGAAGAATTTTTTTTCTTAATGGATAAAATGGTAGTGAAGCAGAATGGGATGTTTAAAATATTTGTTTCCATTTATGCTCTTTCAAATCACATAAAATATATGGCACAGTTGACATTTGAGCTGTAAGTTCAAATGGAAAAGTTGGCCCTGTTTTGTGTGAGCTGAATTTCTTATTTAGCAGAGCAATTAAACTGTCTCCCCAGTACAGACTACTCATTGCCTATCAGCCTGTTGTGCTCTTCTGAGAATAATGAAAATTGAAATGGGATACAGATTATGATAATGGAACTAAAAAGGAGAGGAAGCTGAAGGAATTTACTCCTCTCCCCCCCCATTTTCCTTCTCCTAATTCTTAATACCTTAAGAATTACAAAACTCAGGAGATGTGAACATCTTTATTATGTATGCAAAACGCTGCCATCTGCTGGAAGCATACTTTGCAAAGCTTCAGGGCCTGAATATGAGAAAAACCTATTAGTAAAAGTGATGCTTTGTTTTACTACTCCTTTATTCAAGGGGCAGACTTTTCTTTGGTGTCCCAGGAGCTCTGTTTCTAAGAAACTAAAAAGGAAGTGGGACACATCTAGAAAGAGATTTGGTTTCATCCAGTCCCCACTCTCATATTCTCTTTCTACTAATGCTTTAGAGCAGAGTATTATTTCTGGATTAGTGGATGCTCCAGTTATCTCATTAAGAACATTTCTTCATATGATTTGCAAATCAGAACAAATTGAGTAACTATTAATGGCTAACCAAAAGTAACTCATTAGACAAGCATTTATTAAGTACTTACTGTTTGTCAGGTGATTTGCCTAAAGGCTTAGGATATAAAGAAGGAAACACGTAGACACACACATGCATGCCTAAATGTACACACCTGTGTGTGCAGCCCTTCACACACATATATACAGATACACACGCCTTCACACAGACACTCCAGTTCTACTCTCCAAAAACTATTACCTAGTTTAGCAGAGAATATATAATAATTACCTGACATTTACAACCAGTGTGATAAGAGGAAGCCATTTGATATTTTGCTTAGATTTTTTTTTTAGGTAATTGAATTTTTGTTTCTTTTTCTTCCTTATTCAACCTCTAGTTTACCCTTCCATGAACCCTCCCATTTTTTTTTTCTTTCTTTTCTGTGTGTTTCTCTTCTCACAGGCTTTCCCTATTATGCTTACTACCAGTCTTCTTTTGCTTTCTCTTGTGTATCCTTTCTTATCTCAAACTTAATTTTTTTTTCCTTTATCACCTTGGATGAAATCATTCATTTCTAAATCACACTTGTTTTAGGAAATGCAAAATCCAGTTTAGACTCAACTGTTACTTTTGTTTTATAATTTACCAGCATCACGGACTGAAACGTGCCAGATTTAGCTTGTGAAGCTTTGCTATCTCAGGCGGTGTTCTGTCTTTCCTGGGCATTTTGTAAGGCAAAAGACCAGCAACCCCCAAAACCTCATAATCATCCTAAAAAACCAAAAGAACCTCAAGCAGATTAGATCTCTGATTACCTCTCAAGATGTACGACAACCTAGAATTACTAGCATAAATATGTAAAATTAACTTTAACTACTAGAGCCATTCTGGCCTAAACAGTGCCCATCTACAACTGACCCAAATAAGTAACAATAATAGCAAACTGCAAGCTTCTGTTACATTTTGGTACATATGTTGAAAATGGTTTTATATATTCTTGTTTAATTTTAAAACCAAACAAAACAACACATTAAAAAAAAACAACTAGGATGAACCTTTAAAGAACAACAAAAAAACATATTTCAAAACTGAAAATAATTGGGCTTCACTCAATTTTTAGGACATATTAGTAAGATGGAAAAGAGGTTTAAAGCTCAAGGTCCAGAGAACTACAAATACATTTCTCAGATCCCAGTGCTTCATGAAGCTTTATATGAGTAGAATCATGTTATTGTCAGGAAGGAGTTCTCAAGGTTGCACATCGTATTAGGCTGCTAAGGCTGCCATAACAAAGCACTATGTTACTATTTAAGATAGAAACTGAGTATCTTTCATAACAGAGATTTATTGCCCCACAGTTCTGGAGGCTGGAAATCCAAAAAGAGATCAAGTGTTGGTGGAGTTGCTTCCTCTTGAGGGTTGGGAGGGATAATCTTTTCTGTTTTTCCCTCCTAGCTCTGGTGGCTTGCTGGAATCTTTGACATCGCTTGGCTATTGATGTCTCCCCCTGAGCTCTGCCTTTATCTTTACATAGGTAAAGGTGTACCCTCTCGGTGTACGTGCCTGTGTCCAAATTTCTTAAGACATCAATCATACTGGATTAGGGCCTCAGTCAACTTCTACATGACCTCAACTAATTACATCTGCAACAACTCTATTTATAATAAGGTTACATTCTAAGTTACTGGGAGTTAGGACTCTAACATAGGAATTTTAGAGGACACAATTCAAACCATGACACACATAGATCTCCATGTAACCATTTCAAAGTCCAGCATGGTTAACATGGGTAACATTGAAGACTTTACCACTTAACCAGACAGTGAAGGCAGCCAAGGATTTGTGTCTGTAACTGAACACAGTAAATCACACTCCCCTCTTAAGTACTATCTACCAAGTCTTTGAGTATTGCCTTAGTCTATAAATTAAAGACACCAGTATCAAGAGCATAGCAGGGGAATTGAAATGCACTGTTCAGGTATAGAATGGGTTACCAGCCCTGGGGAAACCCCAAATGTACACCAGTAAATTAATTAAAGAATATAAAAGCTTGTAAAGTACAATTAAAAATTATCTTTTTCTTTTTCTGATATCACAGTCATTGCTTAAAACCAGTTGGTACTGATCTCATGTATCCACAAAATATCAAACTTAGTTTTTAGTCCTTGTGAAATGTCAATTACTGAAGAATTATGTAAAAAGAAATGCTTCTGTTAGTGTGTTCACATTCCTATAGTAGTCACTGTTTTGTAATTATAGTTTGAAAATATTCTCATGTTTAGCTACCAATCCCAGCCCTGCTCTTATGCACACACACACATTTTATCTCATGTTGATGAATGTGATTTGGGACATTTTTATCTGTATAATGGAAATAGGGCTGACTCTGGCCGTGTGAATAGTGTAGGGACATTTTTATCTGTATAATGGGAATAGGGCTGACTCTGGCCGTGTGAGTAGCGGTGATCAGCATTTGCAATTTAATACTCTATAGTTGTAGTCTTCATAATAATTTAACAACAAATTTTAGAATTTGTGTTTACTGAGTGAAGTCTTAGGGGAGAATGAAGCATGCTGTAGGTTCTTGGAGCCTTCGAATGCCCTGTTCCTTTTCCTGCACCCTCTCTGTATTCCTGAGATCTGGAATATCTTCTCATCTGCCTCCTTTTACTCAACTTCCCCTTCTGTCACCCCAGCTATATGACTTCTGCCATCCTTCATCTGGGGTGGCAACTAGAAGAGGTCCATGTTCCACTACTGCTCTCTTTTCTCTTCGAGGGTCTAGGCATGGGCAAAGGGCTGGGAGGAGTTAAGCATGTTTTGCATGGTGTTTCAAAGGAGAGTGAGGCTGTGGACATCACACCTTAGGCTGGTAGCAATCCTGCTCATTTAGCAAGCAATTTAGCAGGGTCCTCTCAGCCACCTTCATCCAGGTACTGAGTGCACTCCAGTACAAAGGTTGCAACCTTGCAATCCCTTTGGAGTCATCAATCTTCCATGCATTGTGGGGGTAAGCCAATGGGAAGGAGACATTGATTTCCCTACCCTAACTGGAGCCCTACATTTTCCTTTTGCCCAAGCCCACAGATTATGTAGCAGGCCAGGAGTGGAAATGATTCAACACTTAAGCTGTGGTAGGAATTAAATAAGATCCATGTACAATACCTAGCATAATGCCTGGCATAGAAGAGGCTCTCAGTAAAGTTATTGTTCTTCCCAATGTCCCATTCCTTTTTTTATTTGCTTCTATTAACTACATTAGCCATATCTCTATTAAATGGGCATAAATCTATTATTTCAATCCACTCAAATTCACTCCCATGTGTTATTTAGATTGAAAACTATGAATATTAGCTCTTAAAAGGTTCTTTAAGTTATTTATTGAATTTAGTTAATACTTAAGAAATGTTCTCACCATGGAGACATTTATCCTCAGTATGAATGTGACGGTTAATGGTTGGGATGTTGTTACTCTTGGACCATGTTTTTGACTACTTCTACACTGCCATATTCAACATTTTTCATGAAAGGGATAAGCAAACAATTGAGTCATGTCCCAGTGCAACCAACCAAATAAGCAGGTTGCATACCACAGCAGTCTCTGCCCATAGAGATATCCAATTTTCTCATGCTTCATCCTCTTTCCATCAAAAGCAGTGCCTACTCTTCACCCATATAGCACCCTATGCTATTACCCCAGAAACACAAGCTCACTAGTTATTAGTTTACTATCTGAAGACAGTCATAAGAAGTGGATTCCTAATTAATATCACCTTCTTTACCATGATTAATAAGGCTACAAGAGTTAAACCTAGGAAACAAATTATGGTTGGTCAGCACCTCAGACCTGAATAAAATACTTTGTTTTGTTTTATCGGGGTATTTAGATGTTATAATTATGGCAACTATAAAATAGAAATATAGGTTTTTTTACAAAGGAAGTTTTTAAAATATCTATTCACTATGCACAATTAAAAACCAATTATAGAGACTCAATTCAGCGGTTTTGAAAATAAAAATACAAATTTGAAGTTAAAAGTTTTGTTAGTGTCATAGACTCATGTTATAAAATAGAGTTACACTGGGATGCCTGGGCAACTCAGGGTCCTGGGATTGAGTCCAGCATCGGGCTCCTTGCTCAGCGGGGAGCCTGCTCCTCCCTCTGCTGTTTCCCCTGCTTGTGTTCTCTCTTTCTCTCTCTTTGACAAATAAATAAAAACCTTAAAAAAATAGAATTACATTATTTCTTCTAAAAATAAACTATCAGGGGCACACGGGTGGCCCGTGGGTTGAGCGTCTGACTCGGTTAGGCTCAGGTCCTGATCTCAGGATGGTGGGATAGAGGCCTGCATTGGCTCTACGCTCACTGTGGAGTCTGCTTAAGATTCTCTCTCCCTCTTCTGCTCCCACTCATGCTTCCCTCTCTCTCTCTCTCTCTCAAATAAATAAATAAATAAATAAATAAATCTTTATGAATAAATAAATACATAGAATTCATCAAAATTATATGAAAGAAATGGTTAAATGGCTTTAGATTTTAAAATACTGCAAATGGAAGGGCATGGCAAAATTTTGATTATTTGATGAGTGTTTAAGTAAAAAAAAAGCATATGATAAAATAAACTCATGCTGCTTTATAGAATTTTAAAATTTGACAGTCTTCTATTTACGAGTAAATAATGATAAATTCTGAATTAATCAGACATTGGTATGAATCTGTCCTCTAGCTCTAATAATCCATGTAACTGTCCATGTTGTGAAAACTCTTTATCTGAAAAATCCATTTACCTGTAATATCTACCTCATAGGATTCTCATGAACAGGATAATGTAGAGTGCTTGGTGTAATATAAGCATTCAACAAGTGGAATGAGTTCTGAGATTATTCTTAATAACTTGATTTGTGTTCTTATTCCCAAGAGACAACTGAAAACAATTTAGACTTAACCATTAAATGAGGATTTTGCCACTTATTGTAGTTCTGCTTCAGAAGATACGATTTGCCCTATAATAACATCCAAATCAACCCAATAATATTAACCATATGCTAATGCATTCTGCAGTAAGAAGTTTCTGGTCTACACAAAGCCATTGGTTGTGACTAGTGTGGATAGATTAAGTTGTTTATTTTTTTGCTTATAGCTCCTTCAAGGATTTGCAAGAACATGTTTCTATATAGGAGCTGATTATTTTTACAAATAAATTACAATCTGGTTTTACTTATATTATCTAGATTTTTATTGTTTGTTTTAATAGAATGAAGTGGGTAAACTACTGCAATAAGCAACACTTACAATTTAAGAATACCAGGTGGTTATAATTTTCCACCTAGTATTAGCTTAGTGCCAGGAAATGTGCCTGTAAAGAACAAGGGGAATGATAAATAAGGAAAAATAAATTTAAAAAAGAAGAAATAGGCTAAGAAGAGAGATGCCACATTAGAAAAATGCATGAGGACTAGAAAGAAATAAGAAAAAAAAATCATTGAATGGAGCAGGGAAAATGAAAAAAAAAAAGGAATGAAAATGCTGAAAGAAAATGAGCCTTTTCTCCTATAATTTTTTTTTCACTGTCCATTCTCAGGTTTTATTTCTTTCTCTCTGGCCTGACAGAAAATCCTGAATACAACTTCCTTTCTGCAGCCCCATCCCCTACTACCTGACCACTGCACCAAACACAAACATACACAAACAAGACATTTTCAGCTTTCCTTGAGATTTTTCAAAGCTTTGGTGAAAAGGAATCTAACAGAACTCAGTGTCTTTTGTTTGTTTGTTTTCTATTCTGAACTACTTTACTGTAATTTCAGAGCTCCAAATTACCAACTAATTTGTTATATTGTAGAAACATACCTATTAAGAATTAGAAAAAGCATTTCACTTTAAAAAAAAAAAAACATATATCTACCTTTGCCTGGATGAGCCCTTTAGGCAAATTGTTTATGGTTTCTGTGCTTCAGGTTAGTACCTACAAAATAAATTAAGGATGTTAATATACTTTTGGTAAGGATAGCATATCATAATGAATTCGAAAATATATTTTAAATTGTAAGATGTTTTCAAATATCCACTGATAACATTTAACTACATTAATATGGCTTATACAGCTTTATTGAAGCTAAAAATAAAGACTATTAACAAAGATACAGAATGCTATTAAGAATACTTACAAACTTAGGTAAAGTTGAACAAAAATACCATTTGATTTCGTTTTACAAACAGTGTGAAATTTATGTTCATGTTTTGTTTTACACGCATTTAAGATTACTATATTTTCATAATAAAGGATACAACAAAACAAGTGTAGCAACCTTTTATAACAGAAAAGTTGTCACAGACGAGAAGAAAAAGTCTTAGTTAAAAATAATCTTTTACAAGTATTTTCTCTTTTATTTAACTCTCATTCAATTCCAGTAATTAGTGGAAAGTAGACAATATTACAAACTGTAGTTTTACACATTGTGATAATGGTAATTTACACTTCTGTAACCTGGAAGTTTAGCAGTATGTTTATACTCACAATTTTATGTTTCTGCTGCAAGTAGTAAGTGTGGTCTACTGGAGAATGTTGTTAGCCTCTCTGTGTTTATTATAAGACTTTCCATGTTTAATAATGATGAAAAGATATTTATAGCTCAAGATAATACAGAACATTTATGGTCTTACTGATCAATATCTGCTTTCAGAATTACTTGTATTATACCAGGTGGGAAGTAAAACAGAGAAAAACAAATATATGGTAGCCATGAACACTCATCTAATAACTTAGTTGCTATATATTGCTTTGCAAAGATTAGGAGAAAAATCACTTCAAAAGATTATAGTTAATGTTTCTTTTTTTTTAAGATTTTATTTATTTGACAGAGAGAAAGACAGCCAGAGAGAGGGAACACAAGCACGGGGAGTGGGGGAGGGAGAGGCAGGCCTCCCCCTGAGCAGGGAGCCCGATGTGGGGCTTGATTCCAGGATCCTGGGATCATGACCTGAGCTCAAGGCAGACACTTAACTACTGAGCCACCCAGGCGCCCCATACTTCATGTTTCTTGAAAATACATCTATTAATGGGGCCCCTGGGTGGCTCAGTCATTAAGCGTCTGCCTTCAGCTCAGGTCATGATCCAGGAGTCCTGGGATCGAGTCCCCCATCGGGCTCCCCGCTCAGCGGGGGATGTGCTCCCTCTCCCACTCCCCCTGCTTGTATACCCCCTCTCGCTGTGTCTCTCTCTGTCAAATAAATAAAATCTTTAAAAAAAAAGAAAATACATCTATTTATACATGCCAGAAGGGAACAATTCCTTAACTTAAATGTAAAGAATTTTTTCTAGTATTACTCTTAATGTATTCATAAAAATAAATATATATCTATGGGCTCAGGGAGTCTAAGGAATAGTGGATGAATAATAAATTTTTTATTACTACTTCAGAACTGTAGGGAACCTTAAAAACTGTGTTCAACATATTCACTTTTATTGACACTGAAAATGAAAACCGGGATCTTTAAAAAAAATAAACATATTGGACTTTTAATGAGCTTTCAGGAAATCCTATACATTATGATATTATGTCATGCATTTTTTAAAAAAATAGTTCACATAAAAAACAAGCAGAATATGAGGTGAGTTGATTATTATAACTTTTGGGTCAGGTGATCATCTTTGGAGGTTTCCCCATTAATTTTATTTCAACAAGATCTAGTCAGTATCAAACATAGGACAATCAAACTGCAAGGAGCCAATAATAAGAGAATGTAAGACTGAATCTCTGAATCTCTCAAGGGATTCTCTCTATATATACATACATACATACATACATACATACATACATACATACATACACGGCTATGTGAATGTGTGTGTGTATGTCTGTGCCCGTGTCTGACTTCCCTTTTAGGCTCCAAATTCTATGGTTTATTTCTGCACACCAAGAAGGGCAGAAAACAACAAAGGAAAAGAATATCAGAGTCTCGCATGTTTGTGTTCCACACTGGAAGGCACTGAGAGGGAAATATTTTGCCAACTTCTTTCCCTGGTGAGCTTGGACTCTACAATTGCTGGGCTTGCACATCTTACTGAATCGATGTGGCGGAAAAGAAAACTATCTCAACAGCCGCTAGAACTCTTCTTAATTTTGGCATTGTTCTTGTTTCACAGTGCCTTTCCTGTTTTTTTTTTTCTTTTTAAATATGTTTCAGGAAATAAATTATGTATTTATTTATTTTGTTCATGGCTTCTTCGTACTCTTGAAACTTCTGCCTTCTCTCCTGAGTGCTCACCAGTGTTTGGGTATCATGCTTCAAAATTATGTATATCTAAACGCCCTTTTAAAATTTTACATTCAGGGGCGCCTGGTGGCTCAGTCGTTAAACGTCTGCTTTTGGCTCAGGTCCTGATCCCAGCGTCCTGGGATCGAGCCCCGCATCAGGCTCCTTGCTTGGCAGGAAGCTTGCTTCTCCGTCTCCCACTCCCCCTGCTTGTGTTTCCTCTCTTGCTGTGTCTCTCTCTGTCAAATAAATAAATTTAAAAAAAAAATCTTAAAATTTTACATTCAGGGTTACCCGGCTGTCTCAGTCAGTAGAGCGTGTGACTCTTGGTCTCCCTGGGTTGTGAGTTCAAGCCCCGCTTTGGACATAGAGATGATTTTTAAAAAGTAAAATCTTAAAAATAAGTAAAAAAATAAAATAAAACTTCTATATTCAGCAAAAAGAAAACTCAGAATATCAGATAATAAATTAATATGTACATATACAAAATGAATATATATAAATATAATTATATATGTGTGTATATTTAATAGGGTAAATAACATAACTATATGATAATGTGTAAAGTATATACTTTATAATAATATAAATAATAACATATATGGATATATAATACACATATATATGCACACAGACATATATTCTTTTACAATGCACCATTATCATTTACATGAATTTCTAGAATATTTTATGTTTTGGGGCGCCTGGGTGGCTCAGTTGGATGGGCAACTGCCTTCGGCTCGGGTCATGATCTTGGAGTCCCTGGATAGAGTCCCGCATCGGGCTCCTGCTCAGCGGGGAGTCTGCTTCTCCCTCTGACCCTACCCCCCTTATGTGCTCTATCTCTCATTCTCTCTCTTTCAAATAAATAAATAAGATCTTTAAAAAATGTGTAGAATATTTTATGTTTTAAGCAGTTGCATGATGTATTTGCTTTATATAAATTTAAAAATAATTATTGTAGAACAGGTGTCATTAACATTTCTGTTCTGTAATAACTTGGAACTTACCAATGATTTACTCAAAATGTTATCAGTGTTTAACTTTTGACAGTGTAGCACAGCAAATAAGAACTGGACTCGAGTCACTACATATGTTAACTTAGGTGAGTGACTTTCAGTATTTCTCAGTTTCTGAATCTATATAATTGCCATAATTTCAGGAACTTGTTCCTAGGGTTGCAGTGAGGGTTTCAATTATTAATATATGTAAAATTAATAATCATGCCTAGCATGTAACAAGCATTCAAAAAGTGCTAGTTATTTATTATCTTTTTTTACTTAAAATATGATAGTATGTTATTATGTCATATTGCAATTTATTATTCAGTACATTTATAAATGGAAGAAATCCTAAAGTTGATATTTAAATTAATGATTGTTAATGCTAAAGTAGTCTTTTTTTCTTTAAGTGGGATACTATTTAAAATGAACATAAATTAATAAGGATACATGTAGGTTATGTAAAATCACACTCCAATTAAATGTTCAGTGGGTATGAACTTTTTTGTTTCAACTTTGGTTTATTTCTACTTTCTCCATTTTTTAAAATTATAGAATACAAATAGAATGATATTTTACAGTAAATGGTGAAAGCTGTATTATATAATTCTAAGTTTTTTTTTAAAGATTTTATTTATTTATTTGACACAGAGAGAGAGAGAGAGAGAGCACAGCAGAGGGAGTGGCAGGCAGAGGCAGAGGGAGAAGCAGGCTCCCCACAGAGCAGTGGGAGCCCGATGTGGGACTCGATCCAGGGACCCCGGGATCATGACCTGAGCCGAAGGCAGTTGCTTAACCAACTGAGTCACCCAGGCACCCCTAAGTGTTTTTTTTTAAATAAGCATTATTGATAGTATCCGAATTGTTTGGCCAGTGTCTTTAAATTATGTAGATTGCAAGATCTGTAAAGTTTCTCTCAGCTTCAGAATTATGTGCTTTCTTTCAAAGAATAGGAAAAGTAAAATCTTCAGGATCTAGAGCAAGATTGACAAATGCAAGTAACTTTGGAGTGTGAGAGGGAAAATAAAGAATAGAGAAAGTAAGAAAATAGAGATTATGGCAAAGGATAACTAGAGAATGTAGGCAGTGTATGTTTCCTATTGGCATGGAAATTCATCCATGTGATATTTTAGATGCCACACACCGGCACTCTAGAATTTGTAATTCTAAGTATAGAGAATATATGAAAGTAATAGATTATCTGTTCAAACTCCAACAAAAATAATAGTTGTTCATACTTTGTTCAACTAAAACACTTTGCTATAAATTATATGAAAAATAAGCATTCTAGTATATAAAAAACAGCTTTTCTACTTAGAGATTAAAGAAGAAATGTCAAATAAAGATCAAATAAAGGTGAAATATCCTGTAGCTTATCTTCACACATTTTTACTGATAATTCATTAAAACCATTGAGAAACTTTCTGTTCCATATATTATGTTTATTATTATAATTATGGGGATCATCTATGATACTTCATAAATATCCTGAAGGGTTTTTCTGTAAATGTAGTATATTGAATTCATACTCTTAAAAGGTTTTGCCTTGTTTTCAATTTTCAGTATGTTTTCAGTAGTAGTCATCTAATAATTTTATTGAAAAAGGCCAAATTTTTGTTTCTGTAAGTTTCTGATGAAGACCAGGAATGTATGAGTAGGTGTAATCTCTAGTTATCCAAAGCCTTCCCATTTTAGTGCATGGTTTCACCATATGGTTCCATCAAAGCCTAAGAAAAATAAAAATGCTACCAGAAGGCCCAAATCTAATATTGTAAAATTAATTATGGCCAATATAATGCGGAGTGAAGTTATGTGTTCACAGTTACTAAACTGAGACATCTAAATAGAGCAGAAGAAACCCAAGACATGGAAAATCAAACATTATTAATTAGTTCATGAATGCTCTAAAGTTGATTGGATTAAATCAGATCTTCCTATTTAGAATAAAGACATTTAATGCTAAGTGGTATGTCCAGAAAAAATAGAATATGAATAATTCAGAGATTATGTTGGCATTCCTTCTGAAATGAAATCCCAACTTAACTTATGTTTAGACATTAATTTGTTTTGTGAGTTTTTTTCTCTTCCTTTGAAATTGAAAAGAATTGTTTTTGTATATTCTTGTTTTTTTAGTTTTCTTTTTTATTGTTTTAAGAAAGATCTTTTTGGGTACCCTTTAGAAGGCCTTTTCCCCTCAACATTGCCGTTTTAGAGAATAGATCGATTTGTGTTACAAATTCCAAGGTAATAAAATGTCACAATTTTTGCATTTGCTGTTGAATCTTATTTTAAATGTTGAGGTTTATAGGCAGCACACATCTTATCTGATCTGGAATACGGGCATAGCTGAGAGAATGGAAAAATGAACCTCTAGACTATTCAAATACAGTCTTTAAGCTCTGTAATGTTCTGCTGTTGGCCAATCCTATACTGAAATACTAAGCCACTACCAATGTTGCCTTTCTACTAATGAAGGATGCCTTTTAAGTGATGGAGCTGCACCTGGCTAACAAGAAGTCATTGGTGTTTCTAGCCTTCTGAGTCCTAGAAATAAATGAACCATACATACTTGATTGATTAAATGGTTATTCTGTTCATTCATTCATTTATTCATATATTTAGTTATTCCAGAAGCATTGACTCAGTGCTTACCATGTGACCTCCCTTATATGAAAATTCAGTATTCAAAGTAATAATCACAGTGCCTCCTGTCAAGATGCTTAAAAGCAGGTGTAAGAGATATATATAAGAAAAGAACTACAGAACGTTAAGTGCTTTCTCCCAGCCATAGTGAGTTACAATGAAAGAGAAATTCAGTTTTGAGGGCAGGTGGTGTGGTGAAGGCAGGGAATAGAACAGAATAGTGTTTCTAGAGGTTATATCTCTTATAAAGCTACTAATGATTTAGCAAAGAGGACTTCTGTGATACTAATAATCCTGTCCACCACTATGATATTTATAATAATGTATATTTGAATATTTTTCTGTGCAGATCCAATCAACTGTTAAATAAATAAAAATGTGATCTTTCTGTGTAAATTACTAAGTAGTAGTGCCTACTTATCTTTTAGGACATAGATCTATTCATATTGTATGTTAAGTTATGGCCCTTTTGTTACATTCAAATATTCAATTTCTTTTTAATGAAATAGCACATTCTGCTTTGTTCGCCGTTTTGTCACTCCTCTGTGGTTAATAAGTATTAGTCACAAAAGGGTAAAATAAAGGAAGTGAAGTACAATTTTTTAAAATTTCAATTTAGCAAAAGTTGTTCTCTAAACAACGTAATAAGGACATTAAACTGCTATTAAATAGATATTTAGAATCACTTGTGACTTTTAGATATGAAAAAATGAAGACTTATATTTATAAAATAATTTAGAAAACAACTTCATCTGATTAACAATAAATCCAGAATTGATTCAGGCAAACCTTTACCAGAAGCTTGCTATACAATTGGTTAACACCTTATTTCCCAACTATTTATCCTGAAGATGTTAACTCTAGACAGGCCTCTCATTCCTCTTAGAATTTGAATTATATTCCTTTGCTGGCACAGAAATTAAAAGGTGGTAAACAAATTAATGTCAGTGATTTCAGCATAAGTGCACATTAGCTCCCAAATCTACGGCTGGGGAGAGTTTTCAGACAGACTTATGTGTAAGGAATATTGCTGCAAGATCAGCATAAAAAAATACTTATATAAAAGAATTCATAATACTAATGCTTAGAAAATATGCTGCAAAACTAGGGAGAGCCTATTTGAAATAACTTTTCTTCTTACATTACCTTAACTATAAATCTTTATATTCAGAATTTTATTTTTTGGAGAATTCACTTGTATGACATATATCAAGTTTTCTTACATTTCAGTTCATTTTTTCTCTCTGAGAGATAAATGAAGATGCCTATTTGGACCTCCCTTCACCACTTCTAATATATTATTATTTAGAAACACTTTTGATTAGTGTTTCGTAGTACAACTTTTAATTTGGGCTTTAATCTTTCAGTGATGCCCTAGTTATTCAGCACAAGGTTAGTGGAAAAATAAAATGCAGCAGTGACTTTTTGTTTCATTTTTAGTGTTCTCCCCGTGTATAGTTAACGATGTCAAATTCTTACTATGTAGTTAAGCTTCAAGACTTGTCTGTTAACACATTTTATTTTATTTGGCTTCATAGTAACATTATTTTCATAATTAATATATGACTATTATAAACAACTTGAGCAATGCAGAAAAGACAAGAAATATGTTATAAATCACCCAGAAGCCCTACCTGTAAATAACCAGTGCTTTTGGTAAACATCATTACTGACATTCCTGTATGCATATAGATAAAGTTCTCTAATTATTTTGTGAGCAGATTCAGACTAAATATGCTTGTGTGTTTCTAGTGATTCACTTCAATTCAAGGTTGTGTACACTCCATCTCTAAAAGTGAAAGGCAAATAATTGACCTTGCTTCCTAAAATCCATAGAACCTAGCATTTATATTGAATAAGATTTGTCAAATTTGCTGCCTAATTAAAAAATAAAAGCTATAAATTTAGAAGTGAAAAATTAAACTTCTTCCCCAAGACACATACTAAATTTAAAAATATTTTATTGTACAACCAAAATTTTTAAAAATAAAGGTGCCAAACTCTTTTTTCCAAACTTCTTGAGTAGTGAAAATTGAGACAACAGTAGATACAATAGCTTATTCTTTGGATTTTTTGTTTGCTTGCTTGTTTTAAATGTTTATTACATTGTTAATATTTTTAAGAGTCTACTTTTACAAAGGCCTTATATGTAGGAAGAGTGTCCAGAAGTATGCAAAGGCTACTTTCAGAACATTAGCTTTCTGTTTTTCTTCTGATCCGATGGGAAAAAATTATGTGTATATATATGTAATGTGTGTACATGTCTATATATGTATAATGTTTGTATGTGTGTGTAGTATATATGTGTAACGCATGTATGTATATGTGTGTATATTATATATACACAGTTTTATATATATAAATATATATATGTATGTATAGTTTTATTTATATATAGTTCCTGGCCACAGTAGAATTTCCTTCATAACTGCAATACCTCAGTCACTAAATTTATGTTTAACAAAAATACAAGTAACGAAACAAAAAATCCACAGAATTGGTATATCTTGACTTTGTTATGAATAAACCTTATGAACATGAGTGTCCATGGAAGAGAGTTGGATTTTCAAACCATTTGACTACTGCTAAGGAACCATTTCTGCTAAAAAGATAAATAAAATAAAATAATAAAATAAAATAAAATAAAATAAAATAAAATAAAATAAAATAAATACAAGTTCCAGGAACCAATGAAGCACCCTGGACGTTCTTTAAGCTGCTTCATTGTCTTAGTCATGGATTGTTCTAACATCAATATTTCCCTTGCAACTTCTTCCTACTAAGTGGAAATCTGTGTTGCCAGGTGCACTGCTCAGGACACATAATAAATTAATAGGTACATTTGGTTGTTGTTTTTTTTTAATCTTCTGAGTACTAAGAAAATTTGAGTTGACCAACAGGGTGATTTAGAAACTTGGTTCAATGAAGTTAACATTTTTCTTATTGGTCGGAGATGGCAATTAGGCACCAACTCAGATGAATTGGTATGACCTCCTGCTGTACTTTTTTTGAGAAGAATTTTAATGCATTTTCATGACTAAGTGAAGAGAGTTTTGTGATCAATTTGCCACATCTACTATGCTGGAAAAAGACTTAACAGAAATATACTCGCCTTCTATGTTCACCTGTGTTCCAGGTCCTCAGCTCTGGGAGGCTCACACACACTCATTAACATGCTTTGACTTTTGGAGGGTAATGTTGGGTCGAGTTTCTAATTTGCTTCAGCTCTCAGAAGTTTACCTATGTGGAGTATGTGTGTGTGTATGTGTGTGTGTGAGCTTGTGTGTGTACATGCATGCACACATGTGTAGGCACCTCTATATGTTGGCTTGGAAGAGTACATTGTAAAATACAGTGCCAACACAGACATGCAAATAACAGTGTATAGCTGAAATCTAACTGATTTAAAGTTTTTCCAAAAGCAAATATAATTTGTAATGACATTAGGGATAAAACAAAGAAAAATCTGGTGGAAAGCCAGTTTCAGTAATAAAAACTCTTTCAGTGCCACTTGAGCACTTATTAGAAATAAGGAACATAGCAGTCAAGTAAATGAGAAGGAAAAAAGACCGTACTATGTTGTAATAGTTATTTTTCTAACTTTGAATTACAACTGAATGGCCATTTACAATAAAGAAGAAATAACCATATAATGAATGAATCTTGATTTTCATTTTTTACCTGGCTGGGAGAAGAATGTACAGGTACTGCTGGAGTGAACATCCCTATTGAAGTTAGAAACTGGATGAATGAAAGATTTCCATCTTTCTAATGAACAAGGTAGTTGGAGAATTTTGATAATGAAATGGAGGAAGAGATAGAAATGTTACATTTGCAGGCTAAATCACTGCTTTCAAGCATTGTCAGGAATTGATTCACCGCTGCTGAAGTAAACTTATCCCTTATATTTCTAACTCCATCATCAGGAAAATTCAAGGAAGCTCGATTGTATAAAGAGGTTGAGTATTTGAATAAAATTTATAAACATTCATAAGAGTTGTGGATTTAAAGGTGGAGCATCGTTATATGTCTTTATGTTAGTGTTCTCATAATATTGACCCAAACAAATGTATAGTTGATATGTTAAATAATAGTTTAGACTACCCAACATATCCATAATAAGTAGCAGATTTCTAAGAATTCATATATAAATAATAAAGATTTATATTTATAGAATATGAGTTAACCATAGTTTAATCTTCTTTTTAAGTTTTCTTTCATTTTAATTATGCATAATAAAGACTGTATATGAGTGATATATATAGTTCAAAGAAAAATAATGAAACAACCTCCCCCCCATAACTGTGGCTCTGCTTAAGAAATTAGAATTTGTGGATTAGAGGGATGGATGCAATAGGTTATGGGGATTAAGGAGTACACTTGTGATGAACACCTGGTGATGTACGGAATTGTTGAATTACTATATTGCACACCTGAAACTAATATAACACTATGTTAACTAACAAGAATTAAAATAAAAACTTAAAAAAACAAAAGTAAAGAAATGAGAGTATCAATGTTTTTGAAGCTCTATAAGCCCTTCCTTCTACCTGCACCATTCCACAGGCCTGGGGCTAACATGAAGCAAATGAGGCCCTTGCTTCAAGCCCATAATTTAAGGAGGCACCAAAAAAGTCAGTAATCAAGGGGACACCTGGGTGGCTCTGTTGGTTAAGCTTCAGATTCTTGATTTTGGCTCAGGTCATGATCTCAGGGTCGTGAGGGCGAGCCCCCACATCAAGCCTCAACTGGAGCCCCTCATCAGGCTCCACTGAGCATGAAGCCTGCTTAAGATTCTCTCTCTCTCCCTCTCCTTCTGTCCCTCCCCCAACACACACGTGCTCTCTCTCACTCTCTTTCTCTTAAAAAAAAAAAAAAACACAAAAAACTCAGCAATCAAGATAAATAATATCTTAATGCAATATTTTTATAACAATCAAAATGTATGAAAAAATCCATGATAAAAATATAGCAAACATTATTTTTTTGTTTTGTTTTGTTTTGTTTTGTTTTGTTTTTAGTGTTCAATGATTCATTAGTTGCATATAACACCCAGTGCTTATTAAAACACATGCCCTCCTTAATACCCATCACCCGGTTACCCCATCCCCCTACCCCCCTCCCTTCTACAACCCTCAGTTTGTTTCCCAGAGTCCAGAGTCTCTCATGGTTTGTCTCCCTCTCTGATTTCTTCCCATTCAGTTTTCCCTGCCTTCCCCTGTGGTTCTCCACGTTATTTCTTATGTTCCACATAGGAGTGAAACCATATAACTGTCTTTCTCTGCTTGATTTATTTCACTTAGCATAATCCCCTCCAGTTCCATTCATATTGCTGCAAATGGTGGTTATTCATCCTTTCTGATGGCTGAATAATATTCCATTTTTTAAATACAGTATCAGTGGAAAGCAAATTAAAAAAATAGTAATTCTGATTCCTTTTTATTAAAAATATTTATAATAAAATTAGAATTTGTATTAATTATGATTTCCTGTTTCTTTAGAGAAGTTTCTCATTGTCAGTACTATTGACATTTGGTTTGGAAAAATTATTTATGGTAGTGGCTGTCCTGCACATTGTAGGAGGTTTAGCAGCATCCCTGAATTCTATCAAGTTTTGAATCTTATATAAATAGGACCATAGTATATGTGTTTTTCTTCTTCTTCTTCTTCTTCTTCTTCTTCTTCTTCTTCTTCTTCTTTTTCTTCTTCTTCTTCTTTTTTTTTTTTCTTCAAATGATGCTTTTCAGGGCGCCTGGGTGACTCAGTCCTTAAGTGTCTGCCTTTGGCTCAAGTCATGGTCCCAGGGTCCTGGGATCGATCCCCGCATTGGGCTTCTTGCTTACTGGGGAACCTGCTTCCCCCTTTCCCTCTGCCTGTACTCTCCCTACTTGTGCTTGCTGTCTCTCTGTTCTAATAAACAAATAAAATCTTTTAAAAAAGTAATAATGCTTTTCAAATTCAAGCATGTGCAGTATTAAACACATTTACCTCAAGTTAATTAGACATTCTACTATCAATGGACAATTGGGTTGTTTCTAGTATTTACTACAAACAAGGGTACTTTGGACATTCTTACATGCTTCTTGATGCACATCTATGCAAGACCATATGTATAAGTATATATACATATACTTAAGACAGTTTTAATGTGTCTGTTGCACAGATTTCTAGAAATCTCATTTGTTCAATTTCTTCATAGGATTTTTCTCTATTTTAATGAATACAAATTGTATTTTTGTTTACTTACATGACATTGACAAATATCAGATTAAAGTTTCTGAAAAA
Source organism: Callorhinus ursinus (assembly GCF_003265705.2). Lineage (NCBI taxonomy): Eukaryota > Metazoa > Chordata > Mammalia > Carnivora > Otariidae > Callorhinus > Callorhinus ursinus. The sequence continues at coordinate 12,338,332 of NW_027397101.1, read as the reverse complement.
AAATGAAGTTAAAATATGTTTCCTTTCATGCATGTGGGGAGTATTTTAGAAAATAATTTTCATCGATGATGGATGCACTGTCTACTTCTAAATCTTTTGGTGCAGATCTACATTGGAATTTTGAGGAAGAAAAAAATTATTGTGCTTGGCAGCAAGAAAACATTTGGGGAAAGGGTAGGACGTATTTTAAAATTAGAATATGGAATCAGCTTCTACCCACATGGTGCAATATTAAAATTCCACTTGTCTATCCAAAATATCTCATCTAGCACTTGACCATTTCCCTGGAGTTGTCCAAATCTTAAACTCCTAGAGACTTTCCAGGGGTTAAATGCCTGACATGGAAATCTTAAGAGAAAGACATGTATCTGGTCAGGGACCTTGAATGTACAATGTAACAACATCCACACTAGACTTGTCTCAGCAGGAAAAGACTCTGTTTAATGTCTTAGCTATATGTTGTCAAAGAAATTAATGAGAAGAGGATGATGAAGGAAGTCTTGGTATAGAAATGCTGCATTTAAGCAGCTCTCTCCAATTTGTGATTCTTCATGAAAGCTGCTTTGTTGCATCAGGACTGAAGGATTTTATATAGGCGGGCCTTTGTTAGGTGATCAATATGAAAGCCATGCCTACAGCCAATTTCCCTAAATGGAAGCAAATTTTCCAATAAGAATTAATAGTAAATGAAGGAGGTAGTAGGATGTCATTGATATTTGTAGATGGGAATTTCCATACTTTTCTAGCCTTAGCAATATAGTTTACACACTTAAATATAAAGATTACATAAGTTAAAATAGAAATCAAATTGAAGTACCTAATAAACTCCTTCAAAATAAAAGCATAAGGATACACTTGTAAAATGTACTCCTTTTACACATATGCAAGTCCTACTGATGAATTTGATGAAGATGTACTTCTTTTACAGCTGGTGGTGGATAATTGTGGGGTTGATATAGGGAAATAGGAAGCCAGGCAAATAGACACAGAATTTTCTTTCCCAGAAATATGCTTCAAATGTAAACACCATGACAGGAAGTGTGAAGATATGCTTTGACGCTTGCATAATTTCAATAAGTATTCCAAGTATGATAAAAATTAAGTAAAACGGGATAATTTAGGGAATCCTTAGGTATATGGAAGGAGAAATTAAACACGAAGGCCACAGAGTTTTACTGGTATTTTGGTAACAACAAAGTGTTACGATACTTGTGCTCCAGGACTCATGATTTCAAACAAAACATAGTTGGGTAAATAATGTAAAGGCTAAATACGGAGAAAAGAAACTTATGCTATTCTCAAGTAAAATAAATAAAATCAGCATTAAACAGGATTTGTTAGAGAGATGCAAACTGATTTAGCAAATAAATTCCAATGCTTTAGTAGTTTAACATAATGAAAGATCATATCTTGCTCTTTTAACAATCTTTTTAGCAGATGGCTTTCTTCAGGTACATAACCCCAAATCCTTTGCTCTTGAGTCTGTCTGCCATCCTGTGGGACTTCAAGGTCTTTTGCATCCACCCCGCCCCCAACCCCGCAGACGAGGAAAGAGAACACAGAGGAGGTGCAGAGCCTTCTTAAAAGCCAGGCCTGGAAGGAACACACATTATTTGTATTCAAAGCTTACTTCCTCTCTGAAGCCTCCCCTGATTCTCCCAGGCCATGAAAATCGCTATGTTCTCAGCATTCTCAGAGTAGTTTGTGTATAACTCTATTTATTTTGTCATGTTGTTTTGTCTCATTTACCTTCTCAGTCCTCATCTTGACATGTCTAGTTCCAATACCTATCAAATCACCTTCAATTTGTTCTCTTACAACAAATACATACAATTTCAATTTATTTTTATAGTATCAATTTGGGTCATTGACATAATATGTTTTTCTATATAAAAATCTCACCTGACCATCATACCAGCCCCTAAAGGGTTTATTATTCACATTTTAACAAAAAGGAAATGAAGTTGAGAGATTGTAAGTACTGCTCAATATTCCTCAGTAGTGGAGACTAAATTTGAAGTCAATACACACTAAACTCTGTTTTATCACAAAATAATTGACTGAAGCCTCAAAAATATATTAAATATTGTCTAAAGCATCACTTCTGACTCCTGAATTCTCTCTACTTCCACCTACCTCTCAGAGAACTACCTAACCTTTGAGGAAAGAAACTGCCAGCATCAGCAATGTATTTTGAATCTGCCTTCTCTGATGGTATTGTTAATTGGACAAGAAGATGTACACACACAGGGGTGCCTCGGTGGCTCAGTCAGTTGAGTGTCTGCTTTTGGCTCAGGTCATGATCTCCAGGTCCTGGGTTCAAGCCCCGTATTGGGTTTCCAGCTCAGTAGGTATCCTGCTCAGTAGGGAGTCTGCTTCTCTCTCTCTCTCTCTCTCTCTGCCCCTCCCCACTGCCTGTTTTCCCTCTCTCTCTCAAATAAATAAATAAAATCTTAAAAAAAAAAAGATGTACACATATAGCTTTATCCACAGAATCTATATTTGAAATGCTTTTTTAGGTTGTCTTTAAAAGCCAAAGGGGAAATTTAACAACTGAAGGGGGGAAAGATTGACTCTAAAGACTCCTATCCTCAGCCTCGGGATCTGCAGTCCCAGACGCTAATTTGGGACATCTTGGTTACTTCAATGACATTTTTAAAGTCTCCTTTCAAGAGACAAATTTAGTGTTATGTATTTTTTGAAGTACATAGAAACCTAAATGCTATTTTTTAATACCAGAACATATTGTTGAGAAGCTTATGGATTTAGAAATACTTTGATAGTGCCATCTAGTGAATGCAATGCAGAAATCCACGTAAAAATAAATCTGTTTTGGGGCACCTGGGTGGCTCAGTCGTTAAGTGTCTGCCTTTGGCTCACGTCATGATCCTAGGGTCGTGGGATTGAGCCCCGCATCTGGCTCACTGCTTGGCTGGAAGCCTGCTTCTCCCTTTCCACTCCCCCTGCTTGTGTTCCTGCTCTCACTATCTCTCTCTCTGTCAAATAAATAAATTTTAAAAAATCTTAAAAAAAGAAACTTTCTAAAAAAATCTGTTTTGTTAAAAACATGTACAGTAGCATTTTTCATGATACAAGGATTTTTCCTTTCTAAGGTATCAAAGGTGTATTATCACTTGAAAACGTGTAGTTTTAACATATCTTTCTTTGTTAAGCATTTAATAGATTTTTAAAAGCCAGAAAACAATATAAAGGATAACTATTATAAAATGGTGGTTGAACTTACGCTTTGCGCAACATTTTAGTAATAACTTCTTTGCATTCCTGAGAGAGCTGTCTGAGATAAATAGCTCTGTCATACACAGCTGCTGGCAATCCTTAATATTCTCAGACATGCAATCACTCAAGCCATGTGGGAAAGGAACAAAAGTAGGCTCGTTGATCCTGTGGGTGAAGCCTTATAGGACTCTGGCAAGTTCAGCCATGAAAACACTATCTGCCTCTTGACAAGAACAAGATTATAAAATGCTTTGAACAGAGGATATCAATAGTGACCTGGATTATACGGAAAGGATTACAGTACAAATCCAGAGAACACTTCAGGGATTACAAGTACTTATTTTCCACGCAATGTTGCATAATAGTATATTTCATTATTGTTTTTGATTAAATAGTTGAAACGTTTAAACTAAAGGAAGTTATTTTTATAATGATTAGTAGTAAAACTCTCCTGGAGGAATCAAGCACTCCTTGCAAAATATAAATAGAATCAGGTAAAATTTTATCTTTAATATTGTCTTCATACTAACCTGATTTCATGGAACATACATGTTTTGCTTTTATTGGTCTAACAACATTTCTTCAGCATCCTTTACCTCTTGTATAAGATCTTTGCCCATACATTTATTCTCAGCTGCTACCAACTGATAAATTCAAATACCCCAATATCAGTTTCCATGTACCCCATTCTTTCATGGCCTCCTTTCTCCAGCCTACTGTTGCCTTTGCCCCCCAAACTTTGCCTTTGCCTCCTATAGTAATCTATGAAGTCTCCTTGATCAATGGCTCATGGCCATATTAAGTGAGAATCAGAGCTGTCAAAACCTTTGAAGTTATCACTGAGAGAATAGTATCAGGCACAAATTGCATACTGGCTACTAGACAGAATAGGAAAGTTCATTCCACTGGTCACTGTCCTCCTTATGATACTTAGCCTTGCCCCACAGCATCTATTCCTTAAATTTCATCCTACAGTATAATAGTACATGCCAAGGCAGCCTGCTGCATCTTCAGTGAGTTGATCTGAGGTGTCCTGCATCATTTCTATTGGCAGAGTGGGAGCAATAGAAGATCTGATGGAGTTTTTCATTTCAGCATATTTATTGACACTTGCCTATATGATGCATTACTGTTTCATCCAGGATCTTCTGTTCAAGAACTGCAGGTGCCAGGTTTGCTGTCCATGACCAGCTGCATATTTTGAATTTAGAAAATCATCTTGGAAATAAAGTTTTAGTCTAAGTCATGCATGAAATTTTTCATCATTATAGATTTGTCTTCAACTGCATTTGTCCTTGAAGATGCATTATTTTTCTTTGGGAATTTAGGTTTTTGCTTTTGAAGCACTCTTCAGGCACTTAATCAAAGGCTGTTATTTCTGTTACTATGAACTTCTATTTCCTCCACAGATGGTATTATAATAAAAATAAAGGAAATAAAGAAATTGCTCACTCCAGGGCATTCAGCTATTTTCCATTTTTATTTTCACTGTTCTCCCCTTTTCTTTAGATATATTAAATGGAAAGATAATTGTATTCATATAGTAATTACACAATTGTGTTCTGTGTCTTTCAAATAAATTATGCCATTAAATTTTGTTATGTATACCCTTCTTGTCATTTTTGTTTATTATGGCTATACAGGTCAGTTTTGTGGAACCATCTACTTTGTTTAGCATTAGCTCTGAACTTGTAAATTTGGAAAAAATATATCACAACCACAGTTCAAGTACTCAGCTTAGAGTGAGAGTTATAGTAATAGTTTTATATATATATATATATATACATATATATATATATAACATATTAGGATTGAGAGTCTCTAACTATCACCTTATCATTATATGAGTAGACCCATTGATGTCTCACAGAGAGTAGAAATAGACGAAAATTTCCTTGGCATTTTTCCCATTTCCCAAGAGCTGGAAGGTATTGATACTGTCTTGTAAGTGGTTAATATACTATCTAAAGATACTATCTTAATTATGAATTTATGGATATTCAGTAACTTGTTCCCATATATTTTGGGTATCTAATAAAGTGCTTCAGTCATATCTTCATATCATCTCTATCTCTTCTCACTTTTATCTGAGCTATTCAACATTTTTTTTTTTCTCTCCTCTGTGTAGCTTTGGGAAGCAACCCATATAGCTAGGACTCACCAGTGGGTATTACTCTCTCTAATGGCAATTGATAAACCCCCTATAATATAAGTTGTAAAGGGTACTCCATAGTTTCCACAATTATATTTTAATGGCTGATATAAATATTATCTGAATTGGTAATCCACTTGATATTTATTTGCATTTTTAGAAATTGATATTGTTCCTTATTTTTTACTATAATTTTTGCATAGATAACCTTTTTCAGTTTTTGCAATTCTTTTAGTACAAGTTTACTAGACCAAGAATTTGGATGATGGGTTAGTTCTTGATACTGATTGTTACATTGTTTTCCAAGAAAATTGTACTTATTTGCCCTAATCACAGCAAAAGCACCAGATTTATCTCAACATTTCTGACCTTTAATATTTTCTAATTTGGAATGAACTTATAGATCCTATTTTGGAAATACAGAAATATAGAAAACATTTTCCTCGTTTAATTACTACTTGCATTTCTGCACTTTCCTTTATCATTCATTGTCTTTGAAGAACTTTTATTTTGTTTCATCATTTTCTTTAAGTAAGCAAAATAATGAAAGAGATGAAATCAAAAGCTCTCTGTATTACTGTAAAATTAAATCCAAAAAAAGTCACATAGTACAAAAAATAAAGTCAGATAGAAAAGTGATAACAACTTTAAAAAATAACTAAGAAACTAAGGAACAATTGTCAATCAATGTTATTGAATCCAGTTATATGCAAGAGTGCAGGGGCACGAGGTGGGGGGATGGATTGAATTGAATAGACTACCCTACTGGCCCATTATCAAATTGCCTAAATGAAAAAATTTGATTGCCATTAATTTGAGCAGAAGTAGATATAAAGAATGGAATGGATTGGCCATTACATAGTCTCACAAGCCTTGTAAATTTTATTTTTCATTTTCAAAAATTTAGTTTAATATAAATTGGGTATAAATAGCTGATGAGTGGATCTGCGTTTTCATAGGTTTTTCTGTCTAGATCTTTACTTTCTTCTGAATACTTGCTCTTACGGACTCTGTAAAAGCAGACTCCATACTTAAAGCAGTGCTGTCTATCTCCTTGGCATATTGCATGCAACAGAACTTTTTAAAGAATATTTTAGTCAAACATTTTCTCGTAGAAGAAAAATATCATGAACCGGAGCATCCATAAAACTTTTAAACATGAAAGTCAGATTATGCCTTAGAAAAGCAGGAATGTTCTAAGTTTGAAAAACTGAAATCTTAGCTTTTCATGTCATTTTGTTTTGACACCTTTTCTAGTGCACTAGGTGTCTGTTGCATAATAAATAAATGGTTTGGTAGGATAAAAACTGTCTACATTCTTTGCAGCTGGTACAATGTGCCATGGTGCCTTGTCATCACCTGCCCACATTTAATTAATAAGCATCTGTTTCATTTTTACATTTACTCAAGATAGTGGCTTAATTTCGTATTCCTGATTCTCTACTTATTTCTGGTAATAAAGGAATATTTTCTCTTTTTTATCCCTTCCCAAACAGCTTATGTTGACAAAAATTCAGGGCATGTTTATTAAATTAGTATGGGGAAACAGACAATGCCAAGGAGATTTGTAGTCCTAGAAATTTAAAGATGAAATAACTTGTGGATAAAACAACAGTGAACTGGGCTGTGTTTTAGGTCTTCACAATTTCTCTTCCTGTTCAAGTGGTTTCCAGATGCAGTGGATCAAAAAAATAGCTTGCGATCAATTACAGGATAACACAATTTCTTCCCAGAGAAGATGTTAACAACAAAAGCCCCCATTAAATAGGTTTTTGTGGTGGTTACTCCTGGGACCCAAGGACTTTACAGCCTGGAGCTATATTTAAGGTAATGATTGACAACTTCTGATTCTCTATTTTTGTTGTGTATATCCAGGTCCAGTGGGGAAAATGTTAATAAGACAAAGCTTCTCCAAGGAAACAATTCCAAATGTGTGGAGATTGATGTACTGTTGATTGTAGCAACATAGGTAAATTATTCTTTTCTTTTTTTAAAAACAGGTTTTTTTGGTTTGTTTTGCTTTTTGCCTCCATACAAGAAGTTGCAAACTCCATGGGGTGCCTTGGTGACTCACCCGGTTAAGCGTCTGGCTTGGGGGCTCACTGGGGTTCTGGGATCGTGTACCCCTCCCTGCTCATCGGTGAGCTTTTCTCCCTCACCCCTACTCCTCTCTCGTGCACGCGCGCGCTCTCCCTGTCTCTCTCTCTCTCAATTACACAAATAAGTCTTAAAAAAAAAAGTAGCAAACTCTTTTTTGTTAATGTTTCCTATTCGGGGAATATTTTTAAATTTGTATCCATGGTTCTACAGTGGATTCAAGTGATTGTCAGACATTGAATTATTAATAAAGATTATTGTTATTACAGAGCAAAAGAGAACCAGGTATAAATGACAAATTAGTGGCTCTCTGTCAAGAGCTAAATTTGTAAAATGGTATTTTAAAACTACTGTGAACTGGGACACCTGGGTGGCTCAGTGGGTTAAGCGTCTGCCTTCAGCTCAGGTCATGATCCCAGGGTCCTGGGATCGAGTCCCACATCAGGCTCCTTGCTGAGCAAGGAACCTGTTTCTCCCTCTGTCTGCCTATGTCTCTCTCTCTCTGATAAATAAATTAAAATCTTAAAAAAATAAAAAAATAAAACTACTGTGAACATATGTTATATGTCAAGTAGTGTTTTAAATTGCGCTAATATCTTCATTAGAATATAATTACTATTTAATTACAAATGAAATTTTATGATATTGTTCAGAAATCTGATCACATTTTACATTCTTACGTGTAATGGCACGTCCCAGTCTGTACTTGTGGTTGTTTCCTGAGTTTCTAGTCTGTATTACCATCAGTTGCACTGATTTGTTGTATCTCTATTGCCTTGTTCAAAATCTAAATATGAGTTAATAACTTCTAAGTCTGTGTATCCAAGTAGAACTCTCTGCTGTGATCAAGACCTAAACACACCAACTACCTAGTAGATAATACTATCTGGATATTACACATACACTTCAACCTTTGTGTCTAAAACTCAGATTATCTTTGCCTTAAAAATTTGCTCCTTGTCTCTGCCTTAATTAATTGATTTATAATTCTCCATGGCCTGGAACAAGAAAATTTAGAGAGCTGTTCTTGTACTTTGTAGATCCAATGGTTTACCTAGTTCCATTAATTTTAACTTCAAAAACATATCATCTTCATCATTTTGTTATTATTCTGCTCATCCTCATGAGGACTATTTCGATAGTCTCAGACCTAGTTCTGGTCCTACTTCCCTCTAATCTGCTGTATGTACTACCAATAGTGTGGTTTTCTAAAAGTTAAGTCCATTGTGAAGTGGTTTCGCTTGAGAATTCCAGGTGATTACCCAGAGCCTTCACAAAAAAAAAGGCACAGAAACTTGAACCTCAGAAGAGCCGACCCCCTTCTAGTTTCCCAAACATGCTGTGATTTTTCATTTCTCTTCGACTTCACATATGCTGTTTCTTTTCCCAAGAGCGCCGTTCACCTGTTCACCTGCAAACTCCTACTTTCTCTTTAAGACACAATTAAAGCTCCATAAGCTCTGTGATGTGCTCCCTGGTGTTTCTGAGTCACTAACGCTTTTTTTTTTTTCTTATAAAGCTATTAGTGGGGGGTGCCCAGGGGTGCTCAGTCTGTTGAGCCTCGGACTCTACTTTGGCTCAGGTCATGATCTCAGGTTCTTGAAACGGAGCCTGCGTTGTGCTCTGCTCTGAGCTTGGAGCCTGCTTCAGATTCTCTCTCCCCGTCTCTCTCTGCCCCCCCCCCCCACCCTCCCCCTCTCTCTCTCTCTCAAAAAAAAAAAAAAAAAAAATCTATAGTGGAAGTATTAATTTATATATATATATATATATATATGATTTCCCTACCAGATATTAATTCATTGTGAGCATACCAGTATCTGATTCATCTTTGGTTTCCCAGTCAGTGCCTAGGGCAGGAAAGGCATTGTCAATTGACATTCATTGGGTACATAAAAGATGAAACAAACATGAATGATACAATTAACCCTATTTTATAAATTGTATAATTACATGTCATTTCAGATAATTATAAAATTGTTTGTTTAAAAATTCTAGATATGCATGGTTTCAAATTAAATACCAATGACGATATAATCATAATTTGTACTAAAACATGAGTTTTGCTTCAGTTTTAAAATTAAAGCAAAAATGTTACCACAAAATGTAATGGTTGACAGTTGTGTTATTTTAAAATATATGACCTCTATAAATTCTCAATGTTCATTATATTACTTAAGTTTAAATTTATTATATATTTTGCAGTGTTAGAAAAAAACTTTTTTGAAAAAAATAAACTTTAAAGATAATCCCTAGGCCACAGACAGGCAAATTTAATATTAAAAATGTTATTAACGTGATAAAATTTGTAGTTCCAGGTACAAAGAAAGTATAAATGAATTAATTAAAACATAAATAAATATGGCATATGGGTAATGGGCTATGTTAAACAAGTACAGAGCTTCTTGAAAATAATACAAAGCTTAGCAGAGTTGTTGAAAGAAAAATGTAATTGCGACATTCAAAGTAATAATTTGTACTTAATCGCTCACTATTAAAAACATCAATCAGGGGCACCTCGGTGGCTTAGTCTGTTGAGACTCTGACTCTTGATTTCAGTTCAGGTCTTGATCTCAGGATCCTTGGATCGAGCCCTAAGTGGGGCTCCCCACTTAACGGGGAGTCTGCTTGAGATTGTCTCCCTCTCCCTCTGCCCTTCCCCCTGCTCACACTCTCTCTCCCTCTGAAATAAATAAATCTTAAAAAAAAAATCATCCAGTAAAGGAACTATATTAGAGATGGTGCTTCACAGATTTTAGCATTAGTAACATAATTTTAGAGACAAGTCCTGGACTTGTCCCATAACTATGTGCATTCACTGCTCTGGGGAGAGAAAGTAGTTTATTTGACATTTATAGACTTACTTAAAATTTGACAACAGATTTTCTGATAAAATTAAATGTATTAAATGTTAACTTGCTGCATATACACTCTGTTCTCCTTAGGTTGCAGAAAATTTTTGCAACCAATTCCTCCTCTAGTAAGACAGTCTGAGGCAGTCATCTTTTTTACGTTAACATCAATCCTGCCTTTGTCATAGTCATGCACAGCATTACATGGCTAGAAAAAAATTGATTCTAAACTTATGAATCAGAACAAATGCTATGTTCTCCATATTTATTATACCAAATCTATCATCTCAATTTTTCTGCTTATTCAACAAATAGTGCTAGCCAACTAGATGCAATCCAATTGAGGCACTAAAAACACAACGAGTGAGATCCTTTCTTGAACAGGAGTGACATAATTTAGTTTGCAGGTATCTGACTTTTTTCTAGTATTTTATTTTATTTTATTATTTTATTTTTAAAGATTTTATTTATTTATTTGACAGAACGAGAGAGCAGGAGAGCACTAGCTATGGAGGGGCAGAGAGAGAGGGAGAAGAAGGCCCCCTGCTGAACAGGGAGCCCGATGTGGGGCTTGATTCCAGGACCCTGGGATCATGACCTGAGCTGAAAGCAGTCGCTTAACCAACTGAGCCACCCAGGTGCCCCTTTTTCTAGTATTTTAAAATGTTGTGGTATGATAGGGATACTCTGAACTGACCAAGACTGAGTTGGTTTAATAGAACATATACAATGGGACAAGCTGCAAAGCCAAAGAGCTGTTTCATGTAGAGGACGGAATCTTTATGTAGCTGCTGAACATACTGGATAAAGAAGGGGGCATTCCAAAAAGCAGGAAGAACATTCAAATCCCATAGAGGTCAAGTCCTGCCAAACCAAGGCATGGGGATGTTACCAGGAAAAGACCTAGAAAGCCAGAGATTCAGCAGCAATAGCCCAATATGACAAACTGGAAATATGCTCCCCCTAATCTAGAAACTATTTTACTTTTTTCACTATTATATTAGGGGTTTGGGGAAGAAGAGGATGCATTTGAGTTTGCAGATTTTGCCATCACATTCTACGTATGGGTGAGGCAGGAATAGAAATAATATAATTACCTTCAACTTAGCCCCTATAAATTTGTTTTTTCCACTCCTTATAATTTATGAGTTAGCAAAATAGCAATGTGATCTAATAACTTAAGTTGAACTCATCTATGAACTCATCTATTTTAATTATATGTTATTACCAGACTAGGTTGAGACATTTATATTATGGAATGATTCTGTACTGTCACAAACATACATAAAAACAATTTTTCCCATTTTAGTTATGTGTATACACAGAAGACAATTGTTGATAGTGAGAGGCAGAATCTGTTCCCAGTTAGGGATTTGTAGTTCTTAACATACAAGAATAAGTGATAGAATCCTGTATCCATAGAGCATGGCTAGCCCCTTGTCTGTGAATATATGCCTGTCAATAAAAGTGATTCTTGGGGTGCCTGGGTGGCTCAGTCATTAAGCGTCTGCCTTCTGCTCAGGTCATGATCCCAGGGTCCTGGGATCGAGCCGCACGTCGGGCTCCCTGCTCAGCGGGAAGCCTGCTTCTCCCTCTCCCACTCCCCCTGCTTGAGTTCCCTCTCTCGCTGTGTGTCTCTCTGTCAAATAAATAAAATCTAAAAAAAAATAAAAATAAAAAAAAATAAAAGTGATTCTCAAATCTGAAATAGGTGATGGGGATTAAACAGTACACTTATCATGATGAGCACTGAGTGGTGTATAGAATTGTTGAATCACTGTATTGTACACCTGAAGCTAACACTGTATATTAACTATATTGGAATTAAAATAAACATAATAAAAGAATACTAAAAAAGTGGTTCTCAAATCACATGATTGTAAGAATAACTGATAAAGCATTTTTAAAATATAAATTCCTTAACCTCCCTATCGGAGCTTCTGTTTCAGAATGTGGGTGTGGTCTTTTCATCACTGACAATGTATCAAAACCTCCAAGTGTCCTGCTGTATACTCGGAGCTGACAACCATAGTATAAAATACCTATAAACCTGGCATTAGCTGATGTTAGATTTATTTCTTTTGAGCCCTGAGAAAGCTAGTTAATTTTAAGCAGCTTTCAATTTATTCATCAGTGACTTATTGAGTATTTCTTATGTGAGAACCACCAAGCTGTCAGGCAAAAACCAATAGTACATAGACTCTTCCTTCCAAAATCTCATAATCCACATATAGAAAATGAAAGATAGTAAATCTCAAGAACTCACTTGGGTTTGAATCAACAGTATCCTTCCACTCTGGTGCACTAAGGAAATTAAAAGTCATCATCCAAAATAGCATGAAATTACGTGTGTGTGTGTGTGTGTGTGTGTGTGTGTGTGTATACATATACATAGAGATAAATGGATAGATTTCAAAGGGATTGAGAACAATTTTTCTTTTAGGTTAGATTGCCTGTAACAGATTAAAATGTGACATATAGTAACATAGAATGAACACATATTAACTCTTCACTGGTATGCACGTATATCCATATGAATTCTTCTAAGTAGACAGCCAGGCGCTATAGAATTTGAAGCACCTCTCAGTGTAGCCCATTTAACTCTCAGAATGACAATTTGAATCAGGCAATCAAAGGATAATTTGAAGAAATATACACGTTGTAAAAGGAAATATAAATCATCATGGAAGCAGCATTTTAAAAACACTGAATTGTCTCTTCATTTTATTTAGCATAATTTCTAAAGCCAGCCCTGTATTTAAATTGTGGCACCTGCAGTGACAAGGGGGACTGAGAGCCCACCCAGTTTCAGCTGCTACCAAAAGCTAGAATTTGTTCAATAACATGACTGGCATTTGTCCGCAGCCACTGTTTGAAACTTCTAGTGGTAGGGAAGCTTCTACTTTCTAAGAAAGCTGAGGATGCTATGGCTCGATTATGGGAACATTCTTTTTATAATGAGCCAAAGGTCTTTTTGTAAACTCTGCCTGTGGAGGCTGTGGTCGAGTCCTCAGAAGTATCATACATTACACTAATTCATTTGCATATTAAAGGACTGAAAAATTGAGAAAAGTTGTCATTTTCCTCATGCATCTTCTCTTTCCCAGTCTAAAAATCCTTTCTTTACTTGAAAACACATCTTCTTCTCACTGTCTTGGCTTCTTTTATCTGGGTGCTTATCATTTGGTCAAAATCTGTCAGGAAACACACTGCCCAGAAATTGAATTTCAGTATTGCTCCTTACTGGCTTCAAGACTAAAGCAAAATTATTTAATCTCCATGTATAAGTATTCAACATTATATTATCCACATCAGAAAAATGAAGAAAATACCACATTTAACTACTGAAGTGGTCGTGAGAATCCAGCGATGGCCTGTGAGGAGCCCCTACCTCTTACCTCATCCTTACTGGGATCTCACTGTTTCTATTCCCTGAATTCTGTCCTTGATTAGAAAATAAAATAATAGGGGCTGATGTCTAAAACTTTCCCAATAGATGAGAGAACAGAGGTGGGCAGTATCACAGGAGTATATCAGACCTTCCATAAACATCCATCTGTCAATATTGATTGTTTATAAGCTTACGCTATCATTATGTGTAGATTTATTGGGAGGGTGGGAATAGGAAAAATGACTCACAGGTGATAAATATCATAGGTTAGAAACAACTAATTATACACAATTAGTTTATGGTACGAAATAGAGTTCCTGAGGTCATATATTGGTTTTAACAAATACACAAGGAGCTATGTAATCTAAGGCAAATAAGAACCAGTTCAAATAGAGCATATTGTGAGCCGTGCATCAATTTTAAGAAGTTTCAGAACCTGTGGACACCTGGGTGGTTCAGTTGATTGAGCCTCTGACCCTTGATTTCAGCTCAGCCATGACCTCGGGGTCTTGAGATTGAGCCCCACGTCAGGCTCCACGCTGAGGTTGGAGCCTGCTTGGGATTCTCTCTCATTCTCCTCCCCCTGTCCCCTCCCCACCCCGACACTCTCTCCCTCTCTCTCAAAATAATAAATAAATAAATAAATAAATAAATAAATAAATAAATAAATAATTAAAAAGAAGGTCCAGGGGCGCCTGGGTGGCTCAGTTGATTAAGCGTCTGCCTTCAGCTTAGGTCATGATCTCGGGGTCCTGCGATCAAGCCCCGCGACGGGCTCCACACTCAGTGGGGAGTCTGCTTCTCCCTCTGCCGCTGCCTCTGCTCCTACCCCACTCCTTGTTCTCTCTTTCTCAAATAAATGAATAAAATCTTAAGAAAAAAAAGTTCCAGAACCTGAACTCTGCTATAAAATGAAAGAGGATTTGAACAGCTAGAGAAGAAGGGAGAGGAAGGAAGAGGAAGAAGAGGAGGAGGAGGAGCAGGTGGAAAGGACGGGAACGGGTAGGTCTGTGTAGGTATCTTACTTCAATATAATGGATTATCTTCTCTTAACTCTGCGAACTTTATGGGCGCCTGGGTGGCTCAGATGGTTAAGCATCTGCCTTCGGCTCAGGTCATGATCCCGAGGTCCTGGGATCGAGTCCCGCATGGGGTTCCCTGCTCCTTGGGAGCCTGCTTCTCCCTCTGCTTCTCTCTCTCTCTCTCTCTCTCTCTCTCTCTCTCTCTCTCTCCCCCCCCCGTCTCTCATGAATAAATAAATAAAATCTTTAAAAAAAAAACAACTCTGCGAACTTTATTTAGCTAAATTTGAACCAAAAAATTTTAAAGGGACAATTGTGAATAGTGACCCGTAAGCTTCTTTAACATGCATTGTCTTATTGCAATCTTATAAACAAGGATCACTTGAACATATATGCCACACTGCATATTACATTTGCAATTATAACATTCAAACTGATTTTGGAAAGAGACATATTGTCATAGGAGAAAAGAAATTGTCATTCATTAGACATAATGAATTCATATAATTTACTTTTGCCATTTCAACATCCATTTTACTACCTTTGAGAACTAAAGAGGCATATTAATCTACTGGAGAGTAACTGTATTGTTAAGTAAACCTCTCCAGTTGTTTATCTGCTTTGAAAGTTTTGATTAAGCACCATCAGCGAAAATGAAATTTCATTTTATCCTTTCAGTGTTTCCTTTGTCCTTGCCTCTAACAGTCCTGTAATGGATCTTGCCTCTCGTTTTTTCCAATTATGTCCATAATGCTAATGCCTTTAAGCATCAAATGTCCTGTGAATCTTTTCTGACCCACCTCTTCAGGCAATCATTCCAACTTTCAGCTTCTATTACTATACTCCATTTGTTAGAGCTGCTCATACTTGGCCATCAGTTGTAAGGTGCCGCCTGACTCTATCTGCCTTTCAGGCACTAGCATTCATCCCTGACCACTATTCCTTTTGTGCTCAGCATATAATCTGATCAATCAGTATTGTTGTGCTTGAAATCATCATACTGTACTTTTCTGTCAAGTCTACAGTAATATATTCCCTGGGATTACCTTCTGCTATCATTAATTCTTTTTATTTTTAATCTGCAGGAAGTAAATTCCTTCAAATATTTTATTTTTAAGAAAAATGACATGTATCAATAAGAAAGTAAGTGATAATTTTAACATTACATATTCATTAAAAGCAAGATAATTTCTTCTACTCAGTTAATTAATTAAACATATATAGATAGAAGAAACAAATTTAAAAAATGAATTGTCTGTAAGTGTTGAATAAATTCCATTTTTTTGAGGTTAGGAAACAGGGTTTATATTTCATAGAAATGTTAGGTGATATTATAATGACATTCTGAGATATCTTAAGCTTCTCCAGATGTTATTTTTTCTTCTTTGTTTATCTTGGGCTTCTCTCCAGTTTTTGTTTCTCTACTTTCCCTGTGCCTTCTTTATAGACCCATTCCTACCATGGCCCACTAGGCTTCTAATGAAAAGTTCTTTACTATAAACCACAGGTTTCAGTTTACCACTAGATCTCCCCTGTAAACATTCAGACGTCTACTCTTCCTGAAGCATCTCCCAAAACAAAGACTATCTGCTGCTGGTGAAATCCAGTCTTATATCCTTGTATTTCGCTGTGTCTAATTATGTCAAATGGAAAGATCACCAATTCTTTCAATGGGCTGAATTCCTCAGATTAACAACTGAACCATAACATATCCCTTATTTCCTATAGAGATCAATTTCCCTATAAGAAACGGAGCATGACTTTGTCTAGTATAAAACTATGATGCGATTATGGAGAGCATAATGTCTCTTATGGCATTGTTCAGGCAATTTTAATGTCTTGTGAGGGAAAGAGATGCAGTTCTGTCAAGGTTTCTAATGTGAGAATCCATTCATATCTTCAAATTAAATGGCTGCCACCATAACTTAACCCTGCTTTAATTCCCACCCGGTTTTCTTAATGGCTAGATTTGTCATTAGATCCTCTGTTTTATCAAAACTAAAAATAAGTCATCCTAAATGGAATGCACTGAAAGAAAGAAAGAAAAAAAAAAAGATCAGGGTAGAGCCTAAAGCAGTAGTGGGTAGGGGGAGAGTGCAACCATTCAACTTCACACTCTTAGCTCTTTGGCAATACACCACAAGTTTAATTTCTGTTCCATATGTGTGTGTTTTTTCTTACATTTTGATCATATGGTGCCTACATACCTACCATAATATGTTATATTCATTGTTGGATTGAGATTTTCCCATTTTTTAATATGAATTTTTCCTTTAGGGCATGTGCAACTTTACATGCAGTACAGGTATACTACTACGTATTGCCATAGATTAACTTATATGTCTTTTCTTTTATTTTTAATAATTTTTTATTGTTATGTTAATCACCATACATTACATCATTAGTTTTTGATGTAGTGTTCCATGATTCATTGTTTGTGCATAACACCCAGTGCTCCACGCAGAATGTGCCCTCTTTAATACCCATCACCAGGCTAAACCATCCCCCCACCCTCTCCCCTCTAGAACCCTCAGTTTGTTTTTCAGAGCCCATCATCGCTAATGGTTCGTCTCCCCCTCCGACTTACTCCCCTTCATTCTTCCCCTCCTGCTAACTTCTTCTTTTTTTTTCTTAACATATACTGCATTATTCGTTTCAGAAGTACAGATCCGTGATTCATCAGTCTTGTACAATTCACAGTGCTCACCATAACACATACCCTCCCCAATGTCTATCACCCAGCCACCCCATCCCTCCCACCCCCCACCACTCCAG
>NW_027397101.1:12128733-12320799 GCF_003265705.2 Callorhinus ursinus | reverse complement strand
TGTGGACTGTTTCTTTTGCTGTGCAAAAGCTTTTTATCTTGATGAAATCCCAATAGTTCATTTTTGCCCTGGCTTCCCGTGCCTTTGGCGATGTTTCTAGGAAGAAGTTGCTGTGGCTGAGGTCGAAGATGTTGCTGCCTGTGTTCTTTTGGATTTTGATGGACTCCTGTCTCACGTTTAGGTCTTTCAACCATTTGGAGTCTATTTTTGTGTGTGGTGTAAGGAAATGGCCCAGTTTCATTCTTCTGCATGTGGCTGTCCAATATTCCCAACACCATTTGTTGAAGAGACTCTTTTTTCCATTGGACATTCTTTCCTGATTTGTCAAAGATGAGTTGACCATAGAGTTGAGGGTCCATTTCCGGGCTCTCTATTCTGTTCCATTGATCTATGTGTCTGTTTTTGTGCCAGTACCATACTTTCTTGATGATGACAGCTTTGTAATAGAGCTGAAAGTCCGGAATTGTGATGCCGCCAGCTTTGCTTTTCTTTTTCAATATTCCTCTGGCTATTCGGGGTCTCTTCTGGTTCCATACAAATTTTAGAATTATTTGTTCCATTTCTTTGAAAAAGGTAGATGGTATTTTGATGGGGGTTGCATTGAATGTGTAGATTGCTCTAGGTAGCACTGACATCTTCACAATGTTTGTTCTTCCAGTCCATGAGCATGGAACGTTTTTCCATTTCTTTGTGTCTTCTTCAATTACTTTCATGAGTATTTTATAGTTTTCTGAGTACAGATTCTTTGCCTCTTTGGTTAAATTTATTCCTAGGTATCTTATGGTTTGGGGTGCAATTGTCATATATGTCTTTTCTAATAGAAGGTGATAAGACATTAAAAGGGTCCCAGGAATCTACATAGAGAGGTGCTAGAAATTTTGTCTTTTAAGGAATGTTTCAGTCATCTAAGAATGGATTTAAGAGCCATAGTAACAGCAACTAACACAGAGTGCTTAACTTTTTGCCAGCATGCTCTAAACACTACATACAGTGACTAATCTAACCATCAAAATAGAACTTTATGAGGGAGACACTCTTATTAGCTTCATTTTCATGTGATGAAATTGAGACACACAGGGGCTAAGTACCTTTCCAAGGTTCCAAGTAGGAAATGAGGGAGCCAGGTGAAGGAATGTTTCTACAAAGAATGCTTTCTAGAACCTGAAAAAAAATAATGTGACTCTAAAATGTGGATCCTTCATTTCTTTTTTACTGAATGTATTAAATTACTCTACAGAGGAACTAAATACGGTGTGATCTTGTGTGAAAGTAATTTGACAAAGAAAGGTCTGTAGAAACTAGAATGAACTGACAAAGTGGTGTCTGACAAAATTCACATTGACAAGACCTAGGTGGCAATAAGAATTCTAAATGACCCTTGAATAAGTTAGTTTATATGCATTTTCTTGAGTGCTCAAAGGATATATATAGCTCTCTAGAGTTCTGAATACATCTAAGTATAGAATTTCAGACTCTCAGTATCAATGAGTGGAATATCCAGGCACTAGTTACTCCTGCTTAAATGTTTTGCTTTGAGCTTGTAACTCACATAACTGGTATTGTGAAATATTTAGTTAATTGTAGAATCACCAACCTATGATGAATATACCGTATTAAAAAGATAGTGATTTACCCCCACCTCATTATGCCCTTGCTCTGGTTATTTCTCTTCACCGTATCTTCAAATACATTGAAGACCTTGTAACTGGTAATATTTTAATCTCTACATTGGGTTTACAAAACTCAGAGGCAAATTGTGATCCTCAGCTAATGAAGGCTACACAATAACTTTTATAACTTGTATATTGGTATAAGTCATGATTATTGAAGTATTCTTTACATACAGTAAAATTCACCCTTTTAGGCTATATATTTTAGTTATTTTTTTAGGACTTTATTTATTTATTTGAGAGAGAGAAAGAGAGCAGTGTGGAGGGACAAGTGGAGAGATTTGGAGAGAAGCAGACTCCCTGCTGAGCAGGAAGCTGGATGTGGGGCTTGATCCCAGGATCCAGAAATTATGACCTGAGCCGAAGGCAGACGCTTAACCTACTGAGCCACCCAGGTGCCCCTATCTTTTAGTTATTTTTGATGAATGTATAGAGTCATGGACAAACTACTACAATCAAGGTAGAAAATATTTTTATCTTCCCACAGAGTTCTCGCTTTTCTGTAGTCAATCCTCCTACTCCAAACCTAAACTTTGGCAACCACTGATTTGATTTCTATCACTGGTTTGATTTTTAACAATGTCATAAAAATGGAAGCATGCAGTAGGTAGCCTTTTGTGCCTGGCTACTTTCATTTAAGATAATACTTTGGAGATTCATCCATGTTACTGCATGTATAGTTTGTCTCATTTCATTTCTGAGTTGAATTTTATTGTATATGTTTATTAATATTAGGCCAACAGACACATGAAAAAATGCTCAACATCACTCAGCTTCAGGGAAAAACAAATCAAAACCACAATGAGATACCACCTCACACTGGTCAAAATGGCTAAAATTAACAACTCAGGAAACAACAAATATTGGCGTGGATGTGGGGAAAGGAGAACCCTCTTATACTGGTGGTGGAAATGCAAACTGGTGCAGCTACTATGAAAACAGTATGGAGGTTCCTCAGAAAGGGAAAAATAGGGTTACACTATGACCCAGCAATTTCACTATTTGGTATTTATCCAAAGGATACAAACCAGTGATTCGAAGGGGCACATGCACTGCAATGTTTATAGCAGCAATATCTACAACAGCCAAACTGTGGAAACAGCCCAGATATCCATCAACAGATAAATGAATAAAGCAGAAGGCGTATATATATTCGATGGACTATTAACCATCAAAGAGAATGAAGTTTTGCCTTTTACAGTGACGTGGATGGAACTAAAGGATATTATGCTAAGTGAAATAAGTCAGTAGAGAAAGACAAATACTATACAATTTCAATCATATGTGGAATTTAAGAAACAAATGGGATGACCATAAGCAAAGGGAAGGAAAAATAAAATAAGATGAAAATTGAGAGGGAGGTAAACCATAAGAGATGCTGAATCTTAGGAAACAAACTAAGAGTTGCTGGAGGGGAGGTAGGGGGTTTGGTGGGATAATTGGTGATGGGCATTAAGTAGGGCACTTGATGTAATGAGCACTGGGTGTTATATGCAATTGATGAAACACTAAATTCTACCTCTGAAAGTAATTTTTACAAAAACATTAGTTGAGAGATGCATTTTACACATTTTTGTTACATTGAATTAAATGTATGGCACTTTCCTTATGCTTCCACACACATATTTGAAAACACTTCTAACTTCATTAAAGAAGATGTTAGTTGAAAAAAAAGTCGTTAACTAGGATAAGTTATGATAACTTATATAGTATCCAGATAATCCAAAATGAAGAGGATAAATGGAGAAGCACTGGGGAAAGAGGCAAGAATGACAATAAAAGTCTAAAGATACTGTACTGGGGCCTGCATCTATCCTTCCCAAATTATATTTTCACAAAACTCTTGCTTTGAATACTGATTGTGTGTGGTTGTCTTGTTTTAGAAATATTTTGGAGAAAGCAGCAAAAATAACTATAGGTAAATAGAATTCTCAGCTATTTGCCTTTGTTCTAAATTTGAGCACAAGGATAACGAATTATTTTAACAATTAAAATGGAACAGATCTGTAACAGCTGATTAAGCATGTAATTTTATGACTTTTATTTTTTTTAATTTAGCTTTCTTTTCTTCCTTTGCCCATAATAGTGCCAAACTATTGATTATTTTAAGGTAGTAGAAACATGTTTCTTAATATAAAAAGAATTCCATAAATTATTTTCCTAAAATTTCCTCCAGATACCCCATATATTTTCTAAAATAAGAGACTCTGTTACAAGAAGGAATACAAATAGAATTTTAAAAAGAAATTCTGTATGAGATTATTAGCCTCCTGGAAGGACTCTTTTCAAATGTATTCATAAATACAGTTTTTTGACATTTTAAAGTTGATAACAACCCCCATCCCTACATACTGTCACAAAATACTGCCAGTACTTAAAAGTATCAGTACTTTTTCCTGCTTTACATTTGTTTGCCTTATGATAATTAATATGTTCCCATTATAGTACTTTATTTAATTTTCTGCCCCTCCCTCCCAAGTAATCCTCCAGTATATAAATGCTAATCTTCTTCTTCCCAGCCTACTACACACGTAGTCCTTAGATTTTAAATATGACCTAGGTGAGGTGTCTGAGTAGACTTTTTCCCCAGATTAAATTTTCAAAGTCATAAACTGAAGTAAAAATTTCAAAAAAAAAAAAAAACAACGCTGTGTAAAGCAATTCAAGTTTTAAAAAAGAAGAAAAACAAACAAACGAACAAACAAAAACAAGAGTCTCTGAAGAATGGTCATCTCTTAACAGTGGAAGGTCAGCAGAGGAGAAAGTAGGGGATTGAAGAGTATCTCTGAGAATAGTCAAAGCTATTTTTGGTTAAACGTACCTTCTGATTAGAAACAGAATTGACCTATACTGTAATAAGATGATTTTAGAGTTTATATAAGGAAAAGGGAAAGTACTTGCATACTAGAAAAGGGATTTTATGATGCTTTGGGAGTCCAATTCCATGAAGCTCTTGAGAAACAAGGTAGATGTCTCTCTGTTTAGGAAGCTTTACGCTCTTACCCTTCCTGAACTCATAAGTGTAGACTTCCAGATCCCCATTGTACCATTTTGCTCTTGCGATTCTGAAATCCTCATTAACATTGCTCTCAGGCCAAACTTATTTGTCTATTGGGATTCTTAGTGGTTATCTCCCTATAGCTGAGCTATTCCTTCTCAAACATGTGTTGTCATGATCTCAGGGCAAGGTTAGGATTTGGAAGCTGATGATGAAAAAAGAACACCAGGCTCAATGTCTCAGGTCGTCTTATATAAATCATACCCAGTTTGAGAGCACATATCATTTGAATAATACAGAAAATGTTTCACCCTAAACAGTATTACTTTCTTCCTTTTGAAACCATCAAAGTTGTTGGTCTATGCCTATAGGCTTTATATGATTTTATGGGGAGTATTGCTTATACAACAAACATTTTTAACTTTTATTTTTTTCTAAATCATGATCTTGCCAACAGCTTGATTTTACCCCAGTGATTTTCTACTATACAGAAAGAAAGAATAAATTTCTGTTGCACTAAGCCACTAGGTTGTAGAAATGTGTTACAGCAGACATAAGAAACTGATACATAGGGCGTTTACACAGTAACCTCACAGGCAATAACATGAGCTGTAATTACTCAATGAGATATTCCAGAAATATTCTATTCTTTTTAGAGTATTCACCTGCCTATTCAAAAACAAAAACAAAAGCTGACTTACCAACCTGAGGGTGATCGTTACTTGATACTTTTCATAAAGCCCATCTTTAGCCAGAAACCACCTATCTTCAGCAATTAAACCACCTTGTTTCAAGATGTGAAATCTTTTTCTCTATCCAAATGAATCTGGGCTGGATTTATGACTTGGTTTAATTTATAAAATCTTTTTTTTAAGATTTAATTTATTTATTTGTCAGAGAGAGAAAGAGCACAAGCAGGGGGAGTGGCAGGCAGAGGCTGAGGGAGAAGCAGTCTCACCACTGAGCAAGGAGCCCGATGTGGGACTCGATCCCAGGACCCTGGGATCATGACCTGAGCCAAAGGCAGATGCTTAACCGACTGAGCCACCCAGGCATCCCATTAACTTATAAAAGTCTACAGAGATTCTAGCATAAACCTTAAAAGGTGTTAGACATCCAATCTTGACTCTTTCTACCCTAAGATCCCCATGTAAAAAAGCCTGGGAATTAAAGACTCATGAAAAGAGCAACACACCAGTACAAACTCCACACATGTATGAATGAGATCATCTAAGACCATCCAGCTACCATCTAGTGCCAGAAAATTGCAGCAGCCTGAATGACCCCAGACAAGACCATTTTAAATTGCTGAACAAAATGAGTAAATACAGTTATTTGTTTGATGCATCCAAGTTGATAGGTTGTTTGTTTGGCAGCAACACAGGTAACCAATACAGTTGTATTTACAATGTCTGTCACAATTTCCTGACACATAGTAGTATAAAAATTAATCAACCTGTTGCTTACTTCTGATTAACTTTCTATCTTCATTCTTTGAATAAGCAGACACCTCAAATACCAAGAGTATTGTACCTATAGAGATAAATGCTTTCCACATTTAGCCGTATTATCCTCAGACTTCTAAGGGCCAGTTTTGCTTGTGAAAATATATTATTTTTTTCTAAATATTATTTAAAATGAAAAAAATTATGTGAAATAACTAGTTATTTCTAAGAAAACTATATTGAATGATTTGGAAATTTTAAAAAAAGGTAAAGTATTTTAAAGATGCTGTATGTTAGGTGTGGGCATGACAAATATAAAGTATTGGGAGAAAATAACCAAAATTGTGATGGGTTCTACATTCAAATTACTTTACAAGTAATTTATCAGTCCTCTTTAAACTGGAACACTTCGAAAGACATATTATGGATGGTTTTTAGGCAAAGACAAATCAAAAGCCTCATTCGAAAAGAAGTCTTGAAATTAAACAAAATGTTTAAGTTATGCTAGGGTCATGCTTTTAAGAATTCTGCTTTAATTAAAATTTCCAATTTATCAACTGACTGCAATTCCAGTCATGTCATCTAAGATATTTAACTTGATTGGATATAGGTAGAATCAAGAAGAGTAGGGTGAATCACTTTCTTATTGGGACAAACCACACAAATGAATTTTAGCAGAAAATTCTGTGGGATTCCCAAATAATGGTAAATAATGTTCAATAACATGGACCTAGAAGATGAGGAGAAACAGAGTGGTGAAGTGTTGCTAAGAAGGTACGTTGGAGCTCTACTACAGAAATCTCTCAAAGTCAGGCGAGGGAGTTTAATATTGATTCCCTGAAAAAGCAAAGGCTTTGTTTAGTTTTTTTAAAAGAAGACCAAATTTATGCAACTACATTTTAGGAAGAT
This sequence comes from Callorhinus ursinus, assembly GCF_003265705.2. Classification (NCBI taxonomy): domain Eukaryota; kingdom Metazoa; phylum Chordata; class Mammalia; order Carnivora; family Otariidae; genus Callorhinus; species Callorhinus ursinus. Next base: position 12,313,777 of record NW_027397101.1, on the reverse strand, counting down.
AATTCTTGGTATATTATAAAGCACAAATAGGGGAGCCAGGAACGATCAGTTGGGAGACTTATGCCATAATACAACTGAGAGATGATAAAGTCTCAGGGTCATCTACAGAGATGTGGAAGAATGGCCCATGAAAATGGAGGAACATTTTTCTAAAGCAGAACACTTCTTCTATCCCTGGCCCTACCCCATTGCCCATTGCCCACAAAGCACGGGAAGGAGATGATCTTCAGTACTGGACAGAATGTAACAGCTTCCTTTGCTGGGTCTTTTGGAAATCTAATGTTAGTTGCCATGCAGCTTTTGATGCTTACTGCAGTTTAAAACTGGAGGGCATTTGAGGGATCAAGCCCAAGATGCTCAATTTACTTTTTGTCAAGAAGTCTTTGTGCAAATGTCTAATTGATGGTGTATTAGAATCTCCCAACACAGTACAAAAATTAAAATCCTAAAGATATCCAAGCAATGATTAGAGAGTTAAATAATATTGGTGAAATCGGAATCCTTGATAAACTACATAGAAACCAAAAGCTGTGTTATATTGTTAAATGATAGAACTGACTCATACTATTTATATATATATTTGCTATTCCACACATGATACTAGGCTGCAATGCTATGGGAAAGAGCAAAATGTAGAAAAATACATCGTTTTCTGTAATGAAAGAGAGATTGAAAAATCAGACAATCAAATTGAAAACAACTTTTAAATGAACATTTATGGATTACTAACAAGAGGAAAGTTATATAAATTGAACCAAATATATCAGTATGTTACTTGCATTGGTCACTAAAAAGCAGAATATCTTTTATTTCCTGGTATGGGATGAGGATATTAGGACTGCCATTGCTGTTCGGAACATTCATAATGGAGATTCTTAAGTACAGTAAGAAGCCAGTATGTTTTCTAATTATGGAGTTATTTAACATGGATGCCAGAAGCTTAGAATTTTCTTGAGCAATTCCCTAGATAGTAAAAAAAAATCTGAAAAGTCAATTGTCTGTATCTTGTGACAATACGCTGGGTACTGTCATACAGACAAATGATTTTCACACTTGAGGATACCATTTTGAGTAGTGTATTTAATGTTCCACACTTCAGTGATTCCCGATACTGCGTTTTTACGGCATGTAGTGATTTTATTTTTTCTACCAATGTTATTTATGAACCAAAAACCTATGTTGGCAAGGCTAGTCATTTTAGAAACCTCACTGGAAATGGTTCAGTGTAAATTTTGTTTAGGCGAGGATTTGTAAAAGATGATAAATGCAATATGATATAATAACCTCACCCTTTCATCTATCATCTTGTTAAATCAAATTGCAAGTGTTGCATTAATGTGATAAAATGCTTTCTGCTTACTTTTTCTTTTAGTCAGTTAAGAACTGAGATCAAATGAGAAAATTGGACCCGAGTAAACAAGATTGTAAAATGTTTAATCTATAGACCAATAAATTAAAAGCAAAAAGATTGATCACATATCTTTGAAGTTTCAAATTATGCAGAGAATCCTAATGCTACCATGCTTGTAGGTCAACTGCAGGAGAATAATTGACTCTTGGGCTGAATTTAGTTATGCTGAACTTTTCTGATAGTCTGGATTGTACCGAAAAGTTGGTTTAGGTTTGTGTCCTTCAATCCCATATCCCTATCACTAACAAGGGTTATTCTTACTTCCAGGACAACTGTCTCCTACATTGTGTATGTTTGGTTATCATTACCTCAAAATTCTGAGCCATTAGTTTGGGGAAGTAGTGCTCAAATGTTGACAAATAAAAGGATCTGGTAGAAATTCCTTTGGGAATTCTCACCCTTTGTGCTGACACCATTTTATTAAACACTTGACCTCCCCACAGGGAACAGACATGACAGGTTTTATTTTATACTCTTGAATCATATTCTGATAGAATGTTATGCTTCACAAGAAATGAGTTAAATCATAACCCACATATGTAGATTCCACAAGGAGCAACAACAAGGAAAGAAAACTCCCAGTTGTACAGTGAATTCCTCTTAAAACATTAATTAAAATCTGCAATGCAGATAAGAAAAGATAATAACTGACATTTTAAAAGCACAAGTTTTAGTCAAATTAGTCTGTGCTCTGTTGTCTTCAACATATTAGCCATATAACCTTAGACAAGTTATCAGATCGTCCTGAAGTGTTTATAAAACTCAAATAGCAACCATTTCATAAAGTTTCTATGAAGATTAACTGAGATAATTAATTATTATATATGAAATGCCTATCATAGAGCTTTCCATGAAGGAGGGCAGATGTGAATGCTAATTCTCTTTTTCTCTACCTTTTCCTTCAGAAGGAATCATAAGATTTCTCAAAACAGAACATAAATTTCCCGTTGTAAGGGGAGATTATGCATTATTCCAAACTGGAAAATACCATTGAAATTATTGCTTCACATGTTCATTGGCTTTTTTTTTTCCTTTTCATCTGAAGTGTATCCTGACAGTTGAAAACCATCCTGTGTATTCTTTTTTTTTTTTTTTAATCACACAACCGTGAGATCAAAACCTGAGCCCAGGGGCACCTGGGTGGCTCAGTCATTAAGCGGCTGCCTTCGGCTCAGGTCATGATCCTGGGGTCCTGGGATCGAGCCCCGCATCAGGCTCCTTGCTCAGTGGGAAACCTCCTTCTCCCTCTCCCTCTGCCTGCTGCTCTTCCTGCTTGTGCTTCTCTCTCCGTGTCAAATAAATAAATACAATCTTTAAAACAAACAAACAAACAAAACAAAACGTAAGCCGAGATCAAGAGTTGTCTGACTCAACCAACTGAGTCACTCAGGCGTCCTTTCCTGTGTATTCTTCTATTAAATGTAGTAAATTCTAGTAAATCAGAGTTCAGAAACAAGTTAAGACATCACATAGGAAACATTTTCAAATTATGTAAAGATTAAAAGTAAGAACATCTTTAATACTGTTCTGGTAATAGTGTAGCAAAAGAGCTAGCAGAAATCTAAAAAGTGAAAACAAAAATTTTACTGCTTTCAATCTGTTTCTATAAAATCTATCCCCTTGTCTTGGGAAATATACTTTCAGCTTTTATATACAATCTTGAATGAGTCAACCAATTGCACAATGAGTGCTAGGGTTATAGACCTTTATTTTATGCACTTTTAAGTTTTTCTGCCCTTCAGGTGTGATACATAAAGAGGAATGAAAAGAGCTATCTCAAATTGCAAAGTATCTACTCTGTGTCAAGTAGGATGCCATGGATTGCCTGTGCATTCTTTAATCTAATCCTCAGAAAACCTCCCATTTATCACTTGGAATGACTGAAGAGAAATTCCTGGCCTTGTTTGTATATATTAATCCTTTTATAAACCAGAAGAAGACAAGTGAAAGTAGCAAGGAGAATGGAGAGAGAAACTGAGGGAAAAGGATGGGCATAATTCTGCCACATAATCTAATTCCTTTTATTTACATACCAAGTTGCTTTCAAAGTTAGGCAAACACTGACCAAACATACACTATGTTCTATCCACTGGCTAGGGGCTGAGGATTCACACGCAGATGCATCCAAATTCTTGTCTTGGGGTTCCAGTGTCAAGGGTAGTAGATTCTAAGGTTTTTCACTGAAACCAGTGAATCATCTCCTTATTAAAAGGTTTTGGAATCATTCTTATCTTACCTTATGAGTCATTCCTTAAATAGTAAAATATTATCTTTACTTCTAAGAGAGGTGTGAAAGTAATTTACACATGAATGTGACCAAATGCGTTAAATTTGTTTTGTTTTGTTTTGTTTTGTTTTGTTTTGTTTTGGGATCAAACCATTTCATTGAGGGGCTTCGGGGAAATGTTTGAAGGGAGATGCCATGTCCTCAGCCTGGCCGGAAACTTTCCAGTGTCACAGTCTGAAAGTGCAATAAATTGTTTAAAGTGTGAAAGGAAAGTATTTGAAGATATTCAGAAATTTTTAATGTGAGTGAAAAATAATTAGATTTCTTTTGAAACCCTCAGCGGGAGCACAATTATAATCATTATCTCCCCTTTGCTGTTTACAATTTAGCTACTTTTTAATATGATCATGCATTTCATTGTTTGCTTACTAGTTTATATATAGGAAAACAAGACCTTGGTTTTCTTGGAGTTTTTTTCTCTTACATCTTCTTTTTTTTCCTAAAAAAATAACTTTACAAATATTTCATGTGTTTTTTCTTTGTCTTCCTACTCTTTCATTTTTCATCTCTCCTCTTTTTCTCTTATCTTTTCTTACCAGCCCTAGGTACTGGCTAGCTCTGAGTCCGTGAGGAAAGGCGTAGAAGCAAAGGAATAAACTAAAAAGCTGCAACAACATTTTTTTTTGGCTCATATTAGCTCTCTCTTTTTAAAATAATTCCTGATGCTGATTTAGTATTTTCATCTTAAACACTTCATAGAAGGATATATTTTTAAAACATTAAGAGTTTCAAGGTTACTCACCACTTTGATCATTCAGAGGTATGCAATTCTCTTTTCTTTTTTCACTTAAATATTTCAGGTGCACAAAGGATTATAAATATGAATTGATCATTATCCTAGTTCAGGTGTCATTGTCATCATCTGTCTGTGCAGGATACTTATTGTTACTCTTGTTGTTTGGGTATTTTTCCCCCTTTCCTCATCCCTTATGCTTCCCTTATTCTCAACCCCAGTCCTTTTAAGGTGCCAGTGGTAAAGGTACCACTTTAATGTATTTGGTATATTTCCTCTCTGTTGAGGGATGATAAAATGTATATCATTTTAAAAATAGTGATGGGGTGCCTGGGTCACATGGATAATAAGAATAACCAGTATTAGAAGAAGAAAAAAAATAAAACAGTATCTCAGGAGTTATTTCAGAAAATTTTTAGAATTCATCTCTCCAAGGGCACCTGGATGGCTCAGTTGGTTAAACGTCTGCCTTCGGCTCAGGTCATGCTGCCAGGGTCCTGGGATCGAGCCCCGCGTTGGGCTCCTTGCTCAGCGGGGAGTCTGCTTCTCCCTCTCCCTCTACCCCTTCCCCCACTCACTTTCTCTCTCAGTCTCAAATAAATAATTAAATTCTTAAAAAAAATAAATAAAAATAAGTGATGGTCACAAACTGAGAACTTACTGTGTGCTAGGATCTCTCCTGAGAAGTTGTCATAGTTAAAACCCATAACAACCCTAACAGGCAAATATTATTATTATTATTATTTTTATCATCACCTATCATTTCCATTTTTCATTTTTCAGAATGAACACCAAGAGATTAAGACACCAGTATATTAAGAAGCTTGACCAAGCTCAAAAGCTAATATATGAAACATATAGTATATGAACCCAAGGAGTTTGGTTGAGAGACTGTGTTTTTAACCAATTAGGTTGTATTATCTAGGTGCTTTCTTCATATTTCACAACATAATAGCTTCAGGAATGGAATTTTTGGGTAATTTACATACATACTTTCCTGAAGCATTGCCAGATTGTTTCTAGGATGGCTGCACCAACTTACAGTCCCATTTACACTGTATGAGTTCTCACTACATCCATACCCAGAATTTAATATTTTTCTACATTGCATTTTTGGCCAAACTGATGTGTATAAAGTACAAATTGATAGTTTGAATTTGCATTTATCTACTTTCTGGGATGTTTGAATATCTCTTCAAAATACATATTTGTCATTTTTATTTCCCCTTCTGTGAATTTCCTATTAATATTATTAAGTATGTAAATAGATATAAAACGTTTAGAGGTATTATTGATAAATAGTAGGTCTTGGCATCTGTTCTCATATTGTCATTGCTAATTTATCATAGCTTCTATTGGGGATTCCCATATTTTCAGAGAGGATTTGAGAGTTACCAATCCCCTTTAATTTTAGACATTCCAGATACATTCTCTCATATCTTTAATTTTTAATTTTTTATTTAATTTTTTAAAAATTTATTTAAATTTAAATTTTTCTATGATATCTTTGATTAAGAAATCTATAATTTTGATGCAGTAGATATATTTTTTCTTTTTTATATTTATTTAAGTAAGCTTTCCTACCACAGTTTCAGTAATATTGTCTCATTTCGTTATCATTGTAAGTTTTCCTTTCACATTTTGATATTTTATCCTTCTGAAGTTAATTTTCATATATGGCCTGAGATTGGGATTTTTTTTTTACCATGTAATGAGACTATTTATTAAACAACTCATCCTTTTTGTATATATAGATTGTTTTATTGGCCATCAATTATGTTACTCCATTCTATTTGACAGTAAGTACAAGAGTATGATGCTATATTAATTACTATGGCTTTAAACATGCTTTAGTATCTGGCAAGATAAGTTTTCCCTGTTTTTGCTCTTTTATTTCCTCTTTACTTATATAAGATCTTTTTTTTAAATTCTAATTGATAATGCATCTGAATCTTCCTAAAGTTTTAGATTAGAATGTATTAAATTTATAAATAAATTTAAGGAAAACTGAGATCTTTACATTGTTAAATTACACAGAATTTCTCTGTATTTGTTGAGTATTTTTATGTTGTTTAATGGAGTTTTAAACTTCCATGTAAGCAGCTCATATTCTTTAGTAGGCTAACAACCTGAGAAAGATTTGCTGTAGTTTCACGGGTATTATAAATGGTACTTTATGTTTTCTGGTTGTTAATTGCTCATATAAAGAATGATAATACAGTAAGCAACCTCCTTTATTTAGGTGGATGTCCTCCTACAACTCCTCTTATAACACCTCCATAACAATTAGGTGGCTATCTTCAATTGCCTATATAAGTAACCATGTAAATTAATAAATATTACCGTTTTATCTCTTCATTCCCAAATTATATGATTTTTCCCCCTTTGACTTATACTGCATTAACTAGGACCTCCAGTTCTGTGCTAAACCGTTTCTAGGATGGCTGCATAGTGTTAGAGGCAATCCTTATGTTGTTGTTGATCTTAAATAGACTATGTCAAAGCTTATCCACTGAATGTGATATTTATTTAGCTTTTTAGTAGTAATCTTTATCAAGTTATGGAAATTTAATTCTAACCCAGTTTTCTAATTTTCTTTTTAAATCATGAATATATTTCAACTTAATAGAGTCCTTTCTTTTCTGCACAAATGAAATGATCATGTGATTTGTATTCTTTGATTCATAAATACAAATATTTACATGCATAGATAACCTAAGGTTGAGTTATCCTTGCATTTCTGGGTTAAAACATACGTCACTATAATGTAATTCTTAAAATACATTGCTATATTCAGTGAGCCCCTTTTTCATTTAGAATTTCAACATCTCAGTTCATAAATGAAATTGGTGTATGATTTATTTCTCTCTTTATCTAGTTTTGGTGTCAATTTTATAATATTGCCATGTAATGATTTTTTTAAACTTTTGGAACAATTTGAAGTATTATTTTAAAGAGTTTGTTGATATTTATCAGTAAAATTACCCATCCAATACATACATCCACCCTTGTGCCTTAGGTCTGTTTTTTGCCTTAATTTTCTCTTTACCTGAAGTAAAATGTATACCAAATATATGCCATTTGATTAAGATATTTATTTGTTTTTATTTTCAAATATTCTATATCTTTTTTTAACCTAAATGTACATATTATAGACAATGTATTGGTAAATCATGATCTGGTTTTTAAAATTGATTGGAAAGTCTTTATCTTCTAATTAGTGAATTTAGTCTATTAACATTTATTTGAATTACTATCATATTTTGTTTCTGATACTCTATATTTCTATATTTCTTTTCTTTTTACGATTTTACTTTTAATTAGATACCCTAAACTGTCAAATTTATTTTTGCTGGCTTGAACTAAAATGTATGCCTATTTTTCTGATCACTGCCTAAATCTGATTAGTAGTAATATATTCTAGTCATCTTTCTGTTCACTGCTGAAGAGCGTAGGCTCCTGGGACTACCTGGGTTGAATCCTAACCCTGTGATTTTGGATGCATTAATCAACTTCCTTGGCTTCTTCTGATTTCTCATTATTAAACAAAGAATAATAATAAGAGAAACTATTTCATTGTATTTAATGAGGATAAGTAAATTAATACAAGTGAAGCATTTTGAAAAGTGTCTCACATGCAGTAACCCCACAATAAATGTGTTATTATTATCATATCCCAAAGTAAGAATCTTCATACGTTATGTCTCTGTTCAAACCCTCTTTCCTAAAATTCTCCTTTGACCATGTGATACACATGTATCATGTTGGTCTATTGAGATCTTTGTTCTGGATTTTAGGGATATACTTTAGCGTTAGTCTTGCTCATTTGGACAATAGCAAACTTAATAACACTTTTACTCACCTATTTCCCATATCTCATTGCTATCTCTTGGATTTATTGTCCTTGATGTTGGCAGTATCCTCTAAGAATCATATCAAAAAGATTTCTGTTGTGTGTTTCTTCTAAGACTTTTATGTTTTGACCTCAAATTTATTTGTTTTTTAGCTAAAAATAACATTTCTAATTCAAAGTTCTTTTCCATCAACACTGGAAATCTTTTACTATCTTCTTGTGTCCATTGCTATTGTTGATATAGATGGTGGCTAATTCTTGCCATTTTTAAAATGATCTCCTTTTACTTGTCGAAAGCTATTATAATTTAAAATTTGGTTGGATATTTCAAATTTTAAACATAATTGACCCAAGGATAGATTTTTTAAAAATCTCTTTTATGATTTGATAGTACATGAATGGTTTCAATCATGTTTATACATTTCTTTTATTCTAGAAATTCTTATTCCTTAATTTTGTATTTCCTTACCTTTATTTATTTTTCTTTTTGAGACTCATAAGACGCAGTTATTTACGTTTGTACTCCTCTTATCTAAATATCTTAGTGGGTCCCTACTGGGTCATTTTGCCCTCCAGGGAACATTTGGAAATATCTCAAGATTTCTGGTTGTTGCTAGCATCTTAGTGGGTAGATATCGGGGATGTTGCTAAGCATTTTGTCATGCACAAGAAAGCACTTTACAACAACAACAACAAAAATTATCCAGTCCAAGTGTTGTGTCAACGTTGAGAAATCCTGATATATCTTCCCTCTTGATTAATTATTCCTAACTTTTGATCTCACTCTGAGATCCACAATTTGATCTTCCAATGTAATAGTTTGTTTTTATACTAAGTGCATTCTACTATCCTATCCATCTCTTGAAATCTGTATTTATCAATGGCAGTTTTTATATCCAGTTTTCTCTTTAATCTTCCTGAAGACATTAATTGTGCTTTTAAAAATTTTCATTATGCCCTGTTAATTTTGACTCTTCTAGTGTTTATTTTTCTTTCTTTTGTTTATTTCTTATTTAACCAAAGTGCTCATACATCTCAGATACTTCATATTTCTTTCCTGTGATTCCATCATTTATTCCCTTAGAAATATCAGATGCCTGGCCAACTAGTATGTCGGTGGGGAAGAGGGCAGAGGGACAAAATCTAGGGCCCTGGATTTCCTTCTTCCATGTGACTGTGGGGACTTGGGGTTACTCTAGCCTTCCTTTGTTGACATAATCTTTCTTCTCACCCCACCCCTACTCCCAGACAAGTGTTTCTTTGGAAACACAGTATCTCTATGCCGGGCATTCATCTGGAGCCAGACAGTCTTTGCTATAATTACTCACTCATAGAATCAAGGAAGAAATATGGGAAGTACAAGGAGAGAACATTAGCAGCTGGATAGACCCATGATGGCCAAAGGATGAGAAATGATGCACTAAGAGATGAAAGAAAAAGATCACTAGAAACTGGAAATTTGAAAGCTGTTCTCCACTTCAGATCATACTCTCCACCTAGCACTGGCCCTTTCCCATTTTGATTTATAAGCTGCCATACTGGGTAACTCAGATAAGAGAATCATTCTCGTAAGTATGAAAGGAACTGGAGAGTAGATGAGAACTCCTTTCAAAATGTTCAACAAAGAGATATCCTGTCTTGAAATTTATAATTGAGACAGGCAGAGCTAATGGAAAGAAAAAAACATGCTCAGCAAGGTCACAACATAATATTTAAAAAGTTAACAATTATTAAGCCTGTCAATTCTGACCTTGAAAATATGTGTCCAGTTCACTCATACATTTCCATTCCCATTGACATTAGCTGAATTTAGGCCACTATCATATTTTACCTGAAATGTGGGAGAGCCTCCTAACTCATCTTTTTTTTTTCTTTTGATCTTGCTGTCCCATCTATTTTTCCATTTGTTTTCCACACAGCCACCAATGAGAGCGTTTTATCTGGCAGTTTTCCTCATATCACTATCTTTGTAAAACCATTTAATAGCCCTTCTTTGTATTGATGTACAAACTTATTATTCCAACATGCAATACCACATATTATATAGCCTCTTAGTTTCCTGCCTTTCCTTCCTCTCCTTGCCCTCTTCACCTTTGCTACTCCAAATTTATTAGGCTTCCATAATTTGTCATTCTTTCTCTTTCTTCCCTGAACTTTCACATTTATATTCTCTTCCTTGAACACCTCACTCCTCACTCACCTCCCCTAGAGATTTCTTGTTCACCCTTCAAATCCTAGTTTGAAGGCAAACAGCACTCCATGATGAAACCAAGTATCCTGCTCCCTTTATATTATTCCTCACAGTGTGAAGCTATTTCCATTTATTTTTCTCTGTCCCCTTTTAGAGTATAAGATTTTTGAAAGTAAGGACTCAATCTTACTATATTCCAAACACTTAGCATAGTGGCGACAACATGGTTAAGTTACATGAATGAATAGAAAAAGGAAACAAAATAAACTGTAGAAAAGTCTCCTATCCAATAAACATGCTGTGCTTGCCTATTTGTCTTTATAAGGATGTGTTTCAGTGAACAAATAAGAAAAAAAAAAGTGATACCAAGCATTTTTTGGTAAAAACTAGACGTTAAATATTTATTTCATATCAGTAGTGCATTATATTAGCTATTCCATTCACAGCTTATTTCTTTTTTTGAATACAACACTTATATGGTTTTCTCAACTAGAGTTTGTCTTTTGAAAAGATGATGGTGTGGCTCATAAATGGCTGAGGATCTCTGGAGGCTAATCCTAAAGTAGCTTGCTTCCTAAGTCCCTGTCACCACACAGAGATAATTATTTGTATGATTTATGTGCCTGCAAAGAACCTTTGCTCAAGATAACCTTTTCCAGTTACTTTTATTATGTAACTGTCACAGTATCTTGAGATTTGAGATCTTTCTTTGCCTTCATGGATCCTCCTTTGGTTTATTTACAGCTCTGAGAATTGATTTTATTTTTCATATATAGGTCAAAGTGTTGTCTTTTTTCTTCTCTTGGTTCTGAACAATTTTATGGATAATCTGAGTGATTTAAGTTTTTAAAGTTTAGCTGCCTGGGCCTTTCAGTCTCTTAAATACCTAGGGTGTTACATTCTTTTTTTTTTTTAATTTTTTTAAGAGTTGTGTTTTGGTTATTATTGAAGAGTTATATTTGGGGGCATTAAAAAACCTAGTACAGGGGTGCCTGTGTGGCTCAGTCTTTAAGCATCCACCTTCGGCTCAGGTCATGATCCCAGGGTCCTGGGATCGAGCCCCTCATCTGGCACCCTGCTCGGCAGGGAGCCTGTTTCTCTTGCTCTCCCACTCCCCCTGCTTGTGTTCCCTCTCTTGCTGTCTCTCTGTCAAAAAATAAATAAAATCTTAAAAAAAAGAGAGAGCCTAGTACATTCTTAAAATGTAGTTTAGATATTCACCAAATTATCAATAGAAAAAAAAAAAACCTCATTAAAATCTTTTAACCTCCTACTGAAAAAAATTTATACAAAAATAACTAAAGAAACAAATGGTGCTTAAGTAAAATATTGTATTTAAATGCAATATTTAAAGATTAATACAAAGCATTTTGCTATCTTGAATAAGAAGTATTTAAAGCAATACAATTCATGCTCCTCAAAGGAAAAATTTTGCTTTTATGGCCATTTTCCAACAAATAAAAGAAAATGTCTCTAGCAAATATTGTTTGCAGTACACTGCATTTTGAAGGAATAGTTGGAACTATAACAAGCCATTTGCAGTTTAGTTTAATGTATATTGTTACTCATTTTGCAGCCAAAAGAATAAAAAGACATTGCAAAATACTATTAAAAATAACCTCTCTTTATGTTTTACATTATCCATACTGATATCTCTTTAAATTTTATCTTAAGTTCCTTTTTTTTCTTCTAATTCCAGATGAAGTTGTGTTAATGTGTTGAGTATAACATTACTGATGACAACCACTTGATATCAAGGTCACATATCATCAAATATTGTCCCATACTTTAACTAATTTAACTGATTATTTTAAAAGAAAGTTTTGCAATCATTTGAATTAAATCAGTAAAAAGTAGATTAAAATAAAATATATAGGATTTATATCCTAGTGTGACACTACTGTCTTAATGAACCTATGACCGGGATGTAAGGTATAAAAGGTATTTCACTATATTCAAAGACAAGAAAACAATGTTTAAAACCTACTGTACAACATAACTTATAGTTAGTAATACTTAAAAATTAGCTAACGTGGTAGATCTTATGTTGTGTTCTTATCACAATTTATTGTCATCATCGTAAACAAAGAGGGGTGGGAGAAACCTTGGAGGTGATGGACATGTTTATGGCATATGTTGTGTTATTTGCTTCACAAAAGCTATTTATCTCCAAATTCATCAAACTGTATGCATTAAATATGTGTAGCTTTTGTATGCAAGTCAACCTCAATAAACTGGTTTAAAAAAATGTTAGGTCATCACTATCTACAATTAGTTACCTATTATAGAAAATGATTTGGTATTCTAAATTGTTATATATTAAGGTAACTATTTGACAACAGGTTATACATATTTCATTTTTTTTCTTAGGTTATTAAATTTAGATAAATTGTTCCTTTGTTCTCTGATGTGATATATGGACTTATATGATAAAAGCTACCATTGATTGAGAACCAGGCGTATGCCAGATGATTTCTAAACCTTACATTTTCCTTCTGATAATAGTTGCACATAGTTCTACAGAGAAAGAGACTGAAGTTTGGTGAGCTTAGGTGACTATATCAGCTTAACATAGCTAATAAGCAGTAGTGGTGAGGCACGGACATTTTCATAATTGTTGGACTGCTCCAGCTCCTTCTGTCAGGTGGTCATTAGCTCTCTTAAACTGAGAGAAAAATCAAGGATTTATTGTCAAAAAAAGAAAAGTTATCATTTATCACTAACTTAAAGGAGTATAATCCTCACCATTGACTGGTTGTTTTAGGAAACATATTCAGTAATATTAAAGATAAGTAATCTCAAGTTAGACATTATCCCGAGTAATTAGTCATGAACATTCATTTTTGCTGATCTAAATAATTTTACTGATGATCACTAAGCATTCCTATATTTTAGAAAAGCTATTACACTCTTTAATTCCTGAATCAAAAGAAAGAGTAAAATAAGTTTAATATGAAAATTTAGAGGAAAATATACTCTTGCATTACTTATTTTATTGTTGGCTTTTGATAATTATGCTTCATTTGTGATTTTTCTGTCAACATTATTTAAAATTATCATGGTATCTGTGTGAAAGTTTACTTGTTATTAGTTGCTTACACTTCATTTTGGAAATAAGTATAATTAAAAATTGTAAAAGAATTCACCCAATTCTTTAAATTCCAAGTCTTTGAAAAGAAATCTAGAAGGAAAAAATTATCTTTTGCTGATGTATTATAACCAAAAGTTCATAACTTTTTGCAAGCCAAATTTTTTACCTCACCTCTGACACATTAGGAAAACTGTCTTAATTTAGTAAATGATGCCAAACAAAAGCAAATTACTGCTAAGGCATATAGTTCTAAACAGAGTATTTAATTTTGTATGCATACACATATGGCTGGCGGTTATTTCTGTTACTGTTTGGAAAGAATCTTCCCCAAAATTGAGTACAGTAAGTGCTATCAACACTATTATAAGTACCAAGCTGAACACTGACAATCTTAAAATTTAACAGTCACGGTTTAACTGCTCATGTGAGACCACAAAGCTCAGGACATGTTATTATTTGTAATTATCTTGAGACTCACTTTTCAATCTAGTGCTCTGTGGGAGTATTAGGCACTAGCCAGGCATTTACTTAAAGGGTAGGGAAAGAAAGTTGTATGGCACAAGGGGTCTGTGAGGATTGTTTTCTGCATATCCTTAGGTGTGAGATATCCTTCATTGAAATACTAAAATTTTTTTATGTGTGAAAAACACCATGGGAAAAAAAACTAAGGCCATTTTTTTTTATTTGGGAATGTTAAGATAAAGGAAAACATTCTTACAGAAATGACAGTATTTGTAAACTTAAGAATGTGTGGGTGGGCACCTGGGTGTCTCAGATGGTTGAGCGACTGCCTTTGGCTTGGGTGGTGATCCTGGAGTCCCGGGATCAAGTCCTGCATCGGGCTCCCTACTTAGCGGGGAGTCTGCTTCTCCCTCTGACCCTCCCCCCTCTCATGTGCTCTCTCTCTCTCTCTCATTCTCTCTCTCAAATAAATAAATAAAATCTTAAAAAAAAAAAAAGAATGTGTGGGTGTTCCTGGGTGGCCTAGTCAGTTAAGTATCTGACTTGAACTCAGTTGATGTCAAGGTCATGAGTGTGAAAAAAAAAATTGTGTGAAAATTTGGAGATGTTATTCTTTTGGAAAATGAATGAGTAGTTTTGATAAGATCATAAAAGTATATGATAACTTTTGTGGAATGTTTGACCCTACAGATCTTACTAACTATGAGCGACACTAGGCAAGTCCTTTAAACTTTCCTTAACTCAGTTCCTTGTTCTTTACTTTAGTTAAAAAAAAAAAATCTTGCCTGCTTTACAAGTGTTTCGTAACTTTAATTTTTTGTAATATTTTATTTTTTTCTAATTTCTTTTCCTAAGAATCTCAAAGGTCCTATTCCTAACAAGATTTAAAAAAAAAAAAAAAGAATATGCTAAAGAGCAAGATCCCACACGTCACATTAAATTCCCCCAACACAAATGGATCTAATCATAATAAAATGTTAATATAAAACTGCCATCTGGAATCATGCTCAACATATAACATTCCCAACATAGATGGAAAAATGGCCATAGGGTGCCTGGGTGGCTCAGTCGTTAAGAGTCTGACTTCAGCTCAGGTCATGATCCCAGGGTCCTGGGATCGAGCCCCTCATCGAGCTCCCTGCTCAGCGGGAAGCCTGCTTCTCCCTCTCCCACTTCCCCTGCTTGTGTTCCCTCTCTCGCTGTGTCTCTCTCTGTCAAATAAATAAAATCTTAAAAAAAAAGAAAAAGAAAAATGTCCATACTCCATTCTGTAATGTAAATTATTTGTCAGGTAATAAATACTTATCAATGAATGGCTTCACATTTACAAGGGAAAAGGACACTTTACCGATACTTATTTGTCAGTAGAAACTTGACCCTTCCCCGTTTGTTTCATTTAAATAACATTTTTACGTATAAATACTTATAAATATCTTCTCCCTATGATATAACAGGTCCTTGCCAGCTGATAAGGTTTGTCTTTGATCCTGTATAAATTTTAGTTTATTTCTTTTCATATATTTACTAGAACTCAACATTAAATGTTGATTGATCCAGCTTTTACCACAGGCCTATCACTGGAGTTAATCATGAGGTGGTAGAATACAGTTGCATCTCTGTAATATATAATTCTTGGAAAAGTCCCTAACATATGCCACACCCATTTTTTAATTCCTGTCCCAACTCAGTTCAGCATTAAATGAGGCTACAGGAGAGAGTCAGCTATAACCAGTCCCATCAAAAGTGACCAGAACTAGAATGGTAAGTCCCATAAAGGAATGATTTGTTGGCTCAGAATGATGGATGGTATTATAAATGATTCAAATAACAAGGTCACTTTCAAGTAATCCAATGGGTAAGATTTCAACTACTTATTTGTACATTTATAAATTTATAATATTAAGACCGTGATAGTGATATTTTCATTTTAATAGTCTTTAAGAAAACTGAAACATTATCTTATTCTTAGAGCACCTCTGTGAACTAGGTGGTAATATAAAGAGATTTTGACTTACCCTTGAAGTTGGATTTTAAGTATCGACACTGTACCAATACCAGTGATAATTTATACCATTACTCATAATAAAAACAAATCTGCCAGTAGAACCAAGTAAATTTTTCATTACTTCCAACTTTATAGACTTTGACTCCTTAAGAGGAACACCATATAGGTATTTGGTGTGCAAGATAAAAAAATATTCCTATCACTCCACTGTTGAAATAATTTACCAACCAATCTTTGGAACTTGAAATAAATTTGTGTAAGGCCAGAGTGATACTATTTGTCCTTTGAAATATTGTCCAAGAAAAATATAACACCATGTCTTCTCACACCTGAATAAATGACTCCTCCTGCCCTTTCTATTATCTGGTGTTCCTGGGTTGGAAAAATATCTTCATGGTTAAATTGCATGTTTAAGAAGTAGGGCAGTACATTTCTTAGGTATAGTTAAAACTCCCTATAGACTTACTCACTTCTGTAATGAAAGACTTTATACGTCATTGTTCTTTGCGGAATTTGACCCTGTATTTATTCAACAAATATTTATGAATTGCTTACTATGTAGCAGGCACTAAGATGTAATGGTACTAGAGTTAAATTTAGAAAGTGAACTTGATGATAACTGTACAGGGTGTGGGAAAATGTTCTTGAATTAGTGTCCCAACTTAGTATTTTTGAAGTTATTGTTATGAATATTTTCACATCCACAATTTCTATTAGTGTGAGTATATACTATGATAAGAGAAAGGAAACTTAAAAATAACAAGGCACTTAATAGTATTTGTATTTGGAATAATAAATGTGTGACTCTAGCTATGTTGCTAAAAAATCATGATTTCCACAATTTCCAAAACCTGATTTTAATTCTCAGAAAATAATTTAGTTGTAAGTGAGAGTCTTTCAAAGGATCTAAATAGTTTTCACAATAAAATATGCTCACTTGAAGGCATCTCACCTCTTGCTTTCAATGACCACTTTAACAAAAGAGGGTTGTGCCAAAGGAGTGAATTCTATATATATTCTCAGTGACCCTTGCAATAGCAGCTGAGGATCCAGTGCAGGGAGCCATCACTGCCACTGCAGCGAGGACTTGTGACCACTTCTGCCTGCTTAAGATAAATACATTAGCACATCTGATGCTCCAAGGTTTCCCTATCATTCTTTGGAATTCTCAGTACATGAATGTTTCATCAGAGTTCTATGTCACATCAGAATGCCAAGTTTGAAAAATATCTTCCTTGCCTTTTGTGATACAAGAGTATCATATTGATAACATTTTCTCCGATCCTTTGACATATTTTTTATTTATTTGAATATATTTATGGTAGCTGCTCTGAAATTTTTGTCAGCTAAATCCACTATCTGCATGTACTTGGAACCATTTTTCCATTGTGTATCTTGGGTATGGGTCATACTTTTGTATTTTCTTTGCAGGTCTACTAATTTGATGCTGATAGTTGGGCATTATAAATAATACATTTTGGAGATGTCTAGTCTGAATCCTCTCTGTGGCACCTTTTCCTGGCAAGGCTGTGGAGTTTTGTGTTGTTATTTCCTGCAGCTATAGCCATGGAGGTTGGACAGTGCCCCAGGCCAGAAAGGCACAGTACAGATGAGAATTTCTTCTGGATTCTCTCTTATTAGGACATTTAAGTAGTGGAGTTGATTTAATATTTTTAATCCAGCTCATAATTGTAATGTGTGGGAGGCAAACCACCTCCCTCATCTGCCATTATAATAAATGTTTCTGCTCTTTCATTTGTATTCATAGGTTTTTCTCTATTAAGATTCAGACATGAATGCATTGGTGGCAGTGGGAATATGGGGGCCAACTACTAGTAACTACTATTTTGGAATTTCCCCTCCATTTGGAAAGCTATCGGTATATTTGAACCATGCCTGTTTCCCACTATTTAATAAATTTATTTATTTTTGGATAAATTAGTTCCCAGAAGTCACCATTGTTCTTCTGCAATAAACTTCTGACAAGTTGTTTGGCTTCTTCCAGTCTATTAAAAATAGCAAAAATTAGAGGGAAATAAACCAAGAATTAAACTGTAGTTACTCAACTCTACTTTCATATCTACTTTCCCTTAAGTGTAGATAAGAGAAGTTTTTTAGATTTAATTGCTAGGCCTGTAGGATATATATATACATATATATATATTTCTTTTCTTTTTTTCTGAAAGAGAGCTGAAAATTCCAGTTTGTTTTACTTTTGTCTAATACTCATAGAAAAAATAAGTTTCAAACTTATGTAGTTAGTCATTGAATTAGTGAGTGACAGATCTATTTTCTTTTAATAAATACCCTTTTGGCTAAAAACTTTATATTAGAAAATGAAAGATTAAAACATTTTTCTTTCTTTCTTTTTTAAATATGGGAAGATACACTGCTGCTTTGGTATTTCCAGAGAAAGAGAAACACAAAAGATGCTGTTCTTGTGATTTTTCTGTTAGATCTCTATAGAGATTTTAAAAGGCAAATGTTAGGAATAAGAGCCCATGCAGAGGCAAGGTATCATAAAGGACATGGCTGACTCCAGGCACAGAGCAGCTGTGACACCGTTTTTGCTGCAGATAATAGTGTAGATCATTACACAGACATTTTAGAGAGTACTTCTCATTATAATGAACATTGGATTTCCTAAAAACAACAAATTAGTAATAAAATTTTTTAATTTTTATGATCCAATAAGTCAACCTCATGATTCAGTAAATAGCTCATTGTAGATTAAATGATTGAATAAAAATATAACTGTAAAATACATATTTTAATACATTATTATGTAAGACTTTAAATTTAACAGATACAATATTTTCATATATGTTGTAAACATATTTTTTAAAGATTTTATTTATTTATTCATGAGAGACAGAGGGAGAGAGAGAGAGAAGCAGAGGGAGAAGCAGGCTCCCAAGGAGCAGGGAGCCCGATGCGGGACTCGATCCCAGGACCCTGGGATCATGACCTGAACTAAAGGCAGACGCTTAACCATCTGAGCCACCCAGGCTCCCAAAAATATTTTAAAAGATAACCATCTAATATAAATGCAAATATTTCTTAAACTTCAAGATATTCCACAAATTTTAAAAATATAGTTTCAAAGAAAAAATGGAATTTTCTCCATTACCTCCCCATCATCACTCCTAGGGAAAATGGCCAGTGAGGTACTATGGAGTCTGCTCATCAAGTTCAGACTGATGCTCAAGTCACAATGTACCTTCTGCAGGGTCCTTACAGGGTTGTAGCCCCACGCACATTTTGGTCTCTGCATCACTTACACAGCAGCATTTCTTACAGCTATATTACAAAAACAATAGCCTCAAAGGTTCTGGAGATAGGCTGAGGAGAAGGACTAAACAGAACATTCATAAGTCAATCTTTTAGAAACTCAGTACATCCACTTTTAACTATAGGATATCCCGTGATATATGCACACTACTTTCCTAAAAATTACAATTCACAAAGGAGATCCCATTCCCTAACAGATAAACAGATAACAAAAAATCCTTACAAGATCTCACCTTGTAGACAAAATCTCCAATAATGTTTCTAACATTGTTATATATCCTTGAATATCTTTTTCTATAACCTCAAACATTCTTTTCCTTCACAAATGAACACACAGGCAACATGTGAATCCAGTTCAGGTAGAAGATTTGCTGCTTTCAGCATGTCAGCAGATTCCATCCTTGTTCCAAGTCTTTTATTTTTATGATTCCTTTGATCACTAGTAACAATAATTTAATATTTTGATCCACCATGTGAAGAAATAAAATGTAATTGCCTTAAAATATTCAAAATTTTCAAATTCTACCTTTTAAGCAAAGATGATAACTCTGCCAACACATTCCTGTTGTCTATGGGCAGCACTGCAATGCAATACCTCAGGTATCCATTGGTTCCTTCCTCCGTAAAAGACAGGTATGTAGATTCAGGCTGTTTAACAATTGAGGATTACCTGTGGTATGTAGTAGACACATGGATTTTTTAAGCTAAATCAAAATATCATTGAGTCCTCAAGAAGAGTCAATGAAAGGGAATGTACATGTTATCATTGCAATATATTTCTTTATTTTTAACTGATAGCTAATTTATGCAAGTACGCAGGGGCCCCGAAATCTTCAGCTCCAAATGTAACCTTATATTGTCTTGAAACTCAAAAATAGATGGAGTTTAGTTCCATTATTAGATGGAATAATCTCTAAAGGACTCTCTCTGAGATTCAAATTCACATCAGCCTCCATCCTACTCCACCGCTAGCCATGTGTTTATTATGAAAAAATGTCTAATTTTATAAGACTAAGCATCTGTAAAATCCAAGCAGGTAAATACTATACTTCAGATTTATAGGACTGGTAGACTTAATGCTTAATAAAAATTCTGAGAGTGAGTAATTTGTTTTAACCACTAATGCCATTTATATATCAAATGTTTTCAAATACAATTAGTCTTGTAGATTTTATGCATATTTGGGGGTACTAAGCATAAATGGTTATTTTATTCCTGTAAGGTACAAAAGAAATCAGCATTATATTGTGAAAATAAAACCAAAGAAAAACTATTTCAGAAACAGGTAGTGTATGGAGAAAGCATCTGATAGAATGGAAATGTCTGTTGCCTTACAGTCTCTTATTTTATTTCAGTGAAACATATTAGTATCTTGAGATTTTTGAAAATGTGTTATTTTTATCTTTTTCAAGTGCTAGGGAAGAAGAGCAGTTTTGTTTACTCCCAGGTGGCTTAAATTTGATTTGAACTCACAGCAGAGTTTACGCTGATGAATAGCTTTCCATTGAACATGAATAAATTGAGAAATACAGATTAGTCAGCCACTTTTTCTTCATAATTTAAATTCCAGAGAAGAAGCATTTAGCAAAAATAGAACACAAAGGGTTGTGCAGTTGATGAATTGCACCTGATGACTAGCTGAATTAATAAAACTATTAATGAACTAGACACCAAAGTTCCTTTTCAGAACATCCACAAAAATGATTGTTTTAAGTAAACAAACAAAAAAGAAACATTGGCATCAAAAAAGAGCAAGTGTTTTGTTCAGTTAATATGCAGACTGATATGATGTTAGCAACAGATGCAAGCTTCACAAACACATTTTTTCTCAGTGTTATTTATTTATTTGTTTGCTTTTTACCTTTTAAGTGGCTTAACTACCAGATATCTTTAATAATTAAGATGAAAAAACTAAGACATTCTCTTTCTCTCTGTATAAATATGTTTAAATGTCCTCTACATTTTACAGAACTCATCCTTTTAAAAATTTCATATTTCTGCAAATTTATAAGCACGATGTTATTTTAAATAAGGGTACTTATTTAGAATGTTTTAATTTTATTTTGAAGAAAATATTTCTGTTTCAAACCTTACAGAAAATCTGTGTCTGTAACAAGCATTTGAATTTATTTTCTATTTCTTTAATACATTTAACTATTCTAAGCCTTTACTACTGTGACACTAAATTTGAGCATGATATATTGTTAATTTGAAAGCACTGTTTCTTTTAAAAATAAATATTTTATGACTTGGCAAATAAATAAAACATTTTATAAGCCATGCTTTTATATATGAGAGTAGGAGATGGGTATAAAACAAAACCACCTACTTACTTTCCACACTGAGCAAAGTATTTTTCTATATTTGACAGCTTGTTAATTATTTCCCCAGTATTTGATTCTGTTTTAACATAGAAATCTTAGAAGATATTATATTTTAGTGATTTTTTAATTGTGGTTCCGTGATTACTAAAATGCAGACATCAAGTCCTCACTGAGGACAATAATTGATTCAAAATTCTTGAAATCACTCTTGGCAAATAAAATAGAATCTTTAAGTGTGAAGGGATTAACTCAATGCTACTTTCAAGCAAATTCAAGACATGATAGCCTCGTCACAAGATGATAGTCTTTTGAGCAATGTAAATAAAGCCTCCATAGGTCAGGACTGTAGGGTCTTTAATTGAGATTCTTGAAATGAGTTTCTATTTCTGTAGGTACCAGTCGCTAAGAATTCCTTTTAGAACTCTGGTCTTTGGTATGGCTTCTAGCAGCACATGTAATTCAGACTTTCAAAGATGATGGGATTTTGTCCCTTCTTTTCTTTGCTTTTTCTTTATTTTTTCTTTGTTTAAAGTCATTTATCTTTTAATGAGATTTGAATAATAATAAAAATATGTATTTATTCACATTGTTACAATTTCTGATTTTCTTTATTCCTTTGTGTAGATCCATTCTTCCTTTTGGTGTCATTTTCTTTGTCCCTTATTTTCTTATCTGTAGTCAGTTTGGGCCAGTTCAAGTTAAACTGTAGACTCAGTAGTCCACATTCATAATTCAGATGTATGTTACTAAATATTCTTTCTTTTCCTATGTAATCTGCATGGATTCAATGTCCTTCCACATTGAATATGATTAATTGATGGCAAACTTAATACACTGGGAGACAACCAATCTGGAAACCTCAAGACTAGAAGCAATGACTAAGTTTGTTTGAGGAACCTTGTAAGTGTATGGTCAAGCTATTGATTTGTCCAATAAATTGGCAGTCATTACCATTTTTTTATTTTTTGCTTTTAAAAATTAATAGAATTTATTTTTTAAAGAAGATTTAGGTTTATAAAGAAGATGAGCAGAAAGTATTAATGGTTCCCATTTCCCCTTCTCCCCATCACCATAAACAGTTTTAAAGTATTCACTTTCATGGGCCTCTTGAAACCGTTTAACTTAAGTGTATTTGTAGATTTTGTAGAAATGAAAATGGAAAGATAGGAATATAACTATTTTCTGATCTGTAGTTTATAATCCCCCAAGTCTCATAAATAATAATACAATCATTTAAATTTTCTTTATTTAAGTATAATTAACATATAGTGTTACATTTGTTTCTGGTGTACAATAAAGTGATTCAACAATGCTATACAATTCTCAGTGCCCATCAAGATAAGTGGACTCTGAATCCCCTTTCTCTATTTTACCCATCCCCACACCCACCTCCCCTCTGGTAAATAAACATTAGTTTGTTCTCTGCTTTTAAGAGTATATATTTTTGTTGTATTTGTCTCTTTCTCCTTTGTTTTTTTATTTTTTTGTCTGTTTTGTTTCTTGAATTCCACATATGGGTGTTGAAATCATATGATATTTCTTTTTCCCTGACTTATTTCACTTAGCATTGTACCCAATGTGTCCATCTATAATGGCAAGATGTCATACTTTTGTTTAAGGTTGAGTAGTATGCTACTGTATGTGCGTATGTGTGTGTGTGTATGTATGGCTGTGTTTCTCAAATTTCTTTATCAATTAGCCTATGAATAAACACTTGGATTGCTACCCTATGGTGGCTATTGTAAGTAATGCTGAAATAAACATAAAGGTGCATATATTTTTTATTTCCGATTTGTGTTTTCTTTTTCTCTAATACCCCCAGTAGTGGAATTACTGGATCTTTACTTTATTCATTTATCAGGCTTAAGAGTATTATTGGTGGAGTCTTTAAGGGATTTCATTTATAGTATTATGTCATCTGCAAGTAGTGAAAGATTTACTTCCTCCTTACCAATTTGGATGCCTATAATTTCTTTATCTTGTCTGATTGCTGTGGCTAGACTTCCAGTACTATGTTAAATAAAAGTGGTGAGAATGGGTATCCTTGTCTTGTTCCTGATCTTAGAGGAAGTTTTTCCCCATCAAATATAAAGATGACTGTGGGTTTTTCAGATATGGCATTTGTTATGTTGAGGTATGTTCCGTCTAAACTTACTTTGTTGAAGGTTTTTATCATGAATGGATGTTGTACTTTGTCAAATACTTTTTTTGTATCTATTGAGATGATTATATGGTTTTTATCCTTTCTCTCATTAATGTGATGCATCACATTAATAATTTGTGAATATTGAACCCCCTTTGCTTCTCTGAAATAAGTCCAACTTGATTGTGGTGAATGATTTTTTTTAAGATTTTATTTATTTATCCACCTGAGAGAGATAGAAAGAGAGAGAGAGAATGCACAAGTGGGGGAGGAGCAGAGGGAGAGGGACAAGTATACTGTGCACTGAGTGCGGAGTCCACCAAGGGGCTCAACACAGGGCTCAATCCCATGACCCCAAGATCATGAGCCAAGCCAAAATCAAGAGTTGGACATTTAACCAACTGAGCCACCCACATGCCCCATGAATTATTTTTTAATGTATTGTTGGATTTGGTTTGCTAATATTTCACTGAAGATTTTTACATCTATGTTCATCAGAGATATTGGCCTGTAGTTTTATTTTTTATCTGGTTTTGGTGTCAGGGTAATGTTGGCCTCATAGAATGAATTTGGAAGGTTTCCTTCCTTTTATATTTTTTTGAATCGTTTGAGAAGAATAGTCATTAATGCTTCTTTAAATGTTTGGTACAAAAAAAAAAATGTTTGGTACAATTCACCTGTGAAGCCATCTGGTCTGGACTTTTGCTTGTTGGAAGTTTTTAGGCTGGTGACTTGGTTTCATTGAAAATCCAGTCATTTTTGTGCACTGAAATCCAGATATCTGTTGACGATTACTTTTAAACTGCATTTCCCACCTGAAAGGAGGATGATAACACTGTTCCATCCTCTGCTTCAGTCCAAGCCAACTTTTTGAATTCAGCATTGATGTGTATCTGCTAAAAATAGTTCATTGTCACATATGACAATTTTGACATATATTTACTTTGAGTAAATGTTATTCAAAGAATCTACAAGAAAGTATGAAATTACAAAAAAAAGGCCTATTCCAGTTGTAAGAATGATAATACTCTCAATAACCCTTCAAAGAAGAATGCCAATAGATTTTCTCTGTAATATGGTTGAGCATGCTGATGACTTGGGTATTTTGACGTAGCTCCCATCCAAATAACAATCTCCAGACCTACTTGGTTTTATATGTATTTTTGAAGAGGAATACCTTGAAGAATATTCTTCAAGAATATATTTTGTTTTGAGTTGTTGACCCTGTTCAGCTCAAGTAGAAATTGTTGTTCTAACATGCCCAACATATACTAAGTTGATTTTCAATCTGTCTTTAGCTCTACAGATGAAAAATAATCTATATACCTTGAATTTGGAAATGGAATATGAAATGAAAAATGTGTTTCAGTATATAAAAATAACAGCAACTTTAATGGAATTGTAGTGGATTGAGCCATACTTATTCTAGTCAGCTTAGAAACTCACTTTATAAAAGTGAATATATTAACAGAGGAATACATTTAAATGCAAATATGTTTAAATTCTATCAGAGTTAAAGAATGTTTCTCATTTACATTTGGATATTGTATTTAAAATCAAGTCTAAATGAAGAGTGGATTTAGAGTCTCAAAAGAGGATGCCAACAGGGTGGCTGGGTGGCTCAGTCAGTTAAGTAGCTGCCTTCAGCTTGGGTCATGATCCCAGGATCCTGGGATCAAGCCCTGCGTAGGGTTTCCCTCTCAATGGAGAGCCTGCTTCTCCCTCTCCTTCTGCCTGCCTCTCTGCCTACTTGTGCTCTCTCTCTATCTCTCTGTCAAATAAATAAATAAAATCTTTAAAAAAAAAGAAAAGGATAACAACAGTAAAAATTGGCCTGGGTGAGAAATTTACATAATTGTTAGGTAAATTAGAGAAGAATGACATTTAAATCATTTTTAATTAGAAAAGTCAGAATTTAACAATCAATATAATATAGATTAATTCTTAAAAACATAAAAATAATAAAAATTACATTTTTATATCCTGGGGCACCTGGGTGACTCAGTTGATTAAGCATCTGCCTTCTCAGGTCCTGGGATCAAGCCCTGCATTGGGCTCCCTGCTCAGTAGGGAGTCTGCTTGTGACCCTCCCTCTGCCCCTCCCTTGCTCAGTCACACTCTCTCTTTCTTTCAGATAAATAAATAAAATCTTTTAAAAAATTATTTCTTTATTCCTTCATATTGTCTCTCTCTCCTTCTCTCTCTGTGTCTGTCCAGATAGATATGTATTTGCATTGTATAATCATTTTGGTGTCAAGCTGGTCAAAAACCTTTAGTAATACATCTTGCTTATATTTTTTTCCTTAAAATAATGGCTAATTAAGAAAAGTACAAAAATAACAAAACTAAACACCCAACTTATAATATTTATATATATGGCATAACTTAATAAAGTAAAAATATGTAGTACTGAGGGTAAATTAAGGCCATGGGTTTCAGGGCCAAACTACTTGGTTTGAATAACCAATAATCTCACTGAATATGTGACTTTGAGCAAATTTTGTCCATCTATGAAGCTTCAGTAGGGAGATAAATTATATGATTATTATTATAGCGTTCTCTTCAGAGGTTCTTTTTGGTATTCAATTAGATAATGTGTATATTTGGTCTGATATACAGAAAATGATCAATAAATATTGCTGATTCATGAATGGTTTTTAATTCATGAATATATTAGGTAATTTTGAAAAAGTAATTTTATCATCTGAACCTCAATAACTTTATTTTAAATTGAGACAAGTATGTATTTCAGGAGTGTTATAAAAATTAAAAATGATACTTAATTAGCTGATTATATTATATATTCAAATAATTGGACATGGTTCAGTGGGGAAAGAGCTATTTCTGGAAGTTGAAAATAAAGGAGCAAGACTGAATAGGAGGTTAAAAAGTGTGTGGTGGAATGATATCTTCTTAAAAATGGATGGAGAAAAGTTCAAAGGACTATGCATATAAGAGTGACATGGATAAAAAAGGATTCAAAGTAGGGTTTTCAGCACACAGAGAAAATGAGCTCAAGAGAGCTAACATTGGAATTTAAAGTGGGAATGGTAGTTCTTAGAATATAAGCAGTAATGGATCTAATAACCTAGCGATGGAATGGTCTCTTTAGTCATATCAATCAGCATAAAAATTGGAGATTTATGAAGCTCACACAAGAATTGCCAAAGCATTCACAAATTTTGGAGCCGCAGGAAAGCAAATTAATAAGCAGTGAAATAGAACATTTTTTTCCAATGAGTTACCCCTTGATTGATTGGTAAACCAAGAGAAATTAGTAATTTGATTCATGCTTATTTGCATAAGTAGGTAGGTAATAGTGAATACTTATTATATAATTTATGCAAATTTTTAAAAATCAAGGTACTTATAAATATGGATTTTATATTAAGTATTTAGGTTGTATTTTGGATTACTGTAAAGTTTTGTTTAATATAGTTATTCAGTAATCTCGAAATCATTTCACTGCCCAAGTTTGGGGTTTGAATTATGATGTGTTGAATTGGAACTTTTAAAAAAATGAATTATTTTTAGAATCAGACACATTACTCTATATTTATTATTATAATTAATAATCTCATAAAAACAGAGACATAAGCCATATAAAAATTGACTGCCATTCCAGGTTTTATTTGTGGGCAAGGAGACCCTATGAATTTAGGTTTGCCTTTACTGAATATATGCCTTTACCAGATAACTCTGTGTTTTTAATAAGAAACGAAATGTGTACAGCCATTAAGGCAGTAGCAATTCTAGGAGTTCAGTGTCATTTCCCAACTTTTAGGAAAAGCTATGCAATTGATGCTGATAACCCTTGCCTCTTCCTCCTTTCTATCTTTATTCATGGAGGTGTTTAATGACAGATCTCATCTAACTCCCATTCAGGGCAAATCTAAATTCTTGTTTAAACTGAATATTGGACAAAAAAGATAACACTCTGTGAGTAAATCAATTATATGTACACTTCTTTTTTTCCCTCACTGGATTTTTCTACTACTAGCCCATATAGTATGAATTTTTGTGTTGTATCAAGAGTATCTATCAAAGCGTTTGACCTATAGGAGGTACTGAACAAATGCTTTTAGAATGGTTTGATGGGTGAAGAGTGAATGCATGAATAAATATCAAAGCAAGGAAAATATCAATAAAATGTACAACTTTTAGCCAGAATGATCAGGAAAAGTTAATGAAAAAATAATAAATTTAAAAATAAATTAATAAAAGACATAAAATTCAATTATCAATAGTAGGAATAAATGGCATCACTACAGACCCTACAGACATTAAGTGCCTATTAAATAATATTATGAATAGTTTAAGCTAGGAAATTCCTTGTCTTATTTGAATTGTGCGGAGTTTTTGAAAGGTAAAACTACACAAATCTCATTTAAGAATAAATTGATAACCTGAATAGCCCAGAGTTACTAAAGAAAACTTTGGGCACAAATGGCTTCACTGAATAATTCAACCAAACATTAAAGAAAAGAAATAGTACCAATTCTTCACTAACTTTTCCAACTCATGCTATGATGTGAACTTTACCCTTAAAGCAAAACCAAAGAGATGGGACAACTGGGTGGCTCAGTCGTTAAGTATCTGCCTTTGGTTGATCCCAGAGTCCTGGGATCGAGCCCCACATTGAGCCCCACATCGGGCTCCCTGCTGTGCGGGAAGCCTGCTTCTCCCTCTCCCACTCCCCCTGCTCGTGTTCCCTCTCTTGCTGTGTCTCTCTCTGTCAAATAAATAAATAAAATCTTTAAAAAAAAAGCAAAACCGAAGAGAGAAATTTCAAGAAAATTATTGCCCAATATGCCTAATCAACATAAGTGCAAAATAATAATAGTAATAATAATAAGAAGAACAACAACAGATTTTTAGCAAAGCAAACCCAAAAGTGCATAAGTAGTGCAATACTTTATACCTACTGGGGTTAATCTCAAAAATGCAAGGGTGGTGAAATATTTTAAATCAATCATAAATTATTGTACTAACAAACAAACCAGAAAGCTATATATGCATCTCAGTAGGTACAGAAAAAATGTTTGACAAAATTCAGTATCTAGTCCTGATAAAAACTCTTAGCAGCTTAAAAAGAGAGAACTTCCTAAAACTGATAAAAGTCATCTACAACAACCTACAGTTATCATCACAATTAATGGTGAAATACTGTACACTTTCAGCCTAATATTGGAATCAAAGCAAAGATGTCATTATGGTGACAGTGACAATAATTGTCATGGTGAGCATTGTGTAATGTATAGAATTGTCAAATCATTATGTTGTACGCCTGAAACTAATATGAAACTGTATGCCAACTATACTTAAATAATAAATTGTTTTGAAAAGATTTTTTTTAGGAGTGCTTGGGTGGCTCAGTCAGTTAGGCATCTGACTCTTGATTTTGGCTCAAGTCATGATCTCAGGGTCATGGGATTAAGCCCCATGTTGCACTCCATACTGAGGGTGGAGCCTACTTGAAATTCTCTCTCTCTCCCTCTCTCTCTGCCCCACCTTCGCGTCTACATGTGTGCCCCCTCTCTCTCTCTCTAAAAGAAATTTTAAAATAAATAAATAAATAAAAGATCTTTTTACCAGTATTGCTCATCATTATAATTGACGTCCTAGACATTGCAATTCGGAGAAAAAATAAATAAATAAAAAGAAAACAAATTGGAAAAATGAGAAATAAGATTGCTCCTATTTGAAGATGAAATGATTTTCTATTTAGAAAAACCCCCCAAATATACCAAAATGGCTACTAGATCTAATAACTGAGCTTAGGACTATCACAGGATACAAGGTTAGTATATGAAAATTCATTGTATTTCTATATACTAGCGATTAACTGGGGGAAATTAAAAATTTTAAATAATACCTTTTACATTAGTGATTAAAACACATTAAAATACAGGAAATCCTTGGGTATAATAAAATATGCCCAAAATCAAGATACTAAAATCTTATCTGGAAATCAAAATACACCTAAATAAATGGAGAAACATGCTAAGTTCATGGATTGAAATAAACAGTATGGTTGAGGTGTCACTTCTCTCTAAATTGTTTTATGAATTCAATACAATCCCAATGATTATTTTAGCAGTCTTTTTATAAAAACAAATTAGTTCTGAAATTTATATAAAAATGCAAATATCTTAAAATAGCCTTAACAATTTGGGGGCAAAAGAGTAAAAGTTGGAAGAATTACACTACCTGTCTCCAAGACTTACTACAGAGCAACATAAATCAAGGCAGTGTGGATATGTGTAAGAACAATTACACAGAATGGGCCATCTAGAAATAGACCCACAGATAT
The DNA here is from genome assembly GCF_003265705.2 of Callorhinus ursinus. NCBI lineage: Eukaryota > Metazoa > Chordata > Mammalia > Carnivora > Otariidae > Callorhinus > Callorhinus ursinus. Next base: position 12,283,673 of record NW_027397101.1, on the reverse strand, counting down.
ATGGTCAATTAATTTTGACAAAGGTGAGAAAGTAGTTCTATGAAGTTTTCTTTCTTTCAACAAATGGTACCAAACAGTTGAATATATGTATGTTAAAAAATAGAACACAACACACAATTCATACTTCAAAACATGCAAAAATCAATCCAAAATGGATCAAGACCTAAGTGTAAAGCCTAAAATAATAAAGCTTCTGGGAGAAAAGATAAGGGAAAATCTTAGTGTCCTTGGATTAAGCTAATATTTTTAGTCATGCCACCGTTTTTGGTGAACCATAAAATAAAATTTAAAAAAGATAAATTGGACTTCATCAAAATAAACAATATTTAGTATTTGAAAGACACTGTTAAGAGAATGAAAGGATAAAACAAGGAGAAAATATTTAGAAATCACATATCTGATAAATAATTTGTAACCAAAATATATGAAAATCACTCAAAACTTAACAAAAACAAATGACCCAATTAAAAATGGGCAAAATACTTGAACAGATACTAAATTTATACAAATGACACTTAACACATAAAAGCTCAAAATAATTTGACATTAAGCAAATGTACTAAAACCATAAAGAGATAGGTACACATAATTATTAGAATGACTAAAAATTTTTAAAACTGATATCACTAAATGCTGCTAATAGGAATTCTCATAACTTGCTGTCAGAAATACAAACATTTTGTAATTACCTTGGAAAATAGTTTGGCAGTTTATTGCAAAGTTGAACATAACTTACCATACAATCTAGGAATCTCAGTTCTAAGTACTTTTCCATTTAAATAAAAACATATTCATAAAAACATGTATGCCAATGTTTATATTTTTTTATTTTTTTTAAAGATTTTATTTATTTATTTGAGAGAGAGAGAATGAGAGATAGAAAGCACGAGAGGGAAGAGGGTCAGAGGGAGAAGCAGACTCCCTGCTGAGCAGGAAGCCCGATGTGGGACTCGATCCCGGGACTCCAGGATCATGACCTGAGCCGAAGGCAGTCGCTTAACCAACTGAGCCACTCAGGCGCCCCACATGTATGCCAATGTTTATAGAAAGCTTTAGTCATAATTGCCCCAAACTGGAAATAACCCAAAAATCCTTCAGCTGGTGACTGGATAAATAAACTGTGGTATATCCATAGAATGGAATACTACAAAGTACTGATACACACAACAGCAGAGATGGATTTCAAATCCATTTTGCTAAGTGAAAGGCTATATATTGTAAGATTCTATAAGAGGTAGAACCATAGTGGCAGAAAATAGATCAATGTTTGTCTGGGCCTAGGGGTGAGGTGAAGGGTTGACTACAAATAGCTTCAGAGGCAAACTTTGGGTGTATTGGTACAGTTTCTATATTGATTGTGGTGTTCATTACAGAGGCCATGAATTTTCAGAAGTCAAAGAACTTCACACTAAAAATGATAAAGCTTACTTTATGTAAATTAAACCTTAATTTATAAAAAAAGAAATAGAAAAATAGTTAAGCAAAAAGAGTAGAAATTATACACACATATACAAATATTACATTTTTGCAGCCAAGTTTGATAAAGTTTATACCCACAACACACCTCAGCCAATGTAGTATTGATGGATGAGTGGCAGCAAGATTAAACTTTTAAACTGATCATGTCCTATGTTCGAAAGCAAATTTAAAACTTGTAAGAGAATTTATTTATTTTTATTATTTTAAAGATTTTATTCATTTATTTGAGAGAGAGAATGAGAGATAGAGAGCACGAGAGGGAAGAGGGTCAGAGGGAGAAGCAGACTCCCCGCTGAGCAGGGAGCCCGATGTGGGACTCGTTCCGGGGACTCCAGGATCATGATCTGAGCTGAAGGCAGTCGCTTAACCAACTGAGCCACCCAGGCGCCCAAAACTTGTAAGAGAATTTAGAGATACAATAAAATATTATTGGACTTGGTGAATGTGTTTACTAACTTTAAACCAATTATCCCACCACCCATAGTCAGTGTTCTGAGGGAATCCAAATAATTTTTTCTAATGAATACCTTATATCCCATTATGCTGATTTATCAGGGTTTATTAACCGTATCTTAATGGTAAACATTTATTTTATTTTTTAATTCCTCAATAAGTAATTATTTGAGAATATCTTTGAAGATAAATATTCTGAATTTCTTAATTCTAAATGCTATATTTTTTATTTTATTATGTTATGTTAATCACCATACATTACATCATTAATTTTTGATGTAGTGTTCCATGATTCATTGCTTGAATATAACACCCAGTGCTCCATTCAGTACATGTCCTCTTTAATACCCATCACCAAGCTAACCCATCCCCCAAACCCCTCCCCTCTAGAACCCTCAGTTTGTTTCTCAGAGTCCATAGTCTCTCATGGTTCGTCTCCCCCTCTGATTTTCTACCCTTCATTTTTTCCCTTCCTACTATCTTCTTCTTCTTCTTCTTTTTTTTTAACATATAATGTATTATTTCTTTCAGAGGTACAGGTTGCTGATTCAACAGTCTTACACAATTCACAACGCTTACCATAGCATATACCATCCACAAAGTCTATCACCCAGCCACCCCAATCCTCCCACCCCTCAACACTCCAGCAACCCACAGTTTGTCTCCTGAGTTTAAGAATTCCTCATATCAGTGAGATCATATGAGACGTCTTTCTCTAATTGACTTATTTCGCTCAGCAGAATACCCTCCAGTTCCATCCATGTCATTGCAAATGGCAAAATTTCATTCCTTTTGATCACTGAATAATATTCCATTGTATATATACACCACATCTTCTTTATCCATTCATCTGTCGATGGACATCTTGGCTCTTTTCATAGTTTGGCTATTGTGGACATTGCTGCTATAAACATCGGGTGCACATAACCCTTTGGATCCCTATATTTGTATCTTTGGGGTAAATACCCAGTAGTGCAATTGCTGGGCTGTATGGAAGCTCTATTTTCAACTTTTTGAGGAACCTCCATACTGTTTTCCAGAGTGGCCATACTAGCTTGCATTCCCACCAACAGTGTAGGAGGGTTCCCCTTTCTCTGCATCCCCACTAACATCTGTCGTTTCCTGACTTGTTAATTTTAGCCATTCTGACTGGTGTGAGGTGGTATCTCATTGAGGTTTTGATTTGGATTTCCCTGATGCTGAGCAATGTTGAGCACTTTTTCATGTGTCTTTTGGCCATTTGGGTGTCTTCTTTAGAAAAATGTCTGTTCATGTCTTCTGCCCCATTTCTTGATTGGATCATTTGTTCTTTGGGTGTTGAATTTGAGAAGTTCTTTATAGATTTTGGATACTAGCCCTTTATCTGATATGTCATTTGCAAATATCTTCTCCCATTCTGTCAGTTGTCTTTTGGTTTTGTGGACTGTTTCTTTTGCTGTGCAAAAGCTTTTTATCTTGATGAAGTCCCAATAGTTCCTTTTTGCCCTTGCTTCCCTTGCCTTTGGCGATGTTTCTAGGAAGAAGTTGCTGTGGCTGAGGTTGAAGAGGTTGCTGCCTGTGTTCTCCTTTAGGATTTTGATGGACTCCTGTCTCACATTTAGGTATTTCAACCATCTTGAGTCTATTTTTGTGTGTGGTGTAAGGAAATGGTCCAGTATCATTCTTCTGTATATGGCTGTCCAATTTTCCCAACACCATTTGTTGAAGAGACTCTCTTTTTTCCACTGGACATTCTCTCCTGCTTTGTCGAAGATTAGTTGACCATAGAGTTGAGGGTCCATTTCTGGGCTCTCTATTCTGTTCCATTGATCTATGTGTCTGTTTTTGTGCCAGTACCATACTGTCTTGATGACGACAACTTTGTAATAGACATGGAAGTCCGGAATTGTGATGCCACCAGCTTTGGTTTTCTTTTTCAACATTCCTCTGGCTATTCGGGGTCTTTTCTGGTTCTACACAAATTTTAGGATGATTTGTTCCATTTCTTTGAAAAAAGTTCATGGTATTTTGATAGGGATTGCATTAAATATGTAGATTGCTCTAGGCAGCATTGACATCTTCACAATGTTTGTTCTTCCAATCCATGAGCCTGGAACCTTCTTTTTCCATTTCTTTTTGTCCTCCTCAATTTCTTTCATGAGTATTTTATAATTTTCTGAGTACAGATCCTTTGCCTCTTTGGTTAGATTTATTGCTAGTATCTTATGGTTTTGGGTGCAGTTATAAATGGGATCAACTCCTTAATTTCTATTTCTTCTGTCTTGTTGGTGGTGTATAAGTATACCACTGATTTCTGTGCATTGATTTTATATCCTGCCACTTTACTGAATTCCTGTATGAGTTATAGCAGTTTTGGGGTGGAGTCTTTTGGGTTTTCCATATAAAGTATCATATCATCTGCAAAGAATGAGAGTTTGACTTTTTCTTTGCTGATTCAGATGCCTTTTATTTCTTTTTGTTGTCTGATTGTTGTAGCTAAGACTTCTAATACTATGTTGAATAGCAGTGGTGATAGTGGTCATCCCTGCCGTGTTCCTGCCCTTAGGGGGGAAACTCTCAGTTTTTCCCCATTGAAAATGTTATATTTCTAAAATGCAGTGTGAAGTTTCAGAGTTTATAAGGTGGATTTTTTCAATATCTATACTATAAGAACTATAGTTAACTATAAGAACAATGGACTAGATCTTGTGCCAGAACGTTTACACGTGTGATCTCATTTAAATTGTCCACAATTGTGCAGATAGTAAATAGTGAGCTGTAATTATAATCCATTTAGTTTAGTCCCAGAACCTGAGTTTATATCAAAAGACTTGAACTCACATAACCATCAAGACCAGAAAGTTTATATAAGTGGTGCACACCAGGTAAAGGACAGGTGAACTACAGGACATTGCCTTGCCTCAACATGCTGTCTGCTATTCATCTACAGCCATTTATTGTCATGTGAGAGCGCAGACAAGTCTAGAGAAAGCTGGGAACTAGAGTTTGCTATTATTTTAAAGGTTGATAACGTTTTAAAGCTGTATACACCAAACAATAAATATCTGTAAACTCCTGTTGGGTAAATCTGGTCCAGGTTCCAGCTGAAAATTTATACACTCATTGGCAAAGTCTGTTATCCTGAAATATTGGAAGAAAAAGTGACAAATGAAACTTGTGTTGTGATGTGACTGCTCTAGAATGTATAGCTTCATGGTAATATATTAATATCTAATTTCATTTTGGTGTTTCTAAATAATAATATGAACATTGCTCTGTACTTGTACTTGCTACATGGTCATAATATAGGGATATTACTGATTTATTTGAATGTGAATCACATATTCTCATTCCCTTCTACTATGAATGAAAGGCTTTTCTGAGCCAGTTGCAGAAAGCACACTAAAATCCCATTAATTTATTGTGAAACCACATTTCTGTCCTCACATACCACAATCTCTGTTACTATTCAGCTTTAGTGGTATATAAAAGAGCCAAACATAGTCCTGATTTTCACAAGCCTATATTCAATAATGAATGCATATTTTAACATGTGTCTAATGTATTAGTGCTCAAACTTGGCTGCATGTTGTAAATCCATGGGAGGATTTAAATTATACTGGGGATGGTTCTTACCCCAGAGGTTGTGATTGAATTGACCTGGGTAGGCCTGTGCTTCAGAGTTGTTAAAAGTTCTCCAGGGGATTCTAGTGTTCAGCCTCGGGTGAGACCACCTATCTAATGAATGTTTCACAACACAGTTTTTGGTTAAGTAATAACATTTCAATAAATAAATAATTTGTAATTATTATTTTCAAGAATATTTTCATTTCTCCATTTAAAAATCAATACCCTGTGTTATTCTTTTCCTTCAACATTCTCAAGAAGTGGCCCATAGAATACCATACCATTTTTCATAAAATCAGAGACCTGTCTAATCAAATTGAAGAGGTAAAGTTCTTTTTATTTCCATCGTTTCACTCATTTTCTAGACAGTAATCTCCTTGAAGGAAGGAACTGTGCCTCTGGGTCCCCAGTACTTAACATCACACCAGACACAACTTATGTGCTTTAAAAACTATTTGTTGACCAAATGAGTGGATCCATTCATTTCTCATAAGTGAGAAAAGTAAATAAGATCAGGAACAGACAGAAACAACCCATGAGTATGGCATTCTTTCCCTGCAAGCTACTGGGAACCAGGAAAACAGCAGGAGGAATACAAGCAACACCATCTGTTTCTTTGACTTGTTTTCCACATTGTACAGTTGTCTCATATTCATGCACAGTTCTTTCTCTTCGTAGCTGAAAATGAAAAAAGGTGATGAGGGTGGGACAGAATAACTGTAGTTCCAGGAACTACTGTTTTGTCTCTTGATTTCAGGTCTCTGAGAAACAAAACTGGGTCAAAGCCTTCGACCATACATTTTAATATTTATAATGGACTCGGAAGTTACTATACTCAAATATGCAATATAAATGTAGCTTTTAAATCTCTATAACTCATTTTCTTCCTAGACCTTTCTTATGGCTGAGAAAAATTAAAGTTAGGCTAATAGAATAAAACTTTCTTATTTTATAAACTGAATCTTTTCATTATGTAACTCAGTCTCTTAGAATTAAATGTTAGATTTTCTCCTCCTCCTGTGTTCCTCTTTGAGGTCGCTTCTGAGTACATAGGCAATGTGCTTTCCACTGCCTGGACAATATGGCAGAGGGATAGAAAAAGGTTCACGTCCACCTAGAATCCTTGGGATTTTTCCTGGTGTCTGCTGTAAGTAAGTCTAGTTTTCATCTGTATTTGTTCCTGTGATGACGTTTATGGTCTCATTTTGACACTGGCTGGAATATTCGCTTGGTTCTGGTTGCACTCAAAATCACCACCTGCATCTTTGGACCCCAGGTATCTGCTCATCACCTGGATCTGCCAGTTGCAGTGCTTTCATGACCCTGATGCTCTAAGACTTTCCTAAATGTACTTTATACCTTCCAAGACTTCCTGCATTCTCAAGGTACTGCTCCAAGATGAGGCTGGGCAGTGACTAGGACTTTCAAATTTCAAATCTTTATTCTTCCTAAGTCTCTTCTCTGCTCACAATGCTGCAAAGCTGGGAGAAAGCATTTTCATGCTTAACTTCTCTTCCTCACTTTTCTTTACCCAACTGATCAGGCCATGTAGGTCTAGCTCTAGATATCCTTCAGAAAATCCTTTACCTTTCACCCCTCAAAGCCTAGCTTTCAAGACCATTTCTGGTAGCACAAAATGTATCTATGATCATTAATTTCTGGGAAAGCCTTGACTTCTCTGCGGTCATACTGTCAACCTCCCCCAGAAATATTACCTTCAGAGTAAATATCATTATCTGAATTTATTTTATGTATTTCTTCTTCACTTATTTATTAGTTATCTCTTCCTCTAGAAGCTATAAGTTAAATAAGGACATACATTTTATTAGTCTTATTAAAGATTGTAACCCCACCATATAGGACAGTGATTTTTTTTTCAGTAGACATTAAACTATTCGCTGAGTTCATGTATGTATGTATATATGTATGAATGGGTGGATGAATAGATGGATAGATGGGTAGATGACTGTATATCTGTATGTGAATATAGATGGCTGTGTAGGTAGAACTATGGATGAATTCATTAATTAACATTTTAGCTTTGGACTGAGAAGAAAGTAAGAAAACAGGATATAAGAAGAAAATGAAATGGCATAAATTTCATAGAACAAAAATAAAATCTTTGTATACTTTTTTGCTAATATATTAAAATAAGAACAATAGGTTTGATATTTAAAGCTTAGAATATCGATTATAAACATGCTTATATAGTTATATAGTTGGGGAATAAAATCAAAATATTATAATAATTTTATCTGGATGGGATTTTGATTACTTTTATTTTGTCATTATGTTTATATCTATTTCACAGACTTTTCTACCATGCTCATATTTTATCTTGTGTATAGCAGAAAAAAGCAACGCATATTATTTTATAAATATATATGTACATATGAACACATTTAATTTCTCTGAAATTTTATGAGGTTTTATGAAGAAATTGAAGTGGTCCTTAATGAATTCCTCTGGAGGCTAAAATGTTAATCAGTGACAATGTCTGAATATAATAGTATTCAAAAAGTATTTCTTGTTATGGTGTAAACTCTATAAACAGATGGAATGGGTACTGGAAAGAAAAATAAATATTGCTAGAATGGCAATTTTAGCATCTTTTAGAAAAAAGATATTTCTATTTTTTTTATTTTCACAGAGATGGACTAGCTGGTCTTATTATATATTTTTCTTGTTATTTTAGTTTAGCAGAGCTGTAGTTTAAGACACTGATTATTTTATTTATTTATTTATTTATTTATTTAGCTAATGCAAGAGCAAAAAAAAAAAACATGATTTTCCCAAAGGTAAATAAATCACATGTCAAATTTTTTCCTGAAGGGAATTTTTCTGTGAGCATTTTATAATCTATTAGAGAAAGAGACTGATAATGGAAATACTGACAAACTGCTCCTGTGCCCTATAGATGCTTCCTTAGCTGATTCATTAATCCATAATGAAGTCAAATCCATGTCTTTTTCAAATCAAATTCTTCCTCTCCAGTGAAGACAGGTCAAAATATTGAAGAAGCCCCGTGCTCTCCAATAGAAACAAAATAGATGATGCTGACATCTCCATTGGTTTAATGAGAGTGTGGCAGCAGAGAGCTGCTGGATGGAGTGCTTTGTCAAAGCGACTAAGGTCTATTTTTAGATAATGTGGGTTGCCTTTTATATTCATCCTGCCTAATAGCAGGGGAAATGCAGAAAGTTCCTGAGTACTGAAATAGAAAAGGCAGGAATGAAAGCAGCTCAAATTTGACCAGCACCTAAGTCCATCTCAGTGTCACCAATTCTCTGCCTTAGCTTAGACATTTCTTTCTTTCTTCTTTCTTTCTTTCTTTCTTTCTTTCTTTCTTTCTTTCTTTCTTTTTTTCAGTTATAGTTCGGAGACTGCCATTATCCTTTGTTTAATGTAACAGCAACCCCAGAGTTATACCCTACTAACATGATGTGTTTTGTGACTCTGTTGTTTTATTTCCTAAAGTTCCAAGTAGCTTGTAGGGAATGTATGTTGGTTTGACATTTTTTATCTATCTATTCTGATAGAACTGGGTAATGTTGTCTTGAGGAGATTTTTGAATTGTGAAAAATTATACTGCAACTTATTCATAAACTAATTTGTATTTAAAGGTGTGAACAATTTAGAATGTGTACAGTCAATACTGACTGTCTTGCCTTTAATGGGGTCTATGTTAATTATTGAATCTGTGGATATATGTGCCATTTTCATGAGCTTTCATTGCAGATGCTTCATTATGTGTAAGAGGGAAAACTGGATTCCAGAGTAGGACATCAGGATGCTTAGGATTGCCTGGGTTCAAACCCAGTTTACCACTCACTAAATATGTGATCTTTTGCAAGTTGATTTCACCTCTCCTCACCTTATTTTCTTAATTGGTAAAACGGCAACAATAATAAATTAATACATGAAAGATGCTTAAAGTAGTGCTTGCCTCATCATAAAATATAAATGCTAACTTTTTAATTCAAAAATAAATGTTATTGCACCAAGTATTTAAATTAATTTACATTATGAATTTAATAAAGTAATTCTCAGTAAAATTGAGTTTCCTATTTTCAATAAGCTAGCAGTAATTTACTGTTCTTATTATTTTGATAAACAGAAGACTATACCACAAAAAAGAACATAATTTTATAATCATAATGATTTTATTCAAAGTTTATAAGTAAATATCTTAAGTAAGAATCAAGCATTACATTCCAGGTACAGACATTCTACCGTGAGATTTCAACAGAGAGCTGGATTTCCAATATGCTTTCTTAATCTGGAATTAAGTTTTAACACTTACATATATTGATCACCAAAAATACTCATAAAAATGTCACATCACAGAGGTTCATAAATTAACATACACATCATTCAAAACAAGACTAATGTGGCAATACTGGTTGTATGCATTTTAAATTGTACTTTTTGTCCTCCATAAAAGGTAATCTATCTTCTCTAATGCTGCTTTACTGAAGATGGAATATAAAATAAGGAGGTGATTGTATTAGATATTAATTGCTGTATTAAAAAGCCCCAAAATGTAATGGCTTAAAACAGCAATAAACAGTATCCTCACAGTTTCTGTGGGCCAAGATTCAGGCATGGCTTAAGTAGGTGGTTATGGCTTAGAGCCTCTAATGAGTTTGCAGTCAGATGTCATCTGCAGGCTTTTTGGAAAGTGTTAAGGTTCTATTCCAAGAAGTCCTGTTCACAAGGCTGGGAAGTTGGTGCTAGTTGTTGAGGGGAAGCTAGTTCCTCCTCACATGTCTCCACACCTTTTTTTTTTCATGTGCTTATGACATGGCTGCTGGCTTCCCCCAGAGTAAGTGGTTCAAAGAGATCCAGTGTGTATGTGTATATATATATTTATGCATATATATTTATCTACATTATATATTATATATGTATATGTATGTATATATGTATGTACATTATATACTGTGTATATACACAAACATACATGCACACATAAAAGTCATGTAGTAATACTGCTGTCACATTATATTCATTAGAATGAAGAGACTAAATTCAACCTACATTCACAGGCAGTAAATTAGTCTTCACCTTTTGTAGGGAGAAGTACCAAGGAAATTGAGGATAAAATTTAAAATGACCCCACAGACCTAATTGTGTTAAATATTGCAAAGAGATTCTTTAAGAAGGTTTGCTAAAAAGAGGATTTATGAAAATATTGGAAACTTTGTAAGGAATATACATTAGTTATACAGGGAAAACGGAATAAATAATGCCTTAATGTCTTAAACAGTCTTGGAATTCAACAATGTAACACTTCTAGGTATTGCCACTCTCTGTACAAGTTTTGACAAAACATTACTTAAATGAACATATATAGGTAATGTTTTATATATATATTATATATATATACACACATATATATATAGTAGCAATATCTCTCTTTTATACTTTTCTGGGATGTATAGGAAAATGTAATAAAGTTTGATATATTTTACCAACAAAAATAATCACATTACAAAAGCTGAGCACAGTGATTATGCAAATGCTAATCTTTCTATATAACCTATTTTTCAACTAAAGATTAGCATTTATCAGACTCATTTCTGAAATTTAAACATTCTCTGCATAAAAGTTTAAAAGTAGGTGTATATTAGTTAATGTTATTTGTTACCATTTATTGTGGTGAATATATTATTTATCTACTTCACATATAATTTTTATTATGGTAGGTTTATGATAGTTATTTTTCATATAATATGTTCATATTAGTCATTCTGTAATGTAATTTTTACATTAGTTCATGTTATTTTTATGTGATCTATCTTATGTTTTCACTTACATATTAATTACTTATATTAAGTGCACATGTATATACCTTTATATTTTATTCTTGTGTTGTAGTCATTATGTATCTGAACTGAGATGTGAGCTAGGGGCATTCTGATCCTCAGAGTATGCACTGGACACAATTCCAGAGACCCCATGTTTATTGTACTTTCTTTAATTGCCCAGTGGGTTTCTTCACATTTCCTTAGTCTCTCTGACACTTTTGAGTGCTGTTTCAGTTCCCCTGTGTCATCTGGATATAAATTTTCACCCCTTTAGTGATCTACTCTTCTCCTACCCAAATCTTCCTGTACCATGCATGTTCTACTTTATCAACCGTACCAGCATGGACTCTGTGCAAGAGACTTTAAATTCTTTGCCACATGGACTTCTCCCTGGGCTGCCTGAATGTCCCTAGACCATGGCAGCTGGCTACCTCTAGTGTAATTAATGGGAGAGAGATGAAGACAAAGACAGAATGAGAAACACACACACACACACACACACACACACACACACACACACACAGAATGTCACAGGGAGAAGCCATAGACTTTTATTACCTAACCTTGTAAGTGACAATATTATCACTTCTGCTAAACTCTATTGGTCCATTAGACAAATGTGGGAGGGTCTTTCACAAGAGCATGAACACCAGGAGGAAGGCATCACTGGGGGCCATCTTAGAGGTTGCTTGCTACAATCTGGCCTCTGGCCCCCAGGGATGTGACTCACATGTACAGAATATCCTCAGTATACTTACCTCCTCTCACAGCTACAAGAGGCAGAAGAATCATGATCTGCTACAAATCTCCTGTCATGGTGTGGGCTTCTACTTACCCTATTTCTTATTCATTTCCACTCCCCTTCCCAATTCCTTACATGCACACATACACTTTCTCTCAAAATCAACCAGCAAATTGCTCTCTTCATTTGAACAAACAGAGCTGTGTGTTACAGATCAGCTAAGGTCTTGATTTCTACTCCAAGTAGACTCACCCTAGGTAGCTTTCTTCTTAAGAGGAGTTCTAGCTATAAAAGGAGTTTGATTTCATCTCAGTTTATTTGATTCTTTCATTCCCATATTTAACACAGTGCTTGCATATGGTAGGTAAGGGTTTGCTAAATTGAAACAAATAATTATTTCCAAGATAGTAATATATACTTAAGTATATATACTTTGTAAATATGTTCATTACATCATATTCAACAATCAAGGCAGACTGAGTCAACATAAAAAATGATAAGAAGCTAGGAAAACTCTTAATTGTAATAGGTCAATAATACATTAGAATGGAGTGGTTGTAAACATTTTGTTGCAGAGATCCGTAATTTCTGAAAAGTCTCAGGGAATGTCCACTCTTCCATATACAGATTTTTTTTTAATTTTCAATACTCTATAAATAAATAATAAGTTAGTTTCAATAATATATAAAATAGGAACTAAATTATCAAATGTCTTAAGAGTAAGCATTCCCCATCTCTTCAACAAATAGTGTTGGGAAAATTGGACAGCCACATGCAGAAAAATGAAATTGGACCATTTCCTTACACCATACACAAAAAGAGACTCAAAATGGATGAAGACCTAAATATGAGACAGGAATCTATCAAAATCCTAGAGGAGAACACAGGCAGCAACCTCTGTGACCTCGGACGTGGCAACTTCTTGCTAGACACATCTCCAAAGGCAAGGGGGTGGGAAACAAAGACAAAAATGAATGACTGGGACTTCATCAAGATAAAAATCTTCTGCAGAGCAAAGGAAACCATCAACAAATCCAAAAGACAACCAACAGAATGGGAGAAGATATTTGCAAATGACATATCAGTTAAAGGGTTAGTATCCAAGATCTATAAAGAACTTATCAAACCACCCAAAAAATAAAAAATCCCAGTCAAGAAATGGACAGAAGACATGAACAGACATTTCTCCAAAGAAGACATACAAATGGCCAAAAGACACATGAAAAAGTGCCCAACATTATTTGGCATCAGGGAAATACAAATCAAAACCACAATGAGATACCACCTTACACCAGTTAGAATGGCAAAAATTGATAAGGCAAGAAACAACAAATGTTGGAGAGGTTGTGGAGAAAGGGGAACCCTCTTACACTGTTGGTGGGAATGCAAACTTGTGCAGCCACTCTGGAAACAGTATGGAAGTTCCTTAAGAAGTTGAAAATAGAGCTACCTTACGACCCAGGAGTTGCACTAGTGATCCGAAAGGGTAGTAGATACAAATGTAGTGATCCGAAGGGGTACCTGCACTCCAGGGTTTATAGTAGCAATGTCCACAATAGCCAAACTATAGAAAGAGTCCAGATGTCCATCGACAGATGAATGGACAAAGAAGATGTGATATATATGTACAATAGAATATTACACAGCCATCAAAAAATTAAATCTTGCTTTTTCAATGACACGGATGGAACTAGAGGGCATTATGCTAAGTGAAATAAGTCAATCAGAGAAAGACAATTATCATATGATTACAATGATATGTGGAATTTGGTAAACAAGACAAAGGATCATAGGGGAAGAGAGGAAAAAATGAAGCAAGACGAAACCAGAGAGGGAGACAACAATAAGAGACTCTTAATCATAGGAAAAAAACTGAGGGTTGCTGGAGGGGGGAGGGGTGGAGGGATGGGGTAACTGGGTGATGGACATTAGGGAGGGTAGGTGTTGTAATGAGCACTGGGTATTATATAAGGCTGATGAATCACAAACCTGTATTCATGAAACAAATAATGTATTATATGTTAATTAATTGAATTAAAAATAAATAAATAAATAAAGATAAAAAGAGTAAGCATTCCCAGTTTTAACTGCTGATCACTAATATAAATGTTTTCAATGATGAATGCTGCCTCAATATTTTTTTACTCTATTTTGTAGTCTTTCATCACTATAGTTATTTTAAATGCACAACACAATAATGTGTAGTTAGTGAAATGTAAGCCCAACACACAACAGAATTTTCCCTTATCATTGCTTGTAAATATAGTCTCTATTATTCCAGTGTAGTTTTGATTTTTAGATTATAATTACCTGTATTTCCATGTTACATGAATTATGCAAGTATCCTCCAAAAAGTGTGAATGAGAAGGTTGTGATCAGATACAATGTACTGCATATTTAAGTTAGCTTTAGCAAAATTGTGAAGTAGTAGATCTTCCACACATCCCCACCCTTATTTATTTATTTATTTATTTATTTATTTATTTATTTATTTATTTATTTATTTATATTTATTTATTTGACAGAAAGAGAGCGCACAAGTAGGCAGAGGGGCAAGCAGAGAGAGAGGGAAAGCAGGCTCTTGGTTGAGCAGAGAGCCCGACATTGGGTTCGATCAGAGGACCCGAGCATCATGACCTGAGCCAAAGGCAGACTCTCAACCTAATGAGCCATATCATTCGGTTAAGCTGTATCATTCGGAATGCCATATGATTCAGAATGTTTAAGAAGAGCACAAAAAGGTTTTCCTGACATACCTCCTACATAAGCATTTCTTTTCAGTTATATATATCAGGGGGATATCCAATTATGAAGATTTTGAGATATGAAGAAAATGTGTAATAAATCATATCTTTCCTATATAGTTTTACAAGAATGGGAGTGTTTAATATATAATAGTACCTAAGTATGTGGGAGTCAGTCCTGAATTTAAGAGCAGGAAAGCCTTTCAAGAGTCTCTAAAATACAGAATTTTTTTTTGAAAGAGAGAGTGAGGGCGCCTGGGTGGCTCAGATGGTTAAACGTCTGCCTTCGGATCAGGTCATGATCCCGGGGTCCTGGGATCGAGTTCCGCATCAGGCTCCCTGCTCCTTGGGAGCCTGCTTCTCCCTCTGCTTCTCTCTCTCTCTCTCTCTCTCTCTCTCTCTCTCTCTCATGAATAAATAAATAAAATCTTTAAAAAAAAAAAGAGAGAGTGAATGGAGGAGCATGGGTGGGGGAGGGGCAAAGGGAGAGGGAGAGAGAGACTAAAGCCGACTCCATATCCAGTGCAAAGCTCCACGTGGAGCTTGATCTCACAACACTGAGATCATAACCTAAGCCTAAGTCAAGAGTTGGATGCTTAACCGACTGACCCACCCAGGAGCCCCCCTAAAATATAGAATGTTTTAAAGATTGAAAATAATAGCTAATATTTATTGAGCACTTAAGAGTATAGGCTTTATGCTAAATGTTTAAATGTTCTTATTTCATCTTTTATAAATGCTTTGAATTAGTACTATTTTTTCTTTTCTCCAGAGAAGGAATCTGATGCATAAGTAAGTCATGCTAGGTCATTGAGCTCTTAAGGGATGGAACTGGGAGGTGAACATGTTCATCTTTTACCTCAGAGCTTTGATGCTTTAAACACTGTTACTAACACCAGATGACCAAAATAAAAACACAGGAATTGGTTTTTCTTGAGATTTGCCTTATTTCTTCTTTCTCTTTCCCTCTTAAACAGTGCTGCAAGTCTTCTATGACCTCTCCTGTAGCCCAGCCTCCAACAAATGCATTTCTTGTTCTTGTTTTGTGCTGCTTGACATTACTATCACCTCTTACTTCCTTTTCTTGAATTTGAGGCTTATAGAGCTTTAAGGGATCTATTCTTTCCTTTCTTTTCTGAATGTTCTCTGCTCTCAGTCTCCACTTTTCTAAGAAGCGCTAACCTACTTTGTAGAATTCTTTATAAAGAAAGGTCTGGGAGTCTTGTTTCCAGACTGCTTCAATTTTCATTTCCAGCTCCTCTGCCTACCTTAAAGTCTGATTTGGCTCCAATGAGATGATATATCTGCTCTCTGTAGTTCCAGTTTATTTTTATTTTTTCTTGCCGTTTTATCTTAGTATAATATGTTTTATTGTTTAGATGTATTGTTACTTTTACTATTTCTGTTAATTCAGAACAGATTTACTGGATGGGATTTTATTTGTAATTGTTAATATTTTTCCTATTTTGCATTTTGCAGCCATGTCCATTACAGAAAACATATATTTGCTGTCACTGCAGTACAGTTCTTCAAATATTTGAGTGACACCTATGTGTTGTGCATCATGTTTAGAAATGCCAGGTAGACATTGATACCTGACCTTAAGAAACCTACAGTTAAGTAGGAAACATATATTTCAGATGAACTATAGACAAATATACTGTTATCATTGCTATAATGAGAAGATAAATCTGACCTATGCTGATAGGGAAAGGTTGATAAAGAAGTGGGCTTTGTGCTAAGGATGAGCATGATTTTTGATGGTACAAACAGTTATCTTATATGGAAGAAACATCATTGATAATAACTCTAACACTGAGGTAAGAATCTCAAATATTTGAAGGTTTTTTTAATAGCTGGATCAATTTGAAAGTAAGTTGTATGGGGCAGTAGAAAAGAAAGAGCTGAAAAAGTAGATTTGGGTCAGTTTGTGTAAGGCTATAAGCCCTAGTCAGAAAACATTAAAGTTTATACAAGAGGAATGGAGAACCATTGAAAATATTAGAAGTCTACAAATATCCTTATCAAAATCCCAACCTAAATCAAAATACACGTAAATAGGCCAAGTTTAATTTTCAGCAATATTATTTGTAAGTGAATATAGCAGAAAAGTCATACTGCCAAAGAATAGTAGATATTTTTCTAAAACTTTGTGGTTACTTTCACTAAACATGGCCATAATCATGATTTTTATTATCAAATAATGCTTTAACTTCGTTAAGTTTTTTCTATGATGATGGCCTTTTGACCTAGCAAGAAATGATTACTGATAATTATTATTAATAGTACCAAAAATCCAGTCAATTTAGCTGATTCAAAGCAGGAAACTAAAATTGGAGGGGTTGTGCACAAGTGATATCACACATGCACAATAGATAAATTTTCTTCTGAAAAGACTGTTGTTAAGACCAGTATGACGTACTGGGGTGCCTGGGTGGCTCAGTTGGTTAAACATCCGACTCTTGATTTTGGTTCAGTTCATGATCTCAGGGTTGTGAGACTGAGCTCTGCATTGGGCTCTGTGCTGGGCGTGGAGCCTGCTTAAGACTTTCTTCTCTCCCTGTCCCTCTGTTCCTCCCCCATCTCTTTCTTTCTCTTAAAAAAAAAAAGTGAAAAAAAAGGAAAGGCTAATATAATGTACCAACTTCTTAATAGCCCAGGAAATTGTTTAAAATGTGTTTCTGGGGCAACTTTGGAACCAGAGATGCAAACTTGGGTCTTAGCATTCTTTTGATAGTTGAATCCTTAGGAATGGGTGAGAGGGCAGACAATGGAGGAGAACCCCACAAAAGACAAATAAAAGGATTAGATAAGTAAGACAAAAACAAAGAAAAATAAGAGGGAACAAAATTCAAAGAGAATAATTTCAAGTGTAGAGAATAATCAACCATGTTGATTGTTTTACAGATATCAGTAGGAACAGCAGTGAAAGTAGAATATTAGTTTTGGAAAATAAGAGGTCATTGGAGGGATGAATACCCACCATTTGCATCAACATGGATGGAACTGGAAGGGATTATGCTAAGTTAAATAAGTCAAGCAGAGAAAGACAATTATTATATGGTTTCACTCACATGTGGAACGTAAGGAATAGCACAGGGGACCATAGGGGAAAGGAGGGAAAACTGAAGGGGGAGAAATCAGAGAGGGAGACAGACCATGAGGACTCTGGACTCCAGGAAACGAACTGAGGGTTACAGAAAGGAGGGGGTGGAGGGATGGGGTAACCTGGTGATGGGTATTAAGGGGGACACGGGTCATGATGAGAACTGGGTATTATATGCAACTAATGAATCATTGAACACTACATCAAAAACTAATGATGTACTATACAAAGGCTAACTGAACATAATAAAAAAAGTAAAATTAAAAAAAAGGGGGAAAAGAGGTCACTGGAGACTTAAGAATGACACTAAACATATTTTAATGATTCAAGAAAGGATTCTTGAAGTGTTCTCGAATAATCTGCGCATTCCATTAGTATGCATGGACTTCATGAAGTCTGCTAATCATAATTAGGTGCTAGTGCAACAAAAGTAATCCATAAACAAAGCAAGATGAGTATCACCAAAGAAGTAGGCTTTTAAATTCATACACAAACAAGAAACAGAAAGCTTCAATCATTATTTGTATGAATTAATATCAAGAGAATTGAAATAGATTATTATATTAGAAAGTATTTTTGCTACCTTTCTTGATATTAGCTATTATTTTATCTTCATGTATGCCTTATTTTTTGTGTATCCAAAGTCAATTTATGCACTTTAAAGTATTACAGGTGTCCTATGTCAATGATAGTGTCCACAGAGACACTCTAATTTAGCTTTATGTTTATATACAAAACATTAAGAGTGTGGCTTTTATTTTCAAGTAATCAATAAGATAGCATATGATATTTTCCAACTGAATTAAGTACTATTACCTGTTTCAAAAAATTGAAGTTTGCCAAGAGCTAAGGCAGCTGAAAAACAGTTTGAGAAGGCTGCAAAACTTGGGCTAGTTCTTAAAGGAGGAAGGAATGTAATGAAGGCATTGCAGGTAGAACAAAAGCACAGAGAGGAAAATATGCTTAGTTATGTTCAGAGACTGTATTAGTTTGGTAGGACTGCCATAACGAAGTACCACAGACTAGGTAGCTTAAACAACCAGAAATTTATTGTCTCATAGATCAGGTGTTTAGAAGTCTGAGATCAAGGTGTTAGCAATATTGAATCCTAAGGACTTGGGGGGGAGCCATTTGTCTCATACTTCTCTCCTAGTTTCTGGTGTTTTGCTGGAATTTCTGCCATTGCTTGGCTTCTGTTGTGTCATTCTGGTTTCTGCCTTTATGTTCACATGGTGCTCTCTCTGTGTGTGCATGTCTGTGTCAAAATTTCTCCTTTTTATACAGACACCAGTCATATTGGATTGCAGACCCACTCGACTCCAGTAAGACATAATATTAACTAGTTACATCTGCAACCACCGTATTTCCAAAGGAGGTCACCTTCTGATGTATTGGAGGTTAGGACTTCAACATATGAATTTTGAGGGGATGTAATTCAGCCTATAACAGAGCTCAATGAACAAATCATTTTGACTGAGGCAAAGGGCTCATGCAGAGGAAAAGTGGTAGAGAAAATCAGAGAAAGTTAGGACCAGAAAGAGGAGAATCTGGAGTTTAAAATGATCAGATTTGATCCTGAAGACAGTTAATACTACTGCTTTTACAAAGTTATTGTAGCCCTCAAGGCCTTTCTCCAAACACAGTATCAAACAGAAACACAAGTATATAAACTGGACAGAAAGTGTAGCCTCTCTGCTAATAGTCCAATGTGGGGTCTATGGCTCTCCACACTCCTGTCCCCTCATCTCTGTGACAGTCACAGGGAATTTTAGAGCTTCCTGGAGCGGAATTTGAAAACTTCCACTTCAGAGGATTAATGTAGAAAAACAGGTTAGGCACAGCAGAAGAGGAGAATTAAATAGATTACTACAGTAGGGTGGAAATGAGAAAATGAGGCCAGTTTGGGGTGGCCGCAGTGAGAAAGGGGAAGTTAATGACTCTACTAATGCAAATGGTACAGTTTGTACAAAGTTTGAATGATAGTATGATGGTGACTGTAAGAGGGAATAAGAATAACATGATTAATATTTTTAATTAATAAATGATTACAACATATTAATTTCCACTCCATGTCAAGCTGTGTCCTACTTGCTCAAGTTCATTAAGCTAATACATTGGGATTTGAAAATAAAGCTGGTATGGGAGTCTTCTTGATTTCAAAACCTCTTTTCTTTATTACAGATCTTCCATGCTCTCAAAGATCACACTAATATTTTGAATGTAGGTGACCAGACTGAAGAAGCTTAATACCATTTATAGAATTGTGAGATGTTTGTGTTTAAAGAAATGGTAATTCTCTTTGCCACCTTAATTTGAGATAATAGTAAGACCACTAAGAAGAAATATCTTGGGGGCCATTACAGACATGAGAATTGTGTTCAAGACAGAAGTTCCATGTGATACCACTTGTGTCAGCTGTTCCACTACCAACCGAGGCTCAGTGCTTTGCTGGAAGGATTCACAGGGCTCAGCATATAGCTGTACTCATGACTAATAATTATTGCAGCAACACAGTAAGGAGACAGAGCTGGGTGAGTGAGGGAGCAAGATGTATCAAATTGCTTCTGGAGAGATCCATGCGCATTTTTCCTATGCACTCCCTAAAGTTATCACGTCAAGTATGCTGTCCCCCAGACATGAAATAAAACAACACACATACAGTGTTTTTTCCCAAGAAAGTCCATGTGAGACTTAGAGTTTAAGGAATTTGGGGGTGGGGGAGTGGGGATGATTACATAGGCAATCTACCCACAGCTATCAAAATTCTAGAATCCCAGAAAGAAAGCAGATGTTCACCATCAATCACATAGTTTGTACAGTCTAATTAGGCTGGTATGATCAAGCAATCTTATCAGTTCCTGATAGAAGGATCAGTTTAAAAGCCAAGTTCCCAGATGCCAGCCAACACCCATCTCTGTCAGCAGATCCTCCTCAAGCCCTGGAGTGCCATGCTAATTCTTTCCTGCACATCGTCCAAAAAGGAATCTGGTGTTACTCACGAAAGCTAAGTGGCATGTAAGATATAAAATGAGAAAAGTACAAAAGCAAGAATTAACTATTGGGGTATGACCATATTTACGAGTTCAGCCATCTATAAAAATTGGTAATAAATTGATTGTAGAGTTTAAAGTGAGGAGGAGAGTTAAGCTATATAAAGCTGTATTATTTAAGGAATGAAATTTGTCAATGATCCGCTTGTGAAAATGAAGGAAAGATTGTAAAGTATAAAAATTTAAGAATGAGTCTGAAGTTATAGGATATCAAAAATTAATGGCAAATTGTAACAGGCAGAATATGTTAATAGCACATCTTTGTAAAACTAGAGAAACAGGTCAGGAAATTGTATTCAATTTCCCTCAACTTTTACAACACCATGAATATACACTTGCCTTTTTCTTCCCTGTTTAATTCTTGAATTGTCAGATTGATATATGGATCCTGCTTTTGAATGCGTACCAAAGACTTATTTATATTGCTTTTAAAACTAAATTTAAAATTTCAATATAGTGTCTTCACAAATTCTGTTTTACAGGTACAAAAGTAATAGCATAACTTACCAGTCTGCTATTATAGTAACATTATTTGTGCATTTTTATTGTTTTTGTTCACAGTATTTTATCATAAATTTCAAGAATGTGCATGCTAGCATCAATTTCTATACCAGTATCCATATTTATATCTTTATCCATACCCATATCAGATTTTCATGTTGCTGATAGTTTTGTTAGAGATTTAAAAAATAAAACAAAATGAATTAACTTGTTTTCCTTTGATCCCACAATATTTTTCCTCACAGCAATATATATTGCCATATGTATATATGGCAATAATGTTTGTTAAGAGAATAGCTAAGGAATATGGCAATAGTGTAACAGTGTCCCAACAAAGGTAATTGATTATATTGCCTTTGACAAATTTTACCTATAAAATCTCAGGAAACTTAGTATCCTTCAAATCAATTCTGCCTTGGAAAATCCTCAGCATATGTATCAAATGGGACCCAAAATACAGTACTGAAGACAGGTTAACACACAACCACCTTCACTCTCAGCAATGATTACTTGGTTGCCGCTTTGATGTGTCTTTTCTTTTCTCTCCTGAGCTATGTGGGTTCACAGCCTTTTGCTAGGTTTCTCTACCATTTCTGAACATGGTCTTTACAAGACTAATGTGCTCTGTTGATACCCTTCAGATTGTTCTTCTTTTGTTTAATACTCCCACAAATATATTTATTTGTGCTATCATGCTAAACATAAATTCCAGAAAAACCTTGTACTCTGAGAAAATGTGTTCAAATAGTAAGATTTATTAGAAAAATATGGTTGTGGAGCACCTGCGTGGCTCAGTCAGTTAAATGTCTGCCTTCAGCTCAGGACATGATCCCAGGGTCTTGGGATCGAGTCCCATATTGGGCTCCCTGCTTAGTGGGGGGGAGGACTTGAGGGGGAGCCCTCTTCACCCTCTACCCTTCCCCCCTGCTCCTGATCTCTCACTCTCTCTCTCTCTCAAATAAATAAATAAAATCTTTAAAAAAAAGAAAAATATGGTTGACAGCAGAGCACTTAAAATCCATGCAACTTAATTATTACAGTATTAACAAAAACAATAACAATTCTAGCAAAAATAATACCATACTTTAAAAGGCATGCAAACTTCCTAGTAAACCAAAATTACAGTGTATAAAAATATTTTTTTCTAAAAAGCAAAGGAAGGATGTACATAGTTTGATAAGAAAGAATTCTAAGGAAGGACTAAGGCCTCTAAACTGAGGAATCAATGAATAAATGTCCAAAATTTCAGAAAACTGCACAAGAAGCACCAATTCAGAGTATGTGGCCAATCTGCACCAAAAGAAAAAAATATGGGGTGAGTGAGCATGGTGTGCTATACCACATTCTTCCACAATTTGCTGCATTTAGCTGTCTAGTGTACTTTGCTTTCAGAAGCAATATTTGGTGCCACACAATATTAATGTGTTGGTAAAATTATATAATAAAATAATTCTTGTTTACTAAAAATATATGCACGATTTTTATTATAGAAGTACGCATTAAAAGAGTAACTTCTCCTAACTTGTATTATGCATTATATTAAAAATTAAGTTGAGGGGTGCCTGGGTGGCTCAGTCTGTTAAGCGTCTGCCTTCAGCTCAGGGCATGATTCCAGAGTCCTGAGATCACATCCTGCATTGGGCTCTCTGCTCAGCAGGGAGTCTGCTTCTCCCTCTCCCTCTGCCTGCTTGTGTATGCTCTCTCTGTCAAATAAATAAATAAAATTTTTAAATATATATATATATGTTCTATATAACAAATAATATAACAAATCATGGCTGAAATCTGTGCTGTGGCTCTATTTTACTTTGATAGTTTTTTAGAGTTCTCCTACCTTAAGACTAAAGCACAAATTACAAAGGTTGAGCAAGAAGCCTATCCAAGGATTGTCTTCAAAATAAACTCTTCCTCTTAGCAATCAGTTCTTCTTCCTTGACCAAGTTCTACAACTCAACCCTCTCTTCCATCAAAAAGAGGCTCCTTGGTTCCTCAAACAAGTGAATAGTTTCAAGTAAGTTTGATCAGCCCTCCAAATGCAGCATAGGTGCAACTGAATTTATGCTAGTTACATAACACAGATCTTCATTCTAGGATTTCCACCCCACATTCAAAATTAGATAACCCCACACCATAATGTTTGGCAAGTTTTTAAGAGCTGTGTTTCCAGTAACATGGATATCATTCAAGTCCACAAACATTCACCTGTTAAGGGCTTGGCACTACAGATGCAACACTGTATACACACTAGGTTATTTTCCAGCCAGTTCACCCAACTATTTAAACCTAACTGTAACTAAAACACAACACAGGCAATCATGAAGAAAATAATACCATGAAAATCAGTTTTTGAAGGAAGACACACTCACTATTCCAACTTACAGTGACATCTGGTCATTTCCCTCCATCCCTGTTCTCCAAAATAATGATGTCCTTTTTTTTTTAAAAGATTTTATTTATTTTTTGACAGAGAGAGACACAGCAAGAGAGGGAACACAAGCAGGGGGAGTGGGAGAGGGAGAAGCAGGTTTCCTGCTGAGCAGGGAGCCCGATGAGGGGCTCGATCCCAGGATCCTGGGATCATGACCTGAGCTGAAGGCAGACGCTTAACGACTGAGCCACCCAGGCACCCCAACGATGTCCTTTTCTTGATCTGCCTTCATTTTCCCCTCATCTTCTTAAAGATGAGTTGCTGGTAGATTCTTTTTGGAAAGTCACTTTTGACAGTGGTCATATAACAAGATAGTGCATGAGTGACAAAGATGGAAGTCACAGAGAATAATTGGGAGTGAAGTTTTGGAGACTCCATATAGGGTCGACTTCCAAAACAACCCTTCCCTGCTTTTCCTGTATCAAAAGGAAAGGGAAATAAAAATCAATGCTATCTTTTGTTATTTGAAACTTCGTAGAGATGATTGTAGGACAAAACACAAAAGAACAAATATGACAGTCTAGAAAATTTGAAATACTTCACAAACACACATTTAGTATACTTCTTATTAATCACTAGGTAAATTTCATAATTCGAGTCTACTTAGTCTAAAGGTGGACATGCCCTCCAGGCAAATTTAAAGTAGAGAAAGGAACACATGCATATCTTCAATTCACTTTCTCAACATCTCTTTGATCTGGGAAACTTCTACTCTTAGCAATTATGTCCTATGTGATATGCCTCTGCTCTTGCCTTAAATGTCCAGCTTTTTCTACGCTTTGCCTAGACCAGGCATGTCCATTTGGTTCTGCTCCTAGGACTCAGGTAACACACAGACAACCACATCAGCAAATGTCTACCTTAAACAAGTACATTTGTTAATGGGTGAGCTGTTTAAAGGTGTCAGCCTGATACCTGACACAGTTTTCCATTAAATGCGTGCTGTTTTCAGGCTGCTTCTGGCAAGGAAAGTTTTCTCCACCAAGTTCCACTTTACAACTTCTCTACAGTCCCTGAGGTTAGCCATCTGTCAGGTGATGGGTAGGTGGGTGATGGGGGAGTGTCAGTGTGATTTAGGTTTTGAGTGTGGTTAGTGAAGCCTAAGGCGATTTCTCTGACCCCTTTTTATGGGGAAAATACCTGGCTACAGTCCATCTTACTCTCTAGTTGCAAACTGTAGCTATGGTTTGGATGCAGAAATGGTAAGGATGAACAAGAGAACTGAAGATCCTCACCAATGTCTAATTGAACCCAAAGGGTCCACTTTGTTAACCAGGTCTTAATGATACTCTGATGTTCATTAAGCAAACATAATTTCCACCTGAGCTTGACATACACCAAAGGGATATTTTTGGTTGTTCTTCATAACCTTCCAGTCTTACCCAAGCATCCCAAACTTAAATGAATCTATACTTTCCCTTTTCCCTTACCCTTTGATATCTGGTAATTACTAGATTTATTTGAAATGAAATCATTTTTGTTGGATATATTACTTTGATTGACTCACTTAATGTGGTCCGAAAATACTATAATCGAATAATTGTAAGACCTTAAGCCTAAGCACATAATTGCCTGGAGCTACTGTGAACACCTGATTTTACTGAAGCTTAAGGACTAACGGAGGAAGACTGAAATGAGCAGATCTAGCAACAAATTAATGACAAATTACAAAAATGCTGAATTTGGAACAAAGTTGTGTACTCTCTTTGTAAGTGCTCTGTGTTTGAAATTATTTTAAAATAAAAATGGAAAACAAGTCATTTTCTCAAAAAAGAAATAAAGATATTCACCTTAAAAATAGAACATTAAACAAGTTAGCATGCTTTTCTTGAAAATGGAAACATCACTCTGCCCAGGTTTTCTGGACCCGGAGCTTATACGAGTTGTGGACTTCCATAAGACAAAGCACACAATGGACACCTGGGTGGCTCAGTTGGTTAAGCATCTGACTTGATTTCAGCCCAGGTCATGATCTCAGGGTCCTGAGACCGAGCCCCACATTGGGCTCCACGCTCAGCAGGGAGTCTGCTGGAGATTTTCCTCTCCATCTCTCTCTGCCCTAATCCCCGCTTGCACGCACACTGTCACACTCTCTCTCTCTAAAATCAATAAATAAATTTTTAAAAAAAGAAAAGGCATACAAAATTATGAATGCAAATTTGACCCCAGCATCTTGGAGAAATTTTGTAGATGGGAAGCCGTGATGTTTGTTTTGTTAACTTCTCTCTCCTTATCCCCCCTTTAGAACAACCGTGAAGGGATGAATAAAATTTTCTTTTGACACCTTTGTCTCAAACTCTCCCAGTTAAAACATCTCCACCCTTTCATAAGACAAAGAGCTTTCCAAAAACAAAGCTCCATTTACTTGTAAGGTACTTCCCCATTTCCATTCCCATATTTAGATCATAAAATATAGATGCACGTATTTTTTATTAAATGACATTTAAAAAATTATGTGAACTCATTAGCAGTGGCTGGCGTATAGAATATACATGATAAACAATAACTGAATCTGTTGATCACTTTGCTGTTAGTAGCTGTTGAAGTGGCAGCTCTAATAGTTATTTTTTAATATTAATAGTGATAACATTACATTTACAGAACAGAACATAATTTTATTTTTTCCCTACACCTCTATTCCATACCATAGCTATATCTACTCTTTTGAAGTTTTTATTGTTGTCAGTACTGGGGAAACAGAAAATAATACAAACTTTTGTAAACTCCATATATTTTTTGTTATTTTAGCCCCGATTAGTACAAAGCCTGTGTTTTCAGGTACACAAACCACTGAAGTAACTAACATAGACACTTTAGAAATACACCCAGTCTCAGATTTATCTTCAAATTTTGTTATATGAGTTGGTGTTTCAGGAAGTTCATGGCATAAGGGTCAAAGTAAGAATGGGGCTGGTGGCCGGTTTTGGGAGAGGATAGTAGAGAATGTCATGCTTGACCCTCCGTCTTTGTGGTTGGAGAAAAAATAAATCTTGGAGTTCCCTCTGCAGTCAGTAGGACACCTTAAGTATTGAGGAAAATTCAATACTCGGCTTACAGTGTTATTGCTTAATGAAGGATGTGGGACTCGAGGTATATTTTGAACAGTTATGTAAATATGGATACATAAAAATAGAAGATTATTACAGGCAGAAACAATAGAAACAGGGCAAGAATTAATGATAAACTTAGAACTAACACTAACAATATCACAAACTGAATATACTAGAATTGTCTCTAAAGTTCCTTCTTAAGCCTATTTTGTTGTCGATGTTATGTTATTGTTGCTATTTGTTGTTGTTTGCACTATAGTCAACAGTCCACTCTGGAGTGCCCTGATACACCACAACACTTTGCTCCATGCCACCTTCTTATTGAATATTTGCCTATTTTAATTTTAGCCTAAGCAAAGTGCAATTAGGGAATAAATTTGCTTCCAAATTGAAATACATCCCAAAGCCAACTCTAAATGATTTTGGAATCATTCAGTACTTAAGATTATCCACACCACTGCTTCCTTCCAATTACATGACTAAACAAAGGTAATTTGAAACACAGTCTCTATGAATTTGGCATATTTAATCATTAGGATGGGCTGAATTACCATTGATAATCAAAACCTTTATATGTGTTCCTAGGCAAGCTAAAGATTTAATAAGATTACTCAAGAATATTGCAAATATTTAAGGCATCTTTTAAAACATATTGACCTATTAAAATGATCTATTTTGCTATAAATCATAGCACAATTCTACAACTCTACATAGCAATAAAATTTAACCAACATATTTTTTCAAATGCAAATAAATATATACTGCTGATAATGTAGTTTGCTCTTATCTTCTCTCTCCGAGATCTATTCATTTTTTTTTTCCTCTCTTCTCTTAAAACCTATAAAAACTGTTACTTTGGAAGGGAACATGAGGGAAGTGGCAGGAGAAAGGGTGGAGTTAAATATTTGGTCTGGAAACATTCTTTAACATAAGTGATCCAGAGAAAACCATCCACTTACGGTTTAATCACTGGCTCTTTGAATGGATTTCTTAAAAAAAGAAATTTCAAATTTGATTATGAATTCTTCTTAGGTATGTTTTTTAAGCAAACTATTTGTGAAATATATATAATTGATTGTTGGTTAAATCACTGATGGTTATTTGAAACTGAAGGAACTTTATTGAAAGCTCAACATGTTTAATATCTGTCTTTATTATGTCTAGGAATATCATAAAGAAACAATTATGTATTTTAATAGGTACATTTCAAAGTGCATTGACGTATGATCCATGACAGTTTGGTAGTATAATAATTTTAAATACAGGCTTTGTATTCCAGAGACCTAGATTGGAATATTGTAAGTTGTATGACTTTGGATAATTTATTGACCTCATTAATCTTCAATTTCTTCATCAATAAAATGGGACAATAAATCACAGCTGTTGTTGTTAAGATTAATAATAGTTAATACTGGGGTGCCTGGGTGGCTCAGTTGGTTAAGTGTTCAACTCTTGACTTTGGCTCAGGCCATTATCTCAGGGTTTGGAGCCTGCTGCAGATTTTCTCTCTTCCTTTCCCTCTGACCCTCCCTCTCTCTCTCACAAAAAAATAAAAATAAAAATAAACAAGTAAATACTTAAGACAAGTACCAGACTTTCATAACCATTCAACTAAACTGAGTCATGTTATTATGACTAGTAGGAAAATTATACATAATAATGCAAATAAATCAATTAGCACAAAGCCTTCCATACTGAAAGCACTCAATAATTATTTGTTGTTATAAAGTATAAAATGCTTAGCATTGAATGTGATAGGTATTCATTAACTATATGTTTCCTCTTGCTTTCTTATGAAACATATACATATCCCTGCGGAGCTTGTGTGGTTTGGTGCAGTATCATGGTCTTTCATGCTAAACAGACTTATATGTCTGTCACTCCTTTGCTACTTCCAATCTATGTGACTTATACAATCATAATAATGAACACTTGAACAAAACATTGTGAAAGACTTTGAAATGGGCCCAGTTGGGTGCCTTCAATGGAAAACTGGGTGTTCTCTAAGCATGTCCTCTTAGATGTCTGGTTCCCATGGGTCTCTGCACCTCTCATTATCTTGGAGCTATTTTACAACTCTGTACATTGTAGATAACTGATAGCGGTGCACATGATTATTTTCCATACACATGAAAATAAATTTTCTTCTAACAAAATGCAACTGACTTCCATCTTACCCTGTGGAATACCTAGGTTTTGCGTTATTTGTAAATAGATTTTATTATTAAGTGTGTTTGTGTGTGTGTGTGTGTGTGTGTGTGTGTGTGTGTCTATGTTTTAGTTGTCCTTAGAACCAGTTGTAATCTCTTACTGGTTCCCTCATTAATTGATGAGTTAAATAAAATCTTTGGCACATATTCATTTTATCTCTGTATGAGAGTTATGATTATATGGTTATACTCTCTTCTAAAAATTATACTTTTACATTCTCAATACATTTTAGCTACTCTTACTACCAGAACTATTCTAAATATTCTTTCATGTATTAACCTTAGAAGTCAGAAATACTACACCTGGATGCATGGCATCCTATTAAAAGACTCATAACAGATGTGCTCAAGCTAGTGTACCATAGAAGGCCAGGATTGTAAATATGGTTGAAATAATAAGTTTAGAATATATCTAGTTGTTCAACCATAGGTAAATCACTTATATTTCCTCTTCCAAGAAATGGAGACCATAATGTCTGCCTCATAGGATTGTTGTTGAGATTGATTGCGATAGTGAAGACTTGCAGTTAGCTTGGTACCAAGCACTTCAATGAACAGTAATGATTGCTATTATGGAAATCAGTGTCTGACCAGGCAGTTCATTTCACTGCTTAATAGTTCTCATTCTTAGCAGGTGTTTCTTACAAGGAGCTCTAATCTTGTCTGTTGTCACTTTCATTTTCTATTTTCCTTGTCTATTTGGTTTGGTTTATGTCATTTTACTACTTCCCACATGACTATAGTTCAAATTTTTGAGTACAAATGCTATTTCTATTCTGAATAGCTCTTTAAAGTTAAATATCCCTTCTTCCTTTATCTGTTTTTAGTATTGCATATTTCCCAGATTCTTTACCTACTTGGTTATCCTGTAGTTTGTAAAGGTTATCCTCAAATTACTGTGCCTAGAACTTAACACCAAATCCCCCTTGTGATCTGAACTAAAATGTAGTGCTGAGCCACCATTGATCAAGGCATATATTTCCAGGAATTCAACACAAGAATACTTTACACTTATTAATTCTGATATATTTTTGGCTCATTTTGAGTTTATTACACCCAACTAGCATCTTCAAGTCTTTTTCCTACCTTTACTCTCTCTCTTTTTTTTTCCTTGCACGTTTGGTATTTTGAATCAAAAGTTAGAAATTTAAATGTATCATTTTTGATAATAGTGATAGTCAGTCATATTAGGTAACACATTTAACACACAAAACAACCCTTGGAATTAGTTATTCTTACAGATTTAGATCAAGTACATGAAGCACATATTATTTCTTTTGGGCAAGTAGGAGGTAGCCAATAAGTGTTACCAGTTTCTTCTAGTCATTCAGCACTTAACCTCTCATTTATTGCTTCCCTAATCATTGCCCAGGGAATCTCACAGGTAGGTGACCCGGGCTCAATCTAATCTCCACAGGCTAGCCACAGTTGACTTATTGCCCCTATGGAAAGAAAGTGGCATCCATTCATCAAATATTTCTTATTACTTTTTTCCCAATGTTAAAGTATCAAGTGAGCGTTCTCATTCCATAGTTAGTTTAACTATTTTCAGCTTAGATGCTAAAAATCAATTTACATTTAGTCACTAAACTATGTTTTAGAGTCCTACTTCACAGCACTACTATTTCTCCCATCTAAATTTTTAAAAGAACTTTTAGTAATGACAAACCCCTTTTCTTTTCTTCAAAATCAATTAGAAGATCTTCAAGAATGGGGCATGCAATTCTAGAAAAATATTAAGAAGGCATAAATGTCCTCTGAGAATAAGGTAAAGGAAAAGATCTAGTTTGTTTAGGCAGAAATTTCTGATCGTTTATTATCTTCTATAGTGAAATGTGTCCTTCAAAAAGATTTGTCTGAGTCCTAATCTTTAGCACTTGTGAATGTGACCTCATATGGAAATAAGGTCTTTTCAGATATAATTAAATTAAACATCATAAATGAACTCATCCTGGATTCAAGTCGGCCCTAAATCCAATGACTGGTGTCTTTATATTTTTAAGTTCTTATTTAAATTCCAGTTAGTTAACATAGCATGTACTATTAGTTTCAGGTGAAGAATTTAGTGATTCAACACTTCCATATAACACTTGGTGCTCATCACAAGTGCCCTCCTTAATCCCCATCACCTCTTTCCCCCATCCCCACCTACCTCCCCTCTGGTAACCATCAGTTGTTCTCTATAGTTATGAGTCTGTTTCTTGGTTTTCCTCTCCCCATCCCTTGTTCATATGTTTTGTTTCTTAAATTCCACATATGAGTGAAATCACATGCTAAGAGAATAAGTCAGTCAGAAAAATACAAGTATCACGTTAGTAGTCTCTTTATAAGAGAAAGAAAAGGGATAGTTGATTACACAGGAGAGAAGGCCATGTGAATATGGTGGCAGACTGGAGTTCTATTGTTACCAACCAAGGAACTCCAGGAGCCACCAGATGCTGGAAGAGGCAAGGAGGAATTCTCCCCTAGAGGCTTCAGAGGGAATGTAGCCCTGCAAAAATCTCCATTTGGAATTCTAACCTCTAGAACTGTGAAAGAATAAATTCTTGTTTTAAGCCTCCAGATTTGTGGTAATTTGTTGCAGTAGCTCCAAAAACCTAGTATATCTTCCATAGACACTCTTAGTTAACCAGTATGATAAAGAAATACCATCAACTTTCTAACTTCCCTGGTTTTACATTTAGCAATTATGAAAATGGGCTAATCTACCATTGTGGAGGCAATTTACTCTGTTTTCCAGACTTATTTAAAGTATAATTTACTTTTACATATTGTTCTTTCATTTCACAAGATGATATTGAGCACCTTCAAATACATAATGATACTATGGTGAACAAAACAGAAAACACACATACAGACACACACACACACACACACACACAGACATAAACACACAAATACCCACAAATTCCTGCTCCAATGGAGCTTATATTCTAGGGGAGGGTAAATAGAAAATAAATAGTAAATTATGTTGTGTTGTCAGAGTAAGGAAAACAGGATTGTATGGAGGGATGTGATTATAAATAAAAAAAGCATGGACTTGAATGAGGTGACAGTTGGAAAAAAGCTTAGAAGGAGGTGAGTGAGTACAACATGATTATATCTAAGGGAAAATAATTCTAGTTAGAGGAAACAACAAATACAAAGGCTCTCATTTGGGGGTATGTTTGATATATTTGAGAAGTAGAATAACGAGGCCAGAGCTAATGGCAATAGAAATCAAGGGACCACAGGACTTGATTCAGTGAGATGCACAGACATGGGAGGATTTTTAAGAGAGCAGTGACGTGCTCAGAATAGATGTTGTTTTTAATTATTTTTGTGCCACGAATTCATGTTGGATGTTTCCAATTGGAATAATTTTTATTTGAGGTCCATTTCCAATATGGACTATTAGATGAATGTTTTAAGGTTAATACCATTAAATGTGTAGATAATACAAAGTAAACCATATCACAGATTTGTGATAGAGTAAAATATGTGATTCATTAAAAATCTAGCAGGGTGTATACTAAACACTGTAATTTTGAAATAGTGATGGATGTTAATGATATTTCAAGATATCTGTGGCAACTTAATGTGATATGAAAATACCTGCAAATTGTTTTGCTAAACAAAATGGGAATACTGTTAAGACTACCATGGCTTATTGTCTATATTCATAATCAATGAAATGACTCCCTGAATTATATCCAAATTAATAGCCATTGGTTTTTATGTATGTTGTAATGAAATCAAGAATAGAAGCAGAAACACTAATAATCTATGTATCATATGATTTAACTTAGAATGGCATTTTGCCACTTAAAAATAAAGAGATTTTTATGATGATGTGGCTATTTCAATATGTAACTGCAAGCCTCCTATGGTCTTAACGTTCAAATGTAGAAAAGAGAAAAAGAAATTGAATTTTAGTGTATATTTAGTTTATCATGTTAAGTCTGATATAGTTACAGGTATAAATATGGAGAAAGTGAGAGTTTACTCCCTTAAAGATGACTACATTTTTCCCCAGGAGCATATCTACTTGGGAGATAGATGATATAGATCTAGATCTTTGTTTGGGAGATACACACATATACACACACTTTATTTCCCAATTTATGAGATGCATTTGTTCTCCTATATTTAAAAGGAAACTAGGGGCACCTGGGTGGCTCATTTGTTAAACGTCTGCCTTAGGTTCAGGTCATGATCCCAGGGTCCTGGGATCGAGC
This sequence comes from Callorhinus ursinus, assembly GCF_003265705.2. Taxonomy (NCBI): domain Eukaryota; kingdom Metazoa; phylum Chordata; class Mammalia; order Carnivora; family Otariidae; genus Callorhinus; species Callorhinus ursinus. The sequence goes on along the minus strand of NW_027397101.1, from coordinate 12,250,277 downwards.
CCCACATCAGGCTTCCTGCTCCTTGGGAAGCCTGCTTCTCCCTCTCCCAGTCCCCCTGCTTGTGTTCCCTCTCTTGCTGTCTCTCTCTCTTGTCAAATAAATAAATAAGATTTATTTATTTTAAAAAAGGAACCTAGAGAGAAAAAATAACTCAACTTGAATATCACCAATACCCTACTTGTGTTACATTATTTCAGTTATAATCCAAGCCTAAAATAGTTTAGTTTTCCAAAGGAAATACACGTACACAAATTTACACCAAATCTCTCTCCTTAGGTGGAAAAGAAAAAGCTCATAAAGTTTTAACAAATATCAATTTAACTTTACCTTACTCTCATGTAGGTCTTAAAACACATCAAAGTTGAAAGTGAACGTAATTCTGGACCTTAAAACAAAAGTTTTGTGTTAATTTTCAAGGTCCTGGCCAAATCATGAAGAAACAAAGGTTATATGACGAAATTTCATCATGTAACTAATAATCCAAAAGTCCTTTTAGTCACTTGTTGACCTATAAGCAGCATAATTTTATAGAACTCATTAAAAAGTTTCACTCTTTCAGAATGTGCTAGAATGCACTATCTCTTATACTTCACATTATCACAATTCAGTAAATATACATCACACCCAAGCAAGTTCACAAATCAACTCTGTGTTAAATGTATGACATTAAACATATGGAAAGTATATTCAATTGATTGTGATTTTCATACTTGCATTGTTTGTGCCTAATCCCCATTTTAAAACATCTGGATACACCAACTATTGTATAGCGTGTAGCTTTGCTTTTTAATCGACGTATTTTTGCTGCTTCTGAAATAGGTGTCAACCTAAGCTTTGTCCTTGCCACAGGCTCTGAAAGACAGTACTTTGAAGGTTTTTTCTTTTCTTTTTTTTTTTTTTTTTGGTAATCCAATAAGGCATTTGCTGAGAAAGAAGCTGAAGACCCTCTCTCTTTAAGAAAAGTAATCTTTCAAGCAAGGTTGAGACACAGTAATAATAGCAGACCACTATAATTCCTTAGAAAATTCTTTAATAAAATTCTGTATCTTTCCATATTTCTAGATATTCTAAGTAGAACTTGAGATTTAAAAATTGGGAATATAACATATGAATCAGCTTAACATTTAAGAACATGCATTATTAAAAAGGTGTTGTTAAAATGTCATATTGTAGGAGCTACATTAGCATTGTTTTAAAGGTTAGCTATATTACATGTGTCTTTAGAATCTCAAGGAATCTATAAAATTTAACTAAGTATGCATATGTGTGTATTTCATATTTGTGTATTCTACATATTCAAGCATATAGATGCGTATGTGCACACACACAAATATATTTATCTCTACAGGTAGATAGATGATAAATATTTACTTGTGGGCATGAAATGCATATAAACAGAGAGATAGAGAGACTGTCATTTTATAGCAGATAGGGATCAGCCCTGCCTAGCTAGTAAGTGGATAGAGTGAATGTAGTGATTTTGTGAATTGCCTTTATAACCTAAGAATCAAGAAAATATGCGAAAGCTTTTTTGCTGCTTTGGCTGAAAGTGGTTCTTTACTGGATCCATATCCTATTTCCATCGACCCCTTGAACAGGGTGTTCTTTGCTTTTCTTTGCTTTCATGTCTTACCTCATTTTATCCTAACAACTCTATAAAGGCGCATATTATTCTCTCCAGGTTATGGGTGATAAAACCAAGGGATTGAATGACTTCTATAATGGCACACTGCTGTTTTTTCCACCTTTAGAGTGCTTTGAGTTCCACAGCATTTTCAGTGCTTATCAGTGGAGAGTGGGATTTAGGACTATCTGCATCAAAATCAAATCATATGAGATTCTTGTTAAAAATATATCTATATCTTTATATAGATATAGATATATTTGATAAGTGCCTGCACCCTGTCAAAGCAGAATCTAAAAGAGGAGACACTGGAATTTGCATTTGGTACCAACAACCAAAGTGGTTATTTTGTTTCTGTAAAGGCCAAGGTTATGGCTAATAGTAAGTGAACCCTAGACCCCAGACTGCTGAGTCATTGCCTACAGCCTTGCTTCTCAAAATGTGGTCTGTGCACCAGCAGCACTGGCAAAACTGGAAACTTGTTAGAAATGCAGAAATGTAGGCCCGTACTGAAGTTTAGCATGCATGATCTTCAGGTGATTTGTCTGCCTATTAGTGTGTGAGAAGTCCTGCCTTAAGACTTTTTGATTATTCACCCCATTTGGTATTTCCCAAACTTTTTATAATACATATAAAAAAAATTATGATATAATAATCGTCAGGGGGCATTGTCAACCATGGCTGTCCCCAGACTTCTCTCTGGAGATTGTTTTTCTATGTCTGAGGAGGCGTCTGGAATTGTATGTTCAGAAAGCCCTCCAGGCGATCATTGTCATTGGATAAGTTGGTAAAACATCATTTCTATAATCTTTATACAGAGTCTCGGGTGTATATACCTGTTGGTTGTTGGGAGTTTGGGATTGGTATTGGAGTTACTGATCAAGAGACCGTTGGAGCAAATCATCTGTATCTGTGCAGAGGCAGCATGGTATGGGGATGATGAGCACACAGATACAAGTGTGTGCCAAAGTTATTTAAATTCGCTGCCCCTCAGTTTCCTCATTTGTAAAATGAGGACAATAATTCTATATACTTCATAGACTTATTGTGAAGAATAAATGAATTTTTATGAAAAACGCTAAAAATAGTTCCTGTTTACCTGATATTACTAATATGTAGCCTCCCTACAAAGCCCCTTTATAATTGGGTCCTTGATTTTTTGTTTGTACTTCTCCAGACATTGCAGTGTCTCTTTGCCCGCTCTCTTTCTTGAGAGTAAAATTAGATTTTGGAATTTAGATTCCTATACTCTGAATTCGTTTTCCTCTCTTCCTCCTCCCCTCTTATGTACGAAAAGTCTGTGGTTAAAGTTTTGGACGTGAAAGCGCTCCTTAAGGCCACCTGCTAGCTTGCACCCCAATTTCAACTGCAGCTGTTCCAGCTCTATTTCAGGCCAGGTGGGTGTTACCATCTCCACCTTGTAACTAAAAGGAACCTTAAAAAAACGAGGTATGCAAAGAGCCAGTGGGAAGAATTGTCAAATATTGAGCAGCACTTGATATAAATGATTTTATTTGCATCAAAGCCCTGCAGAGATATTTTAAAGATAGTTTGACTGACAGATTGTGTATTTTCGCTAAGGCCACACAGAGTAAGGGATCCTGATTCCAAACCCAGGTCTCATGGTCTCTGTAAGTAGAGCTTTTTCCATTAGAGTTACATATTCTCCACATTTCAGAAAGGAGTAGAGGATAGGTACAGAATGCAATACAGTTCAAGATAAAACACTAGGGAAAAGGAGAATGGCGATAAAGAAGTTAATATAATAGCTAACAATTTTGAATGCTTACAACGGATCAGGGTTTATGAGTTTTACATGTATTAACTCCTCCAGTCTCTGAAGTAATATTCATTATTATTGTACTCCTCATTCTACAAATGAAGAAATTCAGGACCAAGGATATTAAATAAATAGTCCAAGGGCACAATAAGGGCTGGAGCTGGCATTGGAAAGTAGGGAGCCCAAGTCCTAGTTTAAGCTCTTGACCACTGTGTCATACAGCCTCCCCAAAGCTGAGCTCTTAAGTGCGTCTTTATCTCCAATCATTCAGGCAGCTGGGGGCACGAAGGAAGTCATTAGAAATTCGACTTGTGATTTTTGGCCGAGGGTAGGTGCATCAATTCATCTGCAAAAATATTTTCCTAGGGTTCAATTTAAGTAAGGGCTTTTTATGTGTTATGACCATTTCCATTTCCTGATTTAATTCTGCTTCCTATACCACTAGCACTCATCTCAATTAGACCTCCAAGGTCCTAGAAAGGAGTATCGGTATACAGCTATTGTATTGACACTCATGGGCAAACCTATTTTAGGGAATTTGATTTCTAATATCGAGGCATTGCAGAAGACTTTAATTTCTGCAGGGTTAGTTTGAAGAGAGTGGGAGCTGAGACTAAATGAACTTTGAGAGTATCACAGAGTTTCTCTACAACTCTAAATGACTATTGGCAAGGGCAGAGTCAACCCTCCCAGTGTTTGGGCAGGATGAATTGCCACTTTTGGCAAACATCCCTTACACCTTCTTTCCAGCTTAGAAGGAGACTAGCTCTAAGATACCAGAGAACTGCTCTATCCTGGTCACACAATGGTAGGGATTTTTTTTTTTTTTTTTTTTTTTTAAGAGAAGACATGCACATTGGGCCAGCCTTGGGAATCCAGGAAGAGCCAAGGGAGGGAATATTTGAGAATCATTTCTCTGGTTCTTCCTAGTAACTGAATTATCTTCCAACTCATGAGAATATTGAAACCCAGCCTGTTTGCATTTTGTTTAATTTTAGCTTTCCTGTTCCCTTACTGTGACTTTTAGAATTTGGATCAAAGAAATTTAACTTTATCTGAGAAGTCTGCCTCCTCCACAACATGGGTAGGGTTAATCATACCCTATTATGCATCTAGGATTTATCATGGTTGTAATACACAGTCAATTGTGTAGCTATTCCTCTTTTTAAATTTCATATTCCTGGAAAGCCATGACCTTGATTTACTCTTTTTTTTTTTAAGCCCCCAGTGTCAAATATAGGGCTTAACACAAAAGTGATAGATAATTCTTGATTGAACAGATGACATCATCGAATAAATCTGTAAAAACAATGTGCCCATTGTTTTTGGCAAGGTAATCACACAATATCTGTCACTAATGAGGCTCACATTAACTCCATGCATAAAATAATAAGAAATTAGGCTGCTGTGCCAAGTACATGCTCCAGATCAACCTGAGAGCTCAGCTGTGATTTGTTTTCCTAGCTTGTCTGCTTCTGGCTGCATGAAGCAAGCTAAGCTCTCACAGCTAGTCATTCTGAAAAGGGAAGTGGTTGATAAATTTCATAAACACCAATAGCACTGTGACAAAAGGGGAAATCTGGGATACTCTTCCCCTTCAGGGGTACCTGTGTATTCATGACCCCATCTCTTTGTTTTTCACTCACAATTACCTCGAGCCTGTACAGTGAATCAGGCCTGTATATCAAAATTACATAGGAGAGACCGTATCTTCTGGATTTTGAGCTTAAATACAAAACTGATAGAGATAAAGGAAAATATATTTCATCTAATCAGAGTATACCATCGCCTGTACATACTGATCTTTCGGAACTCTCGTCCTTCCATTTTATAAGTGAAGAAATGAGCTGAGAGCCTAAACGACTTGTCCACAATCACAGAGCTGGGAAGTAGCAAAGGTAGAGATTTAACTATAGGTCTTTTTGATTCTAAAACCTAGAATCAATTCATCAGCATAATTAATTGATCTTTCTATTACAACAAATTTAGAATGAAAAGTAGAAACCAACAAACAGCTACTCATTCATTTGGCAAATTACACAGGAGGAAGGAATAATTAAGGAGGACAAAAACTCAGAAGAATTACTGAAGTGTATAATAATAGCTACAGTAATAAAGTTGAACCTCCTACTGGTATAAGAAGCTGAAATGGAAGTGCACAGATTATAATCACCATTTTTATTTGCACAGAATTATTCACAAAATGCCATGGCATTTATTATCTCATTTCACCCTCACAAAAACCTTAAAACATTGGTTCTCTCCATTTTGCATATAAGGTAAAGGAGATACAGGAACTGAAAGAGAGTGTGTAGGGCCATGTGTGAATTAAATAGCACTAGAATCCAGAACTTTCCCATGTGTTGAGGCCAGAATGACATTTTATACCCAAATTGAAAATCCTCAGATGTCAAAAACAAAATCAATAGCAGTCTCATTCATGAGCATCTATTTAAAAGATTTCACTAAGATTCTGGTTGAGCTTTGGCTGGCTTAAAAGTCAGTTATGGGACATGAAATAATTATGTTTCATAATAAAAATCTACTTAATATTTGAGAAGAGGAGGTAGTTGGTACTTTCTAACCACTTTTTTCTTGAAATTAGCCAGGGATTATTTCCATAGTAACTTACGTTCCCACCTCAATTTTTGCCAGTCTTTTCCTGATTGCACTGACCAATAACCCATTCATAGCCTTCCTTTTGGCAAGATATAGTCTCTAATTGACCTTGATTGATGTGGCAAATTGAAACAAAATTGCTTATCTCCCCTATCCCCTTAAAAAAAAAAAAAACTCAAGCAAGCAATCTTTCTCATGTGTGTTTATTTTTTTCTTACTTTCTCCTCTTGCTTGCTTTTAAGATTCTTTTCTTTCTCTTGGATTTATTCTACCATTTGTTAGTTTTATTTTTTTGTTTGGTGGGTAGAGTGGGGGCAGCAACATTGGGTTGGTAAGTACTTCGTAGAAAGTTTGTGACAGGGTGTTCGCACCCTTTTATGGGGAAATTTAATTTGTCCTTAAAGACAAATAATAAATAGGGCGCCTGGGTGGCTCAGTTGGTTGAGTGACTGCCTTCGGCTCAGGTCGTGATCCTGGAGTCCCGGGATCGAGTCCCGCATCGGGCTCCCTGCTCGGCGGGGAGTCTGCTTCTCCCTCTGACCCTCTTCCCTCTCGTGCTCTCTATCTCTCATTCCCTCCCTCTCAAATAAATAAATAAAATCTTTATAAAAAAAATAAGTTCAAGTCCCACATTGGGTGTAGAGATTACTTAAAAATAAAAATCTTAAAGAAAAGAAAGAAAAAAAACAAAAAATCTTTCATTTTACTCCAAATGGCCAAGGACTCTTCTCTAAATACACCTTAAATTTTCTTACCACTGTCCCTTTGATCATGTTATTTGTATCATTTGGATTGTCTTCTCATACTCCAAATACCTATTGAAACTCCACCTATTATATTAGGCTGAGATAAAATTCATTGTTTTTTTTAAACATTCTGAATCACATACACAGCTCAGTAAATTATTCTTTTCTTTGTGTTATGATAGTACTCACTCCATGCACTAATCAGCGAGAATGCCATATTCTGCCTGAAATCCACAACTTCTGACCTAGTAGATAGGCTTCTCATATATAGTAGGTAGATTACAAACATCAGTGTGGTCAGTAAACTATTAAATTGGAGGCAAACTAAACAGTCTTAGTGAAAAAAAATTAAATTGGGATTATCTTGGGGCTCTTGGCTGGCTGTCAGTAGAACATGTGACTCTTGATTTCAGGGTCATGAGTTTAAGCCCCATGTCAGGTGTAGAGATTACTTTTAAAAAAATAAAACCTTTAAAATAATAAAAATAAATGTGGATTATCCTTGACGTCAAAATTTCACTTCAAGTAGAACTTAGAGCATCATATTTGGTTACTGGAAAACAGGAACGAACCTAACTTTCTGAATGAAGTAGTGGTAGAAGAAAACTCTTATTAGAACATGTGTGGTCTATTCATGAGTTCAAATTCAAAAATATAGGAAACAATATAGAATTATATTTAATGCCATGGGATACTGTGGACAAATAAAGTTAGGAGAGGAGGGAGCAGGTTACAAAAAAATGTACTCTCTTTTTTTTTTTTTTATAAGACTCTGTGGTGAACCAAGATCCCTTCTTTTTCTGAGCACTTATACCCTTGTAGTTAGTTGTAGTTATTTGCGGCTGTGAGACTTGTTTTGGCCAATAAAATATGAGTGGGGGTGATGTGTGCCATTTCCAGGTAATGGCATTTAAAGTGCCATTTTGTGCCACTTTGTTCCCTTCTCTTGTTGACAGGAGTCCTGAAGACTTTTGCTTTCATGGTGACATCCTAAATTAGTGGTGCATCCATCAGATTAGGGCCCCAAGTAGCCACACTTTGTTTTCTGTTGTACTGTTTTTGTTATGAAATATGGCAAGCATTTTAGGAGCTTCTCATGTGAGGTAATAACTATGCAAGTAACATGTTAATAACTAACACATTCATATATTTTTTATATTGACAATCTTAAGGTTTAGAAACTCGCAAACTGGCCGAACACAAGTAGGCAGAGAGTAAAAGATGAGCAAATTACTCATTGTCAAGACCACAGAACTGTAAAAACTAAGGACCCATGTAGGTTAGTTCCTTTATCTAAAACTGAAGAAACTGAAAGTCATAAAAGAGTGTGTAAAGGGGGCGAGAAAAGACTCTTGTTTTCTTGCCTGCTAATCCCATGCACTTCTTTTTTTTATTATGTTATGTCAGTCACCATACATTACATCATTAGTTTTTGATGTAGTGTTCCATGATTCATTGTTTGCATATAACACCCAGTGCTCCATTCAGTATGTGCTAATCCCATGTACTTCTTACCATATACACTTCCGCTGAAGGAATGACATTCTTCCCTCCATTTAGCTATTGCCTAGCTGTCTAGCGAATCTAATTTGAAAATGTGTTACAACCATCATCAGAACTGTAGAGTAAAATTGACTGGGTAGTTAACAGCATGCTTTGATAATGGGTATTAATGTTCACTTTATGATTAAATGTAATGTGGTTTTCAAAATGTGGGCCGTTGACTAATATTACCCTGTCAAGACTATCTGAGTGCCTAATGGATAGAGTACCTTGCTAGGCATTAGGAAAAAACAAAATTAAAACAAACAAACAAACAAACAAAAACAAACCCTGTCCTCATGGACTCCTCAGTCCAATGGAGAGTAGAAGAAACCTCCATAATAAAGTGACTTATGTCGTGCTATTTCAGTGTTATACTCCAGGCACCTGGGAATACAGAAGGGAGGCTTGAGCTCAGGAAAGATATTTTAAAGGAGGCACTAATTGAACTGATATGTGAAACATGATTAACAGGAATTTTCCAGATATATAAGGGGAGGAAAATGCGTTCTGAAGGCCCAGAGTATGCAAAGACATTAAATAGTTAGAATGCATGAAGCAGGTGCCAAGAAATAATTATGGCTGGAACATGTTGCAAGAAATGAGACAAGCAGGAACAAATTATAGTCTATGCTGAGTATAATTATTTTGTTTCTTAAAGACTTTGAATCAAAAAATACATTGAATGATTCTACCTACATGTTTGATTTCAAGATAGTTTTGAACAAATAATTTTCAACATTTTATTGTATTGACTTTGAGGTCAAAATAATGGATTTTGGATAAATAGACTGGAAGACAAAGATCAAAAATTTTGTTATAAAATAACTTTTAAATGACACATATAAAAAACAGTAGATCTTAAGTGTTCTCACCACACACAAAAAAATGGTAACTATGCAAGGTGATGGATGTGGCAATTAACTTGATTGTGGTGAGCATTTTATCATGTATATGTATATTAAATCATCATACTCTACACCTTAAAAAATCTTGTTGCAAAAATATAACAAATAGATAAATGACATACCCTAGTACAAAGAAAATATTAATTAAAATTGCATTGGGTTGCCTGGGTGGCTCAGTCGTTAAGCGTCTGCCTTCGGCTCAGGTCGTGATCCCAGGGTCCTGGGATTGAGCCCCACATCGGGCTCCCTGCTCTGTGGGAAGCCTGCTTCTCCCTCTCCCACTCCCCCTGCTTGCGTTCCTGCTCCCACTGTCTCTCTCTCTCTCTCAAATAAATAAATAAAATCTTTAAAAAATAAAATAAATAAATAAAAAATAAAGTAAAATATAATTGCATTTATAAAATGATGTATATACAACTACTATGGCAAACTGTAGTTATTTTAATAGTTATTTAACAATTTTATTTTAATAATTTTGTAGTTATTTTAATACTTTTGGCTATAATGAGTTGCTTAAATGGCATTGCATGGAGGTTATAATTGTCACATACCAGATAAAATTCATGGTATTTATTTTTATAGATCTCCATTGTGTGTGTGCGTGTGTGTGTGTGTGTGTGTGTGTGTAGGGAACTGAAGTAGATATTTTAAAGTATTTATCTAGCCATTAAATTCTATAATTCCACATTTTTTAAGTTTTTATTTTAATTTCAGTTAGTTAACATACAATGTTATATTAGTTTCTATAATTCCACTATTAATTTATCTAAATTCTTAAGAACACAAGCAAAAAATGTGATAAATTGCCATGTGGAAGAGGGATGGAACAATCCTCATTCTGCTTCATGTAAAAATTAGCTTCCCTTAGACTCTAGAGTTCCATTTGTGAGGAGGAGGAAGAAAAGATTCATTAGAATCAGTGTGGGTGAAGAAACAGGAAAACCTTCCTCTTGAATGTCTCAGAATGATGCATAAGACAAAAACACAAGCATGTAACAATAATTCCCTTCATCTAATGAGACACTTGAGTAGTTTCCATTTTGATCCAGATGTTTGGGGTGAACTTTTGCTACTATTCTTTGCTAATTAAACTATGGTGCAATGCTTTTGTTGTTGTTGTTGTTGTTCACTTATTTACCTTTAAGCTCATCTCACTACAGTGCTGTTAATATATTTATACATATTATAATTTGGCATAAAGTAAGCATTACAATCCAATGGCAGTAATCTTGACAATGTGTATCCCATGCCCTGGTTTTAGGGAAGAAAATTGTAGCAATCAGGAAATGTATGGATATTTATGAAGAGGTAATTCTAGCTTTCCTTAAAATAAAAAGAACAAGCTATAAAAAGTAAATAAAGGAAGTGTAGATATTAATGCTGGGTAAGTAAAAATTCTTTGAAAACCACTCTAAGATGTGTGCTTCTTGTTCAGCCTATTCTCACTCAGCTATAATAGGTCTGCATATTCCCCCAACACTTTGTAATTCCTTTATCATGTTAGTTACATTATTGAATTCTAATTTTTTGTTTAATTGGGTTCAAAACGTCAGGTCCTACTCCTTCCTCTCAACATCTGACACAAAATGGGTGTTTAAGAAAGACTGTTGAAGGAGCGTCTGGATGGCTCAGTTGGTTAAATGTCCAACTCTTGATTTCAGCTCAGGTCTTGATCTCAGGGTTGTGAGTTCAAGACCCACAATGGGCTCCATGCTGGCCGTGGAGCCTGTGAAAGAAAAAAAGAAAAAGAAAAAGAAGAAAAAGGAAGACTGTTGAAGGAATGCATGGAAATGAATGCACAATTATTATAAAAGGATATGAAATGTTTAGAGTAAATTATCAGGAAAAAAATATGATTGACTTTATGAGTTGTTTCTCCTTTACAAGAATTTGATTAGAATATAAGTATTATATTTTCTCTCTGATACTTTGTAAGTATAGTTTTGAAAACTTTTTTTTTACAAAATAGAAATTTTTCCTTTATACTCATTTTTGAAATGCTTATGGAATAAATGGGATATTTGTCAAAGCAAAGCAGTAGCTATTGATGGGTACTATTACCACGAATACCACCTATATATCTTACAGAAAATATCTATGGGAACAGCTGAAATCTTGAGGATAAGCTTGTACATCAATTGGGGCACCTGGGTGGCTCAGTTGGTTAAGCAGCAGACTCTTAATCTCAGTTCAGATCTTGATCTTACGCTTGTGAGTTCAAACTCTTCATTGGGCTCCTAACTGACCATAGAACTTCCTTAACAATAATTGCACATAAGGTATGGATTTTTAAAATATTTTATTAACTTTTTTAGTAGAAATAATTATGATAATAAACTTTCAAAGAAGGGTAGCTATTGTGACCTGTTTTGTGTATCTGATTTTAATAAACATTATAATAATTTTATATTATTATATTAATATTGAGATTAGTTTTAGGGATTCTTTATTAATAATAAACTTAGTATTCTTTTAATATTGACACCCTTCTAGCAATAATCTGAAGGTTTCTATTTCCAATCTTTTTTACAATTGTTTTTGTTTTCTACTCACAAGGAATGTTTCATGAAATTTTATGCCCCAGGCAGCAGAATATATTGAAAGATCTACGGCAAATTTTAGATGAAATAGCTTGATCCAGTGTGAGTTTCAGAAAGTTATGAGTATTGTAAAAATGAGACAAAGAGAAAGTCTGAGTGAAGATTTTATAAGACATAAAAGGCAAACATCATGCAATTAAATTACAGGAAACGACAAATTTAAAATAACTCTAAAATATATTGTTACTTGTATTTATTAAACAGAATGGATAAAAATTCAATAAATTATATGTTAAATATAATATATATATAATATAAAATAATTAACATTGAGACGTAAATTACAAAGGTTTTTTTTTTAGCACACCTATAAAATGTAGCAGGTGTATGGTCGGTTAAGTGATATGTGACCTGCCTTCCTTGCAGCTAGAGTATTGGCAGTGCTTCTTTAAATATGTGTTTCCAAAGCTGTCTCTTAGAGCACCTAAACTTATACCCAGAATGGATTTGCAATTATTTATGGATGTAATGTGTAGTCTCTAATACACTGCAGCTGTGGCTAGGATTTATGATTTTATATAACTTTTACTGAGCGCACTTGAGGTCATTTTTCCATTGCACAATAAGTTTTCCAATATAAGATCAGCTTTTATTTTCCTGTGGTTGCTCTCGATCTTAAAATATGCCATATAGGAGAAAGTAGTAGGAGCTGTGCAAAGCATCTATAATAAATGTAAAGCAACTATATGATATGAAATAAGGGCAAGAAGAGGTATATCGTGGAAACTGGTTTTTCTATGGTTAAAGCATTGGGTTCACATGTCAATATTAAGTATGGCTCCCCATGTCCAGAGATACTTCTTATGGTTGTTCAGGTTGTTCCCTGTTCAAATGCATCTTGGAGAGGAGGAAAGCTGAGATACCAGCTAATGTCTACGTTCCAGACCGTGTTTCCTGGGAAGATGCTGCACCAGCTATAGGAAAGGACTATTATGCTGCAGTTTCTTTCTACAGATTTGGGTGCCTTTTTGCATTTTATCTGCCAAAAGGGAGTCTTTTTTTCTTCTTCTTCACATAAGTGTTTTACATATCCCTCTTCTTTAGTTTCAGCCAAGCTAGTAGGAAATCCACTTTTACTTCCTTTGTAGGCTGCTAACACTTATTCTCCTTGGGGTTCCTCTCACTCATGAGTCAGTCTCCTACACACTCTGCTTTCTCAGACTGTTACAGGGAAAATTTTTCAGTCAGTCCCTTTGAATTTCAAAACCACCTCTGTTTCTTCCTTATTATTTGACTCATGGGCAAGTGGCCTAATAATTTTCAGCCTCAATTTCTTCTTCTACAAAATAAACAAGATGATCCTTATCTCATAAGTTTATGGGGTAACACAAGGGATGATAATTCATACCAGTGATGAACAGATCCATGGCACTTAGGATGCACTTAGGCACTCAATATACATTTGTTTCCTTTTTTCCTTCCCTATGTGCTACTACTCAAGCCTGTACATCTTTTTAATGTTTTTAAATTTGTTTATCACTAGTATTAAAACTATAAATAATAACAAAGGGAATCTCAGAGTTTCAAAAATCTAACATTCTCATTATGATCCCATGCCTGATGCTTCCTGACTTCCTTGCAGATAGCCAACTCTGAGCTCATCCTTCTTTTGAATGTATTCCTGAATGTCCAGTCCATCACACCACTTCTTCTTCTACCACTTGTCTTCCCTACCTGGGGAAATAATAGAGCTCAGAATCCAAGAGTTTAGGCTTTACAGCCAGACTGCATAGGTTCAAATTCTACTTCTTACTAGACATCTGACCTTAAGATGGATATTTAAATATTCTATTCTCAATTTGCTCATCTGTGAATTGAGAATAATGCTGGTACCTAAACTTTGGCTTGTTATGAATATTTACTGAGATGATTACATGAAAGGTGCTTAGTGAAATCTTGTGCACTAAGCAAATTCTCAGTTTGTTGTTTACCATTTTCTACTTCATTCCTCAGGAAAACCCATCTGTCCGATGGTAGAATGAAATCTAAACTGAGGAACATTTCCCAAAATGTGTCTTTCTGAAGAGTAGTTAATAAATATTGCTGGTTAAAGTTTTCACACACATAAACCCACACACAACACACATACATTTGGGAAAAGCTGGTTTTAAAAAAGATGTTACACATGTTTATATCCTGGATGAATTCTCAGACCTTTCAATATGCTAGTGTGCATCCGTAGATTATGGAGTGCACAGTATATACTATACTGATTTACCCACAATACCCTGTTTAGTCTTATAAATTACTTCTAGTGAAGAGTCTTTCAAATATCTCTTTTTAATTCTAATTCTACCCACCTTTCTTTGAACAATCAGAAATTGGTAATCTTTAAGACATTGCATGACAAATTGTCCCAACTCCATAATCTTTTATTACTAAAAAGAGAAGACTCAGCATACTAAGATAACCACAGAACTCTAAGGACTGTGAGCTTGTTGTAATTTAGCCTTCGTAGTTACCACCTCATTTGCTTAGGGCAGACTTGTCAAGTGGGCATTACAAACAATATGAAATAAATCCTCGCAAGTATTATTTATTTCTAGAGAGCATGGCGAGAAACCTCAAATAATTTCACCATTTAATTGCAAATTTTACAAAATTTAAAAATAATAATAGCAAATATTGCAATAGTATCAAGTGGGGTGCCTGGGTGGCTCAGTTGGTTAAGCGTCTGACTCTTGATTTTGGCTCAGGTCATGATCTCAAGGTCATGAGATCGAGCCCCACATCAGGTTCCATGCTGAGAGTGGAGCCTGCTTAAGAGAGTCTGCCTCCCTCTAGCCTTCCCCCAAACCCTGTGCACACTCTTTCTTTCAAAAAATAATAGTATTTACTATAAGTTGGGGGATTAAAATATATTAAGCTATTTAATTTCTACCAATCATATTGGAGGATACTATTTTTATTCCTATTTACAGATGAGAAAATTGAGGCACAGATAAATTTGCTGAAGCTCACACTACTTTTATGTAGCTGCTCTGGAATTTGAACTCAGGAAATAAGTCTGATTTTGAATCCCATGTTCTTAACAAGTATACTTATACTGTCTTTCAAAATATAATCCTGACATTAAAACCATAATGAAAGCTACTAGTCTCAATGAACTATCTATGGAAATCAAGAGTAAAAGCATTTATTAAAGAAATTATGACACTGCTCCTATATGTTTATATACCTGAAAACATTTTGCAATTTTCCAGTAGATGATCACATCAAAAGAGAGTACACCCCCCTTCAAAAAAAGACCAAAACAGGAAAATGGAAGAGAAAATATACGAAAATTTGAGCATTGATCTAGGACATAGAACATCCCACTAATAGGTATTCTAGAAAGAGAGAGCAGAGAAAACAAAAAGAGTAAATTATTAAGAAAAAAATTTAAGAAATGAGAGAAGCTGGGTCAGGGATATACAAGAATTATTTGTACTATTTTTGCAAACTTTTATAATTTTAAATTTATTTCAAAATGAAAAGTTTATTTAGATGGTACATGTACATACATATATAATACATATAAAATCTTATTTGGCTATATATATTCAAGTAGGAGAAAACATGTAATATACAAAGGATCAAAATGGCATTGGACTTCTCAATGGCAATGGGGATATGAAAATAATGAAGTAATAATGTCAAAATTTGGGCGCAAAATTACTTTCAACCTAGAATTACGAACCCAGTCAAACTGTCAACTAAATTTTAAGTTTGAAATAAAGATATTTCAAAACTTGTAAAAAAAAAAGAGAGAGAGAGAGACAGTACACCCATTATTTTAGCTCAGTGGATTTGCTGTCGATGGAATTTGACTTGCTTACTCCATTTTTAAATATGAAAAAGAGTGAATAAGATACTGTAGTGGGTGATGAAATAGTGAATTGGAAAATCACTGCTCTTTATATAATCATAGTTCAGATTTTAAATCCCAGTACTGCATTTACTGCTTGCGTGCGTTTGCATAAGTTACTTACTTTTTAAATGTACAGTTTTTCCATCCGTAAAGTTGGGAGAATAGCTCTGTTCTTGGACATTCTAAGGCTTTAAATTTACAATATATAAACTGGCTAAAGAAGGAAAGCTTCTTAAAGTGACCGGAGTCTTTCTCCTGAGCAAAACGGTATTCTACCCTCTGTTTTCGCTCAGCAAGGCTGAGAAAGGTGTGACATAGGAAGACACTGCCCCGCATTGCTACTCAGATGTGGCAGCGCATGCCAGACAGAACAAGAAGCACCTTTCATGAACAGCTGCTTTCAGTCAGTTAGAAAAAGGCATGAGGTATGGGGAATGCTTTTCACCGCTTCAATTGCTTTTTGCATTCAGTAATAGAGCTAAAAGAGAATTGTCAGATAACCGGTACATCAACCTATGTCTTAATGACTCTTCCTATTGCCCTATATGTGTGACCAGTACGCAGTTCTAGTAACGTAGCTTAGAAGAGATGACATTATTGCCTGCGTGAGAGTCCCTCCATTGTTCAAGGTGTTTATGTTGTTAAATGATCAGAATGGTCAATCTTCAACTCTACTGCTATAAGCTTGCTGAACATCCATTGCAATTTGAAGTCCCCTTGGGGTAAATGTAAAGGAGAGGGAGGTACAGAAGAGGGAGGTATACAAGATAGAATAGATAAAATGACTTGAGGCGTGGCAACAGTAATCATAAGAGACCGGGCACATTGGAAAGAGAATCACTGATTACTGGGTAAGAAGAAACATGCATGACTTTTGTGCTTTTATATGTTCAAATGTCAGAGGATGAGGACAATGGCTATTAAAAACCCTATCTACTGTCAGGGCACCTGGGTGGCTCAGTCGGTTAAGCGTCCAACTCTTGGTTTCAACTCAAGCCATGCTCTCAGTGTTGTTGGATCGAGCCTGGCATTGGGCTCCGCACTCAACTGGGAGTCTGCTTGAGATTCTCTCTCCCTTGCCCCCTGTCCCTGCTCCCATGCACAAGCTCTCTCTCTATCTCTAAAATAAATAAATCAATCTTCAAAAAATAAAATAAAAATCCTATCTACTATCATACATACATAAATACATTAATATATTTATTGATTAATATGAGAGAACACATTTTGGTTTTTAAAAATAATGTTCTATAGTAACTCATAGGAACTGGTAACTAATTATGGCTAATTACCACGCAACATATAATCACTGTAAATTTGATTTTAAAATGTTCCAGATTAACACTTTTGTGTTTTATGCATTAGATTAATAAAGTCTATGCATGTAAACTCAGTTTTCATTCTTGTCCAGATGTCATGTTGTTCATGCACTCTTTTACATAGAGAAGAAATCACTGGCTAATTTTCTGTATTGAATTGCAGTGCGTGATCATGAGTAATGAGAAGGGTAAGACTGTATTCATGTCAGTATGACTGATCTAGTTTTTTTCTACTGTTGCATTGCAAGTATCACCAGAAGTGATATCCAAGTATGATGTGGATTATACACATTCATGGTTTTTGAAGAAAAATATGGGACAATTAAAGATTCTTAACAGACATTTCCAGACTCTAGGATAAAGTACTGAAATACTCTATTATGCTCCATCTGTGGGGTATTGCACACTTTTACCTTATATTTTACTGTGTTTTGCAGACTTAGCACTGCAAAAAGAGAATATATCAAGTTAAATACATTAAAGTGAAAGCATTCCTCTACTATTTGACGTGTCAGTATGAGACTTCATACATGACTTTTTTTAGAACCAGCAAAATGACAGAATATCTCACCTATGCCTCTTTTGTCTTTGTAGATTGTGCATAGTTTTCTGTTTTCTTCAAATTTCTATGCTGACACCTTAAGGCTTACAATACTTTGCTCTGAGGTTTATTGCTATTGTAATGAATCTTAAACTAGTCTAAAAAAAAACTAGTCTAGAACATTCTGAAATGTAAGGAGCCTTTATGTGATAATGGAATACAAATCAGTAATGCTAATATTCTTGCACTTGAAGAAGTCCATGATTACAAATGCATAAAAACCTGGCACTTAGTGTAAGAGTAAAATAAGGATGAAAGCTTTTCACTGTTGGTTGTCAAAACATTTTTTGAAATTCTCAGGCCTGGGAAATTAGCTTACTGTCATCATAACAGTCTTTTGCCATGAGAGCCATTATTTTAATTTCTTACTGAAATTCCTATTGAGAAGTCAAGCTCTGCAGCCTCATGTTTTACATAAACCAAACATGATTATAGATATGGTATGTCTCCATGTGAGAGCAGCAGTGACTAAGGTTAGAAATGGGAAATGAGATAATATGTTTCTCTGGACAATTATCCTGTCTTATTTCAGAAAAAATAAAATGTCATTTTTTAGTGATTTTATTTTTGCTACGGTCTCTTACATGGATTAGTCAAAACACATAAATGATTGTTTAAGAAAGAAAAGGCATGAGATTGATTTTCAATGCCTCATCTCAAAGTAGTTCTAAGAATTGTGAAAATCCATCAAATTTATGTTAAGGACCTTCTGTTGTTCTCACTCAATATCCAATGACTCTGCTTTGTGAGTAATTTTATATATTAAAATCATCATAATAGGTCCCATAGGGGTTGAAATTTACTAAGAATATTAATATAAAAGAAAAAAAGGAAAACTTATAAAAATAAGATAAATACAGATATGGAAGGAGTAAAATATTAAAATCAAGTCTGCCAATCTTAGGAGCGCCTAGGTGGCTTAGTCAGTTAGTAGCCTGACTCTTAATTTCAGCTCAGGTCATGATCTCATGGTCATGGGATTGAATCCCATGTCAGGTTCAGCTCAGCAGGGAGTCAGTTTGAGATTCTCTCCCTCTCTTTCTGTCCCTCTTCACCTGCCCTCTTTCTGCTCCTCCCTAAAATAATAAATAAATAAATCTTAAAAAAAAAGTCAGCCAATCCCACAAGTCTGGAAGATTTAGAGAAATACATTTAATTTTATTTTTTTAAGATTTTACTTATTTAAGAGAGAAAGTGAGAAAGAGAGAGAGCACAAGCAGGGGGAGCAGCAGAGGGAGAAGGAGAAGTAGACTCCCTGCTGAGAAGTAAGCCTGGCTTGGGGTTCAATCCCAGGACTCTGGGATCATGACCTGAGCTGAAGATAGACGCTTAACTGACTGAGCCACCCAGGCACCCCTAGAGAAATACATTTTAAATAATCTTGAAAATTTGCAATTTTTTAGGACATCTTTTGACAAATAGCAATGCTGTCTAATCTCTAATGTAAATATCTTTGACAATAATATTGTTTGACTTAAACCAGTTGCAATATTTGCTTAGCAGAAAATTACATCAGTGATGCTTTCTGAGAAGTGTCTGTGATTAATAGATTGGTCTACAATTCCCTGTCAAGGATAGGTCCTCATTCATTTCTGAATTCAAAAGTTTGCATGCACAATGCCTGAAATCCACCCAATAATAATGAAAACAGAAAGCAATTTAATATCTAAATGGACATTTTATTCAGACATATATCCTGATTTTTTGCTTGACATACAACATGCCAGTACTTCTTATGTCAGTATTTTACATGAGGCATAGGTAGGTGGCAGGCACGGCTATTCCCTTAAGCTCTATTTCATCTTTACCACTTTGTAGGGAACTCTGTCAGAATACGGATTAGATGTTTGTACCTTTAACAGCATTTCTTGGTCTTTCACCCTATGGTCAGGAATCAAGTGTAGGCCAAAATTTATCATCTCATTATAGACTCTAAGAGAGGTAGACTTACACAAATCTTATATTAGAATACTACTCTGAAGCCAAGGTCATTAAGAGTGATCTTTTAATTAACAAGTCAGGAAACGACAGATGTTGGCGGGGATGTGGAGAAAGGGGAACCCTCCTACACTGTTGGTGGGAATGCAAGCTGGTGCAACCACTCTGGAAAACAGTATGGAGGTTCCTCAAAAAGTTGAAAATAGAGTTACCATACGATCCAGCAATTGCACTACTGGGTATTTACACCAAAGATACAAATATAGGGATCCGAAGGGGTACATGCACCCTGATGTTTATAACAGCAATGTCCACAATAGCCAAACTGTGGAAGGAGCCAAGATGTCCATCGACAGATGAATGGATAAAGAAGAAGTGGTATATATACACAATGGAATATTATGCAGCCATCAAAAGGAATGAGATCTTGCCATTTGCAAAGACGTGGATAGAACTGGAGGGTGTTATGCTGAGCGAAATAAGTCAATCAGAGAAAGACATGTATCATATGACCTCACTGATATGAGGAATTCTTAATCTCAGGAAACAAACTGAGTGTTACTGGAGTGGTGGGGCTTGGGAGGGAGGGGGTGGCTGGGTGACAGACATTGGGGAGGGTATGTGCTATGGTGAGCGCTGTGAACTGTGCAAGATTGTTGAATCACAGATCTGTACCTCTGAAACCAATAATGCAATATATGTTAAGAAAAAAAAAGAAAACGATAGCAGGAGGGGAAGAATGAAGGGGAGTAAGTCAGAGGGGGAGACGAACCATGAGAGACGATGGACTCTGAGAAACAAACTGAGGGTTCTAGAGGGGAGGAGGATGAGGAGATGGGTTAGCCTGGTGATGGGTATTAAAGAGGGCACGTTCTGCATGGAGCACTGGGTGTTATGCACAAACAATGAATCATGGAACACTACATCAAGAACTAATGATGTAATGTATGGTGATTAACATAACAATAAAAAAATTTAAAAAAAGAGTGATCTTTTAAAGGATCAGTTAATAATTTCCACTGGGAATAAAAAGGTTAGGCTCTGCTAACCAACTTCTTTTGAACTTGTTCCTTAATGATGTGGCTACTTTTGAATAAGTTGGATGCCTTCCCTGCTTCTCTAGGAAAATGAAAGGTAAGTATCCTCTTTTATGAAGAAAATATGGACATATGATTGTAATCTGTAGCAGCCTTAATAATAAATGGCTCTGCTTTCTGATTATTCTTAGAAAGTCTACAAATCAATTACTCTGAAAATAATTATTTTAGTAGGCATCTATCTTCTAATTGACATACATTTGACAATTACAAACCTCAGTTATTTTAAATGAACTGGAAAACATTTGGGCTATAAGACTTTATGATATCAATCAAACTTAAAAAATATTTTAAGTTTCTATTTTAGGAAGAAATGTTCACCACCGAATTGGAAGGTCTACTTTCCATTTCCACTTATAATGCTATATGCCACTAACTTCAAAACAATTTCAAAATCAATTTCTGGTACTGAACACTTCACTACTGAATTGGTCAATAGAGGGATACGTTTTAAATATAGTACCTAAAATAATTAACTCTTCTCAATGAAACACTTTCAAATAATTTTCCTTTTACTATTGGGACATCCCAGTCTTGCCAGAGAGATAAAAATAATCACTTGAATTTTACAGAAGAGAGAAGTTAAAAGATTCTAAGTATGCAGTAATTAATAAAAGTATCTAAATACCTCCTGTACATCCTAAATTCCAGGTCTGTTCTTACATAATTTTTATGGTCTATGCATTTTTATTATAGTCCATTGAGTTTTTCCCATTAGGAAATCAAACTCTGTTGTCTCTTATTCTGTATAAACCAAACATAATTATAGAAGCAGTATATGACAAAATTGACTAATGTCAGAAATGAAAATGGGTAACATTTTTCTCTGGATAGTTAGTTTTAGGGGAAAAATCACATATATATACATATATATATATAGTTTTTTGTTTGTTTACTTTACTTTTGTGTAGATTTGTGTATGACACAAATTATTGTATATGAAAGAACATGGTGGTTCTATGATGCAGCAATATTTTATATCCCACTAAAAAAGAAAAATACCATCAAAAGATACCATTGAGGGGTGCCTGAATGGCTCAGTGAATTAAGCAGGCGACTCTTGATTTCAGCTCAGGTCATGATCTCAGTGTCCTGGGATTGAGCCCAGTGTAGGGCTCTGTGCTCAGTGGGGAGTCTGCCTGTGGATTCTCTCTCTCCCTCTGCTTCTGCCCCTCCCCCTGCTCATGCTCTCTCTCTCTCTCTCTCTCTCAAATAAATAAATAAATATATATATTTTTTAAAAAGGGCCATTGATTTTTAAAATGCCACTTTATTTCAGAGTTGTTAACATGTGAAAAACTTTGCATCTTAGAATCAATTAAATGCAATATTTACAAAACCTGCTTTCTAAAACTTTTGTCATTTACTTGATATAGTCTAGTTCTTGGTAGATTGGCTTTGAGCTGCTTGTGAATACCTTGGTACTTCTCATATGCTGAAACTGGTTTTGTTTGTTTGTTTCTTTCTTTCTTTAATAGCAAATGCAAAGATGACTAAAAACAATCAAAATAAGGTTTCTAATATCTTATTTCACACCTTCATTTCCTCAGAGACTTAAGAGATTTACTATTGCAGATTTCGCCCTGAATGACTATGGTACTTGGTGAACATGCTATTCTAGTTAATTCCAAATGTTCTTAAATTTCTGCTAGAATGAATAAGGACTAAATTATCTGTCAAATGAGTTTAGATTTCAACACAGTTTTATAGAACAACCCTAAATTTCTCCAAATCTGGAAAATGAAAAGCAGATTTTAAAGAGTGAAGTAACTGATACTGAGCTTGGCATCTCTGCTATATTAGGTACACACACGCGGTTTTAGTCAGAGGCACGGTTTTGAACTGTCCTTGAATTCCCAACTAAGACAAATGAACAATTTCTTTAACTTGTAGCTATTTTCCTTCAGTCTTTGCATGTGCTGGCATACCCTGTCATGTTTAAAAAGACAGAGAGAGAGAGAAAGAGATCTAAGAAATGGAGTATTTCATCAATCACTTTTAATTTGAAATATTTTTTCAACATCTTTCAAATTGCATTTTATTTTTGAAGTAGAAGGTCAATAACTCACGCAGGCAAAAGTATGATGGTTGCTCTTGAAGTATTAGACTTTACTGAATTATATTTCCCCCAGCCTAGTTCACACTTTATATGTAGACTGAAAAAGAGGTCCTTTTATTTTCCTTCAAAGTTTGAAAGATATTAAAGAATTTAACCTCCTTTATCAAATGTTCAGGTATAATAATATGTATAAGAGATACAGATTAAAACACTTTCATGAATTTTCTTTTCTTGTAATCCTTTGGCCCCAATTAAAGTTATTTTAATAAAGATTAACCTCTGTATCTCTCAACGGGCACTGTGGGGAGGCAGAATCAACCCTGACCAGAAATCAGAAAACTTGGTTTTACTATTGGATATTCTTCTTATTATTGATGTCTGGCACACAAAGAGTACAGTAAATATCCATATACCATATAGATTAATTAATAACTTATATAACAATGAATATATGAACCTTGTGTTCCTTGTAGTGTGGTTGGAGTAGTAGACTGTTACAATATAAAGTGATTGGATGTGATTTGGAAATATGGATGCAGTCATCACCGAAGACACTGCAGAAGAGTAAAGGGAAGGGAATTAAAGTTTACAGAATGCATCTGAAGAAGCATGCAAGTCATGGGGCACCTAGGTGGCTCCGTCAGTTGAGCATCTGCCTTCAGCTCGGGTTATGATCCCAGGGTCCTGGGATCCAGCTCCACATCTGGGTCCCTGCTCCTTGGGGAGCCTGCTTCTCCCTCTCCCTCTGCCTGCCACTCCCCCTGCTTGTGCTCTCTCTCCTCTCTCTTTCTCTCTGTCAAATAAATAAATAAAATCTTAAAAAAAGAAGCATGCAAGTCATAATCTCTGTAGGACTAATCAGAAACAGGAAGTATACTGAATGAATCTATTTTATCCAAGGTCATTCACTTACTATGTTTGGAGAAGTTAGAATTTAGCTCTGGTAAAATCTGAATTCCAAATAATTGGAATCTTTGAATTATCAACTTTCCACTGCCTACTCCTCTAATAAAGGCTCAATTGGATTGGATGCTATGTCATATCCTATTTTGTAGTCTTCAGTATTGCCTATTTTTTAAGCCCAATATATGTGTATTTATTTACCTAAATCATAAAATCTCAACAGTTAAAAAAAAGGATTATCAATTTCATCATCTTTTATCATTCCATTTTTCTAACCCTTTCTGTTGCTTTCCTTACTCACCATTATTATACATTATGGTATAACTAAAGGAATTCAAGCTTGTGCTAGCGATTAGCTATGTCCAATTGTTTTCTATAGACCTGTGTGCCATAGTATTTCAAGACGGAAAATAAAATCTCTATTCTATGTACAAAATATTTTGTATTTATTAATGTGTATTATAATAAATACAGTCATAGCTAATCTTATTTTGGTTTCTTTTGTTTTGTTTCTAATTAATATATAATCCACAATAACATTTCACATAAAATGAAATTTGCCATTTAAAGTGTATAATTCAGGGGTTCTTAGTTTTTTCACAAGGTTGTGCATCACCATCATGCAATTCCAGGACATTACCATAAACCAAAAAGAGAAATGCAGTACATATTCATAGGTAAACTTTAATAAGTATATTCTCTGATTAACCATTATGCTGAACACTTTAGGTATAATATATTATTTAATACCAGCAATAGTTCAAACAAGTAGATTGGTAAGATTTTCTATCTATTTTATAAGAAAACTAAAATTAAGAGAAGTTGATTAGCTTTAGTAAATGTCACATGTTCTTGACTACCGTCTCCACTTTGCAGACTTCTTTTGTTCAGTAGTAACACTCCAGTTCTTTTCCCTTCCTGAAGATGAAATTGACCTAAGGAGTTACTTTCTTTCACATAGAAATAAAGGAGGCAAATAAAATACGGGGACCATATCTTCTTTTCTCCATTTTTTTATACTTCAGGAGTGAATAGCTTGAATTTTCTAGGAGAGTCTTGATTTCCAATCTTTTTTTCCTGTCAACTGATTATAAATCAGAAGATGTATACTTGACGTCTCCATCTATGAAAATCTTATATATTTTAAAATTTCTCCTGTTGGAAGCATTTTCCATTCTTTCATTAGAGCTGGAAATTCCAATTACATTTTCATGTGGAAATCTGTGGTGTTGAGATAGAGATGAAATTGTCCTACTGGTACAATGCACTTTAGTAGGTATAAAGTTCACTTTGTGAACTGTCATAGGGATGTAACCTTGTGTAGCACTGTTTCATAGAAAAAGATGATTGTTCCAAACAGCAAATTTTTAAATAGTCTTTTTCTGTACTACTTACCAGTTACTTAATAAATATTGGTTGGATAAGTAAAGTAATAAATGGATTAATATACAAATCATAATTTTGGAATTCCCTGTACTGCCTTAAAAAATCCATCCTAAAGTATTGCAGACATATTTTGACATATTGAAGTGCATTTGATTGATTGTACCTTGGGAAGAACTTATACTTTCCAAAAGAGGTAGAGTGTATTTGTAGTCTGAAAACTTTACACTTATTTGAGAATTTATTATATTGAAATCCCAAATTTATAAACTTTTCCATGAAGTTACACACTTTAGGTCAAGCTAACATGATACTATTTTCCTTCACAGTAAATGTTTGTTTGTTTTTCCACTGGTTCCAAGTGCTTATCTCATAATAATTGTTGCTATGCTAAGCAGTCATTTTCTACGAGTACATTCAGTTATAAAACATTGAATCACTTGTTTCTACCTACAAAGCAAGATGAGAACTTAATTTCCTCTGGGTGTTCTGTGAAGAGATATTTTGGAAAGTTCTCATGGCCCTCCAGATGATCAGTTATTATAATATTAGTCTCTTAGTGTTACTAGATTTCTTTGCAGTCCCTTCCTTCCCAAACAGCTCTCTGCTTGGGTTTAATGGGAAGCTATATTTATAGTGACATAATGAATAAACTACACTCTAAAGGATGAACATGAAGAACAAAGTTTGCCCACATCTTTAATAGAAGCTGTAAAAAAACTTCTTAGCATAATTGGAGCATCTAGTAATAATACTTACAGGTATTACTTTTATGTAAATTCAGAATTTTAGGGACTAAAATTTAGTCCTAATACTATCTTTGAGACACAGCGAAGATGAACATTTCCATTTGGGAGAAAAATTTAAACATAAAATGAGTGTAATGCAAATACATCTGTGTTTACAAAGTTTAGTTTTAAAAAAGTATAACTTTTTGCTAACTCTTTATTATATATACTGATGTAGGAAAATACGTGAGGGTTTGAAGCCAATGGCCAAGAAAGAATTCTCAAGATGTCTGGTGTTTTTATTTGGTGTTTTTATTTTTAAGGTGGTTTTATTTAAGTACAGGCACAGGACTCGTGGGCAGAAAGAGCTGCACCAGGGTTATAAGGAGTGGCCCATTATATACTCTCAAGTTGGGAGGGGGTTAGGAATACTGTAAAGTCTCTAAGGAATTTTGGAAGCAAGGTTTCCAGGGCTTGAGAGGGCTAGCTATTGTTGGGAAAAGTCATTTATTACCATCTAATAAAACCTTAGTTCTGAAACCATTCAGATGTATATTGGTGGGACATATGTTTGGGGGATGACTGCCAACATGTATCTTGGGGGGGCTAGAGATAAAGGAAATTTCCAAACAGATTTTTATATGTTAAAGTAGACTTACAGGATCCTGGGGGTAGGGCTAAGATTACCTTTTGCCCTTAGCAAAGTATCAACATTGAGGCAGTTGAGTCCCTAGAGGAATGTTGCTCTGTCTCAAGGACCAGTCAATGGACTGTAGGTAGTAAGGAAATTTAATAATTTTTCTTCTGCCTGTGTTTCCCACATCATATATTACATTATTGTTTAGTTTCTAAAAAGAAATAGATTTTTACACATTTTTAGGGGAAAAAAGAGCTTTCTTTATATTCTACTGGTTGGTTTGATTTTTACTTAAAAATATTTCTCCTAGTGGGGCGCCTAAGTGGCTCAGTTGGTTAAGCGACTGCCTTCAGCTCAGGTCATGATCCTGGAGTCCCAGGATTGAGTCCCCGCATCTGGCTCCCTGCTCAGCAGGGAGTCTGCTTCTCCCTCTGACCTTCCCCCCTCTCATGTACTCTCTCTCTCTCATTATCTCTCTCAAATAAATAAATAAAATCTTTAAAAAATATATTTCTCCTAGTAACTTTAAAAAGGCTCACAACAGATCAGTTCAATGGTCAGCAAAGAGTACTGCTGAGGCCTCAGTTAAGTTTGAGTCATTTTTAGAGGTCAGAGACCACAGTTTACTGTCCCCTAAAAATGAGAACTGCTATAAACTTAGAAAGACCACTTAAATTATGAAGAGTAGATTCTAGATCTAAACCCAGACAACCTCCTAGATTGAAACCACATTTTCAAACCAACAGTTGCAACAAGTTGTGTTTTTATTTTTTATTTATCCTAAACAAGATACAATAAAGAATAGGCTAGAGAGATATTTGAAGGTGTACAGTTGGTTCGTTCAACAGAGTGCATACAGTGTTGGGGAGGAAAACGTCCTCTGTCCTATGGTCCTTCTAGAGGGACTTAGAATCAAAATGACGTGAGACAGATTAACAGGAGAAAATGAAATTTAATACAATCAGATACTTTTTTAAATTGTTTTCTGAGACCCTAGCAACTGATTTCTATATATTGAGTTGGCCATGTAGGCATCGAATAGGATCACAATTGGTTGTTTAATATGCTGCAGGATTTTACTGTTTTTAATCCTCTATCCTAGAAACATTGTGTTTGTTGTAACCTGATGGGTGAATGATACGAAGGAGAGCTAGGGACTATTTAGCCGCATCTCATATTAGATTTCATGAAGCAGAGCCTTTCATGGAGTAGAAGTTGGCAGTTCATCAGGTTCTGAAATATACTTGGAGAACATTCAAAAATATTACTGATGATCTCTAAAGAAACTGATAAGACAGAACTTATTTAGCTAAAAATTACAGGGTAAGATGATGGCTTCACCTAATCCTTTCCCACCTGGGGATTTGTTGCTGCTCAGCAAACAGCAGGACTCTGTGTGTGTGTGTATGTGTGTGTGTGTGTTTGGTGGTGGTGGAGGGGTGTGTGTGTGTGTGTGAGTGTGTGTGTGTGTGTGCACATGCACCATTATTCATTATCAGTATTTCCTACTTTGCACCCTGTACCTTGCTTTGTGGGCTTTGGTCATGGTCAGCATCTTTCTCCCACTCCTGCTTGGATCTTTCATGACATACTGCACTGCAGGAAGTCTTTCATTTCTTAGCAAGAAAAAATTGAATGACCAACAGAAACACTGGCTTTCGTTGCAGAATTTGATCTTTTAGTCTCAGGCTTATGCTCTTGAATGCTACTCCAATTTTAGAGTGCTTAAAAATATCCCCAGCACTTATAAATAAATTCCATTTTCTCTCACATGAAGGGCATTTCACCATTCAAAATTATGTTGGCAAGGTTCACTATGACGTCAATATTCCTGGTAATTTTCCTATTACTCATTCATGTTAATCAGAAACTTGAAATTAATTGGTTATCTAGGTGACTCCAAATTTTGTTTAATCCCTTACCACATCAGTTGAAAATTGCTGACTCTATGCCTCAAAATGGTCATATATTTATTTGTAAATTACATAATATAATGCATATAAGACTGTATTAATATGTTTGATACATTATATTACATACACAAATCAATGAAAAAGATATTCTATTTTATAACTGATCTTAATGAATGGTCATGTATCAACCCACCCCACCTCACACCCAGAGAATTCACCCCTTACTTTGAAAGGCATTGAAATTAATTTTCCAGATTATTCCAAATTACGACTATGGTTTAAATCTATGCACCTTCATACTATTGTCCTATGTGTTTTTATCTAGCAAAACTGAGGTTCTTACTGATATTTTCTATGTATGCTGAAATTTCTGTGAGTTTTATCTGTTATGTTGTAACTATGATGTGTTGAACTAAACAAGGGCTAGCAAACTGGATCCTGTGGAGCAAATTTGTTCTACCCCTGAATTTTGTAAATAAAGTTTTATTCTAACACAGCCACACCCATTTGTTACATAGTGTTTATGGCTATTTTCACACTACAGGGCAGAATCCAGTAGTTGTGAGAGACTATGTGGCTTAAAAAACATGAAATATTTATTATCTAGCCCTTTATAAAAATGTTTGTTGACTCCCAAATTAATTGATCAAATATTGTATTTAGCTAGTGATACTTACAAAAAGATTAGTATCAATATTTAAGAATACCAGCAAATATTGCCATGCCTATTAATGTAAAATAATTAGTGGATTATAACCCTGATTTAATGATAGATGAACATATGGTAAAAATAGGTTTACTCATGAATTTAAATTTCACACTGACATAGTTCTATTTACATTAGATTTTCTTATTTTTTTAAGTCCTCTCACAATGTAACAGAGATACAGTTTGATTTAGCTTATTATTTTATTGAAAGTGTAATTATACAGTTTCCAGTAGAGCATCTGGCATTCCATTAGGCACTGGAGAAACAAAGAGGAAAAATATTTTTTCTATACTTCAAGAAAGGGTAACAAGACATAGAAAAAGCACTGCTGATGTAATCACTGGACATTTTTTTTCCTAAGTATCACAAAATAATACTTAACAGAACAATAGTATATTATAACTTACAAGTATTTTTACATATATTATATCATTTCATACTTAAAACCCTAGGAGAAGGCAATGCACCTCTTATTATCTGTGTTTTGCAGATTTGAGAATAGAGGCTTAGGAAATTTGTTTCATCCAAGGTAACATGGCCATTAAGAGATCAAGTGTGAACTTGAGTCCTGTTCTCTAGATATCTATACCTTAGTATTACTCTAGTGTTGACCCATTTGTAAGGTCTTCCTAATAGCACTTTCTGCCAGTGTTAAATAATTTGCATTTGTATTTATATTTTAAGTTCCCATTAAAACTCTATGCTTTTATTAGAGTGTGCTATATAAACATCAATTTGCTGACAAGAATTAGCTCTGTAAGCAGTTTGTCCAGGCTTTGAGAAGCAAATGGTTCAGAAACATCATCTATTCCTCCTTACACAAGTCTTATATACCATATGGTGTCTTTTTCAAATAGCCACAAGTTGAAAATCTAATATGTGTATATGACAATCCACATGTGCATTGAGGGCAGCTAAGAAACTAATTGGCCATTTGAGATACTTGCCTGTAAGGGACTTCTAATCCAATTGGAAACCAAATTTAATCTGACATAAAAAGTCAAATTATTATTGAAAGGTGACATATGTGAGTAGGTTAGAAGGTTATTATTAGTAATCAGAAGACAATAATTTCCGGGGACTAAGAGGGTCACAGAAGACTTTAAAGATAGCAAAGAATGTATAAGGTGCAGAATATTACCATAGGTAAAGAGGTAGAAAGAAGAGGGGAAAATATAGTTCAAAGGGAATTTATTTATATAGGTTCAAAATTTCACTAAGAAAGAAAAATTCTAGGGGTACCTGGGTGGCTCAGTCAGTTAAGCTTCTGACTCTTGATTTCAGCTCAGGTCATGATCTCCGGGTCCTGAGATCCAGCCCTGCATTGCCTTCTTTCCCTCTCCCTCTGCAGCCCCCTACTCACCCTGCTCTGGCCCCTTTCTAAAGTAAATAAATGAATCTTAAAAAAAAAAAGAAAGAAAAATTGGGGAGATGAAAATAATTT
This sequence comes from Callorhinus ursinus, assembly GCF_003265705.2. Lineage (NCBI taxonomy): Eukaryota > Metazoa > Chordata > Mammalia > Carnivora > Otariidae > Callorhinus > Callorhinus ursinus. The sequence continues at coordinate 12,219,877 of NW_027397101.1, read as the reverse complement.
TTATTGTCTAAATCTAAGTATCTTTGTATGTTGTTTTTTTTTCCTAAGAAGGGACTGTCATTTTTTAGTTTATTTTGAATGATCACTAATATAACCAAATATTGAAATATTACACTGACAATCAAAAGAATGAGGTGTGTGTATCTATTTGGAGTAGGAAGAGGTAGGGTCTGCTTCCTAGTATAGACTTTAATTTAACAAACCCTGTCATGGTTAAATATTCTACCAATGAGCATATCAGTTTTGTGAACTGTACTTTTAAACATCTAGCACTGCCAGGGCTTAGGCCTTATCTTTGGAGTATTTTTTGTCCCTATGTACTCCAAATGGTGAAGCTCAAAATGCATATAGAATACATATAACTTTCTCTCTCTCTCCCTCCCTCTCTCTCTCTCCCTCTCATTTGGAATCCATAGTACTTGCTAGAAAACCTGACAGTAAATTTCTGCTTGATGGAATTACTTGCTGCCAAGTCCTCCTAGCCACAAAAATCAGACTCCACATTTTGCAACATAATTGGTGCCTGCACTTTGTCAACTTGAAAGCAGTAACTCCTGCATAGGGTCTTTGTTCCTATTACAAGGTTTGCATCCAGACTAATCTGTGCTGTCCTCCAGTCACAGGTCAAACATGCCAATCCATCTGATAAGTGTGAAGATGATGAGCATTTCTAAACCTGTACCGACTGATCAGTTCAATGCAGTGTTTGCAGTCTTAAACGATATTATTCTGACTTAATTAAATAATTAATTCAGGAAGGTAGATTTGTGAAAGTTTCTTAGATGAATGCTATTATGAAATTATGGTTAATAATAACGACATTTGTAGGAAGCCAACACATTTGCAGCTGCCTAACCATATCAACCACATGGATTTATCGTTGGTATTTCAAGGAGGTATAATCCTTATATTTGGCTCAGTTAAGTTTAAATGTTCCTCTTAGCCTTTCTCTAAATCTCTGTGACCTAAGTCTAATTTTTTCACGTTATTTTGAAACACTGGTTATTATGGTGCTATACCCTAAATGGTCAGATAAGAGGTTTGATTAATTAATAAGTACTCAGCTGCTTTCATGATTAGCTGATTTGGAAAGTCTATACAACACATTTTAAAAGCAAAACTCGTAATCATATGGGATTACAGGAAAGTATTTAACAATTAAAAATACAAGTCATAGCCAATGATGTCTCCTTATAGCAAAAATACTACAACTCCCATTTCCCTTTGTTTTATAATTGAGTTAAATCTTTAGGGAAAATCATCAATACTTACCCAGAGAATAATTTATTGATGTGTGTTAGAATCTTGAAATATTTAGAACTTTTTCTAGAAATTTAGGAATTAATATTTCTTTCAAAGGAATGCTGAGAAGCATGCTTATTTATACTCATACTCTTACCTCAACTGGATAATAAGAATAGCAAATATCTTTAAAAGGTAAAAAAGGAATTTTTTTCAGTGGATACTTCTGTTATTTAGAAGTTCCAGTTTAAGAAACATTGTCATTTACTTGAAAGATATAACTATATTGTTTTAAAATATAAGATAATTGTTCCTAGTTAAAAAAAAAAACACCTTGATAAATTGTCATCATTTCTTTCAATTATTAGTATATCCATTTGTTCCACTATTTTGGTAATGTTTTTAGAATATTCACACTAATAAGAGTATGTCTAACTCACCAGGAAATTAATTTTCAAGATGATAGCTTCATAATTCTTTAGAGCATAAAATGGTAATTTTATCTTTTCTCTTTGCCTCCTTAGTTAAGGAATAAGGACGCCTATAAAGAAAAGAAATGGTGTTCTTATCACTTCTTAAAACTATCTATTATGTGTATGATAATAGATTTCATCTATCATTATATATTGAGAAGGGCAAAGCCCGTTATCATGGCTGGTCTGTTATTTTTATGTAAAGCAAGTGTCCTCAGTGGTTTCAGACAGATAAATGTGAGGTTTCTATGAGGAAAGGGCTAGAAGGGTAAGCAGTTTAAACTTGTCACCTTTTACAAGCCCAATTCTTCCTGTTTCTTCTAATACATTCCTAATTTCTTTATTTCTCTCCCTTGTGTCATGATTGGATTAAAATGTGACTATGACAAGTGTTCTGAATACCAATGCCTTCCTATTGCATCTATTCTGCATACACACTGTTAACTTTCAGGTTTAGTCTAATAAAGGAGATACAGCATTTTGTCCTCTGGTAAAACTGTCATTATTTCTATTTCTATTTTTGGTTTTCCTGCTTCTGCCAGATTTTCCTTTACTGTGAACTGTTTTGCTAGTCTGTGCTACCAGTTATAATGATGATGATTTGTAACTAGTTTCCTTTAGAGGATATGCTGCCAGGCAGTTACAGAAAGCTTCCTTAACTTATCATTTAAATGTATGTGGTTCCCTTTGCCCTTAGGTTTTCTTAGACCATTAGTATCATTTTCTCCTCCTTCTTTTCTATTTGTGTTTGCTGTCTCCTAAGTACGGCTCTCTTCTGTCACGCAGTCCCTTGTTTGTTCTGCCCACACATTTGGTGGTGTCATCCGTCAGAACAGGATTGTGCACCCTGAGCAGAGGAAAAAATGAGGTTAGAATTACCTTGCATGCTCTGAAATTTACTCATATATTCCCTGAGAGTTATTTCTAGTAAATGCATTGTGTGCACTCCTTGTCCTTTGAGAGTCAGTGCAAATATACCCATTTAGCAGTTGGTTTCAGAATGACTTTGCATTTGCTGAGTACACATCCCCAAAAGAGAGGGAGACCAACCTTAACTTAATCAAGGCCAGTTCCCAAGAAGATTAGGCATAAAGATTTATAACTGGCTCAGACCTTGGAGTTCTATAGAGAACTGAAGTAAGCAAGAGTGAGGTTGGTGGCAGGGTACTATATTTAATCCAAGATTACATAATTAGCAGTAAGGCCAGAATTAAAATGCAAATCTCCAGCCTTGATGTATGAGTGAAACATGTGGCAATGCTTTGGCATGGTGGAAAAGAGTGATGTGAAAAACAAAGGGTCTTAATTCTGGAGTGCATCCTGCCTTGGATGCTCTGAAAAAAAAAAAAATAATAGCTCCGGGGTAGTCTCAGGATTTCATTCCTGCCAATGAACATTTGGATTTGAGAGCAGTATTACCATGCATTACCATTTCTTTAGTGCAATCCCTGTGTTCTTGGCCAAGATGAATTTGCCATCTGGAAGAGTAAAGCCCCCAGAATAGCTGCAACGGCATGTCTACCTAAGTCAAATCAATCTATATCAGATCGTCAGACGCAACCTTAAGCTGGAGACTGGAGTACAGAAGTTTTGCAGTGCCATTTTCCCTTTCTAGCACTGGCATTTGGAATTAGCTTAGAGGGAAGGGTAGCAGTAAAATAGGATAGTCTCTTAAGGGAACATTTTAAGATTTAAAATACAGGTAAAACAGGTGCAAAGGACAAAGATCTAAAATTTGTCAGCATATATTTAAATTTCAACAACAACAGAACCCCGAACATACTGGTAACTGGAAGTAGATGTAAGCTGAATATTGATCAATCAGAGGAAATCCAGAAAAAAACAGCCAGATGGTGAGGAATCTGGAAATAACGTCTCATATTTAATGCTTTTAGAAGGAGAATAATAGGGCAAAATACAAAAACATCTCTAAGATATTTCAAGAATTATCAGCTGGAAGAGGAAACAGTTATTTTACAGAAGAAAAAAGTTAAGAAATGATATAAATTCCTAGGGGACAAATGTTGTTAAGGTAACTAGAAGAGAATGATAGAAATTAGAGCTGTACAAAAGCTATTTATGAAGTAGCTGAATAATGATTAACTTATCATCTGAAAAGTAGAGACTAGATGACCAATTACCTGGTTGGGATTTTTAATGATGCCAATAATAAGTCGAAGGCTAGTTAGGATTATGTGAAAAAGTTCCTTGAACTTATATAATTATTAATATAAAATATTTGGTTATATTTTGATTTATTCTCTATATTTAGTGGGGTTTTTTCTCCATTATTCTGGAGTCATTTACTAAGGAATTTTCTTTTTTTTTAATTTTTTTAATTTATTTATTAGAGAGAGAGAGAATGAGAGATGGAGAGCACGAGAGGGAAGAGGGTCAGAGGGAGAAGCAGACTCCCTGCTGAGCAGGGAACCCGATGTGGGACTCAATCCCAGGACTCCAGGATCATGACCTGAGCCGAAGGCAGTCGCTTAACCAACTGAGCCACCCAGGTGCCCCACTAAGGAATTTTCTGATCTCTCTTGGGTCCTTTGAATTACTCCATTCCCAGATGCTTTTCTGTGGCTAATTCATCCCCATGAAAACTGGGAACAAGCAATATGTCAAGTACTGTGTGTAAGGTGGAAGAGATGCAAAATAAATGAGATTTTGATCCTGTTCACAACTTGCTTGGAGTCTGTATTGATTCTCAGATTGTGATGCATTTTGCTTTCAGCTGTGGGCATCAAAATTGGTTTTGTAGGGGAAAATGAAAGAAAGTTGAAGTCCAGGGGTGCCGGGGTGGCTCAGTCGTTAAGCGTCTACCTTTGGCTCGGGTCATGGTCCCAGAGTCCTGGGATCGAACCCCACATCAGGTTCCCTGCTCAGCCAGGAGCCTGCTTCTCCCTTTCTCACTCCCCCTGCTTGTGTTCCCTCTCTTGCTGTGTGTCTCTCTGTCAAATAAATAAATAAAATCTTAAAAAAAAAAAAAAGAAAGTTGAAGTCCAGTTGGATGCAGTGTGTGCCAGGCTGAATGGCTAGACAATGAGAGAACCACTGATGTTGCAATGCCTATCCTACAAATCCAGCAGTAAACTTGGTTTCAAATTGGCATTCATACTTATAGGGCACCACTGTCTATTTTTTTTAAAGCTTTTATTTATTTATTTATTTATTTGAGAGAGAGAAAGAGCATGAGACAGGGGAGGGTCAGAGGGAGAAGCAGACTCCCCGCCGAGCAGGGAGGCCAATGTGGGACTCGATCCCGGGACTCCAGGATCATGACTTGAGCTGAAGGCAGTCGCTTAACCAACTGAGCCACCCAGGCACCCCGGTACCACTGTCTATTACCTGTGCCAGGTTTATTTAACTTTGAGGAAGGAATGAGAAAGAGATCATGTCAGCATAGCTTCATCAAGTATATTTTCCTCAAGAGTTCTCATAAGAGTCCAGGCACTGGTTTCCAAATGCCTCAAGGGGCAGCTCAGTTTTAAAGGTTGAGACCCTATGGGTGGGTGTAAGCCATCTCAGCATAGGCAAGCCACCCACATGACAGCCTGTGAGAATGGCTGACAACCTCCTCAAGAGCCATGCTTTTAACAAGAAACATCACACAAAGAGGCCAAGGATTGTATTTTCTATTAGATTTTTGTATTTTTTTTGTCATGTAGACCTTCAGGGTCTATATATTCATTCAAGGTCCTCCCAGTACCAATGTAATTCACCAATCAGATTTAATGAACAAGGATGTCTCATAACACTGTTCCCTGTTTATGCATTTTCAAAGAAATAAAGCTGAAATCTGAGAACAACTTCCCACAGAGAAAAGGTATACCCTGCTGTGAATCCTTTCTCCCCAGATGGTCTGTGAGTGGAAGAGGGTTATGATGGGTACTGTAGTTCAAGAAGATTAGCTTGTAGCAGACATATGAGAAAATATTGGCAGTGAAACTGGAGGTGGGGAAGACAGAGGTGGCAAGAAGTGCATGACATAAAATAAACACTCAAATATGCACTCAAAAAACTAGAGAGCCATTTAACAGTAGTTTAAATGAAAAATAATGAGACTAATGAAGAAGACGTTGGCAGTGAAAATGGGAAGATGGAACAGATTGAATAACTATTATGGAAGTACTGAGGCCAGAATTGGAACCTTTGTCAGGAATCTGTAATAGATTATCAGTTAATCTGACTCCAGTGAGTAGACAGTCAAGGAAAATATTTTCCCTGTTCCACAGAAAGAAAAACATGAATGTGAGGATTTTAAAGCACTTATGTAGAAGAAAATAAATTAGCAAAATATAGTTTATGAAAGATGATACCATAGATAAATGATTCTACAAATTCTACAAATGACAGGACCCTGAGCTTTTGGTCATCTCCCATTTTGTTAAATGAATATAGTTAAAGATTAGTATAGACGTCAAAACTTTAATTTTCACAAAGTCCCTGGAATCATTATGCCTAATATTGCACCTTTATCCAAAGCACAGCCACAACACAACCCCTCCCAAATAAGTGAAACAGAGATGAAAGAAATAATGTATTGGTTCTGCAAATATTTACTGAGTGCCTTCTATGCACCAAGCACTGTCTAGGCACTTGCGAATATCAGCAAACAAAACTGATGAAAATCTCCCATAGACCTAATAATTAATAGAAAATTTATATAAGTTGGTAAATGCTGTGGAGAATAAATGAATGAGTATATAATAAAATACAAAATCTTTAGTACGTTATGTTTATCTTGGCCTTAGATTTGTTTTAAATCTTTTTTTTTTTTTTTTTAAATACTCTTGGGGCACCTGCCTGGCTCAGTCAGTGGAGCATTTGACTTTGATATCAGGGTCCAGTGCCACATTGGGTATAGAGATTACTTAAAAATAGAACCATTAAACAAAATACTCTTATTCTAGGGCACATGGGTGGCTCAGTTGTTCAGTGTCTGCCTTCGGCTCAGGTCATGATCCCAGGGTCTTGGGATCAAACCCCGCATCAGGCTCCCCGCTCAGCGGGAGGCCTGCTTCTCCTTCTCCCGCTCCCCCTGCTTGTGTTCCCTCTTTCGCTGTGTCTCTCTCTGCCAAATAAATAAATAAAATCTTAAAAAAAATACTCTTATTCTAGAAGTCTGAAAAATGAGAAAAAGCATATTTCAAGTAATTTATCAAATTTTTTGGTTTATCATTACTAATCATTACATAACTTCAGTGGCCCAATCCTTTAACAAATACATTTTCAGTAATAAAAATAAATGTTAAGTGATTGCAAGCATTAAAAAAAAAGCAAACATTGTTTTGTTGTATTTTTTTCCTTTGGTAAAAATTAATATGTATTAGAATCCAATAGAAGTTTTTTTTTTAATATTTTATTTATTTATTTGAGAGGGAGAGGAAAAGAGAGAACACGAGCAGGGGGAGAGGGAGAGGGAGAAGCAGACTCCCCACCGAGCAAGAGCTTGATTCGGTGCTCAATCCCAGGACCCTCGGATCATGACCTGAACCAAAGGCAGACGCTTAACCCACTGAGCCACCCAGGTGCCCCCCCCCCAGTAGAAGTCTTAAGGTTAGTTCCATACCAATATTTGTGCCAATGGCTCATTACTCAATTAAATCCATTTAGTATGTATCCAGAGAATGAATTTACAGATTTTTATTTTATTCCTATTTTTTCTCTCTCTTTCTCCATACATCTATTTATGGAAAATAATGGAAGTGAAACAAATTAATTCATTATGTAAAATTTCCCAAAAACTCTTGGGGAAAATAAAAGTATTCCATAAGTGGTTTAAGGAAACAATATTCCCATTATTAGTGAAGGTCTTAAATGGTGGGTTTATCTATTTAACATTTCAGATGGTTTCAGATTGGTGCTTTATATACTATGTACACTTCAGCATGGCTTATCAAATCCCTTCCACTACTCAGGTTCAGAGAGATAAGCTGAATGCACATGGTATGCAGGGAACTCACAGGAGCTCAGTCTTTTCTCTAACCAGATCTGGTACAGAAGAATTTCTGAATAACCTCAAAAACTGGTGATCTTAATTTGGTATCCATAGCAAAAGGAAACAGTCAACAAAACCAAAAGACAACTGACAGAATGGGAGAAGATGTTTGTAAATGACATATCAGATAAAGAGCTAGTACCTAAAATCTAGAAAGAACTTATCAAACTCAACACCCAAAAAACAAATAATCCACTCAAGAAATGGGCAGAAGACATGAACAGACATTTCTACAAAGAAGACATCCAAATGGCCAACAGACACACGAAAAAGTGTTCAACATCCGCTGTGAATTGTGCAAGACTGTTGAATCACAGATCAGTACTTCTGAAACAAATAATGCAATATATGTTAAGAAAAAAGAAAGAATATAGCAGGAGGGGAAGAATGAAGGGGAGTAAGTCAGAGGGGGAAACGAACCATGAGAGACGATGGACTCTGAAAAACAAACTAAGGTTTCTAGAGGGGAGGGGGCTGGGGGGATGGGTTAGCCTGGTGATGGGTATTTTTTTTTTTTAAAGATTTTTTTATTTTTTTATTTGAGAGAGAGAGAATGAGAGATAGAGAGCACGAGAGGGAAGAGGGTCAGAGGGAGAAGCAGACTCCCTGCTGAGCAGGGAGCCTGATGCGGGACTCGATCCCGGGACTCCAGGATCATGACCTGAGCCGAAGGCAGTCGCTTAACCAACTGAGCCACCCAGGCGCCCCTGGTGATGGGTATTAAAGAGGGCAACTTCTGCGTGGAGCACTGGGTGTTATGCACAAACAATGAATCATGGAACACTACATCAAAAATTAATGATGTAATGTATGGTAATTAATATAACAATAAAAAATAAAAAAATAAAAAAGGAAACTCTTAATCTCAGGAAACAAACGAGGGTTGCTGGAGTGGAGACGGGTGGGAGAGATGGGGTGGCTTGATGATGGACATTGTGGAGGGTATGTGCTATGGTGAGCACTGTCAGTTGTGTAAGACTGATGAATCACAGACCTGTACCCCTGAAACAAATAATATATTATGTGCTAATTTAAAAATTAAAAAAAACAGAAGAATTGATGGGGCTGGGGTGCCTGGCTGGCTTAGTTGGTGGAACATCTGACTCTTGATATTGGGATTGTGAGTTCAATCCTCACATTGGGAGTAGATATAACTTAAAAATAAAATCTTTATTAAATAAAAAAAGAAGAATTGAAAGTTCTCTTTTATTCCATGTTCTAGCTATGCTGGTTTTAAAAGTTGTTAGTCTATTACAATTAGAAAAGCATTAATGCACATTAAATCAGTCACTTGAAAAAAATCTTTAAAAAATCCTCAAAAAATCTTTAATTTTTAAAAATCTTAATTTATTTAATTTGAATTTTATTTTTTTAAGATTTTATTTATTTGACAGAGAGATAGAGAGAAAGCACAAGTAGGCAGAGAGGTAGGCAGAGGGAGAGGGAGAAGCAGACTACCCACTGAGCAGGGAGCCTGATGTGGGGCTCGATCCCAGGACCTTGGGATCATGACCTGAGCTGAAGACAGCTGCCTAACCAACTGAGCCACCCAGGTGCCCCAATTTTTTTTTTTTAAGCATCTGAGCCCAATGTAGTGTTTCACTCCTACCTTACTCCATAAACTCATCACAAAAAGAAATGGAAGTATCTGGATGAAAAATCTGACTCTTGCCAACAGGAAGCCTTTTAGTTCCTGGACTGTTGGCAACTGTCAATATGAAATCTGAGGGTGTGGAATGCAGACTGATGAGTTCTCTTCTCTCATACTGGAAAGAGCTCTGGATGAGAGTCAGACAAAATGGTGTCCAACAAGTGTGCAGCTACCTTCCAGGTCTGGGATTTTTAGCAAATCACATAAATATTTTGTGATTTGAGTTTTTTTGTTTTTAATTAATTGAAGTACATACTTATTTAGATTTCTTTAATTTTTCCTTCATGCCCTTTCTGTCCTAGATTTTCCTCCAAGATACTATATTTGGTTGCCATGGCCTAAGATCTTGTTGGCTGTGATAATTCTTTAGACTGTTTTTGATGACACTTACAATTTTAAGGATTAATAGTCACATGTTTTATAAAATTTCCCCCAATTGGTAGTTGTCTAATATTTTTCTCATGGTTACACTGGGGTCATGATTTTGGGAAAGAAGATCACAGAAATGAAGTGCCATTTTCATCATATCGTATCAAGGGCACATACCATCAACATGAATTAGCACTGATGATATTAATCTGACCACCTTGATGACATAGTATTTGTCAAGTTTCTCTACTCTGAAGTTATTCATTTTTCCCTATTTCTATACTGTGAGCTTTGCAAAGATGTATCATCTACACTTAAGGAGTGGGAAGTTATGCTCTATCATCTTGAAAATGGAGTATCTAAATAAATTATTTAGAATTCTTCTAGATGAGTAATTTTTCATTTCTCTTATTTATTTATCTAGTTGGTTAACATATTTAATGATTTATTAATTTCAACACAGGCTCATGCATATTTATTTTGTGCCTCAAACTGTGTGAGCTTTGCCACTGGGAGTTCATTCACTGGGTTTTTGTGTCTATTTGTCATATCCCCATTATTGTGAAATTTTGTTTTTTTAAATACTTTCTTCCTTCTTGGCACTGATAGATATTCTTGGCTCACCTCTTTTATTTCCAGACTTGGTATTACAAACAGCAAATTTTCCAATGAGCTTTGGTTCCTTTTATTGGAGAAGAGTATTTGAAACCAAGATTTGGGTGCTGAGCTTGTTGCTAAATATTTGTATATGTATTTATTTGTTTTATATTAAGCTAAACATGAGTTTATAATGATGTCTCCATTTCTAATATATTGCCACATGGATTATTCTGGCTCTTGCTGCTGCTTATCTATAAATTTTGACCCCACCAGTGAGATATCAGCCTTCTACTATTCTCCATCCAGTTAAGTAACTATCAACTATAGTACAGTGTTTATGTGCAGTTCCTTTTGCCTTCAATCTTAGAGACTACACTCATTTCCATGTTACTTAGGTCAGCACCTCTGCCCCTCACTCCCTCCAACAAGGCTGTTTCCTACATTTGGATGCAATTAACTTCTTTTGTCACAGTCTACACTCTATCCCAGTGTTCCATAACTTCCTAAATTTTATTTTATTTTTTAATTTTGGGATTTTAAGTTAAGTTCACTCTTTGTGCTATAAAGTTCCATGAATATTGACAAGTGCATATTGTCATATCTACCATTACAGTAGGATAAGGAAAAGTTTCACTGTCCTGAAATCCCATATGCTTCACTTACTCAAACCCCTCCCCTTCAACAGAATTCCTGATAACCACTATAATGACTAATCTGTTCACCATCTCTGTTGCTTTGCCTATCATCTTTCATACTGGCTTCTTTCACTTGGCAATATGCATTCATGCATGTTTTTGTATGGCTTGATATCTTATTCCTTTTTATAACAGAGGTTTTCCATTGTATGGATATACCACAGTCTGCTTATCAATTCACCTACTGAAGGATATCTTGGTTGCTTCAGTTTTCAGCAGTCATGAATAAAACTGCTATAAACATTTTTTGAAGGTTATATATGGAAATATGTTTTCAAATCAGTTCTAAGAAAGCAATAGCTAGATTGTATGGTAAGATTTAGTTTAGCTTTGTGAAAAACTGCCAAATGGTCTTCCAAAGAGGATGGATTATTTTAAATTCCCACCCTCAGTGAGTGAGAGTTTTTGTTGTTCTGCATCCTCACTAGCAATTGATGATTGTCAGTTTTTTGGATTTTTGTCATTTTGATAGGTATGTAGGATACCTAATTGTTGTTTTAATTTGCCTTTCCCTAATGGAAAATAACAAGAATATTTTCATATGCTTACTTGATTGACATCTATCTGTCTTCCTTAGTAAGTTATCTGTTCAGACATTTGCCTGTGTTTTGAATTATTTTTTTTCTTACTGTTGAATTTTAAGACTTCTTTTTATTTTGGATACAAGTCCTTGATCAGATATGTTTTATAAATATTTTCTCCCAGTCTGTGGCTAATCTTTTCATTATTTCATTATTTTTTAAAGATTTTATTTATTTGAGAGAGAACGTGAAAGAGAGATCACGAGCCAGGAGGAAGGGTAGAGGGAGAAGCAGACTTCCCGCTGAGCAGGGAGCCCGATGTAGGACTCGATTCCAGGACCTTAGGATCATGACCTGAGCTGAAGGCAGATGCTTAACAGACTGAGTCACTCAGGTGCCCTAATCTTTTCATTCTCTTAACAGCATCTTTCACAGTAATAATTTAGTTTTAATAAAGTCCAAATTGTTTTTTTTCCATGGGTCTTGCTTTTGGTCTTAGATCTAAAAATTCATCACCAAATTGAAAGCCACATCAATTTTTTCCAGTGTTTTCTTCTAGAAGTTTTACACTTATATTTAAGCCTACAGTCCTTTTTTACTTAATTTTTTGAACCTTATGACATCTATGTCTAGATTCTATCTCTTTCTCTCTTTTTCATATACATTCAACTGTTCCAGAATCATTTTTTGAACATATTACCTTTTTTCTATTGAAGTGCCTTACTGCTTTGTCTCAATAATGTGTTTTGTTTTGTTTTGTTTTGTTTTGACCAATACTCTGCTTTTTTGATTATTGTAGTACTACACTACATCTTGAAATCAGATGGGGCAGATCAACCAATTTTGATCTTCTTCGGTACTTGGTTGGCTATTCTGTATCTTTCGCCTTTTTATGTAAATTTTAGAATCAAGTTGTTGATATATATAAAATACCTTGCTAAGATTTTTTCAAAGATTTTTTTCTTGCTAAGATTTTTATTGAAGTTGCATTTATTCTATAGATCATGTTACGAAAAATTGACATCTTCGCATTATTAAGTCTTCTGATTTGTAAACATGGGACATCTCTACATTTATTTAGATTTTCTTTGATTTATTTCATCAGAGCTTTGTAATTTTCCATATACAGATTCTGTACCTCTTTTGTTTTATTTTTACTATGTATTTCATTTCTGTGCTATTGTAAATGGTATTTTTTATAACCAAAGTTCATATTATTTATTGCTGGTATATAGGAGAGCAACCGATTTTTGCATGTTGACTATGTATCCTCTGACTTTCTTACTCACTCCTTAGTTCTAGGAGGTTTTTTTTTTCCTCCAAATTTTCATTTAAATTCCAGTTAGTTAACATACAGTGTAATATTAGTTTCAGATATGGTATTTAGTGCTTCATCACTTACATACAACACCCAGTGCTCATCACAACAAATGCCCTCCTTAATACCCATCATCCTTCTAGCCCATCCCCCACCCACCTCCCTCCATCAACCCTCAGTTTGTTCTCTATAGTTAAGAGTCTGTTTTCTGGTTGGCCTCTTTTTTTCCCCCGTATATTCATCTGTTTTGTTTCTTAAATATGAGTGAAATCATATATTTGTCTTTTTCTGACTGCCTTATTTCGCTTAGCATAATATACTCTAGCTCCAACCACACCATTGCAAATACAAGATTTCATTCTTTTTATGGTGAGTAATATTCCATTGTGTGTGTGTGTGTATATATATACACACACACACACACACACACCACATCTTGTTTATCCACTCCTCAGGTGATGGACATTTAGGCCCTTTCCATAATTTGGCTACTGTTGATATGCTACTATAAACATCGGGGTACATGTATCCCTTCGAATCAGTATTTTTGTATCTTTTGGGTAAATACCAAATAGTGCAATTGCTGGATCACAGGGTAGTTCTATTTTTAACTTTTTGAGGAAGCTCCATACTGTTTTCCAGAATGGCTGCCCCAGTTTGAATTCCCACCAACAGTGTAAGAGGGTTCCCCTTTCTCTGCATCTTTGCCAATATCTGTTGTTTCCTGTGTTGTTAATTTTAGCCATTCTGACTGGTATGAGGTGGTATTTCATTGAGGTTTTGATTTGTATTTCCCTGATGATGAGTGATGTTGAGCACCTTTTCATGTGTCTGTTAACCGTCCAGATATCTTCTTTGGAAAAATGTTTATTAATATCTATCTTTTCCCCATTTTAATTGGATTATTTGGGTTTTATTTGATGTTGAATTTTATAAGTTCTCTATATTTTGGATACTAACCCTTTATCAGAGATGTCATTTGCAAATATCTTCTCCCATTCCGTAGATTGCCTTTTAGTTTTGTTTATTGTTTTCTTCACTGTACAGAAGTTTTTATCTTGGTGAAGTCCCAATAGTTTATTTTTATTTTTGTTTTCCTTGCCTCAGGAGACATATCTAGTAAGAAGTTGCTATGACTGATGTCAAAGAGGTTATGAAGTGTGTTGTTTTCTAGGATTTTAATGGTTTCCTGTGTCACATTTAGGTCTTTTATCTATTTTGAATTTATTTTTGTGTATGGTATAAGAAAGCAGTCCAGTTTCATTCTTCTGCAAGTTGCTGTGTGGTTTTCTCAACACCATTTGTTGAAGAGACTGGCTTTTTTCCAGTAGATATTCTTTCCTGCTTTGTCAAGGATTAGTTGACCATGTAGTTGTGGGTCCATTTCTGGGTTTTCTATTCTGTTCCATTGACATATTTGTCTGTTTCTGTGCCAGTACCATACTGTTTTCATCACTACAATTTTGTAATATAACTTGAAGTCTGGAATTGTGATCCCTCCAGCTTTGTTTTTCTTTATCCAGCTTTGCTTTTCTTTATCAAGGTTGCTTTGGCTACTTATGGTCTTTTGTGGTTCCACACAAAGTTTAGGATTGTGTTCTAGCTTTGTGAAAAATGCCGTTGGTATTTTGATGTGGATTGCATTAAATGTGTAGAATGCTTTGAGTAGTACAGACATTTTAACAACATTGGTTCTTCAGTTTATTTCATCAGTGATTTATAGTTTTCAGAATACAAATCTTTCACTTCTTTGGTTAGGTTTATTCATTAGCGCTTGTGGTTTTTGGTGCAATTGTAAATGGGATTGATTCCTTGATTTCTCTTTCTTCTGCTACCAGGAGGGTTTTGTTTTTGTTTTGTTTTTTTTATTGTGGATTCATGACTATGTGTTTTTTTTAAACCTATAAAATTTGAGTAATAATAATTCCTGCCTGATAGTTTAACTGAAAAAATTACTACAATATTATATATGGCAAAGGCCAAAACAGAATCTCATACATAGTAAGAGTTTAATAAATAGTAACAAAAATTTTAATTGCAACAAGAAACTTTGATGTAGATTGTTTTCCTAATCTGCTTGAAAAATACTAAGGAAATATATTCTTTTCCTAACTATTTCTGTTATTAATTAAAAAGGAATTAAAGAAGTTTGTAGTAATGTGATTCTAAGTTCTCTGAACTGATTTTTCCTTCTTTTTTCTTTAGTTTGAGACAAAGATAATGCTTTCAATGCATGTATGTTTTTTTAAATTTTTTATTTTTATGTTAATCACCATATATTACATCATTAGTTTTTGATGTAGTGTTCCATGATTCATTGTTTGTGTATAACACCCAGTGCTCCACGCAGTACGTGCCCTCTTTAATACCCATCGCCAGACTAACCCATCCCCCCACCCCCCTCTCCTCTAGAACCCTCAGTTTGTTTCTCAGAGTCCATAGTCTCTCATGGTTCATCTCCCCCTCCGATTTCCCCCCATTCATTCTTCCTCTTCTGCTGTATGTTTTTAATTATTCTTGGTGTTCCTTCCTGTCAAGGAATTTCTTATGTAAAAGCTGAAAATCTTTCATATTATTGCATGTTATTGTATTAGACTTTATAATACTACAAGAAGCTGAATCCAAATCAAAGGAATTATAATCTTTAATTAATTTTATTGTGCGATAAGTACAGATAGAGGTTAGAAAAAATTATAATACTTTTACCTTTTTCATTGCTTTGAATTGCAGTTTAAACAATTAAAGTAGTCAGTAGTGAGGGGATAGAAGGGTTTGAAAATCTCTATAGGGACAAAAATGAAGCAATAGAGAGAAGTATTGAAAGAAGAGATGGAGTGGTGCATGAGCCAGAGGAGCTGGTGTATAAACTGCTCTCTGGATTCAGTTGGACCATATATTACTCCTATAATAGCAATTTCCACTTTTATTGAGCAAAATCATGACATTTTGTTGCTATTAATATTTCTCATTTCCAAGCTTCACACCATACTTTTTGATTCAATATGTCTTGATTTGAGTCTGGGAATCTGAATATGAACAATAATCAGGGTGTCTGGGGGACATATTTGGAGAAAGTACCTGTTAAGGACTGAATTGTGTTTCCCCCTAAATTCACTGGTTAACCCTAACACCCAAAGTGGCTATTACTGGAGTGAGGGCCTTTAAAGAAGTAATTAAGGTTAAATTTGGTCACAAGGGTCGGGACACAATTTGATAGAACTGGTGTCCTTATTATAAGAGGAAGAGACACTAGGATGCATCTGCACAGAGGAAAGATGATGTGAGGACACAGCGAGAAATTGGCCATTGGCAAGCCAATGAGGAGAGCCTTAGGAGAAACCAAACTTGCCAATACCTTGATCTCGAGCTTCTAATCTCCACACCTATGTGAAAATAAACTTCTGCTATTTAAGTCACCAAGCCCATGGTATTTTGTTATGGCAGCCCTAGGAAACTAATATAGAATCCTAGTGTACCATCATCCTATGTGTCTACTGCATGCTAGATAATTTTAATATAAGTATGTTGAACACTAATTACGTAGGATTTCTTCCTTTACAAAACACATAATTTTGTGGACATTAATTATTTCAATATAGGAAAATATTGAAACCAAGAAGATACTGAAACACCTCAACTTGTTCTTTTCTTAAGAGATGTCATAATATCAAGGAATATAGCTTCTGATTCTTTATTATCTCTGTTTTTGTTTTCCTCTCTCTCTCTAAAACAGAGAACAAGAGTAAAATCATTATCTATTGGAAATACCACTCGTTTTAAAAAGAAATTTAATTAGGAAATCAAGATCTTCTTTTATTGGGGTCAAAGGCTGAGTCTCAGTGGATGATTAGTTTGAGTGCTAATCCAGTCACCTACTCACTTGCCAGATTTGCTTACTATAAATCTGAATATCTGCATGTGAATTTGTGAAAAAAGGGAAAAGAGCATTCTTAAGAGAATTCCTGGGAGCAACTCCACGAGAACTATTCATAACTGACAAATGGTCAGGGAGCTTGGAATTGGTATGTGGAGGAGAAAATCCAATTCCAATAGGGAGGCTGGCATAATATAGCATCACAAACCAGGAAGGGGCTAATGTTCACAGCATGACATTTTGTATTTTTTTTAAAGATTTTATTTATTTATTTATTTGACAGAGAGAGAGAGAGTTAGCGAGAGCAGAAACAAGCAGGAAGAGTGGGAAAGGGAGAAGCAGGTTTCCCGCTGAGCAGAGAGCCCGATGCAGGGCTCGATCCCAGGACCCTGGGATCATGACCTGAGCCGAAAGCAGATGCTTAACTGACTGAGCCACCAGGCGCCCCCACAGCATGACATTTTGTAGGTGCTCACAGTCTTAGAATTGCAATTGAGTATCACAAAGGAAGTGTCTTTTTGTTTGTACACTGTTGGAGACAAGCCTCACCAATCTTGTTGCTTTCTCATAGTCTGGTGTTCTTCCCATTGGGTTACCATCCCAAGCCTGACTATAGCCAGGTCAGAACAGAGGTTTTATTTCCTTTCTCTGTTAGATAGGTTGTTCAATCTTGGTGGAATTAATAGGCACAATGTTAGAAAGTGCATTAACAGCACTTGTAGTTACATTATTTTCAAGCATTTGCCTAGAGGAGTTCGAAAAAGTAAAAGAGGGGTACTTGGGTGGTTAAAAATAGTCACTTATTTTTTTTTAATTTTATTATGTTATGTTAATCACCATACATTACATCATTAGTTTTTGATGTAGTGTTCCATGATTCATTGTTTGCGTATAACACCCAATGCTCCATGCAGAATGTGCCCTCTTTAATACCCATCACCAGGTTAACCCATCCTCCCAACCCCCTTCCCTCTAGAACCCTGTTTGTTTCTCAGAGTCCATCGTCTCTTTGGTTCGTCTCCCCCTCCGATTCCTCCCCTTCATAAAAATAGTCACTTCTATTTTATTCTTTGAGTCTGTAGAGTCTGTATCGTGTGGGATATACTCTCAATATTATGTAGATGAAATTAAATAGTTGTTGTGTAAAAGGATATGGAGTGTGTGACAGACTAACCCTAAAGGACTAGAGAATATCATAAATATCAGTTATGTTCTATACTTTTGTTTATCATGTTATTTATAAAATATTTCAGGTTGGAATATCTTTCATGTTAGTCACCTTGAAGGCAGTCAAGATAGGGTTTATGATTTCCCTTTGCACAATGAGAAAGCCAAGATTTGGGTAGGTAAATGTTTTCCAGTACCTTTCCTACTTCCCATCTGCAAGTGGCAGATTTGGAACTTAAACTGAGTATCGGTTCTTCTCATTCCTTGTCTGGTATGCTTTTTCTGAAATCTGATTGCCTTTCTCATAAAGCAGAAATAGCTCTATAAATTGATAGTGTTCCTGGAAAGTATTATTAATTTCAAAGGATTGGTTGAATCCATTCCTGGTTACCAGAGCTGGAAGATCTAGAGCAAAGAAACATGAGATGACATCATAAATATGGAAGGAAAAAGTTTGAATTGTGATCCAGTTTGTGCTGGAGTCACTTAACACCATCTATTTCCAACTCCATATTCAGTAGCTTGAAAGTGGCAACTTGCAATTGGCCACGGTGGGCGTATCAGAGAAATAAGCAAATACTATGCACAATCAGAGCTTTTTTTTATCTAGAAAGATAGTTAAGTAATATTTATTAGCACATTGGGGTGTAAGATGGGGGTATGAGTAATGAGTAATAGAAAATTCTGATCTTTGGAGTATAAAGGTCTTTGGTTTAAGTTCTGTCTCTGCCATTAGAGAATAGAGTGACTGGCCAAATTACTTATTCTCTCTGAGTCTCCATTCCCAACAAAATATGGGCAGCTAATAACCTCCTTGCAGAGCTTTAGGATTAATGATCATGTATGTAAGTGCTGACACATAAAAAGCAGTCAATTTTAGGTGTTATTATTAGGATTATTAGAAACTTCACTGGTTTTGCTTTTTGTGACAAGTTTCTACGTGAGTAAACTTAAAATCATGTTGGTGCTCTGTGGAAGATGTATGACATTGGAGAAAAGATTTTTTTTTTTTAATGGGAAAAAGTGATAAAATCCATTAGGCTCTTTAGAAACAGGTACCATTATACTTCTAGCTATTCATTGTTACTACACAAAACAACAGAATATAAAATCCAGCTAAGAGAGAGCTACTTTTGCCAAATTGAAGTAACAGGAGGTAAATGGTATGCTCTCCTCCAAAGGATCTGTGGATTTATAAATTGGTTGGAAGCATAGGGTTTTGGTTATTTTGTTTCATATGATTCACAGCGCCAAGCACCGCAGTCCTGATTTTATCCTGGGGCATCCATTCAATACTTGCTTGGAGAGAATAGTGCCACCAGCCGAGTCCTTGTAAGCACTGCCAAATATCCAAGTTTCTTTTTCCTGTTTGGAGAGGAATACATTCTAAAGAGCATCTATGAAACCTAAGCTACTTTTTTTTTTTTTCAGGATGACAACCCAACTCTTGTATCAAAGTGAGAGTTTAGATTAGGGGTGAGATTTCCATAAGAAACATCTTATTCCAACAGTTAGGGACTCGAGGAACATGACACAGTACAAATATTATGAAATCTTCAAGAACATACAAGGCAGTAAATATAGTAGTGGTGAGACCAACAATGATACAAAAGCAAAACAAGCACATAATGACAAAACATTGAAAACTAGCTTTTGTTTAGTAGAAATGCCAAGGAGCTTAACTGTTCTGGGTATCTCAGACTAAGGGCAAGTGCCTTTTTTGGTCCTTCAGGTACATTGCATTGAAGAAATTTAAAAGAAACTTCACTGTGTGCTAATACCATATAGAAGACACTCAGGAGGAAGTCCTCCCACTGGGGCATGATTTCATGTTGAAAATAACAGCTTTTGAGGTACCCCATTTCAGCTTATTGTAAGAAAAGTATGAAGCAGGTCAAAGTGAGTCATACAGATAATTATGTATTTATTGTTTTGAAACCTTGAAATAAAAGTTTAATTAATGGTTTTGATTAATGAAATGGTTAAAGAGTCTCTCCTTAAAAGAAAATGAACTATAGAACCTTGGTTGTGGATCAGGAAACCATTGAAATAGGTGTTAAATTTGTTATCACTTCTTTGTATGCAAATGGTTAGCATATTTACAGGACAGAGGTTCAGGTTCTGAAATGTGAGGTTATACTGGTAACAAAGCTTTGTTGTCTCCTTTTTAAAGAGCTGTGACCAAATCATTGGTTGATTTTGAGAAGGAAGAATATCCTCCAGAATTGGAAAAGGACCAAAAGTTCACTGAATAGAACACTTGCATTACTGGAAACATACAATTCACTTTACATTCCAGGAGAAATGACACTTTGCTAGGAGATATTAACATTAGGAAACTTGAATATTTTTGCATGGGTAGTTATTCACATGAAATCTCTGAAATAGCACCTTCTGGAAATTTGCATTTGCTTCATTTGCTTTTTGATACCAGTAAAAAAACTGCTAATAAGTAAGAAATTGGTCTGAAATAGAGACCAGTCTTCCCAGTCCCCCAAATGCAATTGGTCATGATAAAATTACCTTACTCTCTTAAACAGTGACAAGTGCTTTCTTTCTCAGTTTTTCAAGGAAAATGTTTAAGAAAAAAAATCACAGGCCCACTTCATTGTTTGCATCTTGGTTGGATTTCACAATCCTTCTACCTGTACCTTTGAACTCTTCCACATATTGGTAGATATTTGAGGTCTGCCTTCATAACTATAGCAATCTGTAAATTCTTTAAATGGATATTTCCTCTCAAGTCCTGAGGATTCAAATGTATCAGACCAAAAATCTGATTTTATTTGTAATGAAAATGGTAGAGCACTATAACAAAAATCAAATGGTTTAGTGGTGCAAGCAAATAAAATAGGCCTTCTCCCAGGAAAAAAAAAAAAAAGCTTAATGGAGTTCTTGCTTCAAGCATGAAAAATAAAGCCATCTGACCATGACAAAGCTGCATGGTATTTTGTTTTTTGTTGAAAATTCTAACTTTTATAGGGCTGGTGGTCAATGACAGAAAACAACCATGGATCCATTGACTATGCAACTCGGCACCAGTTACCTTGGATTACAGTTGTGTTCTCAGGCAATAAATATGTGCAAACTGGAAATGATGAGTTTCTGGATCCTTGCAAATCACCCACCCCCCACCTTTTTAAAGTTCAAACCACAGCAGAATATTAGGCAGAGGAATTCATTTGAAAATTTAGAGAGACAGTGTAACATTCTAGGAAAGGCATATCATTGTGTATATTTGGAAACATCTTTTTATACTTAATTGGATTTCTCTGGTTCTGAATTAAATGTTACAATTCAAGTTAGCTATTGGCTGCATGAAATCCAAGTTTGGAGGAAGTAATTCTGGAGCTATAATTTCAGTTTAGCACTCTGCTTTAAAATGTAGGACACTGACCTAGACCATGAAATAGCAGTTTAAGCTTTTTGTCTCATGGTTTTGTGGACTAATTGCTTAATGTCTTTGAAGCTCATTTCCTCTTTTACAAGAGAGAGGATGATCTGGGAATAATAAGATCGAACCTACTCTGAGCTTCTTGGAGACAGTCAACCTTGTGGAATTTCTGACGAGGGTGTTAGTAAAAATAAAAAAGGTAAGAAGGAAGGAAGGAAGAAAGTAAAAAACGTATCATTAACCACATTTCTTTAACTGAAATGAGTTTGAATTCATTGAAAAAAAAAAACAGGTATCAAAGATAAATACATTTTCCCCTCTTCAGAGACATGAGAGAACAGGAAGGCTAGTCTTATAGTTTTTGTCACTTCTGAGGTCAACTGTGTTTTGAAATATCTGTCATTCAAATTCAGCAAAATTTATTATATGACTTATCAAGGTTAAAGTACTCTGTTGGGCACAAAGATGATAATTTAATACAGCATGGTCTTTCCTCTCAAAAAACTCACAATAGAGTCAGTGATAAATATTTAGACAGCTCATGGTTCTAAAAGGCAGAATTAAATAAAAACCACTTGAAGTATAAAAAACTTTTAACAGAAACAAAAAGAGAGTACTAATTCTGATGAGGATGAACAGTAGACAAAGAATATTTAAAAAAAAGTCTTTTAAATTATATGTTAAAGACTTACAGACCTTACTAAGTGAAAAATAAGGGAGGTACATTCACTACAAGCTGAGAGAAATACCCTGTAAAAAATCTAGAAAACTTAAGAAGTTTGAGGGAACAAATTTGATTTGTTTTTATATTATCTCTATGGACAGCTATGAAGGGATGTTTTAGTCCTAAGATTGGCTAATAGTAGATCTCTTTAAGTTTTGTAAGTTGAGGACTATCCACTGTAAGCTGGAGATTCTGAGTGTGTGTGTGTGTGTGTGTGTGTGTGTGTGTGTGTGTGTGTGGTATTACTACACATGCTTCCTCTCAACTAGATGGTATTGTTAGATTGCAAGAAATATGGAATATTTTCCAGCCACCTTCAAATCCCATGTTCAATATTTGAAAGTTATGTCACTTTCAGACCATAATTTTCCAAATTTCATATATTTATAATCAAGTGTGATGGGATTCAAAACACGCTACCCCCAAATATGGCATTTTGGCATATTAGTTATTTTAAACTGAAGGAATTTGAGAAATGCAGATACAGAAAGGACTCTGACCTCTCCCTTCTCCCCTGAAACAGGTTATAAGACCTTCTTGTGAGAGGTGCCCTCCCCATACCTGGAGGAAAGGAACATCCTTATTTCCAAAGACAAAAAACACCAATTGGAATCCAAATGTGAACAGGCCTTGCTAAGTTGCTGCCAGTTTACTACCCTTCACTCATACTCTTGTCCTATCATGTTTTTCTACAACTTTCCATAATTCATTAAGCCTAAATAAAAAAAATCAGGATTAACCATTTTTTTGAGACTTAATTTCCTTATGTCATAGAAAGTTAAATTAGTGTTTTATACTTTTCTCTTGTTAATCTGTCTTTTTTAAGTCTAATTTACAGGACCTTAGCTGGAAAATACAAGAGGGTAGTAGGAAAAATAATTTTTTCTTCCCTACACATGCATGAGATATGTTCACTTATCTGGTGTTAGAACTTTATATTATTTTATTAAGTATGCAATTTTCTGTTACACTTACCTCTACTAGGTCTCTTCAATTCAAAGATATGAAAATCAAAACTGAAGGATATTAAATGATCTGTCAATGTTTACCAAACTCGTTAGTAATAGATTTGGATCTAACCACCCCCCAAATTCCTGTTTTGTTTTTCATAACTCTTTTTTTTTTCTTATAGTAGGGAAAAAAACAAATAAACAATTTTCTCCCTACTCTTCTAGGTTCTTGACTGAGACTCCCTCTATAATAAAATTAGCAGATTAACAAGAGAAAAACAAACAGAAACTTAGTAACATGTACACCTCTTGTATATATGGGAGATAGCCAGGAAAACTGAGTAACACCCTGATAAGGTCCAAGCCACCACCTTAAATACCATCACCAGCTAAAGACAAAAGATGTCTGGGGGGGGCCAGTAACAGGAGGTTTTCAGATGTAGCACAGTAAGCAAGGGTTAGTTGTCAGATCCTTGCCTTCTCCAATGATAAGAGTTTCTAGAGATTTAGTCATAATCCTCCTATTACAGAGATGGAGACATTCTTAAGGTGGAAATTTCTCTTATAAATGTAAATGTCCCTTACAAAAGGGTAACTTATACTTGGTTTCCAGAGTTTCTCCTGTATCTGGTCTTTCCTAAAAATAACCAGTCTAAAATAATCCTTATGCCAAAGAATCATACGATACGGTGGCAAATTCTGCTCCCTTTCACTTCTATACTGTACTGATCCTTTCTGTTCCATAGATGCTTTAAAGACATAATTAAACTTAATTTGGTATTGGCAACTATTATTAAGTGGAACACATTTCTTAAGAGCAAAGATGAGAAATACATTTTTTTCTCTGCTGTTGACAGGTTCAGTTTTATAACTTGAGTACCTATGTCAGTATGAATTGGTTAAAACTAAGACAGAAGTGGAACACTTGAATTTTACTGATTTTAATAATTTTTTTCAGACCTTGACATTATTATATACAATAATGTATATAATGTATTTAACAATAATGTATATAATGTATATAACATAAGTTGTAATGTATACAACTTATTGCCTTTACATGGTAGATTTCTACTGCCCATTTACAGAATTTCTCTGCCCTGCAGATAATCTGCAAATGATACTAACTTAGTTGCTACATTAAAATTTCAGGATATTGCATGGGATTCCATTTCCACAAATGTTCCTCATGTTCATTCTTAGGACAATAAAATACTCAGATGGTGCCTACAAAAAAAAAGATATTTTATCTCTCTAATAATGTTTCCTTAGTATTAACTGATTAACTGAGATCAAAAAAATGGGAATTTTGAGTTGGGATGACTCAGAAATGCCAAGATGAAAGAAGTTTAGTTATACTTAGCTTTAGGTGAGCTTAAGTGGACTAAACTGTCAGGAAAAAATATACATAAGAGACTTTGAAATGAGAAAAAAATACTAAGTGTCTTGCTTTGGGTACCATTTCCAAAGTGACTATGGCTACTATATAACCCTGATAAGAAAACTGGTGGTAGGAAACTAATAATAATACAAATGATCCATAAATATGCACATGGATTGTGCTTGGTGGAATGCGATTGATTATTGCCCAGTGGATAGAGTAGCCTTACATCTTTCATAAACTCGTTTCAGCATTGGTTATTGCCTAGATATGTATAGTTAATTTGAATTCATTTTTGGAGTAGTTATAAAATCTTACCATTCCTCTCTTTAACGAGTTAAATAAATCAACACATGATTATTTAAAATTGTATGAGCATCATGATTTTACCCTTATTTCAAAAATCCTTGTAACAGCATAAATCAGTGGTTCCAAATTCTGGTGTGCATTACAATCCCCTGGAGGGCGTGTTAAGATACAGATCACTGGGCCCCATTTCCAAAGTTTCTGATTCAGTATCCCCTGAGTGGAGCCTCAGAAAAGGAAACAAGCAAGTGCCAGGTGATTACTGATGCTGCTGGACCAGGGACTCTACGGTCTGAACCACTGGTATAAATCATATTATAGTGACCCAGGCTGATGATTACAATCCCAAGAAACTTCCACTTTAGCTAGGCAGAAAGATATTCATTCTAAAACCTAATCTGCAGCCCTAAACTATTTTCAGGTCCCTATGTGAAAAGAATGTTTCTAGCCCTTTCATTTCCCCCCTATGGCTGGATAAATCAGCTTCTTAAATCTCCTAATTTGGGCATTAGAAATAGTGGCAACTTCTATTAAGTAATGTGATGGGGAATAAGATGGTATCATAGAAGACAATATAAGATTCACTCCAGACCAATTATGTAGTTAATTACTCTAGTGTGTGAACTTAGCCTTCAAAGCAATTCCATTTGGGCTGAGGAAAAAGCTACAATTATGGGATGTGTGTGATGTTAGAAAGCAGAAGACAGAACTATTGTTGGAGGAACAGTATAAATGCTGAGCAGTGTAATCTGAAATAAACATAAATGAAACTGTGTTTTCCCTGAGCTGTAGTCTTCATTGCATAATAGGTCCTTTCCATTCTAATTTTTATGATTCATTTGCTCATTGGGACAAGTCATATATTTTTCTTCTTTCCCCTTTCCAATTGCAGGATATGCATTATCCTTCCCTATTGTGACTATAGAATTCAACATGCATTTTCATTGTCAGACAGGAAGGCAGCAATGGAAAGTAGTTTAGATGAACAAACATCTTTTTCTTATTTAAATCAAAAGGAAATCCTGATACCCCTAGATGAACACCATACACCCCACCTAAAGATGTGACCATTGTTTTCCTTTTGTATTCTCACACTCCTTAGAAAAAGAGAAAAGGGGGAAAAAAAGAAAAAGAAAAAAATGTAAAAGCAAGTCTTGTCATTCCTATGCTGATAATGGGAAAAATATAGACAAAACTTTCAAATACGTGAAGCTGGCTTTTGGAAAAAGGCTTTTGTGAACCTATAAAACATAAGGGTAAATTAAATCTAATTTGCATGCAATTTGTCATGTATTTAGAGGTTGGTGGCAATTAAATGCAATTTGTTTTTATTACTGTATTTCTCTTTCATGTACATTAAAAAATACAACACATTTCTGTTATATTCATGAGATTACAATGGTGCACTCTAGTGGACAAACTCAACACTTGAAATTATACACTATCTGTAAGGATTTGATAATTTTACACACAGGAGTTGACCTTATTTAATTCAGATAGAAACTCAGTAATGGCACTTGGAGAAAGTAGAAGACAGTGCATTATTTTAGGGGGAGAGAGTTTGTGGATGGGACAATTGGGATTTAGAAAGCAGTTTTCTGGGGTGCGTGGAAGGCTCTTGTTGATTAGGCGTCTGCCTTCAGCTCAGGCCAGGATCTCAGGGTCCTCTTGTTTACTGCTCAGTGGGGAGTCGCTTCTCCCTCTCCCTCTGCCCCTTCGCCACCCCCCCAAATAAATAAATAAAATCTTAAAAAATAATAGAAAACAGTATTTTTTCCTCCCTTCCTTTTCTTTTCTTCCCATTTTCATTTTCTTTTAACCAATAAATTCTCAATTCAACATTATAAAGCAGATATAAAGTCAGGACTTGAAAGCTGAGGACATAAATGAAATGTGTTATTATCATAAATTTCAAGGTCATTTTAGGAGGTTTTCAGTTTGGTGAAGAAAGCTATTTTAGCAAAACCATTATGCAGTGGTACCTCTCGACATTTTCCTTGCATATGGGTTGTCAAACAAATAGAATACCAGAAGCATCTAACATAGAAATTCATGAAGACTTTTTTTTTCATGAAGACTTTTTAACTGGTTGATATTCAACACTAATATTAAAAAGAGTAAAAGTATCTTAGTAATACCTTAATCTTAAGTGTTTTTCTTAATGCATTGATATTTTGAGACTAAGATTTTTGCCTGTTTTCCTAAATTACCTGCTAAAAATGCTTACTTTAATTTGAATCTTTTAAAGTAATTTTCATATTACCTACATTTAAAAAAATATCCACAGGTTAAATTTTATTTTAGCTTTTTTTTTTAATTGCTTTTTTTAAAGACTTATCTATTTCAGAGAGAGAGAGGCGGGGGGTAGGGGGGCGAAGAAGGGGAAACAGAGGGAGAGGGAGAGACTCCCAGCTGAGCATGGTGCCCAATGCAGGGCTTGATTTCATGACACTGAGATCATGACCTGAGCCAAAATCAAGAGTCAGACACTTAACTGACTGAGTCACCCAGGCACCTCTACATTTCTAAAGTATTAACTTAGAGACTTTAACAGATAAGGTGTTTTTTAAGTTTATGATACTTACAAATTATACATAATTGGGAAACCAATAATTTGTTTATCCTCATATCTAATATTAGGAAAACAATACAACAAAAAGAGAAGGTTACAATCTGTTCAAATACTAAACACTCAAAATCTCTAGTTCAAAGTAAGATTATACTTTTGTGAATAAAATATTTTTCTCTTGAACATCCATCAATTAAGGGAGCTATAAAATAATTGGTTATCAATTAAGAAGAGCTACCTAAGAAAAAAACTACACCATGAATTACTTTGTGTATTATTGAGGGAATGGTTAGTGATGTGAAAATGTTGGGGTTCAGAGCCAACATCCAAGAAAGAATTGTCTTGGCATTTTCAGTGTAAAAAGCTGTTTTATTATAGCAGCGGACAGGACAGGGCAGAAAGAGCTGCACTGGGGTTCTAAGGAGCAATTGATTATAAACTTTGGAGTTGGGGGAGGCAAAGACTCAGGTAGTTTCCAAAAGGAATTTTCTATGTTAAAGAAGACTTACAGGATCCTGGAGTCCTGGCTTATTGTCATCCTAAGGTTGTTTTTGCCTCTAGCAAGACATTAACTTTAAGACTGGAAGTTTCTGGAGGAAGGTCATAATCTGCCTGCCTCAAGTATTTGCCAAATGGGCTGCAGGTTATAAGGAAATTTAATTTTATCTACATTTCTTTTGCTTCGTTCTCCACATCAGTTAGTGCAAGCAAATGCCTTGTTGTAATGGGATGGCCCGATAGCTGCCTGCAATTGTAACTCAGCCTCCCAGAAGTAAATGTAGTCATAGTCATGATTCTCTTAAACTTACCACGGGTTTGGTATGCAAATCCTTGAAGAGAGTATTTGCCCAAGAGTATTCCTCAGTATGGAAGTTATGAATATTGGCAAGCTACAGAACATGAGTGTGTGAAAAACATTTCTATCTAAACCTTTATTCCAGTTCAGGCTCACTCGTGAAACTCAGATGGCCCTAACATAATCTTAAATTTGAACTTACTGCTTCAGGACAAACACAATGCCATTAGCAAAATAAATGAGATAGAAGGAATTGCTTCTACTCATTCTCTCTGATTCACGTAAAAGAATTTTGTTAAATTCAACTGAGCATGTACATACATATCTATTCAAAATAAATGAACTTATTTTATTTTTGGCTTTTAAAATAGCCCTTCTGTATACATGGGAGATACCCAGAAAACTGAGTAACTCTCTGAAATGGCTCAAGGCAGAACCTTGAATACCATCACCCGCTAAAGATAAAAGATATTGCGTGGCAGAGAAGCCAGGCATGGGAGGCTATCAGAAGGCTATCAAGGGTAAGGGTGTTATGCAGTTGTAGTTCAGAGCCTTCTGCACTGATAAGAGCTTCTAGAGATATAGTCATCTTCCTCTTCCTGTTACAGGGGGAGACACTCTTAAAATGGAAATTACCCTTATAAATATAAATGTGTCTTATAAGAGAGTAATTTCTATTTGGTTTTCAGAATTTTTCTGGTGTCTGTTGTCTTTAAAAATAACCAGCTCAAAATAATCCTTATGCCAAAATAATCCTTATGCATATTTTGGTATGGCAAATTCTCCCCTTCACCTGCAACAATGCCTAACCTCTTAATAAGATTGTATACCTTTAGTTTTGAGTCACGGGAATTTATCTGGAATTAGCATCCTGAATTACATGGGTTTTTATGGGGTGTAAGATCTACCTGAAGAGCCCAGTGTTCTTTTAGGAAGGAGCATAGAGGGTGATTCCACAGTACCCATTGGATCCTTTGTCCTTTTCACCCTGGCAAGCACTGGAATAGCTGGAAACTATGATTAAAGGTTTCTTCTATAGTGGAGGCCTTCTGGTGGCCATTCAATTATATATAAATATATGAGGGTTCTAGAATTTCTTTAAAAAAAGTTCTGTCATTAGACTGTTATAAATATTTTTTTTTTTTCCAATCCTCCAGTCTTATCCTCTAGAAGTCCCTGGTCATGTGCCAAATCTTTATCTTTACCTAGTAGTCAATATAGAGCCTAACCTCAAACCATATCTCTTTCCAAGCAAAATGGAACATAAGATGTATTGCTTTAAATGCTGTCCTTTTGGAGGACTATTTCTCTTCTTTCCTGTTCTTAGGTCCACACAAGAGGGAGTGTGATTATGTGGAAATTCACTTCAGCTGATGCTGCTATAAAACACCTAATGCTACCGCTGAAGTCTTTCTTGTTTTCCATTCCTTGGTTGGCTTTTCATCTCTTCAGTTTCTTTGTGACTATTTCCCACATTAAATATCCTCTGTTGAACGGTCTATAATGCCCTCTATGGTCTGTGGGCTCTCTCCAATGGGATGGGGGCCCACAAATGTGGATCCATCTGATTGGGTGGAAGCTGGCGGCTCAGGCAGTGAAAGAACTCAGAACAAATGAGATGGAAGTTTACTGAATACATGCCAAGGTAGCTGCGGGCAAGAGGAGAGGGAGAGACTGGGATGAGTAGGGGTTCGGGGCGGTGGTGCTATAGTGAAAGGGCAGAGTGAGGGGGTATGGGAACATACAGAATTTTCCCTTTTTTGGTAACTGTGTCTGGGTGTAAGTAACTCATTGGTCAGCTAGGGCTTATGGATATTTTGAGGTGGGTCGCCTAATGTGCCGGTTTGTATTCAGCCAGGTGGTCACTGTGGGCCCATTTGCCTTGCTCTACTTTCCATTGCTAAAGCCTGTTGCCTTAGAGCTGTCCCTACATGTTCCTGACTGGACCCAGACTGATCTAGTAGTGCACCCAGTTATTTATCACATCTGTGGCTAATGCTTGATGTTGGTATAAATGTGTGTGACAGATTCCTTATGTTACAGTATTTTGTGCCCCCTTAGTGCCTGGGTTCTTGGTCATGCCGCTTCGAAGACTAAGAATGAAGAGGTAGACCAGACTGTGGGCCTCAAAACAAAGTTTATTGAACAAGAGTATAAAGCTCTGGGAGAGGGAGAGGGAGAGGTACCCGAGTAGGTAGCCCCTGGAGTTTCTAAGTTTAGGGGTTTTTATGAGCTCTTTTGTGGAACTTTCTTAAGCTATCAGGGTGTGCTGAGTAATGCCAATCAGGGTTTTGGTCAGGTATCTGTCTATCTATTAGGTTAATGTCTGTGTGCTGATAGTCTTTTTTTTTTTTTTTTTTTTTTTTTTTGCTGACATCTGGGGCTTAGGTCTCAACTGCCCCTTGCCTGTGATATTGACAGATGTTCTTGTGGTTAATTCTCTTATTTTAGGACATTTTGCAGAAGTCATTTCTGCAAAGGCTGCAAGGCAGAATGTCAGTGTGGTCTTGCCTAAGCTGCAAAACAGGATGTCAGTGCTGTTTTATTTCAGCTGTCTTGACTCCATATTTTCTTGTTGGGGACCCTGGCCATGACTACCTAACTGTCCAACTAACTCCTAACACATAATTATTGTAAAGCCTTCCAGATCTTTCTGAGTCAAACCACAGCATCTCAGAAACTTAAGAAACTTGAAGAGGTTCACCAAAGTAATATATTTGGGGATAGAGATGGAGCTAGGAACCACCTCTCCTGACTTCCAGTTGAGCATCTTTATCTCTTTATATCTTTCCTGCTTATGCTTATAATTCTACATTTAATACAAATTCACTTATTTTTATAACCAGAAATAATAAAACTACAGTGAATACCTACGTAAAATTTTCAAGGTTCAACAACTTCTAAATTTTAAGACAGATTGTCTTAAAATGTGCCATAAGGCACTGCTTCAGTGCACTAAATAATACTCAAGTGTCTTGAAAGAGTTAATTCAGCTTGCAAAAGAGCTTAATTTATTCCCAAGACATAGCCCATACACAGGGAGAATATGGCTCATTAAATCCCTTTCAAAGACTCCCGATAGAGAAGTGTGTTTTTTGGATCAATATTATGTTCCTGTGGACTTAACGGAATCACAATTACTCTTGGGAGGAGGTTAGCTTTTGCTTCTGGGTGTGGAACTCTTTTCAAAGATGGATGTTGTAGCTATGGTTATTCATAATTCTGTTTTTTTTAAAACTAAGAATTAGATAATCCTTTATTCATTAGTTTGTTTTCTTTCTAGCAGCTAATAAAAGAGGTTACCATTTTGTAGGTGTTTTGTTCCGATGACACTCTTTGCACCTGCGAACTTCAGCCAGCCAGATTCTTTATTAGAAACATTGTACTTCATGACATGCTCATAAAAAGGATCTCTCAGAGGTCAGAAACTGAAGCATTAAGAACAAACTTGCTTTACTAGGTGAGTCTTTCCCCAAGTCCTATACATCCTGCAACACCTAATTCATAGGAGGCAATAAATAAAACAATGTCTACACATTCTCAGACACTTGGATGAAACCTTAGAAGTCATGATGGTTCTCCCATATAACATAGTGAAGTGATTAAGAATGAGGACCCTGGATTCAGTTTCCTGAATTTAAATCCTGGCGTCAACACTTACTGGATTTGTGGCACCTTGCATGTTACTTCAAGTCTCCTACTCTGTTTCCTCATCTGGTTCCTGGGGCAAAAACACTATCTTCCTCATTAGAACATAGATGACAGGACTAAATTAAATGAAAGAGTAAATATGTGAAAAGTCTGATATTAGTATCATATAAATGCATACTGGCTGTAATTCTCACATGGATATTTATAAACATCTCCATTATTTTTAAACATGCAGGAAGAACTTCATTAGTGTAGTTGACAAATATTAGTATAATCCCATTTTTAATTAATTAACTAATTAATTAATTAATTATTTTAAGTAGGCTCCTTGCCCAACATAGGGGCTTGAACTCACAAACCCTGAGATTAAGAGTCGTCTGCTCTACTAACTGAGCCAGCCAGGCACCCCTATCATAACCACATTTTTAAAGGCAAATTTTGCATATCTTTATAGATTACAAAATCTACATGGGCAGAGATACATAAAAATATCTCTGACAACATCTGTTGGCTATCCCTACAAATTGTAATTACAAATATTATCTACAGATTATTAAGCACAACACTATTTGTGTGACTATGAAGGGGTTCAGGACAGTCCCCCCATCTCCAGAATGTGCCAATTTAGCACGTGGATTATTTTGAGCTGAAAGTACTTGAGAACCTATGGGCTCAAGAGAAATTTTGCCCTCCCTTAACTACATGAAAGAATCTAAATTAGGGGTCGTTCCCAGAATAAGAGTTATTATCAGAGATATATTTTGTCTGAGTGACCCATCTGTCTAGTAGGACAAACATCTAATTACCAAACATCTGCTCTTCTTATTTGCCTTGTCAAGTGCATTCCTTTCCTCTGAAATTCCAGGCCCCTACCCCCCTTCTCCTTAGTTCAGAGTGACATATATACCTCATTTGGCCTGTCTTTGGAATTTCCATGTCTATGTAGATTCCTCTGCCTATTAAATTTGATTTTCTCCTGTTAATCTGTTTTATGTCAATTTAATTCTTGGTTCAGCCAGAAGGACCTCTGAGGGGACAGAAATTCTTGCTCCCCAACAATTACTATATGAATCCATCAAATATTTCCTCTCCCTGATGGCTACTGGGAGTTTTAAATGGAGTAGGTTGAGGCTTATATTTTTGAATTTAATAAGCCAAGGAGCTATTCACATCTAAATTATTTTTAGCTATTTGAAATTTGTCCTGTGTTTATGATGAAGGCAGAAATAATAACAGCTTTTCATTATATGTTCTAGTGCTCTAGTAAGTTCATAAATTAGAATGGCAAAATATATAAAATATTCTATGATGACTAAAATATATGAAATACTACCTAAAAACCTCAATGAGCTATTAACAAAAAACTCAATTGCTCCTCATTTTTTTAAAGATTTTTTATTTATTCATTTGTCAGAGAGAGAGAGAGAGAAAGAGCACAAGCAGAGGGAGAAGCAGGCTCCCTGCTGAGCAAGGAGCCCGATGCGGGACTTGATCCCAGGATCCCGGGATCATGACCTGAGCCGAAGGCAGACGCTTAACCGACTGAGCCACCCAGGCGTCCCTCAATTGCTCCTCATTTAAAGCATCATTATTTCTGGATAGAATAAGTAATCTCTACAAGGTTAAAAGCATATTTTTCCTATATTCACCTACTGAGAACATCCACAGTCATACACCACAAAATATTCAAACACCTGACCAAAAGCATCAGGTATTTCCCCTCACTTCTGAAAGCCAGGACATACCAGAAGAAGGAAGACAAAGCTACTAAGGGTTAAAGGGAAGATGGAGGCAGAGGAAAGATTCTGGGCTGCTTTGCTTCCTCGTTTGTGCAGCTACAACATTAAATATCAAACAACTTTTAAGGGTAATTGTATATTTGAAAGTTATTTCAGCTCTATTTGTTAACAACAAAATCATTCATTTTAAGGACACATGCAGAAGTCAGTTGCATTTTAGTTTCTTGTAGTTGGTTTCCTTATGTTTTGCTTACATAATCATCTTAAAAATCAAACAACGTTTGCTTTATCTATTTTCCTCATGATAAAATTTGGTAATATACCATCTACTTTGACTCGTTAAGCACATTATACACATTTTACATCAGTGTAAATTTTAGTTATGTAGAAATTATCTTTATTAAAATGCAATATGAAAAAGTATATTGTATCTTTCCTGGTTAGTAACTTGATTCAGTTTTGGTTTTTTGTGTGTTTTTTTCTATTTTTGATATCCTGCATAGTACTTGGGTCGTTGTAAGTGCTGAATGTTTGTTACAGGGAAGGAGGGAAGGAAGGAGAAAGGAAGGATGAGGAGATGGGTGGTTGGATGGGCCGGTTAGGACAAAAGGATGGAATTGAAGGGAAGAAGGAGTCTATGATATTTGAGTGGGGAAACAGAGTGAGAAATGTTTGCGTTTAACCTGGATCTTTTTAGCCGTGTGAGTTTAGCTTTAGTTTTCACACCTGTAAAAAAAAAAAAAAAGGAAAAAGAAATGGGGGATGACAATAATCACTTCACGTGCTTTGAGAATTAAATCAGAGAGCATGGGAAGAATGCCCACTTTCACAATACCTTAAATATAATAGATGCTCCATAAATGTCAGTTTCTCCTTTTTTGCATAGCTTGGCCTGATTTTACCTTAAAGGCAGGTTTTTCAGTATTTTCAAGTTACAGTTGAACAGATGATTTGAAGGTGGGGAATGACACCGTTCCAACTCTTCACACATCTCCCTCCTGTGCTGCTTCTTTTGGGAGTTTGCCACTAAGCAGGCGCCTTTTTTAACCTCACTCCATTTGAGTGAGCTCATCTTTAAAGAAAGTTTTCCTTCTTGTACTCCACTTTATTCCATCAATAGAAACTATTGATTTGTGGGCACCTGGGTGGCTCAGATGGTTAAGCATCTGCCTTCGGCTCAGGTCATGATCCCAGGGTCCTGGGATCGAGTCCCGCATCGGGCTCCCTGCTCCTTGGGAGCCTGCTTCTCCCTCTGCCTCTGTCTCTCTCTCTGTCTCTCATGAATAAATAAATAAAATCTTTAAAAAAAAAAAAAAAAAGAAAAGAAACTATTGATTTGTAAGGCCAGGTAGAGCAGCCCTTGAGGCATTTGACCATGCTGTCTGAGGATTTCATTGCAATGTAAATAATCACAGAAAGAAGCTTAAATAATTAACCAAGTAAAATACATGGTTATAGTAGCTTATCTTTAAGTTTCATGTGAACTTGAAAATTAACATATTTTAGCATCCCTTGTCTGAAAAAAGCTAATTAAGACATAATCATAGGGGCGCCTGGGTGGCTCAGTTGTTAGGCATCTGCCTTCGGCTCAGGTCATGATCCCAAGGTCCTGGGATCCAGCCCCACGTCGGGCTTCCTGCTCTTCAGGGAGTCTGCTTCTCCCTCTGCCTGCTGCTTCCCTGTGTTTGTGTTTCCTGTATCCTTGTCTCTCCCTGTCAAATAAATAAATAAAATCTTAAAAAAAAAGACATAATCATATTTGAAAGGGAAGACAAATTAAATGTGTCTATTAAAGGAGAAAAGTGTACTGTCCTTTGATTAGGGAAAAGGAGGGTGGGATGCCTGGCACAGAAGAGGGAAACCAGTGTCCCTTGACATAGGGAAAAAAAAAAGATTGTAATGTCACTGATATTATGGAGGAAAAAAAATCACATTATGACTAAAAACAGGAGAGGATGAATTAGAATGTACTAGCTGGGAAAGGGCCCATAGTGGGAGATGAACGAGCACTGGTTAATATTTCTAATACCTGAAGAGGAATAGTACAGAACAGTAATTACCAAATCATAACTAAGCCATGTTTTCCTAAAACAGAACTCTTTTCTTCAAAATTAAGGATATTCTTCTCTTCACTTAGAGGTAAAAATGACTTCATTCTATGCTTGTAGAGAATAATATACTAGGTACAAAGTATTCAGTGGCTTCTGCATTTTTTTTTTTTTGCTTTTTTATGTGGATGTCAAATCTGCTGTGAGACTATAACAACTTTTATTATGCTTAAGGTACATTTAACATAGCATGGGGTAATATATGATTTATATTGACTTAGGGAGTTTTAATATTTATGAAAACTAAGCATTACATAAGCTTACTGTTTTCATAAAGTTGAAGTTGCAAACTGAATCAACCTAATTTCATATAATTTTCTAATAAATGGTTAGTTAGAATATTTTTTCAGAGTCTAGTATGTATGAAGAACCACAGTTACCAAAATATTGGATAGGAAGTTTAGGGTTAAACTGAAAGATACAATAAAATAAAAATAAGGCAAGGGTATATATTTGAGAGGGTTCCATGTAGATTTGTTTATTGTTGGTGTATGAAATAACTATTTATTGAAACCATAATTTGACTTATTCAGAAGATTTCTACAAGGTTTTGCCAGGTTTATTATACCAAGCCAAGTTAATTTTTATATTGACATAGTCATAATTTCTTTAATGTCATTGCAACAACCCACAAATGTGGTCAAGAACATCCCCACCACTACCACCCCTGCAACATAGCCTGCCTTGTTTGCTTCTTTTTCTACAGTTCACCCTCATTCTTGGGGGCCCAGCTCAGGCCTCACGCTATAATCTTCTCAATTCTCATTGATCCTCTAATTCAGCAGATATTTATTTGGAACGTATTCTTCCAGATACTTGGCATAAAAAAAAAAAATGGACTTGACAGATAAGATCTCAGTCTTCACAGAACCTACATCCTGATGAAAAAGTAAATAAATACATATAAATAGAATTTATACTAAGTGCTGTAATCAGACTGGGATAAGTGCCAAACGAATATACTGGATTCTGAGATAGATCATTCCACCACAAGAAGAATCTTGACTAAGTGGTTCACTCAAAAGTCCTGGTCAGGTGTTAATTGTATTCTACTGTAGGTAAATAGGTGGATTTGGTCTACAAGCCTTTGTAATTTTCTATAAGGAACTTGGCAGCAGGGTATTTACAAGTACCACTGTTGTAAACCCTTTATAAAAATAATATTTCAAAGAAAACCTACCCTACTTGATATATACTATTCTCCCCAATTAAGGGTATTTGGGGATCCATATATACCTCTGCAGAAAATTACTGTTGGAAAACGATCTTGAGTGTCATGTATAGAGTATATAGTAATTGACTTTCCCTTCAAAAACTTTCTCTTATAATTCTGACTATTAACATTGACCCAAAAGCTTGGGCAGGATTGCATCACTGGATATAAAAAAGGGAACCTGGCTTAAAGTGGAAAAAGAAACAGATGGCAAAGTGTGTTCTACACACACTTATAGGTTTTTTGCCAGGGAATCTGTTGCTTCTTTTAATCCAGTTCAGTATGTTCTAAGGCAGCTACTATTTCTGAAAGCATTGAACATGCAGGGCCAAAGTTTCTAAGTATGGACTGACAAGAGGCAGGAAGGAAATGATGCACGTTAAACATCCTGGAAAAGCGACGAGGCTGCCGTAGATGGTTTGCAAAGATCCCTTCCAGCTCTAATACCCTGTGCTGCCTGTCTTCTGCGAAGGCCACATGCTGGTGGTGTACCAGAACCTATAATGGCTCCCAAGAGACATCACTGTTTTGTCTTCTGATGCTTTTCTTTTTGTTCACTTCTCTTTTGCCACTTAACATTTTTATAAATTTGAAACTTCTTCCCAAACCTCATGGATATCTCATTCAAGGGCTACAGCTTTCTCCTGCTCTCAAACTAACCTAGTGTTAGAACTCCTTTCTCATGACTCAAACGGTATCCAAACATAGTATAATTCAAGGCATCCTTATCCTAAGTAAGCATACTACAACCACCTTTTTGCTCTTTCCACTTACTGACTTGACTTTTAAAAATTAGATATATTTTGGAAGCTTACCATTTAAGTTAATATAAGTCATTGGTATTTTAGTGAAACTCCTGAAATAGGATTGCTGGGGGGTGGGGAAGGGTTAAGAATTGATGGTCACCTATTTGTTCCCTGGGTACCAAGAAGCTATTGAAGCTAAAATGGTTAAATATAAGAATACAAGGTTATGGGGAACTCCTTTACTTGCCTTTATGAGAGCTAATGGTCCTAGATCCTACCTTTCTACAGATTTTCACCCCCCACCAGTTTCCAGAGTCATTGTAAGAGTCTTGAGTAAATTAGGAGCATGAAAGATTAAAACCAATCTTGGTGAAGTGGAATTCAAGGTATGCAATGAAACTGGAAGCTGAAATAGAGCAGTGGATATAAAGATAAGAAGGCAGCTGGAATCAGTCCAAATGGCAGGGGTCAGAGCCGAAGCACAGGCCAAAGATTGGATAAGAAGCCAGAAACCAGAGTTTTTGCAAAAGTCAAAGACCACCATCAGGCCGTGGGTACAAATAAAATATGGAATCTGTAAGCAGATTTGGGGTCCTGAAGACTAGAGAATTTTGAGGGCTTGTTCACCAGTAGGTGAAACAGATTGTAATAATTTAGGAGCCAAGGGCAGCAAGTCAGGACAAGGAGCACAAAAGAGATGGGGCTGAGGTTAAGGAAAGCAGTGCAACAAAGCAGAAGGTCAAGAAAGTAGTAGACACTAGCTGTTAGAGAACATGGCAACGAAAATGTGGCAAATATCTGTCTTACTTAGGAAGCCTACTTGCAGCAAGAAATAGCTGGATTCAAGAGCAA
This sequence comes from Callorhinus ursinus, assembly GCF_003265705.2. Classification (NCBI taxonomy): domain Eukaryota; kingdom Metazoa; phylum Chordata; class Mammalia; order Carnivora; family Otariidae; genus Callorhinus; species Callorhinus ursinus. The sequence continues at coordinate 12,181,537 of NW_027397101.1, read as the reverse complement.
AGCTAACGTACAACCTGGAAGCAGTTAATGCTTGTGTTAGGAAACAAGGAAGCTCACTTGGTGCTAATAGGAACTATCAAAGATGAGGATTAATTGGCAATCCTACTGGGAGAACACAAAAATAAATTGGATAAAGTAGGTAGTGAGAAGGAGCTCATATTTCTGTGCTAGGCTTTTTACTTGTCTCAGCCCATTTAACCATCTTGCAACAATTTTGAGAAATTGATAGTAATCTTTGATAAATGAAATAAACATGTCTGAGTAATGAATTGCCTATGGCCAAGCAACTGAATGATCAAGAACTCAGGTCCAAATACACAAGTTGACAGTGTAGGAAGAAAACCCGATTTTCCAGTTGTATTCTATTTTACTTATGGTGGTGTGCCATATCAAAAATGAAATTTCAATGTTTTCATACTTATGGAGTCAAACAAGATTTTGGCAGGGGTGTAAATGCGGGAGCCACAATAGTGGAAAAAAAATTTTTATGTGGGCAGTGTTGAAACAAAAGTCCAGAGATGCTAAATTGAAAATATAAGGAAGATTTTTTTTTGGCTGCCTTTTATGGAAATTCATTTACTCTGAAGATTTTTATTTCCTCACATTAATAAACTAAAATTAATAATAGTAATACATATTCAACAATCAGTGCATGTGTAGTAAATACCAGGTATGCTTAAGTCTTTGCAGGCATAATCGTTTATATAATTTTCATAAGAACCTTGTAAGAGGGACACCTGGGTGGTGCAGTTGGTTAAACATCTGCCTTTGGCTCAGGTCGTGATCCCGGGGTCCTGGGATCGAGTCCCTTATCAGGCTCCTTGCGTAGCAGGGAACCTGCTTCTCCTTCTCCCTCTGCTGCCTGCCCCCCGCTTGCTTGTGCTCTCTCTCTGACAAATAAATAAAAAATCTAAAAAAAAAAAGAACCTTGTAAGGTAATTATTATTATTATCCTCATTTTATAGTATCAGTATGAGATACAGAGTTTTGCACACAAGCCAGGGCCACATATTTATCATAAGGCTTGGTGCAAGGATTCATACATGGGTGTCACTCCTTCCTACTTACAGTCTCCAGACATTGTAATCTCATGCTCCCAAAAGAATATATTTAACTTACGTATGTTATATATCGCAATTTTCAAACTATAGGTGAGTTGCCATGACATTATTCTTCCTAAAGATTAAATATTCTTTGTTATTCAACACAGTGGAAGATGTTTGAGTAGTAAAACAAAATACCCAGTGATATTTAAAATTGAATCACCAAATTTCATGTATATTTGATCTGCTTATTACCTATAAAACACTCTCGTTTGGATGTTTGTAGTCATTTTTCATTGAGTGTGGAAAACAGATTTTTCTTTGACAGGTATAGTGGTGTTTTGAGACCAGCACAGTTTTTGTGGTATTTCCATTTTTAAACAAGGTGGGTTTTTGGTTAAACTATCTTGCTTTCATGATAGAAATATTATCCAGAAGAACAGCATTATCTTATTCATCTTCATTAATTAAGTGGGGAATATTAATTGTTCTCTGAATGGAATTATCCATCATATCTTTTCAGATAAAGTTACCTGTTTGGATGTATTTTTCTCTGAAATAAACCATTGCTCAGTTGCAGGTGAATTTAGATTTATATTTAGATGTACCTGGTTTGCTGAGAAACAGGGAAGCATCCTGAGACAACTCCTGATACACTTTCACATTTCTCATTCTGATTTTTAGTCTGTGCTTAGAAAAATCAATTTAGGGCATTTTGAAACAGCATTTTGTAAAGGTGCTGTAAAGGTGAAAAGAGTTTACAATATTGCTTTTAGTTTAAAATATCCATTTTTTTTTCCAAATCCTGAAACAATTTTGAATGTTGAAGCTGCAACTTAACAGTTCTTTAAGTTTTTAGTAAAGTTTAAGAAATTGTTGAAGATGAAAGGTTAAAAATTCAAAGAAAGAGTTGTTTTAACTGTCAACCTAAAAACTGGGAAAACAATGGCATAAAACAGAATATAATATAAAAATTATCACTAATGTACATACTTTTAGTATATTTATCTAAAATCACTAATGAAGCCATCTAGAAAAACTGTTTATAATGATTTATAAAGTGTACAGGCAAATTATTTCATCTTTAGCTAAATCCAGCTGCTAGAACATTTTTGTATAATATATCAAATTAAAGTATTATTTGTAGCTTACTATAGTTCATATTTCATAAATTATCAATATTACTACTAAAATACCATTTTCTTTAATTTAGGAAAAGAGGGAACCATTGATAAATTTATATTGTTTTAATTTAATCCTTTCCCCAATATTGACTTGTAATATAATGTTACAGAAAATTGCAAGTAGAAAGCTGATATACCATACGGTTGTGATGCTTAACACAGAATAAATGGAACTAGGTCGTTTTCTCAATAATTTGATGAAATGAATATTTCTTGTACAACAGCACAGACTAGTGGCCATACCTTTAAAGCATAAATGTTTGCCTTACTCTGGGACATGTTATCTGAAGTAGTCATGTGTATATATTATGAACTGGTATTAAACAAATTATATATTTAAATAGTAATTATTATAACACAATATAATTTTATGGAGCTTAAGAGTACATTAGCCAAATCTACTTTATTCATTCTATTTTGCATTCACTCCAAATTGCCTAGAAATTGTTCTGAAAATGATAGGTGAAAAAAAATACACATAACTGCTATCACAGAGAGTGAATTTAAAGAATATGTAGTTATGAAAATGGATATTTATCTGTGTGTATTTTTGAGCTTACAATATAGCTAGTCATCTATAAGCGAGATCAGTTTCTTCATTTAGAATAGTGACACACTGATAATACTGTAGTCACTTATAGAAGTCAGCTCTCAGTTTACAGGAATTCACTTTAAATGATGTTCTTCTAATATTTAAACATTATTTTCCCCCACTTAAAGTGCTGTTTTGCCAATTACTAAAATGTTTTCCCAAATTATACTTTTTTATTAAAAAATTCTTAACAAATATCTGTGGGGAAACAAAGCAGTGCTACTTGGGCTAACCGAAAATTATGGGTACATTCTGAACTATCTCCTAATAATGCAAATAGAAAAAATAAGATGAGCAAATTAGGTCAAAGACCTCATTTTGATCTCCAAATCTTGAATACATTTTCTTTCCCAAAGTATGTAATCAGACCTTCCTGCTTTGACTATATTCATCACCTGGAGTGGGCGAGGGAGGGAAAGAAAGAGAGAGAGAGGCCTTCACACTGTAATATGCAGGAGATTTGGGGAACATAATTATTAATAAAATGACTCATAGACTGGTAGCAAGAGGTAGAATACTGAATGGCCCCAAATAATCAGTATAGTGGAAAATAAGCCTGTGATTACTTTAGATTGTGTCTCTTCTCATGAAGACACACAATCTGTCCTATAATTTCTGAAAGGTTTACACTGGTCTGTGATTTACAGTAATTATTTGGATTCCAATCCTAGCTCTATTACCTACTATCTCTGCAAACTTGAAAAAATTTGCCACTCTTCCTGAGCTTCAATTTCCTAATCTATAAATTGAGTATAATATTAATGACCTAACAGGGTGATGGCCAAATGATGTTTGTGAATAAAGAGAAATGAAAAATGGGAACAAACTATTAATTATTCCAATAGCAAGATTCTCAATCTGTATTTGTGAATTTTGTTTATGTATTCATAACATGGTGATTTTAACATTGCTGTTTAATTTCTTTTTATGTGGAAAGAGTCTAAGTATCAATGAAGTCTGATTCCATTTTTATATCTGAAAACATTTTCCCTTGAGATAGAGAGCCAACAGAATAAATTAGATCAAAGCCTTCATTGTTATATTTTTTTGTTTTTAACTATGAAGGAAAAGGTTAGTAGCAAAATTTGTATCTTCTAATGGTTGAGGATAATCTATTTTGTCTTCTTTATTATTCAGTCACAAAGAATTATTTTAAGGGAAAGCTCTAATACACTATTCTCTAGTTTCTGTTAAAATATACTCACAAACAAAATTATAGGGAGAATACCTAGTGTATAGTAGCACAATTCTGATGCATTACAACTATCTCCAACAGTAGACGGCAGGATGTGGAACAAGATTGAAGGTTCTCTACCTTCCGTGATTTTTCTGAGACTGACCATGGAAGATTGGGGGTTTAAATATTTGTTGAAAGTTCTAGATTTTTGTCCCTGTATTACAAAGCATAAGAAATCATCAGTAATCGAAATTGGAGAGTTAATTTAAATCACAATTGTCACAGTTTATGATCAAAATATTTGTTTTGGAACTGCAGTTCATTATGCACACTCACGCATTTGGATATTTACCCTCTAAAATATAAATCAGCAGTTGGAATCTTGCAGATGTGGGTGGGCAGATCCCAGATTACTTACCTAGACTGTTGCTTCAGAAATATTACATTTTGTCTCTTTATGTCATGTTGATCTTCAAGTGAGAACCATTTCCTTACATTTTTTGCATCATAAGCCACTTTGAATTGCAGGTCAAAGTTATGAAACATTTCAGAAATAAAATGTACACATGCACTTCATTTAAATTTCACAGACCTTTTTAGAAGGCTCATAGGAACCCCAAGGTTAAGACTTGCATTGCATAGAAGTTCATTAAGAGGAGTTAAAATCCCAAACCTGGATGGTGATTGCTAACCCGTTTTCGTCAATACTTCCCATGAATAAATGAGCATTTTGAAAGATAAGATTCTATATGGAGTATCAGAATTGCCTTCTTCCCCAAACATAATCCTGATCTCTAAGTAAAGCAACAAAAGTGCTTCCTTTTAAACTCTAGTGGTTTGAGTCATTTTGGTTGTTTGAATAGTATACACTAGTTTTACATAAAGATTGCAGGTTATTATGCAGAACTAATCTGATGTACAACCCTAGCACAAAGGCAGTAGCACAGTTCTTATTCTTTAAACCACAACCAGAATATATCTTATTTTGTATAGCCTTGTGTTTTTAGAAGTTTGTGATCTCTTAAAGATGATCTGCCTCTCCTACCCTCTTGAGTAGATTAGAAACTAAGTGAAATACAGGCATAGGCCCTAAGTGCCCACATTTGGTATGTGCCCAAACTGAGATTAGAATTCAAGTATTCTCAGTTCAAATTCAGTGTTCTTTCTTTCTGAACTCTTAAACTTTTCACCTGTTCATATGTATGGGAATAAAAAAGGTTTTTTCAGGAATGCATTCATATTAGGTGAACAAGGAACCCTTGGTAATTTTGTGCTTTCTGTCTGCAATAAAATATTGTCATGACTTTAAAAGTCCTGGGTAGTAACTGTCATTTAGATTTATTTGAATCCTTTGGGGTTGGTGCCAAACTGAATATTTCCAGGCAGCCCTCAGTCTTCCAGTTCGCGAATTCTTCCTCAGCAGAGTTGTTCCTCACTTGTTCTCAGTTCTCTGTATTTTACCTTCCACAAACAGCACCAACTCTGTCCATTTCTTCATCAATACTAATGTGTTAGTAGTTCTGCCAGGAACCCCTCCTGTTATATTTCCTAAGGGTAACTGCATCTTAATAAGGATGTCAGCATAAGGCAGCAGGTAAAATTGCTGAGGGTGGAATTCTAACCCAGAGCATGAATAGCAGCATTCTGGATTTTCAGGAAATGGTCTAGATAAATAGGTTCCTCCTCTACAGCTCTACTGGGCTACTTTTAGCTAAACGGTGATCTGTGGTATTTTAATATATTACATTTAATAGATTAATCTACTTTCAGGATTAATCTCTGAGTCTTTAATCTCTCCATCTTCTTTACGCTGACTCCTCAGAATATATAACAGTAGGGCAGAAATGGAATAAACTTTAAAGTACACATAGAGAAATGACCCCAGTGGCAACTGAACAGGTAAAAAGGGGGTTAAGTTTGCTCTTATCTTTTATATGCCTACAGGGCCTTATTTGCTGGTGTTTAAATCTCTGGGAAAAAGCAGTTGGAAGTTTAAGTATTTTGCTACCTCTGCTACTGTGTTCCCACGGGGGCACTGCCCTATTTCTTACCATTATTCATTGTCGTTTTGCTTCTAAATAGCAATACTTCTGAGGATGATTTTGTAATATTGCGGATGCTGCTTTCCTTGAGCTCAGATGACATTCCAGAAATGCTGTCACTGAAGATGTGCTTCTAAGAAGGATGTTATTTTGCCATGAGCGGATGAGATCATACATTATATTTAGGATTCATAGGAAAGGAAACTGCTAATGGGTTACAGTCTGAATCTAAACTTTATATTTTATTTAAGTTGCATTAGCTTTAAGAAACAACATCTTTTCCCCTAAGTTTTTAAAAGTGTTTAATCATTTCATGCATTTGAACATGCAAAGAAAGTATAATGTTTTACAAAATTAAACCAGTTAGTGGTATTATTGTATTGGTGATACCCGGGGTTGCTAAGATTTTTTTTAAAGTTATTCTTCTTCACATTAAATATTTTCTTCTTCTTCACATTAAATCTTTTAGTGAATCCTATAAAGCCTCAAATGTAACAAGAAAGTTGGGAATGATTTTGTTCCTTCCACAGCCCTCAGTTTTAGACAGCATTAAATGTGCTTGAAATAATTGCTCCAAAATATAATATGCTTATTTTCACAGGCCTGTTTTACTTCAGATTCCTAAAAAAAGCAGGGCATTGACCTATTGAGAAAATTATTTTTTATAGATAATATCTAGAAATCTTTTCTTTTATGGTCTTCTTGCCCCCAAAAGACTGACTGCAAGTGAATGGGTTATGTTATTTATTTTTCTTAAGTAAGCTCTGTGCCTATTGTGGGGCTTGAACTCATTACCCTAAGACCAAGAGTCACATGCTCTACAGACTGATCCAGCTGGGTGTCCCTAAAAATATATTTCTTTTAAGATTGACTTTCCTAGGGAGCTTGGAAAGATGGCAGAGTAGGACTCTGAGCTCTCCCCATCCCATGTTTACAACTAGATTTCAAGTCAATAAACCAGAGAGCAACTTGAAGACTGGCAGAACAAACTCCACAACTGCATATAGAGAAGAAGGTGCACCTAAAAAGGTTAGGAAGTTCAGAAAGGCAGAGGGAGGCTGTCTGTAGGATGAAGAGACATGTGTGCTTGGAGAGGGCAGAATAAGAGGCCATGGTTCCAGGGATTTCAATCAGGGAAGACTAATTCTCAAAACACTTGGCTTTAAAAACCAGAGGGGCTGAATTCCATGAGTTTTGTAAAACTAATGGGACTTGTACCTCTGAAACAAAGAATACATTATATGTTAAAAAAAAGAAGAAGATAGTAAGAAGGGAAAAATGAAGGGGGGGATTCGGGAGGGCGAGACGAACGATGAGAGACTATGGACTCTGAGAAACAAGCTGAGGGTTCTAGAGGGGAGGGGGTGGGGGATGGGTTAGCCTGGTGATGGGTATTAAAGAGGGCACGTTCTGCATGGAGCACTGGGTATTATCCACAAACAATGAATCATGGAACACTACATCAAAAACTAATGATGTAATGTATGGTGATTAACATAATATAATAAAAAAACCCAAACAAACAACTAGTGGGGCTTGGAGCCTGGAACTTTAAAAGTTTAAAAGTGACTCAGCACTGGGCGAGCCCTGAGGGCAAGTGATAGCTGGATTACAGTCCTTAAAGAGATAACAGCCTGTGAGGGAGGCAGTGTAAAAATGGCCACTTACACAACACTGGAGGGAAACAGGAGACAGACCTGTTCATACTGATTTTGAAACACGTTAGGGGACTTTGAAAATAAGGGATCTGGCAGGTGCCATTTTCCTCCCTTAACCCCCCCTGCATAAACACAGAGCCACCTGTGGGAGGCAGCACTACACACTACTAACCGGGTAGTAGTGTGCCATGCCCACAAGTTCTCCTGAAGACTCTCCAGTCCAAGCCTACTAGCCTTGGCCCTGGGCTCAGGGCTAATTTTGTTAGTGTACACATCATGCCCAGCCATGGTGCTGTGCCCAGCCACCACCTCATGCAGCACCTAGCAGCTGTGTGCCCACCTGCCATGCTGCACCCCCAGCAACCATCGCATACTGGACCCAGCCATGCCAGGCCTTGAGCCCTCAGCCACCCCAGCCCCCAACCCCCAGCCACTGTAGCACTTCAGGGGATCTGGCATAAGTCTGGTGGCCAGGTGCAAACTTTGCTAACACCACCACCCCACTCCCAAGTTCCTTGGGGGGCATGCCTCCTCAGAGCTGGCCTGCCTGAGTCCCACTAAGTGCCCACAGAAAGCAAGCATAGTCCACAATAGGCAGAGTCAGTGCAGATGACTGCATTGCAAGGAAAAGTGACTCAGACATGACAGCAGGCAATAAGCAACACACATAGGATACTCTCTTGAAGTGCCAAATTCTGGTGAACAGAGAACACTGCACTGCAGGTCACTCCAGGAACTCTTCTTCAGGAAGTCACTTCTTTCAAGAAGACATAGCTGACTTCCTTAACACAGAGAAACAGACACAGAGCGTAAGACAAAAATGAAGAGACAGAGGAATTTATCCCAAACGAAAGAAGAGGCCAAGTTCACAACCAGAGATCTAAACAAAACCTGATAATTTAAAGCAATGATCATAAATATACTCACTGGACTTGAAAAAAGAGTGGAAGACATGAGTGAGATCCTTAACACAGAAATGAGGAATAACATAGCAGAGATAAAGGGCTCAATAAGTGAAATGAGAAATATGCTTGATGGAATGAACAGAAGGCTGGAAGAAGGAGAGGAATGAATTAGTGAATTCAAAGACAGAATAATGGAAAGTAATCAAGGTGAACAAAAGAGAGAAATAAGAATTATGCAAAGTGAAAATAGACTTACGGAACTCAAAAATAATAACATAAACATCAGACATAATAACCTTTGTATTATAGGAGTCCCAGAAGAAGAGAGAGAAAAGGGGGCAGCAAATTTATCTGAAGAAAGAGTAGCTGAAAACTTCCCTAATCTGGGGAAGGAAACAGACATCCAGATGCAGGAGGCACAGAGAACTCCCATCAAATCAACAAAAGGAGGCCAACACCAAGACATACTGTAATTAAATTGGCAAAATATAGTGATAAAGACTAAAGAAGTCAGTAAATGCCAGGAGAAAACTCATAAGGCTAGCGGGGGGTTTTCAGCAGAAACTATGCAAGCCAGAAGAGAGTGACATGATATATTCAAAGTGCTGAATGGGAAAAATCTATGGCCAAGAATACTCCATCCAGCAAGGCTGTCATTCAAAATAGGAGAGATTAAGGGATTTCCAGACAAATAAAAACTAAAGGAATTCATGACCACTAATCCAGCCCTGAAAGAAAGGAGACATTTTGAGCGTAAAGGAGAGACCAAAAGTGACAGTATAAAGGTAGGAAACACAAAAAAAGTATTTCACACACATACAAAATTTACACACACACACAAATGGATATACAATATATACCTAAAATATGGGGAGGAGAGAAGAAAAGAATGGGTTCTAACTTAAATGACCATCAAGTTAACATAAACTGCTATATGTAGAAGAGTTTATATACAAACTTTAATGGTAACCATATATCAAAAACCAGTAATAGATATGAAAAAAATAAAGAAAAAGAAATCCAAATATATCACCAAAGAAAATTAGCAAAACATGAAAGAAAGACAATGAAGGATCAGAGAAAATCTCCAGAAACAACTATAAAATAAATAATAAAATGGCAATAAATACATATCTATCAATATCTACTTTGAATGTAAATGGACTAAATGCTCCAATCAAAAAACACAAAGTGACAGAATGGATAAGAAAACAAGACCCATCTATATGCTGCCTATAAGAGACTCATTTTAGACCTAAAGACACCTACAAACTGAAAGTGTGGGGATGGAGAAACATCTATCATGCAAATGGGTGTCAAAAAAAGCCAGAGTAGCAATACATATATTGGACAAAATAGACTTTATAACAAAGACTGTATCAAGAGACAAAGGAAGACACTATATAATAATAAAGGGGACAATACAACAAGAAAATATAGCAATTGTAAATGTTTATGGACCCAAAATAGGAGCACCCGAATACATAAAACAGTTATTAGCAAATACAAAGAAATTAACTGATAATAATACAATGATAGTAGGGGACTTTAACACTCAACTTACATCAATGGACAGATCGTCTAAACAGAACATCAACAAGGAAACAATGACTTTGATTGGCACACTGAAACAGATGGATTTAACAGACATAGTCAGAACATTCCATCCTGTAACAGCAGAATACACACTTTTTTCAAGTGCACCTGGGACATTCTCCAGAATAAATCACATATTGCCAATAAAACAAGCATCAACAAATTCAAGAAGTTTGAAGGCATACCATGCATTTTTTCTGACCACAACACTAGAAACTAGAAGTTAACCACAAGAAAAAGTCTGGATAGACCACAAATACATGGATGTTAAATGAACAATGAATGGGTCAACCAGGAAATAAAACAAGAAATTAAAAAGTACATGGAAACAAATGAAAATGAAAATATAGTGGCCCAAAATCTTTTGGATGCAGCAAAAACAGTTCTAAGAGGGAACTGTAAAGCAGTAGAGACCTACCTCAAGAAGCAGAAAAAAAATCATAACATAACCTTACAACTAAAGGAACCAGAAAAAGAGCAAAAAACAAAACCTAAAACCAACAGAAGGAAGACAATAATAAAGATTAGAGCAGAAATAAATGATATAGAAATTACAAATAAACAATAGAACACATTTATGAAACCAGGAGCTGTTTCTTTGAAAAAAAAATCAATAAAAATGATAAATTTCTAGCCAGAGTGATCGAGAAAACAAAAAAGAAAATAAAAGACTCAAATAAATAAAACCACAAATGAGAGCTGGAAAATAATAATCAACACCACAGAAATACAAAAGTTATAAGAGAATATTGTGAAAAATTGTATGCCAACAGATTGGATAACCTAGAAAAAATGGATTAATTCCTAGAAACATATAAACTACCAAAACTGAAACAGGAAGAAATAGGAAATTTGAACAGACTGATAACCAGTAAAGAATTTGAATCAGTAATCAAAAATATTCCCAACAAACAAAAGTCCAGGACCAGATGGCGTCACAGGCAAATTCTACCAAACATTTAAAGTAGAGTTAATATCTATTCTTCTCAAATGATTCCAAAAAGTAGAAAAGGGAGGGAAACTTTCAAATTCATTCTATGAGGCCAACATTATCCTAATACCAAAACTGGATAAAGATACCACTAAATAAGAGAAATACAGGCCAATATCCCTGATGAACATAGATGCAAAAATCCTCAATACTGGCAAACTGAATTCAACAATACATTTAAAAAATCATTCACCACGATCAAGCAGGTTTTATTCCTGGATTGCAAGAGTGGTTCTATATCCACAAAGCAATCAACGTGATATATCACAACAATAAGAGAAAGGATAAGAATCATACAATCATTTCAATAGATGCAGAAAAAGCATTTGAAAAGTACAATATCCATTCATGATAAAAACCCTTAACAAAGTAGGGTTAGAGGGAACACATCTCAACATAATAAAGGGCATATATGAAAAGCCCACAACTAACATCATCTTCAATGGAGAAAAACTAAGAGCTGTTCTCCTAAAGTCAGGAACAAGACAAGGATGTCCACTCTCACCACTTTTATCCAACATAGGATTGGAATTTCTAGCCACAACAATCAGACAACAAAAAGAAATGAAAGACATCTAGATCAGTAAAAAAGCAGTAAAACTTTCCCTATTTTGCAAATGACATGGTACTATATATAGAAAACCCAAAAGACTCCGTGTAAACACTGCTAAAACTGAAGAATAAATTCAGTACATTTGCAGGACACAAAATCAATGTACCAAAATCTGTTGCATTTCTCTACACCAATATTCAAATAGCAGAAGGAGAAATTAAGAAAACAATCCCATTTACAATTGCACCAAAAAATAATACGATACCTAGGAATAAACCTAACTAGAGGTGCAAGACCTGTATTCTGAAAATTATAAAACACTGCTGAAAAAATTGAAGATGCTCAAAGAAATGGAAAGACCCATCCTGTGCTCATGGATTAGAAGAACAAATATTGTTAAAATGTCTGTATCCAAAGCAATCTACACATTTAATGCCATCTGCATCAAAATACCAATAGCATTTTTCACAGAGTTAGAACAAACAATTCTAAAATTTCTATGGAAACACAAAAGATCTAGGGTAGCCAAAACAATCTTGATAAAGAAAAGCAAAATGGGGGGGGCATCACAATTCTGGATTTCAAGTTATATTACAAAGCTATAATAATCAAAACAGTATGGTACTGGCACAAAAATAGGCACAAGGATCAACAGAACACAATAGAAAAACCAGAAACAAACCCACAACTATATGGCCAGTTAATCTTCAACCAAACAGGAAAGAATATCCAATGGGAAAGGAAGTCTCATCAACAAATGTTGTCCAGAAAACTGGACAGCAACATGCAAAAGAATGAAACTGGGCCACTTACTATTTCTTACACCATGCACAAAAATAAATTCAAAATGGATTAAAGACATAAATGTGAGACCTGAAGCCATAAAAATCTTAGAAGAGAACACAGGCAGTAACCTCTTTGATATCAGCCATAGCAACTTTTTTCTAGGTATGTCTCCCAAGGCAAGGGAAGCAAAAGCAAAAATGGACTACTGGGACTATCAAAATTAAAAGCTTCTGCATAGCAAAGGAAACAACCAACAAAACTCAAATGAAACCTACTGAATGGGAGAAGATATTTGTAAATGACATTATCTTATTAAGGGTTAGTATCCAAAAACAAATATATATATATATATATATGTATAAAGAAGTGATACAATTCAACATCTCCCCTCCAAAAACAAATTAACCAATTAAACCTGGGAAGAAGACATAAACAGATATTTCTCCAAAGAAGACATCCAGATGGATGGCCAACAGACCCATGAGAGGGTGTTCATCATCATTTACATGAGGAAAAGGCAAATCAAAACTACACTTAGTTATCACTCACACCTGTCAGAATGGCTAAAATCAACAACACAAGAAACGACAGGTGTTGACGAGGATGCAGAGAAAGGGGAACCCTCTTGCACTGCTGATGGAAATGCAAACTGGTGCAGCCACTGTGGAAAACAGTATGAAGTTTCCTCAAAAAGTTAAAAATAGAACTACCCTATGATTCAGCAATCACACTACTGGGTTTTTACCCAAGGAATACAAAAGAATACAAAAACACCAATTCAAAGGGATACAAGCACCCTTATGTTTATAGCTGCATTATTTACAATAGCCAAGATATGCAAGTAGCCCAAGTGTCCATCGGTCAATGAATGGATAAAGAAGATGCGATTTTATTATAAATATATATATATATACATATATATATACACACACACAAATGTATATATATAAAATATATAAATGAAATATTATTCAGCCATAAAAATGCATGAAATATTGCCACTTACACCAACATGTATGGAGCCAGCAAGTGTAATGCTAAGCAAAATAAATCAGAAAAAGGGGAGGTGAGGTAGGGAAGGGAGGTTAAACAGAAGGTAGGTGGGGGAGGGATGGTTTAAACAGGTGATGGGGATTAAGGAGGACACTTATGATGAGCCCCAAGTGATATATAGAATTGTTGAATCACTAGATTGTATACTTGAAACTAATATAACACTGTATGTTAACTAACTGGAATTAAAATAAAAATTTAAAAAAAAGAAGACTGACTTTCCTAGAATTCAATTCCATTGATTTTGGCATTTCTATTCTATTTCTAGTACAAAGTTAAAATTTAAACTGTTCAATGATAGTCTCCTTTCACATAATGTCAAACTGTCTCATGATATAACTATATACTTCTCAAACCACAATTTTTGGTGTGTGGGCAGGAAAAAAGTAAAATATTGTTTACAACAGTTACTTTAAAAGCTACTCTCTTTCACTAGTGGCATAATGTGTTTTTGCAATTTGTGTAAATATACATACATTAAAGAAAGCATGCATTTTTATGGAAATATATATTTTGCCTTATTTTTCAAAAACATCGAAATGCATTTACTTTAAAGAAATGAAAACCATTTTTAAATTTATCACTCTCTTCTAAACAGCAAATAGAAATTGTGAAAGAAAACAATCTCACCCACATTACAGTAAATTTAGTTAGCAAGAAGGTGGAGTTTTACAGTAATAGCTTTTAAGCAGATTATCTAATTTTAAAATAGTGCACATTGCACTTTGAGTGAAACCGAGATGGAAGAATACATTTCAATTTGTTTAAATGCCTTTAACAGTGAGGTTTTTCAGTGCTCAATTTAATTTTACATTTAATATCTTTTTGCTAAATTCTTTCTCTCATTTTTTTCATGATCTCATTTTTTTAATATCATTTTTGAAAGAACCTTTCTTTGCTAGGGAAGAAAATGTTTAAGCCATTTTTGCCACTGATTAAGAAAGAATTTAACTGTATCAGCCCCATAAATAAGCCTGCAGAAACCAATTTGTAGCCTCTGGTTGCTAAAGACCCTGCTGCTGCATCTCCCAACAGCCTAGGCAGTCTGCTAAATTGAGAGGATCAGTAATTTTTATTTGGGAAAAACAAGGGCAGGTCAGCAGTGATTGCATCCCACGTTCAGGGTAGTAGCAATTAGGTTGTAGTGATTTGGCTGCCTGTTTGATTGGAATTCTCAGTGTGTGGTCTGGTAGAAGCACATCTGCTTTTAGGACTCCCTATTAGATGTATCTAATGTGTTTTGACCAATTGTTGAAGTGCTGGATGGCTATTTATTCAAAGCTACATTCAACATGCAAAAAACTGTGTGAGTGCTCTAAATTCAATGGCTTCAGACTTGCAACAAAATAGGAATACTTTTGAGCTCTCTGGTCAGAAACTTTCCATCAGTACATTCATTATTATTGATCCTTTGAACCAAAAATGCTGTTCATCTCACTTCTTTTTCTATTTTGAGCTTATTTTTCCAGATAGTTTTACTAGACACTGAGGTTGCTTCTGTCTTTCACTTTTTCTATTTCAAATCTATCTTCACTTTGAAACAAAGCCATTCATTCCTGAAAACAATGTGTACACAGACATAATATTGTTTTGTCAATTGTTCAGATTTTGTCCTCTGCATTAATTCACATGATGATACCAAAGCAATTTTATCCAGTTTGAGAAATCGACCCAAATTTGAATGATGATCAGAAAAAGATCTTAAAATTCATTTAGTAAAATGCTCCCTACCCCACACTTTATTTCTTCCCCAGATAAGAAAACTGAGAGCCATAAAAAATTAGTGAATTTCTTTGGACACAGATAGATGTGGCATTTTAATCAAGGAGTTTTAGTTTATGTACTTTTTTTATATGAGGAAAAGTTTTTTTAGGTGGAAATTGAAATAAAACGTTCTTGAATTCATGAGAGGAATCTAGTTTACCTGTGCAACTAGTCCCGACTTTTCTATTTCATTTCTGTATAAATATACACAGATGCTAGAGACTTGTAAATTTTATATTTTGGTAGCCAAAACTCATATGAACCCTTCTTTCTCATAGGTTTATTTTGCCATACCATGAAAATAATTAGCCATGGGGACCTGGACATCTTGCACTTTACATTAGAGAAAAATCACAGGCTGCATTTATTTTTGTTGATGGAAATGAGAGAGCTTTAAATTGTCAAAGTGCCAATAGAGGGGTGACTTTTATCCTAATTTTTATAGATTTTCTTTTTTTATATATAATTAATCCTATTTCTAATGATTAGAAATTGTATCCCTTATCTTAAGAATTTGTGCCTATCAAATCTATGCATATATCTTTTAACTATTGAAAATTACAGTGGTATTTAGGTCATCTTTTTTTCATAGTCATACTTTTTTCTTTCTTTCTTTTTTCCAATTATCTAGACTGATCTTAAACAACAGCAGAAGAAAGTGTTGGGAATCAAGACCAGAGATTATAAAGGCTGATATAAAGAGCCATAATTATTAAAATAATCCAGATAAGTGGAGATCTAAACTAAAATCAGAGCCATAGAAATGGAGAGGAAGAAATAGATACAATAAATATTTTTTTAAAGATTTTATTTATTTGACAGAGACACAGTGAGAGAGGGAACACAAGCAGGGGGGAGTGGGAGAGGGAGAGGCAGGCTTCCCGCAGAGCAGGGAGCCCGATGTGGGGCTCGATCCCAGGACCCTGGGATCACGACCCAAGCTGAAGGCAGAGGCTTAACCATCTGAGCCACCCAGGCACCCCTACAATAAATATTCTTTACCCATAATCAGTAAACTGAGAGAAGTTCTCTGTGGTGAATAAAAATAAAATCTCAAATGTTTCAGGTCTGACCTGCAAATGGGCATTATGTCTTTCAAGGTACAACAGTTAAGTGTGTAAACAGTCCTTTCAGATTCCAGCTCCAGTATTTATCAGTTGCACGAATTGATGAAGTAACTTTGCTTCTTTGTGTATCAGTTTCATTTTCCAAAATGGTGATATTAATATCTTTCTTTTGTTTGTAGAGTACATAAATAAGATATTACAAGTGCCAGGCACAGAGTAAATGTTATCTATTGTTACTTTTCACTGAGAGAGAGAATGCAGGAACAGATGAATGGAAGAAAGGTGATTGAAAATTTCAAACGATGAATTGGGAATGTCTTTGGCACATCTGTGTATAAATATCTGATAGTAAGCATAATACACATGTTTGGGGGGTATACATTTGGATTTATCAGTAATAGGTTATTTCTGAAACAGAGTCATTGTAAGAGAGGCTATAGAATAAGAAAGGCAAAGGGAAATTACATGAATTCATTGTAAAAAATGGTATAGAATAAGAAAGGCAAAGTGTCAAAGATGAAGTACTGAGGAAACTTGATGTAACACATAATTAAGAGGGAATAATCAGAGTGATAAGAAGAAAGCTAGAGGAAGTCAGGAGATAAGTATTAAGATGGTAATGGTAACAGTAGTCGGCAGAACCAAATACTAAATGACACAGGTAAAATAACTGAAATTTAAATCTGTATTAAAATTGTCAACATCAGATATAGCAGTCAGTGCCAGGAATCTCTAAGGAAATGTTCAACGGATGAAGAGAACATTTGGAAGTAGAGTTAGTAAAGGTAAACCAATATTTTTGAGATAGCATGACTGAGAAGAGAAGAATGGAGAACAAGTTATAACTACATAGGGTGCCTGGGTGGCTCAGTTGTTAGGCGTCTGCCTGCGGCTCCGGTTGTGATCCCGGGGTCCTGGGATCGAGTTCCGCATCGGGCTCCCTGCTTGGCGGGAAGCCTGCCTCTCCCTCTCCCACTCCCCCCTGCTTGTGTTCCCTCTCTCGCTGTCTCTCTCTCTGTCCAATAAATAAATAAAAAATATCTTAAAAAAAAACCAGTTATAACTACGTAGAATATGAAGCTTACAAGTGTTTCATTTGTTTGCTTTCTTTTTCTTTAAAGCTGTCTTTAGAATTCTTTTCAGTGTAATTATTTTATAGATACTACAGTTGCAATTTAACAAAACAAAATATCGTTTTTTAACAAAATATCCTTTTGTATGTAAGATAATTGGCACACTGTCCAACACAACAAAGATTGTTGCTCTTTCAAATGTTAGTAGTCTTTTCTTGCCCATGGGAAACTTGTCTTAATTAAACTATCCACTAAGTATGAAGTGAATGTATCAATTTCCTATTTCAAAAAATATTTGTGCAGTTCATGGAATCCTCGTCACATTTCTTAAGCATGCATAAGTATCTTCTGCTGCTATTCAATATCTACATGGTTAATTCACATTTTATGGTGGGGTATCATCTGCTGTGATGCTTAAATGGTGATAACACTGGTGTTCCACAGGACATCAACCTTAGAACTGTTAGCCACGCCTGTCAGTCAGAAACATCACTGAGTTAAGCATGGTGGTAACACTGCGTTCACCATCTAGCTGTCAACAAACTACGATTTGTGAGTCTCACATGTCAAGGAAAGGGATCCAAATTTGTCTTAGAAAACAGAGATGTCACTAATGTATACACACTGTTGGCCCTAACCTGCCCTGGTTCTTATCAAAGAATGAGTAAATTAGTATGTTTTTTAAATATCTATTTCTGTATATTATTTGGAAGATATGCAATGTGAATAACAGTGGGTGTGCTGCCAGCTACCAGTTATGAATATCTAATATTGTAGCTTATTTTAGACCTACATGCTAGCAAGAATCTGAAATGATCACTCTTTCTTTCAAATAAGTAAATAAATCTTTAAAAATACAGAGGGGGTATCTGGGTGGCATAGTCGGTTAAGTGTCCAACTCATGGTTTCAGTGCAGGTATTGATCAAGGGTCGTGAGATTGAGTCCTGTGTTGGGCTCCATGCTCAGCAGGAAGTCTGCTTGAGTTTCTCTCTCCCTCTCCCTCTGTCCCTCTCCACAGCACTTGCTCTCTCTCTCTGTCAAATAAATAAATAAATCTTAAAAGAAAAAAGAATCTTGTACCTCTGAAACAAATAATACATTATATGTTAAAAAAAAAGAAGAAGAAGAAGAAGATAGCAGGAGGGGAAGAACTAAGGGGGGGAATCGGAGGGGGAGATGAACCATGAGAGACAATGGACTCTGAGAAACAAACTGAGGGTCCTAGAGGGGAGGGAGGTGGGAGGATGGGTTAGCCTGGTGATGGGTATTAAAGAGGGCACGTAGTGAATGGAGCGCTGGGTGTTATGCACAAACAATGAATCATGGAACACTACATCAAAAACTAATGATGTAATATATGGTGATTAACATAACATAATAATAAAAATTTTAAAAAAAGAATCTGAAATGATGCTTGGTAAGCATATTCCATCCCACAATTTAGACAGGACTACATCTCCTCCTACTTTTTACTTATTTATTTAATTTTTAAAAATATTTTATTTATCTATTTGACAGAGAGAGAGAGCACAGCACAAGGAGCTGCAGAGAGAGAGGGAGAAGCCGGCTTCCCGCTGAGCAGGGAGCCCCATGTGGGGCTTGATCATAGGACCCCGGGATAATGACCTGAGCCGAAGGCAGATGCTTAACCAACTGAGCCATTCATGTGCCCCTCCTCCTACCTTTTAAATACAGACAAATGAGGATCTAGGCTTTCTGATTCTTTGGCAATACTCTATAGTTAATTGTCAGAAGCATGTCATCTTGCTGCTATATACTCACTAATCCTTTTTCAACCCAATTTTTTGGACAAAGTAGATTATTATTATTAATATAGTAACCATTAATAGGAATTTCATTAATAAGGAACTCTGTTCATCAGGGTTGGGCAAAAGAAGGTCTAGAATGGAGGGAAAGTACTGTTAGGTTAGTCTAGAGTTTTCAATTAGAAAGATAGTGAGAATGCAGGAAGGCCATGGTAATAAGTGTTTTTTTAGAGGATATATGAAGATGTCGACTTGAGGTCAATTCAGAAGTAGGAAGAGGGGAGGAGACTGAACAAGACTTGGGGAAGAGTCAGAGGCAGGAACTTATAGTTATGCTAAAGAAATGATTTAGAGGAAGGAGTAGAGGTTGAATAACATGAAATAATTGTAAGAAAGAATTTCAGTGAGGTATAGAGTTAGTTTTAGTTTTAATCTGTGGATTGAGGCCAATTGTTTTCATGATTATATTTTACAATCTGGTATGGAAGCATTATGTCGTATTTATCTTTTAATAACACATATATTCTACTAGGTAATGTATCTTTAATACTGTTCACAGGATTATTACTAGCGACTAAAGAACTTTCAAAGGAAGTGCACATACTTTTTTATATTTTCACTTTTTTCCTATTACTGAATACCTTTATAACTCTCAGAAATTCCCTCTTTTCTATAATTTGTTTCATGATAGAGAAGGCATACTTTATAAATTTTCCCCTTTCACCATATTATGGTTCTCCTAAGCTATTGATGTTTATAACATTTTTTAAAACATTTTTATTTTTATTTGAGAGACAGAGAGAGAGAGGCAGAGGGACAGGGAAGGAAAAGAATCCCAAGCAGACTCCCTGCTGAGCGTGGAGCCCTACAGGGGGCTCCATCTCATGAGGACTTAATTTGTAACATTGATGCTCATGGAATGTTTTTAAATGATTAGTACATACAAAGAATGGTTAATGATCTTCTAAATTTATAATGGCAGATCTTATGTAAATCATGGCTTAAACACAAATAGCATATTTTAAAATAACATACTTGATCTTGTGTGTGTGTATGAGAGTCTGTTATTCATTTTTTCTGTGAATACTCAAAGCAAAATATGAAGTATTAGAAAATGATAACAATACAACACAAAAGAAATACAACAAAAAGAAACAACATGAAGCTCAGTTTTAAAGAACAGAGGAAAAACCCAAGCTCTTCTAAGAATAACTTGAGTAACATTGGGCAGTGATTCAACATGCTTGAGACACATTTTTCCTAACCTTTAAACAGGAAGGATTCTGTCAAAGATACCGACCTCAAAGTTAACTGCATACTATAAATCTCAGAAAAATGTTTTTTTAGAAGACATAATAACTTGTAAATCAGCTTCTAGAAAGAAAGGGTAAGAGTATTCTCATGCATAATTTTGAACACCAGCATTATTAAATATTGCTTTATTGTATGAAATGTGCATGCTTTAGGGAAAAGGGCTCCTTTAAGGAAATGTGAAGTGTGTACCACTAAAAGCTCAAAATTATACTCAGTTCCTACATATGCTGTATTTGTTAATGGTAATAAATGTTTAAGATGTTCAAGAACAGAGAAGTAAAAATACAGATCAAATTTAAAAGCTATTTTAAATCTTACTTAAAGTTAAATTGCACAATTTAAATTCTAATATAAAAGATGTTTGATAATGTTGAGTCCCCATGAAATATCTAAGAAAGTTCCTTTTTTCTAAATTTCTAAATATATTCCTATATCTAGATAAAAGTTTAATAACTTTTAAATAAACTTATTTACATGAAAACATTGATTCTAAGTCTGCCTGGGGTACACTGGGTTAGGAGTGTGAAGAGTAGAATTCTTTAGGATTTGCTACTGGCTTTTTAAAAATGTCAGTTTCACATTTTGACAATATGTAAACTATCTTTCTCATTCCTTCCTTCTAAATTTCTCTTCCCCTTTATCTAGCATATGTGATTCGAAACACAGGTAGCATATTATTGGAGTTAGAATGAATGGCTCTGAGTCAGGCTGCTTGCATTTAAATCTCATCTCTACCATTTACTGACTAGCAGATTTTGGGAAAGTAGCTCAAAATTTCTGTTTCAGTTTCCTCATCTGAAAAGAAGGGAAATTAACAGTAGTTTCTTACTCATTAGTTTGCATTTAATCATGAAAAGAAATGATCAATATTATGTGTGTGTGTGTGTGTGTGTGTGTGTGTGTGTGTGTGTGTGTATCTGGTACATAGTAACTACTCAATGTTATTTTGTTTAGTTTGCAGGTTTAGCAGAGGGTTATGTCAATACCTTGTAAGATTTTAACATTATCCATTAAAGGCATGTAGAAAATAAAATAGGTGTGATATGGTTTTCTTTAGTCCTGAGCAAGAACTGTTTGTCAAATAAGACAGACTAACAGTTCCTTCCTTTCAAAACCAAAAGTCATTTCTTAGTCACTCAATGGAGTTTTTGACATTAATCATTTCAGATATAGTGTATAGTAGCAAGACTCACCAATTAACTAAGTAATCAGAACACATATATGTTTCCCTGCTAAGTATTAGAACTCTACTAGATTCTGACTTCCTGAACACACACAGAGTATAGAGCATGATTTCTGTTCTAATGAACTAAACATTTAGTTGAGCAGAGAAGGCACATATGTGAAAAATATATGATGGAGTATGTATTAATATTGGAACAAGCCTCTGAATCCAAAAAAATTATGCTTCCATAAATTAGCTTAGTTTAGAGTTTGGTTTAGAAAGAATGAATAATGTTTGAATAGGTAGCAAGGGGACATTCTAAGAAGGAAATGTAAAAAGCTTGAGTGTGTGTAGGAGGGGGCATTTGGATCAGATGTGAGAGATCATGATGAACCCTAAATACCCACTTCTTTGTGGCCAGTAAATGACAGAAATTTTGCATATTTCTCTTTGGATCTCAGGAGCAAATGGCCCAGTAATCATTAAACAGTTGATGGGAACACCTGATCTTTATTATGCAATTCAATTTTACATTGCTAAATGTGCGATTTTAACTGAAATATTTAATTATATAGGACTTTTCTTTGAGCTTCGCTTATCTGGTCAATAGTCAGCTACTGATTTGCAGATTTTCTATCCTGATATAGTAAAGGTTTTTGATATACATTGTTTATTATAGTTATGGCCTCAAATACTTTATGTTTAGTGCTATGCCGTTATTTTGAAAGTTGTTAACTGTTCTATAGTACAACAGTCACTTGAATGTGGTATAAGAGTTCTATATCTAATAACCGTAATTTGATAGATGGTGTTTTCTGAATCTTTGAGAAAACATATCTGAATAAAAAAAGTTGTGAGTGGCTCATTTTCTTATGCAACACAAAAGAGAAAAAAACAGATTTAGAGATCATATATAGAAATAAATAAATAAACTGCCATTAAAAAATGAAAATGGATTTGTGGTAAATCAAATTAATATCCTATAGCATGAGTTTTTAGATCAGAGAAAAATTTAAAAATTGTATTCATTCTTTAAATGTAATGGGTTATAGTACTTTATATCAAAGAAACCCTTCTGATGGTATTATTTCTGAGCATTGATTAGTGTCATTAATCTTTAAGGTATCTTTTACTGTGCTCCTTTTTTTATCTCA
Organism: Callorhinus ursinus; assembly: GCF_003265705.2. Classification (NCBI taxonomy): domain Eukaryota; kingdom Metazoa; phylum Chordata; class Mammalia; order Carnivora; family Otariidae; genus Callorhinus; species Callorhinus ursinus. The sequence continues at coordinate 12,158,653 of NW_027397101.1, read as the reverse complement.
TCAAGTGACTTAGATTTATCTCACCAGCATCAAATAACTACCAAAAAATGTGAATTCAAAATGTGTTTCCCCCTTTATTTTTTTTCCTTTTAGGGAAATCCTGAGGGGTTTGACACTTTTCACCCTCCAGCCATTAATCATCTTGTAGGGAAAGGCTATACACTGGTAAGTCTCACTCATTCTAATTGCTCTTTTTAAAGGCTTGATTGTAGTACAAAACAAGGAGGATTAAAGACATGTTAACATCATTGCTTGGCTAAATAGAAAAACACTTTTTTTTTAAACAAAATTTGTAAATCAGGATTTTGCTTTGTTCTTAATTAATCTACTAATAGGAGTACTACCAAAAACTATAGTTGTAAAATTAAAATTATGTGGAGAATGGAAACTAGTACTTTTTAAAATTCTAAAACAGTGGTGCTTTACTTATAGATTTTTATTTTTTAAAAATATATTTATTTTTTTTAAATATTTTATTTATTTATTCGAGAGAGAAGAATGAGAAATAGCACGAGAGGGAAGAGGGTCAGAGGGATAGGCAGACTCCCTGCTGAGCAGGGAGCCCGACATGGGACTCGATCCCGGGACTCCAGGATCATGACCTGAGCCAAAGGCAGTTGCTTAACCAACTGAGCCACCCAGGCGCCCTTAAAAATATATTTATTTCTTAAAGAGAGTGGGCACAAGTGGCGGGGCGGAGGGGCAGAGGGAGAAGAAGACTCCCTGCTGAGCAGGGAGCCCAATACTCGGCTGGATCCCAGGACCGGATATCATAACTTGAGCCAAAGACAGACGCTTAATCAACTGAGCCACCCAGGCACCCTTATAGATAATTTTTAAAGATATTTTATTAACTGACACCATGACCCACAAGCACTCGTTGAATGAGCATCCATGAATAAGTCTGAGGCTGCAGTCAAATGAAAGATAATAAGTTCTAAAAAAAATATAAAAAATAAATTGTCAATTTTGGTAATACGTAATATTTATTTTGCATGTTGAAATTCAATTTAATTTTATTTTTTTAAAGATTTTATTTATTTATTTGACAGAGAGAGAGACAGCGAGAGAGGGAACACAAGCAGGGGGAGTGGGAGAGGGAGAAGCAGGCTTCCCACTGGGCAGGGAGCCCAATGTGGGGCTCGATCCCAGGACCCTGAGATCATGACTTGAGCCGAAGGCAGCCGCTTAACGACTAAGCCACCCAGGCCCCCCTGAAATTCAATTTTAAAGTTAAATAATTCTTAAGTAGTTTATGCCATAAAACCAAATACATGCTTTTTTTTGCTTCAATTTATTATTATTATTCTCTATATAAGTGGCATTAATGTATCCTGGTTTCTCGTTTCTAAACAACCCTCCCCTCAATTATCCAATCAAGCTTTTCCTTTCTCTATCTTAAACACACACAAACACACACACACACGCACACTCATGCCTTAAAATATCCTTTGTATTTTATATGTTATACTTAAGTTTGAATTTATGTGTTATATTTAGGTCACAATTAATTAATTTGAATTTTTCCAATTTTTATAACCTACAGTTTTTGAAGTTTTTCTCATGCTCTCACATGCTTTGCAGCTATGATCTTCAAATATTTTCGATTGAACAGTCCATCAGTGAAAAATGTTAAATATACACTCCAATATATGCACATTATTTATAAATTACATAATTTATCACCAGCATTATAAATAAACAATATAAAAATATGAAATGCTCACAAAAGAAATTTTAAAAGATGTGACAGTGTATATAGTCTTTCTCTATATATATACTAGTGGAACTTGGGGCAACCTAGTTCTAGAAATCCTCTGCTTTCTTCTATTTCCATATAATCTCAGAAGTTGTATTAGGTATTCAAAGCCTCTAACAAACCTCACTTTAAGCATTAGATTGAATAGATATGGGGTATACTGCAAGTCAGTGAGTGTGTTTATACATTTATGCACACAAACGTGTGTATGCATGGGGATGCTGTAGATTGGATTGGCTGGATCAAGAGCTCAAAGTGGCTTAGAGTCACATCCAATGATCTGAACTGAATATTCTTCTTCTGGAAAGGTTAGGGAATGAAATAATTCAGAGGGGCTGTTACAGAGGAAAAAAGAACCAAATAAATAGGAAGGAAGGATAACTTGTGTCATATGGAACACCTCCAAAGATATCTTCTCAAGCTGATATTTCAGCAGAAATAGATTCACACCATTTATTTTCACTGTATGATAGAATTCCTTAGTCATACATATGCTTGCCAATTTTTTTTTCCCAATAGAGTCCTCAGTGGTGAGCCACCAGATATTATACTATGAAGATATGAGGGGAAGATTAAATGGTTAGAGTGAAAATCATTTAACCCATATTGTTTCTGCATGTGTGAACCAAAAACCCCATAGGAGTTGTTTTTCACAATGTACCTTTGACTGTTGCATATAAATCAAGAGCTTCCCACCTCTATCCCTTACCATAGGAGCTCATATTTAACTTGAGTCAAGCCTCCATTCAAATCTGAAGCCAGGCAGGGAAGTGTTGAGATATTCAATGACAGATTCAGGATTTATCAGACTAGCTAGCTTTCATTAAATCTTTAATATAAAAGCCTTCATAATTTCTGATTCCATTTATTTGAGCCCTCTTCTAATTTAAAAACCTAACACTGTTGAACCGGTTAAGGAATCCATTTAAATGCTGTTATCCAGGAACCAATTCTCTACCTCTTATCTTCAAAAATTTCATGTCAAATACCATGCTGAAATATAGATGTATTGTGTCTACATCATTCCTTTAATATACTGGTTTAGTAAACTCTCATAAAAAAATAAGAAATAAAATGAGGCTTATCTGACACAACTCAGTAAATCCCTAATTACTTATTAATTATGGCTTTCTTCACAGGACTCCCATTTGATAGATAATTCCTTTAAATTCAAGGATATTTGGGGGATCAAATTCTACCTCACCAAGTCATAGTACATGTAATCTAGCTGGTCTAAAAAACAAAAGCAAATAAACAACTCACTATTACCTGACATTAAGCTCTCTATCCTTGGGCTCTAGTATTTCTTTATGACTTGATCTAGAGAAAAATAAAGAAGGGACAGCAATCAGTTTTGCTGTTTCATTTTGGATTGAATTTTTCTTGTTTTTTTGTTCTGAGCAGTCAGCCACTTTATAAAGGTGTCTGAGTTGTTAGATGTTAAGAGAAAAATGGGGAAAAAAGGAAAGTTAATTTGCTACCTTCCCAGAACACAGGTGAAGTTTTAAGCAAATTTGTATTCAAAATTAATGGTAAAAAAATCACAAATCAGAATCCAAGTGTGAAGATGAGGTGGGGTGTGGGTCTAACAAGGTGGTTGGTTTGTCTCTGCATAAACCATGCGCAGTGTTTATGACATAGGGACCCACTTCTCAAACTTTCAAGATGTTCTTAATTGGAATTTTTTTAATTGGGTAGACTTCCCATTGCAACTTCCCTTCTTCCTTACCCATCACCAGGCCCTCATTAACCCTTTTCTTTTCTGTAAGTCCTCCCTTATCCCAGATATGACTTTCAAGAGTTAATATTTGCTCAATAACTTCGTTTCCTCTCTTTTCAGTCCATAGCTTTCATGCCTGAACTCATCTACTCTTGTAACTTCAGAGATTATTTATATCCAGTGACACTCAAATCAATATGTCCTCTTAAGATCTCATTCTTGAGAATCATATCAGCATATCTATTTGATAGCACATTAGCTTCTCAACTTCCAATATATTAAAACTGAACTCACAATATTTTTCCACAAACTTACTTTTTTCTTTCCCATTTCTACGAAAAGTGCCATCTACCCAGTTTCCCAAAAAGAAACCTGGAAAATATCGTGGATTCCTCTCTCAACTCTCTTATTATACCATCCATGAAGTCTTGTTAATTCTACTTCCGGACAGGTGAGGAATGTCACAAGAAGTAAGAAAAAATGTAACATGTGTTTTTAAACCACTTTGAAACACTTCAGTGGAAACTAAATTCATTAAGAGAAACAAAATGATCATCCTAGTCTAAAACAAAGACAAAAAGATAATTCATCCCTAAGTAAAAGCTAATGCCATAGCGTTTTATCATTAAATTCATTGTATTTTTACTATAAACTCCAATCTCTTTAAATTCATTTCATTAATACCATAACATTTCTTGCCCATAATATATATGCATGTATCTTTGTAGAGCCATTATATATCATTTCCCAATAACCATGGCAAGTTTAATGTTCAAAAATTTCCATTATGTGATAAAAATCGGCAAGAAAATAATTATGTACCATAACTGCTTCCACATGTTGTAATTTGAAAAAATATATTTTTGGGGGGCACCTGGGTGGGTCAGTTGGTTAACCATCTGCCTTCGACTCAGGTCATGATCCCAGGGTCCTGGGGTCCAGCCCCGCGTTGGCTCCCAGCTCAATGGGTGGTCTGCTTCTCCCTCTATTCCCTGTTTGTGCTCTCTCTTGCTATCTCTGTCACTCTCTCAAATAAATAAATGAAATCTTTATTTTTTTTAAATTAAGTTTTTTATTTTATTTTGAGTATAATTAATAGTGTTACATTAGTTTCAGGTGTGCAATATAGTGATTCAACAATCCTATACATTACTTAGTGCTTATCATGATTTAAGTGTACTCTTAATCCCCTTCACTTATTTCACCCATTTGCCTGCTTGCCTCCCCTCTGATATGCTTTATTTTAAATGAGTACTCTCAGTTAAAGTTATTGTTTTATTTTGTATTTTTAACAACAACATTTTTCTTTATTTAAAGCATACTTCAATATACATGGTTCTAAAAGATATATATAAAACATTCTATCCAAGAAAAACAGAATACACATTTTCTTCAAGTATACTCAGAAGAATCCCCTGGTTAAATCACATAAAAAGAGACATAACAAATATTATAAATTTAAGAAGACTGAAATCATACCACGTATGTTTTCTAACCAAAATAGTACAAAGGTAAAGATCAAAAATAAAACAAAGCTGGAAAATCTACAATGTAAATATTAAGTATTCACACTACTGCACAAGCAATGGGAAAAATAAGAACTCAAAGAGTAAATAAAAATACGTCTCAAAACAAAAGTAAAAAGAAAACACAATATTCCAAAAACTATGGGATGCCACAAAAGCAGATTTTAGAATGAAATTTATGCTCTAAATGCTTGTATTAAGAAAAAGAAGCTTAAATAATATTACACCACAAGGAACTAGAAAAAGAACCTTAGCTGAAATTTAGATGAAGGAAATAACAAAGAAAAATCAGAAATAAATAAAATAGAGACTACAATAACAATAACATAACATTGAAAGTTAAGACCATTTTTTTCCAAAAAATGAACAGAGTTGACAATGCTCTAACTGTATTAACTAAGAAAGAGAAAAAGAGAGAGAGAGAGGAGACTCAGAAACCAAAATGAGATATAGAAGAGAAAACAATTCAACAGATAACCACAGAAATTCATAGTGTGATAACAGATTACTATAACAATTGTATACTAACAAATCAAATAACTTAGGAAAAAAAAACAGATAATAACTAAAAATGCACAAGTTATCACAATTGAATCATGAATCTTGAATCCAAGAAGTAGGAAATCTTAGCCCAATATCAAGACTGAAAGTTGAGTTAGGAATCAAAAATCTCCCAGCACAGAAAAGCCCAAGACCACATGGTTTCATTAGTGAATGGTACTAAACATTAAAAAAAAAAAAAAAACTTAATGGCAGTCTTTATCAAAATCTTACAAATAATGAAATAGAGAAAACAAATTAAAAATCATTCCATTAAACCAATACTACCCTGATTACCAAAGCAGGTTAAAAGCAATAGGAGACAAAAAAAAATCTAGTTTGTCCAATATAAAGTATTGCTACTCTGATTTTCTTTTGACATCCCTTTGGGTGATAAATGTTTCTCCACCCCCCTCACTATCAATCTGCTGGTATCTTTAGGTCTAAAATCAGTCTCTTCAGGGCACCTGGGTGGCTCAATTATTAAGCAAATGCCTTCGGCTCAGGTCATGATCCCAGGGTCCTGGGATTGGTTCCCGCATCCGGCTCCCCGCTGGGCGGGGAGGCTACTTCTCCCTCTCCCTCTGCTGCTCCCCTCCTTTGTGCTCGCTCTCTCTCTCTTTCTCTCTCTGTCAAATAAATAAATAAAATCTTTAAAAAATAAATAAATAAAATCAGTCTCTTCTAGACAGCACATAGATGGGTCTTGTTTTTGTTTGTTTTGTTTTTTTTTAATCCATTCTGACCCCCATGTCTTTTTTTTTAAGATTTTTTATTTATTCATTTGAGACAGAAACAGAGAGAGAGAGAGCATGAACAGGGGAGAGAGGCAGAGGGAGAGGGAGAAACAGACTCCCCGCTGAGCATGGAACCTGACCCAGATCTTGATCCCAGGACCCCGGGATCATGACCTGAGCCAAAGGCAGATGCTTAACCATCCGAGCCACCCAGGTGCCCCTACCCTATATCTTTTGATTAGAGTGTTTAGTCAATTTACATTCAAAGTAATTATTGATAAACATGTGTTTATTAGCATTTTATTACTTGTTTTGTCATTGTTTCTGTAGATTTTCTCGAATGCTTTCTTGTCTTTGTCACTCCTTTGCACTCAGTCTCTCCCTTGCACTCAAAGAGTCCCCTTTAATATTTCTTTTAGAGCTGGTTTTAGTGGTCATGAACTCCTTTAGTTTTCATTTGTCTTGGAAACTCTTTATCTCTCCTTCTATTCTGAATAACAGCCTTGCTGGATAGAGTATTCTTGGCTGCAGATTATTCCCATTCAGCAGTTTGAATATATCATGCCACTTTCTTCTGGCTTGCAGAGTTTCTGTTGCAAAATCTCCTGCTAGCCTTATGAGTTTTCCCTTGGACTTTTTTATTTACTGACTTCTTTTGTCTTGCTGCTTTTAAGATTTTTTCTTTATCACTATATTTGCCGATTTAATTACAATATGTCCTGGTGTTGGCTCACTTTTGTTGATTTTGATGGGAGTTCTCTGTACCTCCTGGATCTGGAAATCTGTTTCCTTCCCCAGATTTAGGGAAGTTTTCTTCTATTATTTCTTGAAATAAATTTTCTGCCCCCTTTTCTCTCTCTTCTCCTGGGACTCCTATAATATGAATGTTATTATGTTTGATGGAGTCACTGAATTCCCTAAGTCTATTTTCGTGTTGCATAATTCTTTCTCTCTTTTGTTCAGTTTCATTATTTTCCATTATTTTGTCTTCTATGTCACTAGTCCATTCCTCTGTTTCTTCTAGCCTGCTTTTCATGTATCAAGCTTGTTTCCAATCTTGTTTATTGCATTCTTTCTCTCTGACTGATATTTTTTAACTCTTTTATCTCTGCGGTGAGGGTCTCCCTGATGTCTTCCATTCTTTTCCAAGCCCAGCAAATATCCTTATGATTATTGCTTTAAATTCTCCATCAAGCATGTTACTTGTATCTGTTTCACTTAGATCTCTGGCTGTGGCCATATCTTGTTCTCTCATTTGGGATAAATTCTTCTGTCTTGGCATTTTGTCTAAGTCTCTGCCTTCTTCTGTGTGTTAGAAAAACCAGTTATGTCCTCTGTTCCTCCCTCCACTTATGAGGGAGAGGTCATGTAGTGCCCAGGTCCTGGTACTTCAGGGACTGTCTCTGGTGTGTGCTCTTCCTTTGTGTGTTGGCTGATTTATCCTTCAATCCAGTCATCTGTAGAGGCTCTCCTTGCCTGCTGTGGGCAGTGTTCAGTCCCTGGCCTGAATGTGGCAGGTTTTAACTGCTTATGAAAGGAGACCTGGCACCACCTCCACCAGACCTGAGGCCCTGAAGAACTCTCTGGTCAGGAGACATAGTGTAGGTTGGGGTTTGTGCTGGTCTTTTGGGCAAGGGACCTACCATACTGGGACTGAGGCAATCTTGACTGAGAAGGGCAGTCCTGCCAGAGTGCAGGGGGTGGGTCTTGTAAGCAAGTTAGTTGGCTTGTGTCTGTGCTGCACTCCCTCCTGCCAGTGGTTCTGTCTTTATATTGAAGGGAAGGGAAAGGAAATGGCACTGGCTAGCAACCGTGTTCCTGGAGAGATATTTCTGTGAACATTGCCTCTCAGAGATGCTCTCTGAGACCAGTGAATACTCTCTGCACTGTGTGCCCCAGGTGCTCTTCACATGGCTCTTTCCATGACACCCGCCCCCTCGTTGTTTGTCTGCCTTTTCTCCAGGAGCTGTGCAGTGCCCTCTGGGCTCTATCCCAGCCAAGCCTGCAGAACTTTAAAACTCCAGGCTTTTTGGGGCGCCTGGGTGGCTCACTCATTAAGCGTCTGCCTTTGGCTCAGGTCATGATCCCAGGGTCCCAGGATCGAGCCCCAACATCGGGCTCCCTGCTCAGTGGGAAGCCTGCTTCTCCCTCTCCAACTCCCTCTGCTTGTGTTCCCTCTCTCACTGTCTCTCTCTCTGTCAAATAGATGAATAAAATCCAAAAAAAAAATTAAAAAAATAAAATAAATAAAACTCCAGGCTTTTAACCCTGTTGGTTGCAAGAGCTCACAAGATTCAAACTCTCTCATTTCCCAAGCCAATGGCTTTGGGGAATCATTCTTCTTATGCATTCCCCTGTGTGTTCCTCTCTCCTCACCCTTCTCTGCTCCATATCACCTGTGATTCATTTCTCCCCTAAACCACGTCTCTACACTTCCTACCTTCTTTGTGTAGCCTCTTCTCTCCCTTTAGTTGTGGAATTTGTTCTGTAAGTCTTCAGGCTGATTTCTGGGGTATTTAGGATGATTTGATAGTTACTTAGTTGTGTTCATCAGATGAAAGGAATCTAGGGTCTTCCTACTCTACTGCCATCTTTGATCTCTGTTTTAGTACTTTTGGACACAGACTTAGCATAACCAAAAATATTGTTTGAAAGATGCATATGTACATTTCTCCATGTTACTGGGACTATTTGTGAATTAGGGAATCATCATTGTACTGACAAGTTGGAGATGGTCATATCCGATCCATCTCTTTCTACCTACCCTGCCCAAATTTAATGCTTATGTATTTATCTTAACTGTTTTGAACATCACAATGAAAGTTTTTATCCATTTGCTTAATATTTCTTTTTTTATTATTGGAAGAGGAAATTTTGGTTGCCTTTAGGATATTTAGTAGTCCCTCTTTATCTGTGGTTTTGCTTTCCACGTTTTCCATTACTCATGGTTTCAGTTACTGGCAGTCAATTCTCATCCAGAAGTCGATGAGCCTTCTTCTGAAGTATTGTCAGAAGGTCAATAGTCACCTAACACTATGTCACAGTGCCTGCATCATTCATTTCAATTTATCTCATCATTTAGGCATTTTATCATCTTATATCACAAGAAGAAGGTGGAGTACAGTACAATAAGAGAGAGAGAAACCATATTCACATAACTTTTATTACACACTTTTGTTATAATTTGTTCTATTTTATTATTAGTTATCAATCTCTCACTGTGACTACTGTATGTGTGTAGAAGAAAAAACATAATATATATAGGATTTGGTACTATCCATGGTTTCAAGACATCCACTGACGGTCTTGAAATATAACCCCCATGAATAAGGGGATAACTGTAGGATAAAATAAAATTGATAATTCATTTCATTGTCCAACTTCTATTTAGTGATAGTAGACCCTCCTCCCTCCCACCCACCCCCACACTTGCCCTGGGTTAGTTTTCTGGAATCAGACTCTATATTCCTATCAATGGCCACAGTGAACTGAATTAATAGAAAGAATTACCCCCTTTTATTTATTCTACCAAGCTGAGTCTCCAGGGCAATGCTTCATTGTTACAGACAATACATCCTTGGTTTGCTGGCTGGCCTTAATGGGATGTTAAAATCGATTAGAGCAATTTCTCTGTCACCTGAGAAGCACTGTAGGTTTTGTGGTGTGTTGCAATTATATACCCTTCTCATGTCTTTAAAAAATTTTTACATCATTAAACCAAGTGTCTTCCTTGCTTATGAGACCACAACTTCCTTTTTCTAAGGAAACACTTCTTGTAAATGTGTAATATACCTGGAATCCAGGCAGACCCACCATAGTGGTTGTATCCAAGCCCTGACAGATAATATTACACAGATAGAAGTGAATCGAAAGTGTGAGGAGCTAAGACCTTGTGTTTTTGCAATTAATAGTCCTGCTCTATTGAAGAAACAGTGCCCCCTTGTGAAAGCATCTTTATTCTTGTGAATACTGTTCCAATGCTTAAGCACACATTGGGAAATAAACAAAACAACTTTATTTTTGTTTACTCTTGTCTATTTTAATTGCTGCCAGGATAGTTATTTCCATGACCCTTGAGAAACTCAGCCAGGTCTTTGACTTTTCTGGTAACTTTATGATGTAAAAAATGTCCACTATCACTTCAGAACTTTAAAACAACAGTATCAATTCATGTTCCATGTCCTGGATTAATGTGAAGACCTCTCTTCCTTGCCAGTTTGAGCAATTTTCAGGACAGTGGGTTCAGGAAAGATGGGGTGATCAACTTCTTTCCCTTTCTCTCTTCAAACCTTGTGAGACTGATTCCTCCTACTCCAGCTTGCCAAACACAGTTTCAAAATGCTTAGTTTAGGGGCATGATGAGAGAGAAGAGGTAGGGGGATTAGTAAAGTTCTTGGTTAAATGATACTGGCCTGAACTGGCAAGTATTTAAAGCTGATTTTTTCTTGTCAGTACATCTGTGGTTTCTTCAAAGACCACACCAATCTCTCCAGATATCGTAAAGCAGTATCTCTTAGGCAAGTAGCAAACTTTTCTGACATTCATTGTTTAAACCTTCCTCTGCACTTAGGCATCAGGTGTTACCTTTAGTTTTTCTTCCTTGAGATTTTTTCATGCCCTCCTGGTCTCCTTTCTGTTAGAATCTTTAGTTCACCCTTTATATTTCTCAAGTGGGTATGTTAAAATGTCCCCCAAACTGTATTCAATCCCCTGGCCAGTCTTTAGCCCCTAACGGTTACCTTAGAGTCACTCTCTGTTGTTGTGGTATTAGTAGGTTATACTCCAAATTCCTGTAAAGTCAGTGGGAGAAGCTCATAACACAGTTTTCCCCAAGGAAATCCTTTTCAAATATCATTCAGTTTCTTATTTTCTCAATGTGGGTGTGCGATTTAAAAGTTACCTAAATGTTATCTAAAATTTGTCTAAAATTTGCATGTATTTGAAATGTGTGCAGCCAAACATCCATTCTAATTCCTTCTTAGATGCACAAAATAATTTTGAAAGAAGTATGAATTCTCCCATGATCATTGTTGACTCTCGAGAAAATCTAGTAAGTCAGTTCAAATCTGACCGGTTTGTGTTATGATTATGTTCAAATATAAATATTTTGGTATTTATCGTTCTCAGGTGAAATTGTTTAATAATCATAAAATGTCAAAATTTCTATAAGGAGTTGGAGAAAAGTGGAAATGAGTGAGTGACTAAGAGATGAAACACTTGGAAGTAGTGAATTGGGACATCTGGTCACAGTGCTGAATATAATACGGCATTTACCATTTTTTTTAAAGTATGACATTATGACAGTTAATTGTGTAATTACTACAAAGGAATTGTGAATTTTAGTCATACAAGTTTTATTTTCTCAAGGATGGTATTTTCTCAAGGCTCCAGGCCATCGCATGGAGCAATAAAATGTAATAAATGAGAAACAGAACTCCTTTTCTGGGGAAAACCTGCCTTCAGAAGCAGCTAGACTATACACAATTCTATTTATAAAATCTTGTGCATACTTACTCTGGAATTAATTTTAAAAACATTATGGAAATACAAATATTAATACTTTATTTTTTAAAGATCACTTTTTTTTTAGTAATCGCTATAACCAACATGGGGTTTGAACTCACTACCCTGATCCCACAAATCACATGCTCCACTGACTTAGCCAGCAGAGTGCCCCTAAAAGCTATCATCTATCATCTATCTATCATCTATCTATCTATCTATCATCTATCTATCTTTTAAAGTAGACTCCACACCCAATGTGGGGCTTGAACAATGCTTTAAATAATCATAACAAATGCTTATCATAATTTAATTACATATTATTAAAATATCTGTTATCTTTCGTCAAACACATTTCATGACAGTGATGTTTCATGACAGCAAATGTTACTTTCATAAAACATTTGAAAATACATTTTGAAATGATTGAACATACATCAAGTGTTAATATAAAAACATGGGAAACACATATGACAAAAATAAATAATATGCTTTTCAGTTAAAACCGAAATGAGTAAAGTATACAAATTAAGTTCTCATTTTGTAAAAAAAAAAGTGCATTTAAAACAATTTCCAGACATTATTTTAAAATATTATTTTGAAGCAAAATATTATTTCTTCAAAATATTATTTTGAAGAAAACTAAAGCAATATTTTGCTGAATGACCACAGGCATATCCACCATGGATGTATAGAATGTCTTACCTTTTTTCTTTTTTTAAGATTTTATTTATTTGAGAGAGAGTGAGCACAAGCAGCGGGAGGGTCAGAGGGACAAGCAGACTCCTGCTGAGCAGGGAGCCTGATGCGGGACTTGATCCCAGGACCCCAAGATCCTGACCTGAGCAGAAGGCAGACATTTAACCGACTGAGCCACCCAAGCACCCAAATGTCTTACCTTTCTTAACTTGACTATCTTTTTTTTCTCATGCCTGTTTTTGTTTTGTTTTGTTTTTGGGGTATAAGTACTTAAGAATTTTTACTTAGGCCCTAACTTGCAATGCAATATAGTATATGAGTGGTAGTTGCTAATAAAAAAGCAAACTTAAAACTCTATAAGATGAAGAATAAGATTTTATATAATTCTGTAGCAACTCTCCTACTTTATCAGTGAAGAAATACGTGCAGCTTGAGGTCTAACAATAAAATATGTGAGGGAACACTGGACAGAACAAAAAGTATGAAGGTAAGTATTTGAAGGTAAAAACATAGATGTTAGATTTATTTAGAGAAAAGACTTAGGGCTTTCATTTCTTCAAATGCATGGTAGAAATTATAAGAATTGGTTTTGTTTTCACTGAGGAAAAATAAGAGTCTTTGGTTTAAAATGTATAATACCCCATTTCATAGGCACATGTGTCTGTGGCGTGGCTGGAGAGGCCCAAGCTCATTTCCCAATGGAGCCTTAATGGCTCCTTTACTGAGTAAGTTTGTAGTCCAGTAAGACTGGAATGTAGCTAAGACATGGCTTTGGCTCTATATGGAAATCATGAGATGGGATTTTAGGGAATACTCTTTTTAACAGGACCAGTGGATAGTTATTGACTTCTATAATGAGATTTAAAATTCTTAAAGTGATGAAGAACTTTTGAAATATTGTGGTTTCTGATCGCTGAAGGACACCTTGGAACTATGTATATTATCTGCTATACATTTAAAACGAGTCATAATAGTGATATATTCATATACATTTAATGATTTATGGAAATCTGACCGGGGTTTATTTGTTGATTAATCTTTACAAAATATTTAATCTACAAAAAAGTTTGTAGGACTTTCTTGTATAAACATATATATAAAATATATCATTTTCATTTTAACTTTTAAAATTTGCAGAAAGAGTATACACTTTCAGTACAATATTACTTTGAGGCAAAACACAATTCCATTCAAAGGCAGCTTTATATAAAGTCAATATCAGGATTTTTTGAGGCATTAAATACTGATGCATAAAACATGCTAAAGGAACAACTCATTACAACCATATAATTCAATGGGCTTTCTGCTCTATAATAGTGAATTATTGAGAACTAGAAAACAATTAATAGAAAAAATAATTTCTAAAATGGAATTCAGCTTTTGGCTCCAGTTTATTGCATTTTATTCATTCTAGTGGCTAAAATAAGACTTAGTCAATATAAATCTTAACTGCTGCCTCATCTACATAAAATGTGATAGATTAGTTTAACGATTCTAGCTACAGTTTAAAATTAAATACCCAGTGTGTAAAACTTATGTAGGGTGGTTTTAGTATGTGCAATATAAGTGCCTTTGGCCTTATTTCTCTTCCAGTTATTTTCCGAAGCAGATAGCAATATTTTTGTTATATTAGCAGAAATTAGTAGCATTCAGATTTGAGAGGCAGAGCAATTATCTATTGCTTTTATTCAACAAACATCTATTCATTGTCATTTGCACATGCCGATAAATTAGAATGTTATATATGAGAGCAACATATCAGAAATAAGTCAGAGATATGAGACCACAATTGCCTTAAGCAATAGGGGTTTATCATCAGACACACCAATAACTAAGAAGGTACAAATGTCCAGGGTGGTTAATTCTGTGACACACATGTTAGAGAAGATCCAAAAAATTCTTTCTTGTAGATCTGCCTTCCTCAGTCCATGGGCTTCTTTCATCTTCTAGTTCATTTCCCTCAAGGTCATAAGATGAATTATCTGTGAGTGTCTGATTTTCTAGTGCTTCACACCTTTTTTTTTTAAAGATTTTATTTGGGGCGCCTGGGTGGCTCAGTTGGTTAAGCAGCTGCCTTTGGCTCAGGTCATGATCGATCATGATCAGGTCCTGGGGTCGAACCCCACGTCTGGTTCCCTGCTCAGCGGGGAGCCTGCTTCTCCCTCTCTCTGCCTGCCACTCTGCCTACTTGTGCTCTCTCTCTCTATCTCTCTGTCAAATAAATAAATAAAATATTTAAGAGATTTTATTTATTTGAGAGAGAGAGAAAGAGAACATGAGCAGTGGGAGGGGCACAGGGAGAGGACAAGAAGATTCCCCACTGAGGGAAGAGCCCGACATGGAGCTCAATCCCAGGACCCTGAGATCATGACCTGAGCCAAAATCAAGAGTCAGATGCTTAACAGACTGAGCCACCCAGGCACCCCTCATACTACTTTCTTTAGAAGTCCCCTGGCCAACACTCTCAAGTGTCAATGAACATATTTGGAAAGCAGCATTACAAGATTAAGTATCTCACATTTTCATAATGTGTAATGGTAGATGGATCTATCAGAATATGTGTATATGCAAGTGTAGTTGATGTTCAACAAAAAACAGCAAACTTGATAGAAGAAACATAAACAAATTGCTGTGGTTTACAGTTTAGAAGAAACATACTGATGTGTATAAGTCTTGTAAAACACAATACTTGTGATAGAATGATTAAGAATCTTCAGATGAAAGAAGGGATTTGTAAGTGGGTAAGGTAATGAAAAATAGGATTCTCTAGTTGTATTTATATTAAGTGATGACCATCTATTTCTGAGAATATTCTTATGGCATAATAAATGTGAAAATAAATAATACAGATGTGTTTCTATAACTAGGAGGATGTTGTTGTGTTGGACCAAGACTGTTGGTGTAAGCAGAGAAAAATTGCCCAAATAGAGTGGAAGCATTCTTTTTAATATTTGATTATAAAATCGTTCCTTTTATAATGTAGGAAGCATTTTTTTCTTGTTAATGATAAATCAATAACTTCTTCAAGTGACAAAATTAAGATGATTATAATTTCAATCTTCAACATCTGAAGCTGAATTCAATATAATAAAAAGACTTCTGAGAATTGATAGACAAAAGGACAAGCCGACAACAACAAAAAAATAGACAAAGTCATGAGCAGGAATTTCAAAAATGGATGCCTCATACCTCTATGAAAAGATGCTAGCAATAAGATAAATACAGATCAAAACATAATGAGAGGGGCACCTGGGTGGCACAGTCGTTAAGCGTCTGCCTTCGACTCGGGTCATGATCCCAGGGTTCTGGGATCGAGCCCCGCATCGGGCTCCCTGCTCGGCGGGAAGCCTGCTTCTCCCTCTCCCACTCCCCCTGCTTGTGTTCCCTCTCTCGCTGTGTCTCTATCTCTGTCAAATAAAATCTTTAAAAAAAACAAAATATAAGGAGAAATATTTCTGTGCTCACCAGATTGACAAAACTGAAAATCTGTCATCATTAACTAATTGTTAATGAAGATGTGTAACAATGGGAATTCTGTACACATTGCTGGTGGAAATGTAGATTGGAACAATCGGTTTAGGAAGCAGTGTGGTATTTTCTCATTGGGCTAAAGATGTGTGTAACCCATGACACACAATTTCCATTCCTGGAAGGAATGCCTATAAATGTGCAGGAGGAGGCATTCTTTTCTTTTCTCTTCTTTTCTTTTCTTTCTTTCTTTTTTTTTAAAGTTTTATTTATTTATTTATTAGAGAGAGAGAGAGAGAGACAGTTGGGGGAGGAGCAGCGGGGGAGGATAAGCCAACTCTGAATTGAACACAGAGCCTGATACCAGGCTACACCTCCACCCTGAGATCATGACCCTCAGATCATGACCTGAGCCAAAATTGAGTCAGTTGCTTAACTGGCTGAGCCACCCACATGCCCCCAGGAGAAGGCATTTTCATTATGTCCCTAGCAACAATATTTGCACAAGAAATAAACCAATAAACCAACAAACAGACTGTAGAAACAGTCTACAAGGTTCTCCACTTTTCAATTACAATTTTCCTTTCAAAGTAAGTGCCTTATGGAGAGATTCTTTGAGACTGTGTAAATATTCTGTTCTTTCTTAGGGCGCTGGCTGGCTCAGTCAGTAAAGCATGTGACACTTGATTTTGGGTGGTGAGTTCAAACCTCATGTTGTGTGTAAAGCTTACTAAATAAATAAATAAAATAAAATTGGGAGGTGAATTAAAAAAAACCCTGTACTTTCTCAAACTTCCACCCACTGCTTGTAGCCTTCACTGATGATTTTAAAACTCCATTATTTCCTCTGCATTTATTACTTGGCATTCTACTAAAGAAGAACCTATCTATGTACGTATCTATCTATCTATCTATCTATCATCTTTCTATCTTTATTATTTATCAATATCTATTTAGTCAATATATTTCTATTTTATTCAAACGGTTATAACCCATTAATCTAAATGGATTACTATAAATAAGTGTATTTAAAAAATTTAATATCACTAATAAAAAAAGCATGTTATCTTTTTTTTTTCTTAAAAATTTATTTATTTACTTATTTAGAGAGCATGGGGTTGGGGGTTGGCAGAGGTGGAGGGAGAGAGAATCTCAAGCAGTCTCCCCCTGCGTGTGGAGCCTGATGTGGGGCTTGATCCCATGACCCTGAGATCATGACCTGAGCTGAAATCAAGAGTTGAACGCTTAACTGACTGAAACACCCAGGTACCCTTAGCATTTTTTCTAATACTTGTTAAATGAACAAAATATTTATTATATTTACCTACAAACCATTCAAAATTGCATCACATTTTGGCAGACTACATTAAGCCTTATCAACTACACATGCCTTACTTCAGATTGATAGTATGTAACAAAGTTCTGAGGAACATGGACACAGGTGGATGGAGGTGACGGTAGCCTGGTGCCTCACACAGGAGAGGCAGATTCAAGTGATTGCCATGTGTCAGGGGCAATACCAGTCAATAGGCAATTAGATGTATATGAGACACACTTTGCATGGAATCTTGAGAACAGCATAACAGGACATCTAAATTTTGCCTTTTATTCCAAAGATGAAATATTTCTAAAGAACTTTTTGATATCTTATATCATAAAACTTGCTCAGTTCATAAATCCCATCAGAGGAGATACATTTTATAAGATTCTACCATAATGGCAGTGGCTGCTGGCTTCTGTTGTGCTTCTCCGTTTCTTTTCTCCATGCCTTTTCCTCTTCCTCTTTTTCTTGATAACTTCTATTAAATGATAATTGTAGTAGATGCCTCAAGCGAATCACTTAGTGCCTCAAACACTTGACTGTGATTTTTATATATTCACTAATGCTTACAATAGTTCTTTGAGATGATACATATTAATTCGTTTTACAAATGAATAAAATTAAAATGTAAAAAAAGGTTAATACCACTACTGCAATCTGAATACACTGTTTATCTTTTATTAATTTACTCCATTAATACTAACTACATGTCAGTGTTCGCAGACATCTGTCTGCTCTCAAGTCAATGCTAATATATTCTGTTTAGCTTTTTAAGGCATTTTATCCACTGAGCTTGCCTTACCTCTTCAGCTTTATCTCCTACATCTTCCTATAAACCTTTCTAATTTCAGGGTCTTCAATCTTTCATAAGCATGATAAGCTTAGTTGTCCCTCCAAAGTTTGCATCACCATATACTCTATCTTACCTAGAATGCTCTTCATTTTCTCATCTGCATATCCTAATCATATCTTCCCTTTAGATCAAGCTTTTTACCACTTCCTCTATGAAGCCTTCCTTTTCCTACCAGAAAGTTCCCTCTTCTGAAAACATAAGTTACTTAATACTAGGAGAAAATAGAAGAGAGGCAGAAAGCTTACAATTACAGAGTATGTGTTGTGTTCTAGTGTGATGTATGATTGAGGTATCTGCCTCCAGATCAAGTTCCTGAGGAAAAAACAAATGTTTTCTCTATCTTTTATTACTTTCTGAAGGTGTGAACTCGAGCAAAATCTTAACCTTTCTCTCCATCACTTTCACATCAACAAAATAGACTAATTATATAATAGTAGTGCATACCTCATAGAATTTTGTGTTTTAAAAGATTTACCATATGTAAAGTAACTGGCATTGTATGAACTGCTTTCCATGTACAGAAATTAAATTTCACAGTGATTCTCATTTTAGAGTTGTGGCTAGGATTGTCTTCTACTTCTTAATATACATATAAAAATCTAATTACCTTTACATTTCTACTATGTCCTATGTAACCTCAGCATTCAATTGTCAGTTCATTACAATTTTATTTTTACCAGTTGCCAAAGGCTTTCCTTCACAAAGAAGCATGATTAATCTGAGTGTGAAATATTTTCACACAGACAAACTGACTTTGTGTTACTCTGAGCAACTTTGTTCTACTGTCACAGTTTTCTTAACTACTTAAATATTTATCTAACATAATAATAATAATTATAAAATGTAAGTCAGCAGCTGTTAGTGCACATATTTTTGTTGCTGACAAATTCAATTAGAGGCATTTCTACTTAAACCAATCAAAAAGCAGGTAACTCTGAAAGGTCAATTCTGAGTTATTGTTACTCATAATCATTTCCCAAGCCATTAAGTCTATAAAATCCAATTGAAACTGAAAGCCATAAAAGTAAATTGTAGAAAAGCTGCCTAAGTAGGTAGTGAGAGTTCCATACATATGAGCAAGACACTTGTCTACTGAAATTACTTTGACTGTATTATCCACAAAAGGACTGCTCTAGTGAACTTTATGTGGTCATTACCATTTACAGACCCCATCTCTCAAAGACATTTTAATTAATCAACCCCAAATAATCCAATGAGGTAAAGTGCTAACTGAAACGGTTTTTAAATACACTCATAAAATGGAGTAACAAGTTTCTTGAATTATAAGTGAAAAAAAGGGGAGGAAGCTCTGTTAAATATAGAGATAACCAGGGCTTTAATCCACATTAGATGTCTTTCCTTACAATAGAGATTTATGCAAAAATTTTCAGGAAGTAAGTCTATATTGTATAATTCTAATGAAGATTAAAAATGTATTTATTCCAGGGGTGCCTGGCTAACTTAGTCAGGAGAGCATGCAACTCTTGATTTCTGGGCTGTGAGTTCAAGCTCCACATTGGGTGTAGAGATTACTTAAAATAAATCTTTATATATATATATATTCCCATATATATTGGAAAACAGCCTTATTCCTATATATAGGGATATATATTGGAAATATATATATTGGAAATATATATATGTGTGTGTGTGTGTGTGTATGTGTGTGTATTCCAAATCAGTTTTTCTCTTCTTTTGTTCCATTTTTTACTAACTTATTCCATGTCTCATTTCTCAAGTAAAGTCAGATTCCTTTTGTCATTTAAGACTTGTTGAGGCTATTCCCTCTTTTTTTAAGTGAATTATACTGAAACAGTGTGAATGGCATAGAACAAATTTTAAATGTTAAAATGTTAATGTTATGATTTAGTGTACTGTTTCTAAAATAAATAATATTTTCTTATTATGCTCCTAAGTCTTTAGAAAAAAGAGGTCTAAATACATCAGTAATTCTCCCAGTCAAAACTCACATAGAATGATTTATGGCCCTTGGATTTGGTATATAAAATTAGCAGTTTGCATAATGAAATGTGAAAAATATGGGCGCCTGGGTGGCTCAGTTGGTTAAGCGACTGCCTTCGGCTCAGGTCATGATCCTGGAGTCCCTGGATCGAGTCCCGCATCGGGCTCCCTGCTCAGCAGGGAGTCTGCTTCTCCCTCTGACGCTACCCCCATCTCATGTGCTTTCTCTCTCATTCTCTCTGTCTCTCAAATAAATAAATAAAATCTTTAAAAAAAAAAAAAGAAATGTGAAAAATAAAGGTAGAATTTCTTCTTGGAAGTCAGTGGAAATGTGGAAAGAACATGGACTTTGCAAACGAAACACATGAATTGGATTTGCAGCTTTGGAAAATTGCTTAGTTTTGCTGAGCCTTAGTTTCCTCATCTGTGAAGTGTTTTCATAATGGTGACAGTATTGATCCATTAAGAAAATATAACAACTATAAAATATGCACCTAACAACAGAGCTCCAAAATACATAAAGTAAAACTGGCACAATTGACGGGAAAATAAACCATTCAATATGAATAATTGAAGATGTCAATACCATAATTGTAATAACTAATAATACAACTAGGAAGAAAATCAACAACGATATAAGAGACTCAACTAACAATCCAACTAGACTAGCAATTATCTACAGAAAAGTACATTCAATAACGGCAGGAGAGAGACTGTAATATTTCCTATGTATAGGAATGAATCACTTAAATAGCAAAGGTCAGTCTCTAGGTACTGGTTCATGTCCCATGTGAGAGAAGGAGTTTTCAAAATGAAATGGAAACAAAATTAGATTTTACATAACAATTAGTAGTTTTTAATTACCAAAAGTGCATTTGATAACTGTATAAAATTTTAAAGAAACAGAATAACTCAAAGAAAATAGATATCACACATAAGCTAAAGTTTAGAATCTATTGATGTGTTTTTAATGCACACTTTTCTAGATAAATTTAATCATACTTTTCTTTAAAAAAATTTAGATTCTATAATGCATAGTTTGAATGTCAATTCATCCTCAAAACATGATTGACAATTTCTCTGCCATTAAATATATTTCTACAGCAAATTTTTTATGCCTTTATAGTATCCCTTAACTAGTCCATTCATTATTTAAATATTGTTTGATATGTAAGTTGTCTCCTTTTTTTGTTTTTTAACTGGTTAAAAACATTCCGTATATTTTCCAAGGCATTATGAGGATGTTTAAAATTCAAATTCATAATTCAAAAATGATACAGCAAAACTTTAAATAAAGCCAAAAAGTTAAGAGAATAATGCATGTTCTGATGGGTTGAGAAAATGGAAACGTGGACTTGATTCCTCTCAGATATCCATAAGGTTTCCATTTAGCAAGTCATTAATTCCAAAAATATCAATTGAGATCTATTATGTATAAAGCAATTTGATATATGTTGTGAACATACCAAGATGAAAATCTGCCTCTCAAGGAAGAAGAGAATAGATAAAATGTGTATTTAACAGGGATTTATTCATTTCGAGAAAGGAGTAGGTGATGGTGAAAAGCAATTCTCAGAAACAAAATAGTATTTGGATGGCAATGAAATGAGTTTTGGAAGTACAATGGAAAGAGCACAGAATTGGCAAACAAGAGACTTGATTTATGACCTGGGCTCTGCTGGTGCTAGTCTTCTCTGTGACCTTGAATGAGTCCTTATATCTCTCTTCCTTAAAAACCGATTTCCTCACTTATAAGAGCACGAAATTGGAAATCATACCCACTGAAGTCACATTTGACTTGAAAAGTGCATAACTTTCACAGTAGATATTTTTTCCTTTTTTTTAAATATAGGAGATTATAATATATTAACATTTGAGATCATAATTGGAGAAAATAATCATTGAACCTGTATGAACTAATTTTTCTTCCTTTCTTTTCAAGTGTTGTAGGATGAGAAGCTTTCATGTACAATTTTACATGCATTTCATTTCATGTTCCTGGTAGATTTTTTTTTTTAAATCATAGTTTTGGGGAATGAATCAGTGAATGTATGTAGTTATGTGAATGAATTTACTTAATTGACTGAAGCTGTCTTCTCATCAACTGTGAAATATGGATGAATACAGTTAGTGTGCCTAGTAGAATAATTGAGGGAGTTAAAATGAGATATTTTATTTAAAATCTTTAGCATTGTGTTGGCACATATTAGTCCATCATAAACTGTACGTGAGTGAGTCTCTTCTTCTCTCAGTCCTCAACTTTTTTCTACATCAAGCGTAAGTTCTTAAAATGAAGTATGTATTCTACTTTACCACAAGTTATACCATAAACTCTACATGAGCATCTTTACTTTATGAATGACCCACTGCATATTTAGAAGTTAAGTTTGTATAGTCAAGAAGCTACATTACTAAACAAGTTAAAATGTAATTCTTTAAAATTCCCAGCAGCACTGCTGAGCAAAATTTAGTATTCTTGAAAATTTTGCTATCTCTTTTATTACTGTTGAAACAATAAAAACCATAGACAATGTTTAACAAACAAATCAGAGATGTGTTTAAAAGGAAAAAAAAAAGAATCTTTTCTAGGACCACAATCTGAACCTCACACTCTCTTTAATGTGATATTGTGATTTAATATGGTAAGAGCAACATAGCAGTTATGTGATGTTTCATTTGACTGTTTAATTGCAATGAGAAATACAATTGAATTTTTAAAATGTCAGAATGAGATGCCAGTGATCCACCTGTACTATTATCTTATAGCTAATTTATATGAAACCAAGGGAAGGATGCCTTGAAAGGTTAGCAAAACCCTAATATGTGATTTCCTACTGATAGGACAGTAAAAAAAATGGAGATATAAAATTTAATATGCAAGCCTATGTGATTATGCAGTCTTATTGTCTTCCCTCTGGTAGAGTTAGAAGATAGATAAAACCACACTTCCAGTTATAAAACAAGTCACAGGGATGTAAAGTATAGCATGAAGAATATGGCCAAGAGTATATTTTAATAAATTTCTGGTGACAGATGGTAAGTAGACTTGTCATGGTGATTATTTTGTAATATAGATAAACGTTGATTCATTATGTTTTTACACCTGAATCTAAAATAATGTATGAATTATACTTCAATAAAAATAAATAAATAAAATGGCATGCTTGTCCTTCTGTATCCCTCTGATTGGCAAAACAAAACAAAACAAATGTAAATGCATATGTAAATACATATTTGGGAACACTGGTCTGCAGTTTTCTGCTCTTCCATTTAGATCTGAAACTTCTATAACACCTATTGTGCATACATATATTAAGAATCTCTTCAATGTCCCTAGTACAGCTAATGAACCATATTTTTTATATAAGGTAAATAAAAAAATGAATATCTCCTGTATTCTAAATATTGGTGATACTAAGATATAAAAACGCAGAACTTACCCTTTGAGAGCTCAAAATCTGGTGGTCAGGTGGCAAAAAGTGATTTAAAAATGCAACTACTAGAATACTATAAAGGGTAAACAAGGTGCTAAAGAAATGCATATTTCCTTAAAAAAGAGTTCCTGCGTGGCAGGGATGTCCACTATCACCACTGCTATTCAACATAGTATTAGAAGTCCTAGCCACAGCAATCAGGCAACAAAAAGAAATAAAAGCATCCAAATCGGCAAAGAGGAAGTCAAACTCTCACTCTTTGCAGATGATATGATACTTTATGTGGAAAACCCAAAAGACTCCACCCCAAAACTGCTAGAACTCATACAGGAATTCAGTAAAGAGGCAGGATATAAAATCAATGCACAGAAATCAGTGGCATTCCTATACACCAACAACAAGACAGAAGAGAGAGAAATTACGGAGTCGATCCCATTTATAACTGCACCCAAAACCATTAAGATAGGAATAAATCTAACCAAAGAGGCAAAGGATCTGTACTCAGAAAACTATAAAATACTCATGAAAGAAACTGAGGAAGACAGAAAGAAATGGAAAAATGTTTCATGCTCATGGATTGGAAGAACAAATATTGTGAAGATGTCAATGCCACCTACAGCAATCTACATATTCAATGCAATCCCCATCAAAATACCATCCACTTTTTTCAAAGAAATGGAACAAATAATCTCAAAATTTGTATGGAACCAGAAAAGACCCCAAATAGCCAGAGGAATGTTGAAAAAGCAAAGCAAAGCTGGAGGCATCACAATTCCAGACTTCCAGGTCTATTACAAAGCTGTCATCATCAAGACAGTATGGTCCTGGCACCAAAAAAGACACATAGATCAATGGAACAGAATAGAGAGCCCAGAAATGGACCCTCAACTCTATGGTCAACTCATCTTTGACAAAGCAGGAAAGAATGTCCAATGGAAAAAAGACAGTCTCTTCAACAAATGGTGTTGGGAAAATTGGAGAGCCACATGCAGAAGAATGAAACTGGACCATTGCCTTACACCACACACAAAAATAGACTCCAAATGGTTGAAAGACCTAAATGTGAGACAGCAGTCCATCAAAATCCTAAAGGAGAACACAGGCAGCAACCTCTTTGACCTCAGTCACAGCAACTTCTTCCTAGAAACATCGCCAAAGGCAAGGGAAGCAAGGGCAAAAAGGAACTATTGGGACTTCATCAAGATAAAAAGCTTTTGCAAAGCAAAAGAAACAGTCCACAAAACCAAAAGACAACTGACAGAATGGGAGAAGACATTTGCAAATGACATATCAGATAAAGGGCTAGTATTCAAAATCAATAAAGAACTTATGAAACTCAACACCCAAAGAACAAATGATCCAATCAAGAAATGGGCAGAAGACATGAACAGATATTTTTCTAAAGAAGACATCCAAATGGCCAACGGACACATGAAAAAGTGCCCAACATTGCTCGGCATCAGGGAAATCCAATTCAATAAAGAAATCTATTCTGGAGTGGGTATACTCCTCTAGCATATCATAGAAGTTACCAATAAGTTAGTAACATATCTTATTTATTTAATCATAATCTTGAATCCTATATGGACCATGTCTGCAACAATCTAATCTTGCAGCTCATTGATTTGGATTATTTTGATGGGTTGTATGTTCTCTTATTTCTTTTTTTTTAAGATTTTATTTATTTATTTGAGAGAGAGAGAAATCACATGAGAGAGGGGGAGAGTCAGAGGGAGAAGCAGACTTCCTGCTGAGCAGGGAGCCCGATGTGGGACTCGATCCAGGGACTCCAGGATCATGACCTGAGCCGAAGGCAGTTGCTTAACCAACTGACACCCAGGCGCCCTGTTCTCCAATTTCTTGCATTGGAGTTTAGCCTGTAAGCAGCTGTCCTAATATATACAATAACTTATCCAGGCAATTCGGTCCTTGGAAATCTTAGTGTTTCCTTTTTTACTTTTATTTAACACTTGCCGCAAATATTGAGTATTGTGGTGCTTTTATGATGGGTCTAAAAACGTTACATTGAGGAATCATCCTGTGCAGATAACAGCGCTAGTCTTGAGAGTTGAAATAGTGAGTAAAAGCTGACATTGTCCCTGCATTGAGGAAACGTACAGGCTGGTGGAGAAGATGGACATATTAATTAAAATTAATTAGATTAATTTAAAAAATTAACGCATACATAAACATAAATTTCAACTGTGATAGTGTTCAGAAGAGCAGTGGAAAATATGATGATTTTTTCCTACAGTATTTTTCGTTCTTGTCTGTTTTCTCCCCCTTTTTTCATCTCTCTGTTTATCTTGTGATTACAACTCATTTTATCTATTTATTTTTAAAGATTTTATTTATTTATTTGAGAGAGAGAATGAGACAGCACAAGCAGGGGGAGGGGAGGGGGGGGGGAAAGCCAGGCTCCCTGATGAGCAGGGAGCCCAATGCGGGGCTGCATCCCAGGACCCTGTGATCATGAGCTGCACTGAAGGCAGATGCTTAACTGACTGAGCCACACAGGTGCCCCACAGCTTCATTTTAGTTTGGCCATTCTTTAGATATTTTTTATAGTTCCTCAAAAATCTTACATAAAGTTTCATGTTTATACCTTTTACAATATTTAAAAACCCTGATTTCGCAAGTAAATATTCAATAATTGTTTGATTAAGGGAATGATTAGACATGTATTTGCTTCTTTTAAAATAGTTATTACATCTTTAAATGTTTCTATAGAGCGCCTGGGTGGCTCAGTTGGTTGGGCGACTGCCTTCGGCTCAGGTCATGATCCTGGAGTCCCTGGATCGAGTCCCGCATTGGGCTCCCTGCTCGGCAGGGAGTCTGCTTCTCCCTCTGACCCTCCCCCCTCTCATGTGCTCTCTCTCTCATTCTCTCTCTCTCAAGTAAATAAATAAAATCTTTAAAAGAAATTAAAATAGTTATTATCTACAGGTTACCTGTCAATATCAATATTTATCATTTAAAAGGAAGGATTTAATGGAATAAAAAGTTAATTGGCTAAAAACAAGTGAACTTTGGGCATATAAATGGGCCAAAACACTTGCCATGGACCAAACATAATAGAAGGTACTCCATGAGTGCTTGTCCACATTGTCTCTCTCTGTCTTTACCTACAATTTGGAATACTAATCCCTGATTAAATAAAATTAGATTTTAGAAGGTGATTTGAAGATACAAGGAACACATCTACAAATCCAATTTAGTGTTTTAATAGAAACTTAGTAAGCAAAGAGCAATGAAAATCCCTGAAACTCTTTTCATACTTATAATCATAAATGACTGTTGTAAACACCTGAATCCCCAGAGTTCGGCATGCTACAGTGGTATATCTCTTTGAGGGATAAGCACATTCCTCCCCTTCAAAAACCAAAAAAATGCAAATATTATCTAAGCCAGCTTCACACTGGGTATTTGTCAGCAGCTAAGCTTTAGGGTTTGATGCTAACCTATTCGTTATTGTGCCTTGCTTTGCTAAATGAAGTGGAGGAATCAATGAAAATTAATGTCAGAAATCAATGCATTAGAAACCTATAAATGAAAAATAAATTAGAGTAAGTTCTTTGTTTATTAGTTTTATAAATTCCAATTTCCAAAATGCCAGGAAATGCCAGCTTTTTAATACTTCCTCAGACAGGGCGCTTGGGTGGCTCAGTCAGCTGAGCATCTGCCTTCAGCTCAGGTCATGATCCCAGCCTCCTGGGGTCAAGTCCCCTCTAGGGCTCCCTGCTCAACAGGGAGTTTGCTTGAACCTCTCCCCATGCTCTTCACCACTCTTGTGCTCTCTCTCTAGTTCTGCTCTCTTTCTCTCAAATACATAAATTAAAAAAAATGTTTAAAAATAACTTCTCAGACAATAGATTACCGACTTCACTACCAAAGAAAAGAACATTGAATCAAAGTTGACTAAATTCATTCTAATCAACCAATATTTTACAATTAAATGTTTTTCTAATGGTACAAGTTTCAGCTTTTAGTACATGAAATCAAAGTTAACAGCTTGGAACATCGATAAGAGTCTGCTAACTCTTCTTCCAGTCCAAGAAAAATAACCCAATCTGTGATTTCTTTCTTCTAAAAATAATTTCCTTTTATAGTGATAAGGGCTTAGTGGAAAGATTATGGGGAATGATTTTTTTCTCATAGCAAGGGTTTATTTAATCATTCATTTATTATGTTTTAAATAAACAACTGTAGAATTTGCAGTGTATTCTATGTGTTAATGAGATAAAAATACTTTGCTATTGGTTTATCTATAATCACTTTAGGATATGATTTCTCTGATGAATCCAGAGTGTGTAAAGTGCTACTACGTAGATTAGATAGCATTTTCTTTTTATTAGAACAGTTATTGCATTGGTTTGAATGCAATGGAAAAAGTGATAATTCTCAAATGTGAAAAATATTATTAGTGTTCTATTGGTTTTAATGCAGAAGCTTCATAGAGTTCTCTGTGGTCTTTACATAACCAAAAGGATCTGGATGAGATTGCCTAAAATCTCAATTTTTGTTCTATTACTTTCACAAAATCTCTGTATATATGTGTCTTTCTACAAGAGGGCAGCAGTTGGGACTTAATTGTTGCCCCTGGAAAGCCAGTCACTACTGAGTCTAGCCTATGAATTGCCCAAGGCCTGTGCATGCCCCCTTCGTGGTACACTGCACTGAACCAGGTGTGAAACAACATCCTCTCCCTCATTTTCCACCAAAAAACCCCCAAGCCAAACCAACCAACCAAACAACTCCCAAAACTTTGACACAAGCCACAAGCAATCATTATTGAATATTTGAGAGGGTAAGGTGACATTATATGAACATGAGAGAAATTGTAGACATCTTATTTTTGTATATATTTGAGAAAATTACTATGTAAATATGCTGCATTTTAAAATAATTCAAAATTCATATTCAGCCTCTTTTCTCTGAATATGAAATAGATAGATATTTTCCCCCTCTTGGTATTTGGAGACACATGATCACAGTTCAAATGTTGTCTTTCCAATTTCTAATTGGATGAATGTGGGCAAGTAAGTTTATTTCCGAAGTTTGATTTCTCAGCTTAAAATGAAGATAGTAATACCAACACATTAGGTTGTTGCAAGGATTAAATACATAGACTATTTCAAGTACTGGGCAAAAGTTTTAAGACCCCAAAATTTCTCAGTGTTAATGAAACCACATTAATTTAATTTTCCATGGTATTAGATAACTGATTTTTCGAAGCAGCTTTTCACTAAATAAGTTTAAAGTCCTTATTTATAATTTATTCTTAGAGAGTAGGTTTGATTTGTCAATCAGTAATTAGAGAATAAAAGTAGAAAAATAAAATCAAACCATTCATTATAATATTGTTATTTATATTACTGGTAGTCAGTTTATTCACAATTGTTTTCGACCACAAGATTTTTCACTAGGGCCATTTGCCATTTCTCATTTTGGTCTTTCTTGAATTTATCATACAGAATTACTGGTTAACTAAAAATTAATCTTAAATCAAATTGGAAATGCCAACCATCCCCAGATTTATAGTATTACAATAAGGGTGTTTTTCATAATGTAACTAGTTTACTATATTCTCTATATACTTACTAGAATTTGTGAATCTTATGTAGGACTAGAAGTATGGAAACATTATAAATGTATTTTCCCTTAATGTGCATTAACCTTAAAGTATCAACCAAATTTTGGTAAAATCAATATGGTGCTGATAAATAAGTTTTGATGGTTTTGTGCAGAGTGTACTCAAAATTTATTTCTAGCCAGTTTTGACTCCGGACAGAGAGCTAAGATCTTAAACATTCAAAAATACACTAAAAATATCCATAAATTTATTTAGTATTTTAGCCAAAACATCTCCCTCATGGCATTAGGTGGCTTACTAAGAAAAGCATTGGCTGTGTCATATTTCTCCTGACAAAACAATTTAGACACAGAAGAGATGACCACCACTGGAGTGGAACCATATTATGGGAAGCAATTCATGAGATCATATGGTTCAGAAATTATTGATAATTAATAATTTAAGTAGATCCCTAAATAAGTACAATGTTTATAATTTCCTTCCTTTTTAATATAATTTTATTATTATATAAAATATTTACATATGTATATATTTGTGTATATATATATATATTTGTATATACATATATAGTTGTATATAATTGTACCTTATTTCATGCCTTATATTTTTCTTTGTTATATCATAAGAAATTTTTATATTATTAAAAATTCTTGGACTCTTGGGGGCGGAGCAAGATGGCGGAGGAGTAGGAGACCTAGATTTCGTCTGGTCTCAGGAATTCAGCTGAATAGGGATCAAACCATTCTGAACACCTACGAACTCAACAGGAGATCGAACAGGAGAGTAGCAACAACTCTCTGAACAGA
>NW_027397101.1:12097441-12123733 GCF_003265705.2 Callorhinus ursinus | reverse complement strand
ACACAATGGAATATTATGCAGCCATAAAAAGGAATGAGATCTTGCCATTTGCAACGACGTGGATGGAACTGGAGGGTGTTATGCTGAGTGAAATAAGTCAATCAGAGAAAGACATGTATCACATGACCTCACTGATATGAGGAATTCTTAATCTCAGGAAACAAACTGAGTGTTACTGCAGTGGTTGGGGGTGGGAGGGATGGGGTGGCTGGGTGATAGGCATTGGGGAGGGTATGTGCTACGGTGAGCGCTGTGAATTGTGCAAGACTGTTGAATCATAGATCTGTACTTCTGAAACAAATAACGCAACATATTTTAAGAAAAAAGAAAAAGAAGAAGATAACAGGAGAGGAAGAAAAGGGGAGTATGTCAGAGGGGGAGACGAACCATGAGAGATGATGGACTCAGAAAAACAAACTGAGGGTTCTAGAGGGGAGTGGGGGAGGGGGATGGGTTATCCTGGTGATGGGTATTGAGGAGGGCACGTTCTGCATGGAGCACTGGGTGTTATGAACAAACAATGAATCATGGAACACTGCACCAAAAACTAATGATGTAATATATGGTGATTAACATAACAATAAAAAAAATTCTTGGACTCTTAATGTTATTGATCTTGCAGTAGTTTCTCCTTTGTTATGTATGCATTTACCATAATTATTTAGATTTTAATATAATTTCATCCTTTTATAAATAATACTTATGATGAATCTCTTTTTGTTCATTTGGGTACATCTCAGATTCTTAGGGGGGATAAAATCTCTCTAAGGATAATAACTAGGTCAAAGTCTATGGTTATTTTAATTTTGTTGGTAGTATTACCAGATAGCTTCCGAGAAAGTTTTATAGTGTCGTGCCAGAGAGACTACATGAGAGGGAGAACCTGCTTTTGAATAATGAAAGGCATATACCCATCTGCTTATGTGTTTCTGCCCCTGACAATTCTACTACTTTTTAAGTAAAAAATAGAAAAGGCGGAAATGGGACATGAATTTAAAATTCACCACAGCCTGATACAGATTTTAGAGTTATCTGGAAAACAATGAAAAAGAAATAAAAATTTGTGACAAACTTTTGATGTTTGGCTGAACTTCCCGCCAAGATGGAGGAAGGGAATTGGGACTTAGGGAGGCAGCAGTCCCTAAGAAGTGAGTACAAGTAGGACCTATAATTGTTTTCTGAGGAAGATCTTATTTTTAGCTGTCTTCTAACCCTGAACTGCCATTGCAGGACAAGAGTAAAGTCTGGTATTATAATTATCAAATAATAAGTTCTAGCGTCTCTTTTACCTTTTTTTTTTTTCCCCCATTTACCTTTAAAAGTTATTGGTTAGGGGGCGCCTGGGTGGCTCAGTTGTTAAGTGTCTGCCTTTGGCTCAGGTCAGGATCCCAGGATCCTGGGATCGAGCCCCGCATCAGGCTCCCTGCTCGGCGGGGAGTCTGCTTCTCCCTCTGCCACTCCCCCTGCTTGTGTTCCCTCTCTCGCTGTGTCTCTCTCTGTCAAATAAATAAATAAAATCTTAAAAAAAAAAAAAAGCTATCGGTTAGGTCCTTTGGAAATGCCAGCGTATATCCCATTTGCTGCTCCAGGACAGTATCTGGTACAATCACACAAGAGTTATACAATGAACTTTATCTGGGCTGAAAATTAAGACAAAAAAGAAAATTCCGTAAGAAATGTTTTCCATATTTTATACCTATTGACATTTCATTTCTTTGCAAGGGCATATGTTAAAGCTGAGAAAAGTAGTTTTTCCACTGGGTATGAAGTGTGGGAACCTACAGTTGACTTATATTCAAGTTAATTAATAAAATATATCCCTAAAAATCTAACAAACAAGCACTGACCTACTTTTCAATCCAGGAACTTCATATCTTTGCCAACTCTTAAAGGTGATAAGAAGATATCTGTCTATTCTATTTGGTTGATATTGTCAAATTTTGTTAGCGATCTCCTGTATGTAACATTTCACACTGGTATCTAATTGTTTAGTTTATGATGACTGATGTGCTGGACCACATAATTTTTCCATTCCATCTATTTTATTATAACTTTTTATTTTCATCCTATCTAATTTTCAGTAGCTTTATTGAGATATATTTACATCACATAAAATGCACCCATTTAAAAAATACAATTCAATAGATTTCAGTATATTCACAAATTCAAACATTATAACTAATTCCAAATATTTCATCAATCCTAAAATAAAAATTTTATCTTATAATCCATAACCATCTTTCTCCCCACACTCCCAGCCCTAGGAAATCACTAATTTACTTTCTGACTCACAGATCTGCCTATACAGGATGTTTCATATTAATGAGAATATACAACACATGGTCTTTTGGGACTGACTTCTTCCATTTTGCATTATGTTTCTGAGGTATATTGCATTGTAGAATATATCAGTACCATGCTCCTTTTTATTGCTGATTATTATTTATTGTATGGATATACTACATTTTGTTAATGTCAATGGCCACTTGGAATTTGTGTGTATGAAGTGCTGCTGAAGTCCCTTGCACATTTTTTTTTGTGGGGGGGTTGTCAGATTTCTGGCAATGATTCGTGGAAGTTCTTTATATACTCTGAATATGTGACCCTTATATACCAAATACCATATATACCGCACCTTCTTTATCCATTCATCTGTCGATGGACATCTGGGCACTTTCCATATTTTGGCTACTGTGAACTCAATACAATACATGTTTATATTTATATATTTTTTAGCCAATGGTTTCCACTACTTCAATCATGTGTAGCTTCTTTTCTTTTTTGTCATCCTAGAATGAAATGAAATGCATTGAACTTTGTGACCAGCTTTCATACATTAATTATCTCACTTAACCTGCTTGGTCATTATCTCACATATTGCTGCAACCTATGCAACTATTTCCTCATTTTTACATATGGAGAAACCAAGCTTTGTAAGATTAATTAGCAATCTACAGTCATCTGGTTTGTAGGACTAAGCTCAGTCTCTGATTTAACTGACTCCAAAGGTAATGTTTTTTCCAGTGCACCATACAGTTGTGCTTTGCTATATATTTTCTATCATCTACCTACCTACCTACCTACCTATCAATCATCAATCTATCTCTGTCATATCTATCTTTGGTAATGCAGTTTAAAATAATATTGTCTCTCATTGAGGCAAATTGCTTCAGTTATAGAAATAAATATGACCTTTCTTTATAATTCAATTCAGAAGGATCTTCCCTTTGATTTGTTCTATATTAGTTATATTTCCATACACAACAATGTGAAAGAAATGTGAGTAAAAATGTAGAATCTGCATATTGTACTACTTAATTTTGGCTACTAGGTAGAATAACTCTTCAGGTATAGCTTCATGGAGTTATCTAGTGCCAGTGAAACCAAGTGGGCAAGAGCTTGGGCACTGTAAGTGGATTTAGTGTGACATATACTTAAAAGAGACTATCCTGATGTATGGGAGGAAGAACACAGATGGCACCTTTATATATAGGTATTATTGCAGAAAGTAATTGGTCTTACATTGGTTTTCTCTGTGTTCCCCTAAGTCAATTATTCCTTTTCTTCTTATTGAAAGTAAATTATCTTTTTATGTATGAAAATTGCCCCTTAAAAAATTCCTGATCGGGCGCCTGGGTGGCTCAGTTGGTTAAGCGACTGCCTTCGGCTCAGGTCATGATCCTGGGGTCCCAGGATCGAGTCCCACATCGGGCTCCCTGCTCGGCAGGGAGTCTGCTTCTCCCTCTGACCCCCTTCCCCCTCGTGCTTTCTGTCTCTCATTCTCTCTCTCTCTGAAATAAATAAATAAAATCTTTAAAAAAAAATTCCTGATCATAAGTAAGGAAATAAAACCCTCCCTTTAGATCTGGGAAAACAAATCATTATATCTTAAAAGTAATTTATTTTATTTTTTTTAATTTAAATTCAGTTAGTCAACATATAGTATATCATTAGTTTCAGATTTTAAAAGTATTTTAAACATGCTTTTTAGAATTTTGATAAACTCAGTTTTACTACTAGATATGTGAAATAATCACCCTGGAATTTTTTAATAATAAAAAAATGATAACACTAGGGCTATAGTACATTACTAGACTGAGAAACAAAATTAAATGTTTTAAGAAATAGGCACAAGGAACTACATCAAAAACTAATGATGTAATGTATTGTGATTAACATAAGATAATAAAATAAAAAGAAATGTAAAAAAAAAGAAATAAGCACAACGAAACTAGAGAGGGAGACAAACCATAAGAGACTCTTAATCTCAGGAAACAAACAGGGTTGCTGGAGTAGAGGAGGGATGGGGTAGCTGAGTGATGGACTTTGGGGAGGGTATGTGCTAGGGTGAGCTCTGTGAATTGTGTAAGACTGATGAATCACAGACCTGTACCCCCAGAACAAATAATATATTCTATGTTAATTAAAAAAAAGAAATATGCACAAATATAATAGTGTATTTATGATAGACTTAGACCAGGCCCTTTACCTTTAAGATTTATGTTCTGTGTGTCCTTAAAATGTAATCTGAAAAATACAGATACTATATCTAATATAATTGAAAAAAAGTTGCTCATTACTTTAAGGAAATCAGTTTGATCTTCAAGCTTGATCATAGGGAACTCCTGAACTAATCAATTAAATAACAGCTGGTGGGGCGCCTGGGTGGCTCAGTTGGTTAAGCGACTGCCTTCGGCTCAGGTCATGATCCTGGAGTCCCGGGATCGAGTCCCGCATCGGGCTCCCTGCTCGGCGGGGAGTCTGCTTCTCCCTCTGACCCTCTTCCCTCTCGTGCTTTCTATCTCTCATTCTCTCACTCTCTCAAATAAATAAATAAAATCTTTAAAAAAAAAAAATAACGGCTGGAAAGTTGGAATTCATAATACATTCAGGCAGGTCTTAACTTCTGGAGAGAAAATAAAAGATTACATAATAGACAAGGAGAAAGATAACAACATTAACATAATTTCATAAAATATAATTTTCAGAAAAAATGGATGAATATGTACAGTATAGTCTAAAGCAGTTTTATTTTTTCATTGGTGCTCAATAGATGATTTTCTATTTGCTGGCAGATTTAATTTAATATTTATCTATCTATTTATTTTTGCTGGCAGATTTTAATCATCATGTTTGTGCAATCAATAAAGGCAATTTACTTTTGAAATAAGGTTAGTGATAGATTTAGCTATAAAACATCCCAGAATAAATATTCTTTTATATTCAGACACTTGTTGTAAAAGCAGATGATTGTCTAGGTTCCTTGTTATTGATATCTCTTAGAAGAAATAAGTGTTGACCTGATTATAATAAAACTGCTGTAACTGCAAATCTGTCAGTTTAATGTGACTCTAGAGTTGCCTTGTAGGATTTCATTACCAATTATGGTAAATAACATTTCTCTTGTGAAAATGTGAAAAATGAGTTTCAGTATACCAGTTATCTTTTTCCAGTGTGAAATCAGTGTACTGAAAAAAAAATCCTATATGAAAGGTAAGATTTATTCCATACATTACTATACTGCTAGACAAGCTGAGTATGAAAAAGTAAATACTCTTTCATGAAATATATGACATACCAAATCTTAAAGAAACTTTGGTAGTTGCTTTTGGGAATGAATCTTTGTTAAGAAATGATAAGTGTAATTAGTTTAACATCATAAAATCTAATCTATGAAGTTACTCTTTTGATGTTAATATCCAGGTACTAATCATATTTTTAAAGATTGGGTTGGAGGTTTCCTCCCTGCACTTATGATTTTGATTAATATTTAGCCTACCCAGAGAAAAGGTTGTTCGTTGGAGTTAAGAGTACAGAAATCTCTTGAGTTATGGTCTAATCTCTGCTTGAGTATTGCTACATAAATTCCTCCGCAGTAACACCATATATACCCTATATGTTTTCCTTATTTTTTTTCCCCTCTCTCTTCCCCAGCTACTCTCCTGGATTAAATTCTCTAAAACCAATTTCAGTTAGATGTCATTTCTGTTATAGTAATAGGGGCAAGTTTAACCATTCCAGAATTCTAGGGAGTATTTTTTTTATTATGATAAAAAACCCATAATATGAAATCTATCTTGTTCAGAAAAATGTAAGTGCACAGTAGTGTTAACTATATGTATGTTGTTGTACAGTAGATATCTAGAACGTTTTCATCTTGCATGATGAAACTATACCCATTACATTGTCTAGGGAGTATTTTAATCACAAAACAGAAATTTGCCTTTCTAAATGATAAATTTTAAAAAGTAAATGTGTTAACCCATGTGAATGTTTTCTTCTTTATCATAAAATGTGTCTTTTGTGTATTATAACAGTTTATTATGCAATATTAAAAGTTTAAAATAATTTAAATTAAAAAAAATTTATATAACAATTTTAAATTGTATTTTAATAGTGCTCAATCCAAAAATTTATATAAAATAAATACATATTAAAAAACAATAAAAAACTGTGATAGTGCTTGCCCCCCAAGTAAGAGATAACTGTTGTGAATTGTTTAGAGATCATACTTTGAGACTTTTTTGTTTATACATGCATAAATTGTGTTTATAGCAGTATTACCACATTATAATTCTAGTTTTTATTTTCACATACTATCAAGAACAACTATTCACAACAAAAATATTGTGCTAATATATCAGTTTAGTGAACATATAGTATGCTATTATAGCAATGACTTAAAATGCATTGAACTTTCTATTGATAGACATTTAGTCTGTATCCACTTATCATTATTGTAATAATACTACAAAGTAAAAGGTGATGTTTACATCTTTTCACAATTGTTCAATTATTTTCTAGATGTGGAGTTTCTGGTTCAGAAGATATATTTAATTTTAAAGCTTTTGACATTCTACAAAATTGCTCTACAAAATTTGGTACTAACTTGTATTTCTCAACAATGTAAGGGAGAGGCTATTTTTCTGAATCCAGACTAACTCCATTCTTTGTAATTTTTTTTTAAAGATTTTTTTTTAATTTGTCAGAGAGAGAGAGCAAGCACCAGCAGGGGAAGTGGCAGGCAGAGGGAGAAGCAGCCTCCCCACTGAGCAAGAAAACTAATGCGGGACTCTATCCCAGGACCCAGGGAAAATGACCTGAACTGAAGGCAGATGCTTAAACAACTGAGCCACCCAGGCGTCTCTGTAATTTTTGACTAGTGAATAAAATTTTAATTAGTAAAAATTCTGCAAGGTATATTTTGAATTACAAAATTCCCAGGTTCTATACAGTTCTTCCCGTCCCCCAAGGCTAATTAGTCTTCCAAAGAGTAAAGTGAAATTTCTGTAGTTATTTCAGAGTTTTCAATGTTTGGTTTTACACTCTATCTACACATTATTTCTCACTATGATAAACAACTATATAGCTTGCTCTGCCCCACTCCAGGTTTTAGGAGATGGAAATAAAAAGAGTATGATTGTATAATATTATTACATTTTCCAAATACGATATATAATTGACTTATATACACAATACTTATGTATATGTTTCTCATAATCAAAAATTGTTATAGTAAATTTTATGTTGCTAATTTTTCTCAGATTATTTTTAAATTATACCATGTGAACATAATATTTAAAAAAAATCATCGTTGTTTAACTCCTTTCAGTATTTTGGGGTGAGAACTGCAACCAACTGCATAAAACATAGCTATTAGGACGAAGAACTGAGACTACATATAGTTAATATGACTTAGTTGCTTGTTCCTAAGAAATCTTTGCCCAGGAAAGATAAAACTATAAACCAATAAATAACATCACTGCTCACCTCAGAAAACTAAAGCAAAAACAAAACAGAACAGAACAGAACAACTGTTGACTGGGGCTAGAGGATGCACTTTCTAAGTAGCCTACTTTCATGGCTGGCAAGTCGTGAAGACTATTGGAAGGAGGGTAATTTCTTTCCTACATGGAGCTCTTTACAGGATTTTTGGTGTCAGAACATGGCAACTGGCTTCTTCCAAACTGGGTAATATAAGAAAAAAATTCAGTGGAAGTAATTTTTAATAACTTAGTCTAGCCTTGCAAACCAAGTAAGATCTTTTCCACCGTAGTCTATTCACTACAGAGGAGTTACTAAATTTAGCTCACATTTAAGGGGAAGGAAAACAGGTTTCTGAAGTGGGGAATGTCAGAGAATTTGCAGGCATATTTTAAAAACTTCAGAGAATACTGTCTGTTCTATAGTTTGCTCAGGTAGTGTTGATACAGAGCAAAGCTACTATATTGTATATCTTATATGCAGTCTTATGTTAATGATTTTAACAGTCTGAGGAGTATTTCAATTCCTCATGTAGCTAATCATATTAACTGCAAGAAATGGCAGTTTAACCATTTTACAGTCAATGTTTACCTCATGCTCCTTTTTATTATTCTTTATAGTTATCCGGAACTTGGGATTGTATATGAAATAGTAGAGGGGATAGTCAGAATAGTGTTGAAAGTATTGTCATTTGTATGCTTGTTTATTTTAATGTTTAAGAAAGCTTTCTTAGAGTACCCCAAAGACCAAACTATTTCTAAAAGCCCAAGTTATGTTGACATTGATGTCTCTGACCATCTCAGGACACATTTCCCAATATAGGGGAAAGGTCTAGAAGACATATTTGGTAATATGAAAATAAAATACTCACAAATATCTTTATAAGAATACTTAGTATTATTTGAAATATATGATGGGAAAAGTTATGAAGTACCACTATTATACATCAATTTTAAAGACAATTATGTACATTATAAACTAGCAGATAACTTCTGCCATGATTTTTCTTCATTTACTGCCCCATGTGGAAGAGAAAATCCAATCAAAGCTGGTAGTTCAGGTCTTTATTCAAATGCTGCATGTAAGAACTGCTCTCATATGAGTGTTCTGCGGGAGCAAGGAACTTAAAAAGTATAGGTGCAGTAGGTAGGGGCAGCAAGCCTGGGGTCATAAGCCTGCAGCTGTTGAAAATTCTGTTTTAGCAAGAGGGGTGGAGAAGCATAGTTAGGGGCTAATGTCTTGAAAATACCCATGGAAAATTTTTAGTCTTTTATAACTTTGTACACCATATCCTCTTGCTCATTCCTAAAACATGACCACTAACTAGCTGTGTGTTGTAAAATAACAATTTTAGTGATAACCTAAAGAAAAAAAAGTAATTCTGAAGTATTTTATAGGAGAAGAAAAAACTGACAAATTCAAAAACCAAGTAAAATTTTATTTTTTGATTATGTATATTTATTTGGATTATGTAACCATCTATGTATATGGTTATGTGGAATTTAGATTAAACAATAAATCTTAACCATGTAATATATCACATACATAGTAAAATATATTTGAGATTCTGTTAAATGTTTACATTAATATATTCTACTCAATACATTTTATTAACTTAATGAGAAATACATAATTTAATATAAAAGTATTGAGACTCATTATCTTCAAATATTTTAAGCATAACCCTTTTATCAAACTCCTCCGTGACAGATATACTTTGTAAAACTTCCTTCTATCTACACATCATCTTTATGTAATCCATTCTCAAGTCTTTAAATTTTATCTCTGGCTTTGACTCCCACATGTTATGTGTTAGTGAAGACCATTTCTCTGAGCTTCAAAGCCAATCATACATCCAAGTGTTTGAATCATGGATGTCTAGTCTTTTCAAACATTCTATATATTCTTTTACCTCTCTATATGTTGGTCAGCTTATTAGCATTGCTCACCATCTCTATTATACTTACATAATTATTATACTTATCTGCTGTATCTTTTAGTAAAATGTAAGCTTCATGACAATAGATACCATATCTACATTATTATTGTATTTTCACCACCTGACAAAATAGTTACCCCACAGATGGTTGTTTAACATTTTAAAAATGGTAGAGCTAATTTAACTGTTTGGAAGAAATGGTTTATGAATCTCAGAGTCCTAAGTCCTACCCCTAAGGAAGGGGACTACTGATTACTTGTATGGAACCATAAGTGCTCTATAGAATATATTTTGAAGAACATTCATTTATAAAAGCAACATACATAAAATTTTCTTTAGAAAGATGTCATACTCATTAAAAATCTGTAGAATGATTAACAATAGTCAAAAGGCCTTTATATTTACCTTCATTTTTTGCCACTTTTGACACTGTGCATTTCTTTGTGTAAATCTAACTTTATGTCTCATATCATAGTCCTGCCTAAAGGATGTCCTTTGACATTTCTTATAGCACAGGTATGTTGGCAATGGATAAGTTTTAGCTTTTCTGAGAAGTATTTCATTTTTATTTTTAAAATATATTTTTACTGAAAATAGAATTAGGGGTTGAAAATTTTATTTTCTTTCGGAAATTTAAAAATGTCACTGTGTGTTCTTGTTCTTCTAGTTGGCATAGTTTCTAAGAATTTTGCTGTCATTTTTTTGGGGGGCTTGTTTTGTTTTTTTTTTTGCTTTTGTTTTTGTTCCCGTGTATGTAATATATCTTTTCTGAGTCCCTTAAAACTTTTTTTTTCTTTTACTTACATTAGTGTGACTGAGATGTATCTTGGTGTGTACATATGTTTCTCTGCTTTGTTTTGTTATTTATTCTGCTTAGTGTCCTCTGAACTTCTTTGTTCTGTGGAGTGTTCTCATTAATTTTGGAGACTTTTCAACCACTATCTTGTTTATATATTAAAATATATAAAACATATCAATATAAAATATGTGGGGGAAATCGGAGGGGGAGACGAACCATGAGAGATGATGGACTCTGAAAAACAAACTGAGGGTTCCAGAGGGGAGGGGGTGGAGGGATGGGTTAGCCTGGTGATGGATATTAAAGAGGGCACGTTCTGCGTGGAGCACTAGGTGTTATGCACAAACAATGAATCATGGAACACTACATCAAAAACTAATGATGTAATGTATGGTGATTAACATAACAATAAAAAATTTATAGAAAAAAAATTTTTTCACCCCCTGTTTTATATATATATAAGTCCCACCCCCTCTTTTTAGGACTGAAAAACACTCATGAGAAACCATTTGATATTGTCCCACAACTCTTGATGCTGTGTTCTTTTCTGTTGTTGTTTTTTAATGTCACCTTTTTAATTTCAATTTTCTCTCTGGGTTTCAGTTTGGATATTTTCTACTGACATCTTTGTTTCTTTTCTCAGCTGGGTCAAGTACACTTATGTGTCCATTAAGAAAATCTTCAATTCTGGGGCGCCTGGGTGGCTCAGGTGGTTAAGCGACTGCCTTCGGCTCAGGTCATGATCCTGGAGTCCCAGGATCGAGTCCCACATCGGGCTTCCTGCTCAGCGGGGAGTCTGCTTCTCCCTCTGACCCTCTTCCCTCTCGTGCTTTCTATCTGTCATTCTCTCTCTCTCAAATAAATAAATAAAATCTTTAAAAAAAAAAAAAAAGAAAATCTTCAATTCTTACATCATGGTTTTATTTTTAGCATTTGACTTCTTACAGTTTTCATCTCTCTGCTAATATCCACCATCCATGGACACATGTTCTCCACCTTTTCTATGAGATCTTTAACAAATTTCACCATTAATTTAAAGCCCCCGACCAATAAATCCAATGTTCAAATCATCTGTGAGTTTTGTCCTATTGATTATCTTGTCTCTTGACAATGAGGTTTATTTTGTTTGTTTCTTGATTTTTTATTGAATGCTAGACATGAGTTTGTAGAAGAGCAGAGACAAAGGCAAATAGCATTTATGCCTGATAATGGCACACTTATTATTCTGATAGGCCATTGTATGAAGTTGAGATAAGGTAGGCAAAAAGAAGGCCAGCATGCTCTCCTATACTTGACCTTCAATAATTATTATAAATTATTTTTCTTACTCTCATATATGTCAGCAATACCGTCCCTCCATGCTTGTCTTTTGTGAAGTTTTGGCTAATTGGTTCTCTATAACATCAGTGATCTGATGGAATTGAGAAAAGTTATACTTTTATTATTTTTTGTTGTT
The DNA here is from genome assembly GCF_003265705.2 of Callorhinus ursinus. Lineage (NCBI taxonomy): Eukaryota > Metazoa > Chordata > Mammalia > Carnivora > Otariidae > Callorhinus > Callorhinus ursinus. The sequence continues at coordinate 12,111,775 of NW_027397101.1, read as the reverse complement.
GTATTGAATGATTGATTGCTTCTCCATTTTTTTTTGTTAGGAACACTACTATTTCTATTATTTCTACACTTTCTACATCCTAGATAAAAACAGAAAACTCATAACATATTTTTCCTGAAAGGATATTTTATGAATGCTCTTTTAAAATACCTCATTGTGTAAGAAGAAATATTAGTTCCATATTTAAACAAACCTTCTGTCTTTTTTTTATTATCTCTTCAAACTAGCTTATGTTGAATCAGAATCACAAATAAATTTAAGTTTTCTTCTTTCTCAGTTTTATCTTTAAATAACTTGAAGGTAAATTACAATGAATTATATACATTCTGGGAGATTTATTAAATTCAAAGGGAATCATTAAAAATAATTGATATGTCCCCTCCAACTATAGTCACGGTAATTTTCATTGTATCTATTCTCTCATTTGCCATTCTTGATTCATGTCATTTTACTTTAATATTTCTGCACAAAGGCTTAAAAATACCTCCCCAAATCACAAGTACCTTTATACTGTTCATGTCTGTGATTACATGCTACTTATGATATCATTGTAGTTGTGGATTTTTAAATTTTTAAACATTAGAAACTTAAACATAGATCTATGAGTAGAAAACTGTAGTTTCTGCATGCATCTAAGTTATTTTTCTTGAAATGCAATTTTATTGCTGGAATATGATATTATAAATGTATTGGGATACCAGTAAGAGTCTTGAGATAAGATCATACATTGCATACCATTTTACGTTCTTCTTTTATTAAACACAGTTATGCATTTGGGGTTTCTATTTGGTGCTTTCTACTCTGGAGCTCCCACTACCTTACAGAAATGTATAAATATTACAAGGCTGGGAGATAAGTCTATCTATAGAGGTCCTAAACTGGCATCACTTGAAAGAGTAATCTGCAAACTTCAAAGACTTTGAAAACTAAGTAATGCCTGTACATATTTAAGTTGATTTCTGAATCATATTTACTATTTTAAATAATCATAAAATATTTGATATAAGAGTACTGTATGTATTCTATGTGCTTAAAATGAATTTGTTGAAACCTTTTACCTTCAGCTATAGGTCATTCAATTTATGGAGAAAAGCCTGTCTAATTAAATAGCAAAGTTAATCATGGCCAAATCAATCATCATATCAAATTTACTGTCAGAAAAGACTGATTTCATGTTTTAACTTAAGTAAATTTGTTAATATTCACCACATATGCAGACATCTGTTTGTTCCAGTCTGAACTCTTCTACAATAGGTAGTTGGATGGCTAGCTAGAGAACAGGGCACCCAATTTTGCTATTAAGAGTTTATCTCCTCCCTGTGCGGTACACATGAAATGAATGTAACATCGTGTGTCAACTATTCTTCAACTAAGAAAAAAATAGTTTATCACCTAGATGATACATGAAAAGTGTCTCTGCTACCACAAAGTTGTGTGTGTGTGTGACACTGTACCAGAGTAAGACTTAAAATAGCTGAGAGTTAGGTTTTGATTTTGTAAATTGTGAGGAGGACCTTAGTGACCAGGCAGTTTGGTAAAAGAAAGGCAAAGCTCAGACACTATAGCAGACATAACAAATATTAATTTTATCTTTTTAAAAAGATTTTATTTACTTATTTATTTATTTGAGAGAGAGTGAGTGTGTGAGCATGAATGGGAGAGGGGCAAAGGAAGAGGGAGAAGCAGGCTCCCTGCTTTATTAAACAATTCTTGATCCCAAGACCCTGAGATAATGACATAAGCTGAAGGCAGATGCTTAACTGACTGAGCCACCAAGGCACTCCAACAAATTTTAATTTTAGATAAATTATGAATAGATGCATAGGGATATTGATGATCTGGCAAATGTTCTATTTAAACCTAATGGTACCTCTGTTCCATCTGACATGTCTTTTATTACGTTTCAGAGCTTTTATACCCCAGTTACAGACTTCTGTTTTAATTTACTGTAAGGCTGATAATGCTGAAGAGAATATCTTCAACCTGTGTTCAAATCAGTCTACTTAATACTAGTGGTGATAACAAACTTTACTGAGTGTTACTCTGTGCCAAACAATAATAGAGGACTCAGAGCAACCTTACAGATTTGGTATTATCATCATCTCCATTTTCTTACAGTAAACTGAAGGTTAGGCATAATAAGTAACCTGATCAAGGTAATACACTTAATATGTGTTGGAATCCAAGTAGTTTTACTCCAGAACCCAAGTCCCCACAGGCTATAATCCCTAACACCTCCCTCAAGAGCCTTTCCTGATTAGCTCAAGAGAGTTCTCTCACTTGCTGTATGTTTTAGTGGGTTGACATAGAGTAGAACAGTGAATTTCAAATTTTACTGCATGTGTGAATCACATAAGAAATTTTGTTAAAATGCAGATTCTGTTTTAGGAGGTTTTTGGCAACATCTGAAATTCTGCATGTCTGAGGAATCCAGCTGATGTACTGCTGCTGGCCCTAGGTGCCCACTCTGAGTAGCTCAGCATTTCTTAGTTCTGAATGCACAGCCAGAATTACCTGATGTTTTGTCCACTTCTGAAATTTGGGGATGGAGCACAAGCAACTGCATTTTGTAAAAGCCTCACAGGTTATTCTGAATAAAAGCCACAGGAGGAACAACACTTGAATTTTTGGCTGAACCTACTTTATTTTATTTTATCCTTAAAGGTTGTGCAAGCTCCAGAATTTTGAATGAGAGGTTATTCAGAAGGAGGAAACTAGGGAACTAGAAAAATTGAAGGGGAGTTCATGGAGATGCTAAGGCTAAATCCCACCTTGCCAAAGCACATTATGACTGTGCCATGGGGTGCAACTCTCTCAGTTATAGACATAAGAATGGTGCACTCTGTCATTGGGAGTGTGTATTGGGGAAGGGTGAAGCAAAAAGATAATGCTAATGTAAGAGTGAGTGAAGAAGGGAGCGTGTGCAATTTGAATAAATCTGCCCAAGTGATTCTAATACAACCTCTCTATGCCCAGAGAATCACAGCTAAAGCGTGTGTTATGATTATATTTCAGCTGTATATAGTGTTTTGAGATTTTTCTCCAGTTTTGCTTCTCTCTACCCCTAAATAAGTTATAAATGTCTCAATAATAAGACTTGTACTTCTTTTGTCTTCCTACCAAGTGAAAGAATTCAGCAAGGTATCATTCATTGTGTGCCATATTTATGAATATATTCATTCAACAGATGTACCAACAAATGTTTCACATGTCAAGCAATATGATAGAAAATTAAATGTGTCAGACACAGTTCTTATCCTCAAAGAGCTCACAGTCTAGTAAGGGTAGAGAGGGAAGTATATATGGAAGTATTCTGAAAGGGTTTTTAAAGGATGTCAGAGACCCTTGAGAGAAACACACAGCTTAGGAAATTTATCCTGAAATTAATGGAGTTAAGTAGGTGCAGGTAAGTAGACCAAGTGTAGTTTCATTAAAATAGGTCATCTTGAAGAAACTATTAAAAAAAATCAAATTTCTCTAAGCCCAGTGACCTTCTTTCCCCAAGAGATGTCAAAATACCCTTATGGAAAGGCATACACAGTTAAGGTGAATTCTATCCATTGTCCACATGAACCTGTAGGCAACTTCTTTAACGGTAAAAGAGAAATATTTTTGTAAACATTTTGGCATCATTTAATATAGGCCATCTGTGCATACTTCTGTGGGAAAATAAAATGTTTTAAATTGGTTGTTTTTATATTTAAACACCTCTGGAAGCCTAAATTAGCTTCAAAACTAATAAATTGAAGCTACATAGTCAGTGCCTTTCTGCTGTAGATCATACAAAATAAAAGAAGACCAACAAAATCGCTGATAAATAGATCAGAGATAATGAGGATGATATCCATTTTTCCTTCAAGTTGAAAATGTTGTGCAAGCCTACTTTCTCTAGCTGCCTGTAGTGAAAGCTACTTCATAATATAATTGGAAGCAAATCATCCCAGTGGTCATAATTTCTAAATTCCTGTGATGTGAACAAATCTATTTATAAAGCCAACTAAGTATGTAATCTCCCTTTTTACAAATATCAAAGCAATTTCAGAGGTCTGGAAAGTCTGTGATTACCTCTCAATTTTTGGTGGCCTCCCTTAAGTATTAATTATGTTAGAACACATTTGTGCTGGCTGGTTAACTAGAAAACTAACAATAACAACAACAAAAGATCATAAAAATAAAAATAAAAGCCCCTTAGTTTATACCAAGGTATAAGTTTTCACAGCAACATCTTCTCCTAACTCAGGGAGAAAATCCTGCACCTGAGCTACAGGACTGCACAAAACCTTGGACTCATCTTTGAGTGCCCCCAGGCACTTGGTTTCTATAGGCATATAAAGAATGCAGTATAGGGAATGCAGTTTGTTCCTTTCTGAGCCAGGAAATTTAGGTTTAGAATAATAAGAGAGAATGAGGAGTTATGGCAATTTTCTGAGTAATTCAGATCAAGTAAGTCTCTCCAGTTGTCATCAGAATATCCACCAAGCTGTAACTCAATTACTGTTGCAAAAATTCAACCATGTTAGTGCATATCTTCTTCCATTCTGGTAAATGTAATTATATACTAGGCTCTTTGTAACTTTCTAAATTACTCTCCAAATTCAGGTCTGAGGGTGTTTCCCTTTTACTCTTTGAGCTAGGTGGCATCATGGCCCCCACAACATATCCACGACTCAATTCTAGAAGCTATGGATATGTTACATCACAAAAGGGACCTTGCAGATGTGATTAATTAAGGGTCTAATGATGAGGCAGTTATGCTGGTTATCCAGTTGGGCCAATGTAATCACTAGGATCCTTATAAGAGGGAGGTTGAAGGGTCAGAATTACTAGGAGTTGTGGGGAAAGGAGCAAAAAGCAGGAGTTATGTGAGCAACAGGCCATAAGACAAAGAATGCCTGTAGGCTCTAGAAGTTGGAAAAGGCAAGTCAATGAACTGTTTCCTCAGAGCCTTGACAGAGCCTGACACCTTAACACAGCAAGACTGATTTGGATTTCCTAACTCCAATTACTAAAATTGTGTTCTTTTAATTTACTAAGTTTGCGATAACTTCTTATACCAGTAACAGTAAAAACTAATACACCTGAACATTGCACAGTTACTCAAGCAATGTATATTAAACGAAGTGAAGGAATGAATTTAAAATCAAATTGTTAACCTAAAAGAGTAGCATGGGAATAGCAGGAAGTTTCACCATAGCCTAACTATAACTGTTAGGACAATTACTGAAGCAGAAACCAGAAATGTCCCAAGGGACGCACCAAACATCTCATTAATTGTTTAAGTTAAAACAGACATCAAGCTTTCATTCTTTGCAACAGAGGTAAAGAAGAAATGTGTACACTGAATGCTGAATGTTTAATCTTTAATGCTTACTATGGCACAAAGAAACTGTGAAAACTGCTAAAAATGGCCATGTATACTTGTTCATTTTCTCTGTGGATCAGGTCAGAACTTAAAGTTATGTTTCTGACTGACAAATTCTACATAATCAAATAACATACAGCATGAATCTGTATATTGTCAAATGCTGCAAATTTCATTTGTATTACTTGAAGAAATCCAGCTCAGTCAGATGTGACAAACATTTTTTTAAAAAGATTTTATTTATTTATTTGAGAGAGAGAGAGAGCACAAGCACCAGCAGGGGGAATGGCAGGCAGAGGGAGAGATAGAAGCAGGCTCCCTGCTGAGCAAGAAGCCCGATATGGGGCTTGATCCCAGGACAGAGGGCTGAGGGCAGACACTTAACCAACTGAGCCACCCAGGCACATCCCCTTTTTTTTGAAACAAACTTTTAATGTTAAGAATTCAATATTTTAAAAAATTCCATTTAGTATAACCTTTGTTACTAAAATTGATGGTCTAGTGTAAGTTATTAGCTTAGCTACATTACTAAAGATGATTTTACTCATGTAATTCTTCTTTTGTTGATATAAATCAGTGGTTGTGAACATGTAACCTGTCCCAAATTTGCTCTAAAAACACTAAGTGTTTATGCTGTTTAAAACGTTAAGTACTCAAGGAAGGAGACTTCTAGGAAAGATGGAGTAGAAAGATCCTAGGCTTACCTTTTTCACAAATACAACTAGATAACACCCACATCAGTATAAATAACCCAGAAAATGACCAAAGACTCTTCTCACACCAAGCAACCCAGGCAGAGGGACCCACCTGGAGAAGACAAATCCCCATAACATTTGGCTTCGAAAACCTGAGGGACCTAATTTCATGAGTTCTTTAGAGTCTGTGGAGTTTAAGATCTGGAATTTTAAAAATCAGTGGACTAGGCTCTGGGACATCCAGGAGGGCAAAAAGAAACTGAATCCTCACCCTTACAGAGATACCACTCCAAAATGACTCTTGCTCTAGGGAGAGGGGAAGATAACCACACACACCAGTCCAACTGTGGCCCCAGCAATGGGCTGGGGAAGACAGCTGGTCTGAATGCAGGTCCCAAACCAAAGAAAAGTTTTCAGGGAACAACACAGGGCAAGCACCCTACAGTTTAGTGCTACTGCACCTCTGGCAAACCTGGTCTGACTCAACTCAAGCCCAAGGCAGACTCCAACTGGCCCAGTAACAAACAGCACAGGGACAAAAAATAAGATGGTCCACAACTGGCAAAGGGAGTCATTGTAGATTACTGGACTGAATGCAAACATGGCTCAGCCACATTAGTAGGATGCACACAACACACATAGTAGATGCCCCTGAAGTGCCAGGTTCTGATGAACAAGATGCATTGCATTGCAGGGCATTAGAGGATCTCTTCATATGGCCACTGTTTTCCAAGAACAAGAGATAGCTGACTTTCCTAACACAGAGAAACAGACACAGAGTTAGACAAAATGAGGAGACAGAGGAATATGTTCCAAATGAAAGAATAGGGCAAAAATCCCAACAAGAGAGCTAGCTAAATAAAACAGAGATAAGTAGTATGCCTGATAGAAAATTTAAAGTAATGGTCATAAAAAATACTCACTGGACTTGAGAAAAGAGTGGAGGACCTCAAGAATATCCTCAAAAAAGACACAGAAAACACAAAAAGAAATGATCAGTGATGAAGAACTTAATACATAAAATTAAAAATACACTAGATGGAATAAATAATGGACCAGAGGAGATAGAAGAACAGATCAGTGATCTGGAGGACAGAGTAATAGACAGCAATCAAGTGAACAGGGGACAGAAAGAAGAATAATAAAAAAATAAACATAGATTTAGGAAACTCAGTGACATCATCAAGTGTAATAACATTTGCATTATAGAGATCCCAGAAGAAGCAGAGGAAGAAGAGCGCACAGAAAATTTATTTGAATAAATCATAGCTGAAAATTTCCTGAATCTGGGGAAGAAAACGGAAATCCAGATCCAGGGGGCACAGAAAGCTCTCAACAAAATCAACTTAAGGAGGTCCACACCAAGACATATAGTAATTGAAATGGCAAAAATAGTGATAAAGAGAGCATTTTAAAAGCAGCAAGCAATGTCCACTATCACCACTGCTATTTAACATAATATTAGAAGTCCTAGCCACAGCAATCAGACAACAAAAAGAAATCAAAGGCATCCAAATTGGCATAGAGGAAGTCAAACTCTCACTCTTTGCAGATGATATGATACTCTATGTGGAAAACCCAAAAGACTCCACCCCAAAACTGCTAGAACTCATACAGGAATTCAGTAAAGTAGCAGGATATAAAATCAATGCACAGAAATCAGTGGCATTCCTATACACCAAAAATAAGACAGAAGAGAGACAAATCAAGGAGTTGATCCCATTTACAATTGCACCCAAAACCATAAGATACCTAGGAATAAATTTAACCAAAGAGGCAAAGGATCTGTACTCAAAAAGCTATAAAATACTCAGGAAAGAAATTGAAGAAGACACAAAGAAAATGGAAAAACGTTCCATGCTCATGGATTGGAAGAACAAACATTGTGAAGATGTCAATGCTACCTAGAGCAATCTACACATTCAATGCAATCCCCATCAAATACCATCCATTTTTTTCAAAGAAATGGAACAAATAATCCTAAAATTTGTATGGAACCAGAAGAGAACCCAAATAGCCAGAGGAATATTGAAAAAGAACAGCAAAGCTGGCGGCATCACAATTCCGGACTTCCAGGTCTATTACAAAGCTGTCATCATCAAACAGTATGGTACTGGCACAAAAACAGACACATAGATCAATGGAACAGAATCGAGAGCCCAGAAATGGACCCTCAACTCTATGGTCAACTCATCTTTGACAAAGCAGGAAAGAATGTCCAATGGAAAAAACACAGTCTCTTCAACAAATGGTGTTGGGAAAACTGGACAGCCACATGCAGAAGAAAGAAACTGGACCATTTCCTTACACCACACACAAAAATAGACTCCAAATGGTTGAAAGACCTAAACGTGAGACAGGAGTCCATCAAAATCCTAAAGGAGAACACAGGTAGCAACCTCTTCAACCTCAGTCGCAGGAACTTCTTCCTAGAAACATCGCCAAAGGCAAGGGAAGCAAGGGCAAAAATGAACTATTGGGATTTCATCAAGATAAAAAGCTTTTCCACAGCAAAAGAAACAGTCCACAAAACCAAAAGACAACCGACAGAATGGAAGAAAATATTTGCAAATGACATATCAGATAAAGGGCTAGTATCCAAAATCTATAAATAACTTATCACACTCAACGCCCAAAGAACAAATAATCCAATCAAGAAATGGGCAGAAGACATGAACAGACATTTGTCCAAAGAAGACATCCAAATGGCCAACAGACACATGAAAAAGTGGTCAACATCGCTCGGCATCAGGGAAATCCAAATCAAAACCTCGATGAGATACCACCTCACACCAGTCAGATGGCTAAAATTAACAAGTCAGGAAAGGACAGATGTTGGCGGGGATGCGGAGAAAGGGGAACCCTCCTACACTGTTGGTGGGAATGCAAGCTGGTGCAACCACTCTGGAAAACAGTATGGAGGTTCTTCAAACAGTTGAAAATAGCGCTACCATATGATCCAGCAATTGCACTACTGGGTATTTACCACAAAGATACAAATGTAGGGATCCGAAGGGGTACATGCACCCCAATGTTTATAGCAGCAATGTCCACAATAGCCAAACTGTGGAAAGAGCCAAGATGTCCATTGACAGATGAATGGATAAAGAAGAAGTGGTATATATACACAATGGAATATTATGCAGCCATCAAAAGGAATGAGATCTTGCCATTTGCAATGACATGGTTGGAACTGGAAGGTGTTATGCTGAGTGAAATAAGTCAATCAGAGAAAGACATGTATTATATGACCTCACTGACATGAGGAATTCTTAATCTCAGGAAACAAACTGAGGGTTGCTGGAGTGGTGGGGGTGGCTGCGTGATAGACATTGGGTAGGGTATGTGCTATGGTGAGCGCTGTGAATTGTGCAGGACTTTTGAATCACAGATCTGTACTTCTGAAACCAGTAATGCAACATATGTTAAGAAAAAAAAAGAAGATAGCAGGAGGGGAGAAGGAGGAGGGGGAGGAGGAGGAGGAGGAGGAGCAGGAGGATGAGGAGGAGAAGGAGGAGCAGGAGGAGGAGGAGCAGGAGGAGGAGGAGGAGCAGGAGGAGGAGGGGGAGGAGGAGGAGGGGGAGGAGAAGGGGGAGGAGGAGCACGAGGAGGGGGGGAGAAGGAGGAGGAGCACGAGGAGGGGGAGGAAGGGGAGGAGCAGGAGGAGGAGCAGGAGGAGGAGGAGGGGGAGGACTAGGAGCAGGAGCAGGAGGAGGGGGAGGAGCAGGAGAAGGAGAAGGAGAAGAAGAAGAAGGAGAAAAGAAAAAATAAAACCTGCAATCAAGAATGCTCTATCCAGAAAGGCTACCATTCAGAATAGAAGGAGAGACAAAGAGTTTCTCGGCAAGGAATAGTTAAAGGAATTCATCACAACTAAACTAGCCCTACAAGAAATGTCAAACGGTGGTTTTTGAGTGGAAAGGAAAAACCATAAGTAGGAGTAAGAAAAGTAGGAAGCACAAAAACAGTAAAATTGAGTATAGCTATGAAAACCAGTCAAGGGATTCATAAAATGAAATGATGTAAAGGGCGCCTGAGTGGCTTAGTCACTAAGCGTCTGCCTTTGGCTCAGGTCATGATCCCAGGGTCCTGGGATCGAGCCCCCCATAGGGCTCCCTGCTCCGCGGGAAGCCTGCTTCTCCCTCTCCCACTCCCCCTGCTTGTGTTCCCTCTCTCGCTGTGTCTCTCTCTGTCAAATAAATAAATAATGTCTTAAAAAATAAGAATAAAATAATGTAAGGTAGGACACAATATACGTAAAATGTGGGTGGGAGAGGAGTAAAAATTTAGTGTTTTTAGAATGGGTTCAAACTTAAGCAACTGTCAACTTAATATAGACCCCTATCTGCATGAGATGTTATATATAATCTAATGGTAACCACAAATGTAAAACTGATAATAGATATAAAAAAATAAGGAGAAAGGAATCCAAGTATATTACTAAAGAAAGCCAACACACCATGAGAGAAGAGGAGAAGAAAGGAATAAAGAAGAACTACTATAACAATCATAAAACAAATAACAAAATGGCAATAAATACATATCTATCAATACTTACGTTAAATGTAAATGGACTAAACACTCCAATCAAAAGACATAGAGTGAAAGAATGGATAAAATAGTAAGACTCATTTATAATCTGCCTATAAGAGACACATTTCAGACCCAAAGACACATGCAGATTGAAATTAGAAGGACAGAAAAGCATTTATCATGCAAATGGAAGTGAAAAGAAAGCCTGAGTATCAATACTTGTATTAGACAAAATAGACTTTAAAATAAAGACTGTAATAATAAACAAAGAAGGACACTATGTATCATAAAGGGAAAAATCAAGTGAGATTTATTCTTGGGTTGCAAGTGTGGTTCAATATTTACAAATCATTTCAATAGATGCAGAAAAAGCATTTGACAAAGTACAACATCCATTCATGATAAACACACACACACACACACACACAAAGCATAAACAAAAAAACAAAATCAACCCCCCGCCAAACCTCAACAAGTACGTTTAGAGAGAACATACCTTAACATAATAAAGGCCATATATGAAAACCCCACAGCTAACGTCATACTCAATGGTGAAAACTGACAGCATTTCCTTTAAGATCAGTAACAAGACAAGAATGTCTACTCTACCTACTTTTACACAACCTAGTATCGGAAGTCCTACCCACAGAAATCAGATAAGAACAATAAAAATAAAAGATATCTAAATTGGTAAGAAAGAAATAAAAGTTTCACTATTTGTAGATGACATGATGCTATATATAGACTCCACCAACAAACTATTAGAACTAATAAATGAGTTTGGTAAGGTTGCAGGATACAAAATCAACATGCAGAAATCTGTATGCACTTCTGTATATTAGCACATTTCTATACGCTAATAATGAAGTAGCAGGAAGACAAATTAAGAAAAAAAATCTCATTTGCAATTGCACCAAAGATAATAAAATACCTAGAAATAAACTTAACCAAGGACATGAAAAATCTGTACTCTGAAAAGTATAAAACATTGATCAAAGAAATTGAAAATGACACAAGTAAATGGAAAGGTATTCCATGCTCATGGGTTGGAAGAAAAAATATTGTTAAAATGTCCCTACAACTCAAAGCAATCTACACATTTAATGCAATCCCTATCAAAATATCAACAGTATTTTTCTCAGAAAATCTTAAAATTTTATGGAACCCCAGAAGACTCCGAATAGCCAAAGCAATCTTGAAGAAGAACAAAGATGGAAGTATCACAATCCCAGATCTCAAGCTATAGTACAAAGCTCTAGTAATCAAAATATTATGGTACAGGAACAAAAATAGACACATAGATCAGTGGAACAGAATAGAGAGTCCAGAAATAAACCCATAATTATATGGTCGATTAATCTTTGACAAAAGAGGCAAGAGCATGCAATGCAAAAATAATCTCTTCAACAAACGGTGTTGAGACATGCAAAAGAATGAAACTGGGCCACTTTCTTACACCATATATAAGGATAAACACAAAATGGATTAAGGCCCTAAATGTGAGACCTGAAACCATAAAGAACCTAGAAGAGAGCACGGGCAGTAATCTCTCTGACATTGGTCATAGTAATATTTTTCTAGATATGTCTCCTGAGGGAAAGGGAACAAAAGCAAAAATAAACTATTGGGACTTCATCAAAATCAAAAGCTTCTGCACAGCAAAGAAAACAACCAATAAGACTAAAAGGGAACCTACTCAGTATGCCTGCGTGGCTCAGTTGGTTAAGCATCTGCCTTTGGTTCAGGTCATGATCCCAGGGTCCTGGGATCGAGTCCTGCATTGGGTTCCTTGCTCAGCAGGGAGCCTGCTTCTCTCTCTTCCTGCTGTTCTTCCTGCTTGTGCACTCTTGCTCTCTCTCTGACAAATAAATAAATAAAATCTTAAAAAAAGTGAAGCTACTCAATGAGAGATGATATTTGCAAATGACATATTCAATAAGGGGTTAGTGTCCAAAATATATAAAGAACTTGTTCAACTAAGCACCCAAAAACAAACCAGTTAAAAATGGGCAAAAAACATGAGCAGACATTTCTCCATAGAGGACAACCAGATGACCAATAGACACATGAAAAGGTGCTCAATGTCACTAATCATCAGGGAAATTCAAGTCAAAACCACAATGAGATATCACCTCACACTTGTCAGAATGGCTAAAATCAAAAACACAAGAAATAACAAGTATTGGCAAGGATGTGGAGATAAAGGAACCTTCGTGCACTCTTGGTGGCAATGCAAATTGGTGCAGCCACTTCAAAAATAGCATGGAGGTTCCTCAGAAAATTAAAGATAGAATTACCATATGATCCAATAATTTCACTATTGGGTGTTTATCCAAAGAATATGAAAACGCTAATTTGAAAAGATATATGCACCATTATGTTTATTGTAGCATTAGTTACAAGAGCCAAATTATGGAAGCAACCCAAGTGTCCATCGATAGATGAATAGATAAAGGAAGAGGTGATATATTTATATATATATATATATATATATATATATATACACCCTAGCATACTACTCAGCCATGAAAAAGAATGCAGTCTTGCCATTTGCAAAAATGTGAATGAATATAGAGGGTATAATACTAAGCAAAATAAGTCAGTCAGAAAAAGACCAATATCATATGGTTTCATTCACATGTGGAATTTAAGGAAACAAATGAAAAAAGGGGAAAAAATAAAGAAACCAAGAAACACTCTTAACTATAGAGAACAAATAGATGGTTACCAGAGGGGAAGTGGGTGGGGGGATGGGTGAAATAGGTGATATGGATTAAGAGCACGCTTATAATGATGTAATGTATGGTGATTAACATAACATAATAAAATAAAAAAATCATATGGGAATAATAAAAAAAAGAGCACGCTTACAGTGATAAGCACTGAGTAATGTGTAGAATTGTTGAATCGATATATCACATGCCTGAAATTAATATAACTGTATATTAATTATACTGGAATTAAAATTTAAAAAAATTTTAAAAATGTAAGTACACAAGAGAATTTGGGAGAAGTTACATTTTCAATGAATTAGCTTATTTTGTTATGTGAATCATATGTTACCACTTTAAATGAATCATGATAACAGTATGGTGATGCTATTTGCCCAGCCACCACCAAATCAATACAAGGATTTTTGTCAAAGCAAGTGCTTTTTCTATATATATAGAGTTATGAGTGTGTGTGTGTGTGTATACACACTGAAAAGCAATTTCTTTTTTCACAGGATCCAATTCAAATTAATTAAGGCTTATATTACAAGGTAACACCTAAGTTTCTAAACCTTAAATCTTCATAATTGTGAAGATTTGGTCTGTTGCTTTTTTTGAAAGCTTCTTGTTACGGAAAATCCGAAACACAAAAGTAGAAAATACTACAATGCCGTGTTCCAGTTTGAACATTAATCAACTCCTGGCCTCTCTTGTTTCATCTATTACTTTCTCCGTCTGCTCTTATAAATACGCAGCCCACTAGATACCTGGTTTCCGCTCTAGAACTTAAAAACTTTAATCAAAGATCTTCAGCTGATGCTGAAAATCAGTTTTCAGAATACTTTTTTTTTAAGTATGCTCCACACCCAACATGGTGATTGGACTCACAATCCTGAGATCAAGAGTTGCACACTCTACCTACTGAGCCAAGCCAGGCACCCCAGTGTTCAGAATTCTTAAAGAAACTTTAAAGTTTACTCTTTATACTTATCTTATTTTTACTTTTCTTTTTTTTTTTTTTTTTTTTTTTTTT
>NW_027397101.1:12073574-12097341 GCF_003265705.2 Callorhinus ursinus | reverse complement strand
TTTTTTTTTTTTTTTTAAGATTTTATTTATTTATTTGAGAGAAAGAATGAGAGAGAGAGAGAGAGCACATGAGAGGGGAGAGGGTCAGAGGGAGAAGCAGACTTCCCTGCCGAGCAGGGAGCCCGATGCGGGACTCGATCCCGGGACTCCAGGATCATGACCTGAGCCGAAGGCAGTGGCTTAACCAACTGAGCCACCCAGGCGCCCTTATTTTTACTTTTCAATCATTTTGTTAACCACATGATTTTTCTCTATATTGTTTAATTTCTCCTTTTGAATATTGAATCTGTAAAAATCTTTCAGGCAGGGTGACAGATAGAACGTATTAGAAATCCCTTATCTTTGTAGGTTGATACTTTTTGAGTCTTAGTTCCTCTGCTAGATAATAACTGCTGAGATTCTTGAATTAACCTCCTCCATGGAAAGAGATTTTATTAGAAACAATTAATTTCATTAGAATAACCAATAACAAAGTTGATGAATGTAAAATTATAGAACAATAAACTGTCTATATTTAATTTACTAGTTTCTTAAATGTAGAAAGGCTAGGCAGAGTGAGGGAAATTTTTATCCGTTCCTCCTTCCCTGCTACAGCTTTCTGCAACCAATAAAACTGTGCTCTTATTGGCGCTGGGGAGACAAGGTTTTCCTTCCTCCCTTCTCTCCCTGTAATTCCACACTGAATTAAGGCTGAGATCATGGACCCTGTGCTTATATTTTACTTCTGTAACCTCGCTTTCCTGCAGGAGAGGAAGGGCCACAGTCCCCCCTCTGAATCCTTACCATTTAGAAAGGAAAGGTCTGAATATCTGCTCAGGAAGACTGCCTGGCCCTTCCAGTCTCAAAACACAAAACCGAAATAAAACACCCTTTCTTCGGTCTCTCTGTTTCTCTGGGGACTGTAGTATTTTCTGGCCCATTTCTTCAAAATCCTTAACTAGTTGCTGTTTGTTTTTTGCCTTTATCTCTCTATTAGTGATTTGGATGGTTTATAATTACAGGTGCAATGTTTCTTTTCTTCATCCAATGCATTTTTTAATCTCTTACTATATATTTAGTAAAAATTTCTTATTCAGTATGTGTTGCTTAATAAGACAGTAAAAAATGAAGTTTTAAGGATAGTGCTTCTGAATGAGGCTTCTAGAAATATCATTAATACTATCAAACCAGCTGCTTCACTATTCAGCCTCACTATCAGTTAGCAAATGCATGGCCTCGCAATGTCTTAGTGTGTCACATGTGCATATAGTAAATTCTCAAAATTGTGGCCTCATGATTTAATTGACAAATAGCAGGTTTCGTTTGAATTATTTTTATCTTCTGAGTTAGAATTCTTCTACCTAATGAAGAATATTAAACACACTAGACCTGTATATATATATATATATATATATATATATATATACTCTACCACAAGCATTAGAGAACATTTTTCTCACCATTTCTTCTAATCAGAACGTTTCACAAAAGCTTCTCTAAAATGAATATAACAATCTGAATTTTTTAAAAAAATATTTATTTATTTATTTGAGAGAGAGAGAGAGCACAAGCAGGGGAAGGCGCAGAGGGAGAAGCAGACTCCCATATGAGCAGAGAGCCTGATGCGGGGCTTGATCCCAGGAGCCTGGGATCATGACCTGAGCTGAAGGCAGATGCTCAACTGACTGAGCTTGCCAGGCACCCCAACATTCTGAATTTTTGAAATTTTTTTCTTCATATACTGCTATATCATATATAAGGGTATATATCCTATATATTTTTACATCTAAACAGTGTAGTTAGAGCATAGTTTCCATCTTCTGAACTTCTCAGACGCGGTGTGCTGAAAATAATTTTTACTAAACAATACTCAGTTACATTTCAACTTATTGCATTCTTTCAATCATCCTTCTTAGTGACTTTGAGATAACAAAAATGAAAGCACATTGTAAACCAAAGCTACTCACCCCATTAAGACAGTTAGACCCCTCACTACTTGTTCCAAACCTGATATAACTTTTAATTCTGTGTGATTTTAGGAAAGGCTTTTAAGCTCTGTTAACCTCAAGTTCCTCATCTGAATAATAATCACTTTTTATGAGCACTTGTAGATTCAGTAACGTAACATGTAGAATTACCAGGCATACTTTCTAATACATAATTGTGTCTTACATGTTACCTTTCCCCCTCTCAACCTCTGCCCCCCTGCACTATCTTTAATATATTAGTACAGTGGTTGTTTATGTTTAGTGGGCATACAGGGTGGGAAAAGGCTTACAGATCTAGAGAATGCCCTACTTTATTTTCCTCTGAATGACTTAAACTTGACTTATATTCTAATGCTTAAGCGTCTCTTATCTATATTAATTTATTGTTGTAATGCTATAACAGTGATGAGAGTGGCTAACAGTGTAGTGCATGAAATTTTCAAAGTAACTCAGAGGCACTGTTAATATCTACAACTTAGAAATGATAAAACCAAGGCAAAGGTGGTTGAGACATTTGTCCAAGAGTATCCAGATAATCCACAGGCCCCAGGCAGTCCGATTATGGAAACTGACTCAAAGATTAAACTACCCTGGCTCTCCATACTACACTCTCTGCACAATACCACACATTTGGAGTCATGATGTGTGTGGTCAAATCCTGAGAGTGCTATCTCTTATCTTTGATCTTGAGTCTCTAAGCTTCTCTAGGACTCCATAATCTGTAAAATGAGAGTAGCACTTACAAGAATTTATTGAGGCAGTGTACCCAAGTGTTTTGCTCAACACTTGGTACAGTGTAAATGAGGAGTAAGTTAGCTATTTCTGTTACTGTTTAGAAGAATCTATTGTCCTTTCTGCTTCTAAACTCTCTCTAAAGCATTCATGGTTGTGTGTGTATGTGAATTTTTTCTCTCCTCTGTCATCCTCAGGAACAATTAATACTAACCAAAGAAGCCTGCAATCAAAAGAGACCATTATTCAGATACTGGACTTATCCTAAAACCCCATGGGAAACCAGTGTTAGCTCAGTGAAAAGGTAGAGAACACAATGGAACAATATAGTGTTGCCTCTCTTTATGCCAGTAGAATCACAAAGGGCCTCTGAATCTCCTTAGCATAGCATATGAGGTCCTTCTCAATTGGTTGGTCTACAAATTTGATGGCATCCCCTAACATTTCCTGCTTCTGACACATTCTAAACTCATACTAAGCTGCTTCCTTTACTGCTAATCTTACTTTTCTACCTATCTTATTTTTATTCCTGCCTTTCAGTTTTTTTCCTCTACTCTCATGTAGTCTCCAATGCAAATACTATTTCTTCTTAGGAGACTTTCCTGTTCCATTTCTTAAATCTACCTGCTCCAACCATCTTAAAACAGAATTGACACTTCTCATTCCCCAACTGAGATTCCACAGCACTTATTCTTAACTGTTTGGCTCTAGTATTTCCAGAAAAATTGTTTCTATTCTTAAAGGCAGTTTCCCAGGGTCTACCCAAATCTGAAAGAATTTGCTAATTAGACTCCATCTGTCTGTTGTGTGTGAGCATAAACATACGTGTGCCTATTTGAGGATCTTTTGCAAATCACAAAATTCTTCTAAATTTACATAATGCTGAAATAAGTCATTAAGACCATTACGGACTTAGAAGTTCCAAAACCAAAATAGGACATGGATTTTTGTTAATGTTGCACTTGTTCGTGGACATATTTTTACTTAAATAACCAAATAAAAGGGGGGAAAACCAAAATAAAAGTTTACTATTTACTTGCTCACATTTCAAATGAAAAGCAGATTTAGTTAATTCAGATCTCAGAGTATACCTTGTAGGTTAAATACAAATCATAGAAATTCCATAGTTATGCTATGCAAACTAAGCTTTTATTGTCCTTCATTATGTTCTTAAATTGTATCATTTTGATCATATTCAGCTACAAGCAGGGGATGAAGACTGACTTTCTCCTGAAGAAATGTAAATATAATCTAGCTTGCTATGCAATTTGATTAGATTTAAGAACTAAAACTATAAATTTTAAAACAAAAATAAAACTGTTTAAGGTTCTATCAGAAAACAAGTTTTACCTCACTCCTAACCTTCATCAGGAGGATTTACTCATGTCCATTATGAATCTTGATTGAGGTATAATTTTCTCCTTTTTTTGCTATTTCCTTGCAGAGCTCTTCTAAATTTTACTCTGCATTTTAATTAGTGTGTGGAATTACCCAGAAAGAAGACTTTCTCATTTCTTTCCATTTGAGCTTCTATTTCTAAATCATGAAAAACAGTGACCCCGTGACCCATATCTGTCTCAGATATATCACATGTTTTAAAGAAGAAACAGTAATGTTTCCAACAAGCTACCCTATCCCTTTCCTTTCTGTCTTGGTAGTGATTAAATATTGGATAGCTGGATTCCTTCACTTTCAAATTAAATTCATTGTTAACTTGGCTACTGCTTTAGTTCCCAGTTTGAGAAACTGAATTTGAGTCCCCAGTTGAAGAGACCAGATAGCTCTCAGATTCTATTTCCAAAACCATACAGGCGCATGATGCACGTGGAATCGAACCTAAGTCTGTATGCCCCATGTGCAGCAAAGCCCATCACTGAGACCTTGAGTATTCGTCAAGGAAAGGGTTTGAGACGCAAGCAGACAAGGGGATCGGAGGGCAAGCTTCAATTCCTCCTCACCCAATTTAGATTAGAGCAAGTTTTTATAATCCTAAGGGTTGGAGTTGTATACATATTGATGAAAAGGGTGGGAAAACTCATGATTATTCATGAGAAAATACGGAGCATGCGCATCGAGCAAGTATGTAACATTCCACTTTCAGTTTGGGGTGGAGACAACATTAAAATGAGGCAAAATTCAGCCTCTTACATCAGGAGGCCAAGGAGAGGTGATATTGGCTCTGAGAGCAAATATAAACTGGATGGGGTTTGGGGCTCCTTATCTCGGGAAGGAATGCAGGGCGTTGCTTGTTCATAATCTGGAACCACATCAGTGACCTTCATTTGTGTGTCAGCCTGCTGCGGAGACAGCTAGCGCATTTGTGAGTGGGGTCTGAAAAGAAACAGTAGCTGATTGGAGAGAAACATGTTTCAAGCTTTAAATTTATTAGTCGTAACCTCATTAAACTTATGGGGCACAGTTTCACACACGCTTGAACAAATGTAGTTTAAAGAAGCTCTGATAAGCCATTTATGTATTAATATATGAAAGAAATGCCCATATAAATGGAAACATAGGAACACCACTTGTTTGTCCTCATGATAAGCAGAATCCTTTTGAGATTAAGAATTTTACTCTAATCTAAAATGTTTATGAACCCACATGTTTAGTCTTTAATGTTGATGAATGCTTTGGCAGCCTTCTAATTAACATTGATAAAGTTGTGCAGAGTACCCTCCAAGAACTAATTGAAACCACAAGGTTATTTCTTTATATATAAACTCTAAATCCTTTACATGATAACAGCTTTGTCTTTCTTGATCTGGACTTCAGGTTTTCATTACCAAAAGAGAAGTTCCTTCCTTACTTTCTCCTGAAAATATTTAAACATCAACCAGCTCAACTTAATCAAAATTCAATTTCTTGATTGCATATTTTGTGCGGCCTTTTTGCATGGCAGTGAGCTCTATACTGGCAAACATGCCAATCTCTGTGATGCAGCTACTCTATTACCTGATTTATAAACCTGTTGCATGTATAATTTTATCCAGTGAGAGGTTCAACTTTATGGAATTATATCGGGATATGTGTAACACCTAGAGCCTAGAATACCCAAGGCATGCAGAGTAAAGGGACATATAATGCTGGGTGGGGGAGGAGAGGAAAGATGGGAGGAAGGGGAGAGAAGGGAGAGATGGATGATTAAGAATAGAAGTTAGAGCAACTGAGATTTCTTTAAGATTTAGCGTTCAATCAGAAATATATTAGTGTTTTTCTATTCTAATACCATTTGTTAGCAAGTTGACCAAGATCAGATGCATTAACTGCCTTCTTCACATCTATTCACTTTTTAGTCACCATACTTAATACCTGTATATGACATAACATGAAATTAAACTTGAATGCTTAAAATTATACAACCTAATTACCTTCGTCTTCAATTACAGTGACCAGCACATTTGTTAGCCTGACCCCTGGTGGCAAGAGGAGCTGCATGCATGACCACAAGCTCATATGAGCTAGCTAATTATAGAAAGTGTGTTTTGGTTAAAAATATCAGACTGTAGGGCCTCCTGGGTGTCTCAGTCAGTTAAGCATCTGACTCGATCTCAGCTCGGGTGTTGATCTAAGCGTTGTCAGTTCAAGCCCTTCAATGGGCTCTACTGGGTGTGGAGACTACTTAAATAATAATATAGATAGATAGATAGATAGATAGATAGATAGATAGATAGATATCTATATATATATATATAGATATATCAGACTGTATTTGGAAGGAGGTGAAATATATTCAGCCCAGGGCCTCTTGCTGGACACTTGAGGCTGGGGGAAGATGAAGGACTTAGATTAGTGGTTCTTACACATTTCTTTTCCTGGCTCCATATAGTACACCTGTGAAGAAGAACATATTACATTATGTCCATATACATCTTACGGATTTTGTAGAAACTTTGACTTCTAAATTTCATCATGATTATGTTTAGATAACTGGTCATCAGATTTACCAAGCACTATATTGCAGTTTACTTTATCACCTCACTTGATTTTCGTATTAACGGAACATGTATTTTTCACATTTGCATGCCTATTTGCTGCGCTCTCTGTCATAGCATTTGTCACACTAGTGAATTAAGCAATCATCATCGGGGCAGAAACAATATTTTATTCAGGCTTTAACCTACCACATGGAGCGCAGTGCCTATTACATGGTAGGTTTCATTTAATGTTTGTTAAATGAATCCTTACTAATGCTTTTAGAAATTTTAAACCTTTTGTGGAAGTGGGTTATGTTTATCATATTTTCCCTGAGTGAATTTTTTTTTGTAAAAAGTACATTGAAAATCATATTTACTCCCAAGTTCAGTCATTTAAGATCACAGTTTCAGGAAGTATATTGTCTGCTGTTTCTCAAACGAGGAATAGATGAAGGCATGTTTGCTGTGTCTCAAACTCTTTGGTCTTGAAATTTCTAATTCAAGGTTTTGGTATGGAATAGAAGATAAATATGGTAATAATTATAGTTGGGAAGAAAGATTGTTACTGCCTGTGAGATGTTAACATATACAAATTGTAAATATATATGCATATATATGTGTGATACCAGACACTCATTTAAGCTAAGTTTTGACTATATTAGTAAAAGGCAATATTGGTATTATACTACTAATGAGGGGTTTTTAGATAAAATACATGCTAAGTCCTCAAGAATATTAATATTCAGCAATACCATGGAAATTTATGCATATTTTAATCCATAACAATCATATACATTAATGTCAAAATCATTAACATAACACTTTCTATCTTGACATCTTTGCTCCCATCTCTGCATTAAGATATATGCTCCATAAACACCTAAGTGTTTGCTGTTCCTAGAACACACCATAATGCTTCTAATCTTCCTACTATTGCATGCTGTCTTTTCTACCCAGAATGTCCTCTGCATTTACCATCTGCTTGCTTAGTATGTTAAAATCTCCCAGCTGGTTAGGATACCACATGTTCCTGAATTACCTGGTGTATATGTCTCTCTTATCACATTATACTATTCTACATATCTCTGCATTGCCCTTCTCACATTATGCTATATGATATTTACTTTTCTACTTAATGGGAGTTTTAAGAGAAATGATGATGTCTTACTCATCTTAATGTCCTATATCTGTAATTTAGTAAATGCTGAATGAAAAACAAATGAAGAAATAAAAGGAGAGATTTAAAAATACCTCCATCTTTATCATAGTGGAATTCTTACTGTAGAGGCAACACTGGGACTTATCTTAACTGTTCATGTTAGGCAACTGAGCATCATTGATAGTTGCAGGAATGCATCAGTGTTTTATAAAAAAAATCTGGATGAATATGACTATATAATATGGTAGAATAAGGTATATAAATGGACACACAACTGAAGCAGTAAGTCGTTGACACTCTACATCATCTTACATTTCCCTATTTTAGTGTCTGCAGAAAGATGATAGTATGAACATACTTTTGGATTCAGGTATATATCTGCATCCAATGGGATTTTCAAAATCATCCCTTGAGGGCACCTGGGTGGCTCAGTTGGTTAAGCGACTGCCTTCGGCTCAGGTCATGGTCCTGGAGTCCCGGGATCGAGTCCCACATCGGGCTCCCTGCTCAGCGGGGGATCTGCTTCTCCCTCTGACCCTCTTCCCTCTTGTGCTCTCTATCTCTCATTCTCTCTCTCAAATAAATAAATAAATAAAATCTTTTTAAAAAATCATCCCTTGACTTTTATTCAGCATTTTGTTAATTTTACTCCATTTTTTTTTTGTTTTTGTTTTAGTGTTTTAGATGGACTCTAAGGATAAAAGGGCAAAATCCTTATCTGACATGAGGAGAACAGTAATATCATATACATGGGTGCATCATGGCCATAATTGACCAATCTGCTTCCTTTCCCACATGGCAATATAAATTCACTTCTATAGAAAAAAAAAATTCTCCCTAATATAGATCAGAACTTAAAGTTTGAAAGGAATGGGAAAATAATTCAATACAAATTAAAGAATTGTGGCAACAATGATACTTCGTAAGAAAGAAATAAGTATAGGACCACATGAGCTTACTTCTCATTTCCCCAGCCCAGAGGTTCTGTTAATCAATAAATACCATCACTTCAAAATAGAAATAGCATAGAAATTATAGGCTGAATTTAGGAAAATTAGTTTCAAGCAGGTAAATCTGGATTTTTAACTTTTCATATAAGACCCCTCTGTTTTTCCTTGCAACTAAATGTAAATTAGAGCTTAAAATATGAATAAAATACTTGTTCATCAAAATAACTAAAATACTTTAGATAAACTGCTCTTCCCTGAGTGACTTCCATTGTGATTGTTTTCACCTCAAAATATAAATCGATCCAAGTTCACATGGGGCTTCTGATGAGTCTTTTATGCTGCTAGGCTCTTTGATTTTTTACATTTCACTTCCAATCTTTTTTGCAAATTCTGAATTTTTATGTAAACGACCTGCCATTTGTTCACATTTTTGTAGCTCCCTAAATGAATTGTGGAAACAAACCAAATAGGCAATACTTTTCTTTGATATTCAAAATACTGGACATTTTTGTTAATGGTGGACTCAAGAAGAAATTATTCTTATAAAGAGGGGATTTGATTGCCCTTTACAGACCACAAATACTGAAGAATCAGCTGGAGAAAAATAATCTGTGTTTACACAACCAGAATCTTCTACTGGGCAGATAAGCATGCTAGACTAAAAGAACGACCTCTGCAGAAAAACCACACCCCACAATGTGTTCTAAGGAAGGTATGGATTTCTCTTTCAGGGAGACCTACTAAAAATATACAATCATCTGCTTCCCCCCCCTTTTTCTTTGCATTTCTAACTCCAATACCCAAGCTAAGCTCATTAACTTCCAAGTCTACTCTTCCTGCTATCTTCCTAATTTCATTAATACCACCAGTCACCAGTCTCAAATGTCTTTTATCCAACCCTGTCTTCCCCTACTCCTTGCTCTCTATCTATCTGACCATCAGTGCTGTCCTCCCTTACCCTGTTGTCATTGGATTCCGTTCTCTTGCTTGCTTTCTTCCATTTGACTCTCTGACTTCTTTAACTCAATGTACTTCCTTTCACATAATCCAGAAAACTGCCCTTCATTATTGTTACTCCTCTGTTATGAACTTTGTGTCTAAGATACTCTAATTCTATTGCTTGATATATCTTTCTAATGTCCTCTCCCAATATTCACATCCCTATACTTTATACTTTGGTTAAATTGTGCTGTTTACTGGTCTCTGTGTAAATTCTTCCTTTTAATATCTTTATGTATTATACATCTTTGTTAGGATTTTTCCCGGCTTAATATGCCTTTCTTTGCCTAATCCTAGTTCCAGATGATATTTTATTATCAACATTTTTTCTTGCCCAAACACAACTTTCTTCAAAATTGGTGCCTACAATTTTTAGAAATTTATATCATTGAACATTAACAAACAAAATATAATATTTTTCTCTTAGGCCTGCCTTTTTCTGATATTAGCTTTGCCTTATCAGTTTAAATTGGATTAGTACTTTATCTAATACATAATTTCCATCCTTTTAGTTTTCATTATTTTAATTCCCTAGGGCTTTGTTGTGTTCCTAATATGTAGCTCATAGCTGCTCTTCAAAAAATATATTAATATGTACGTAGGTATAGAGATCTTTTATTTAATGAGGTCTCATATGCAAAGGGTGTAGAAAATCAAAGTACACTATTCTGAATAAACTTGAAAAAACATTTTTGGAGAAATAATCAGATATTTTGGAGTTATAATCAGACATAAACTTTTGTTCCTCTCATTTTTCCTTCTGTCACCATTTGAGGTTATATTCCCCAAGTTGGTTTGTTCCACAATTATTCTATAGTTAATACTTGTTTTGATGTCTCCATATATATTTCTGTCAGTATTTGCTACTCATCCCTCCTTGCATTGCAGTCTTTCTCTGCATGTTTAATGTCCTTCTTCCTACACTGCATGCTCTGTTTCTCCAGTGAGATTTCCTTAGTAGTAAATTCTCAGTTTTGTTTTGTTTTGTTTTTGGTGTGGGTTTTTTCTTTGGTTTAGGGTTTTTTTTAAACCATCTTTTCATTTACTGTTGTACAACAGATACCTAAGTACAAAATTTGAGATAACAATATCTTTCCTCAGGTACATTAGAAATATTCCCCTTCCTATATTCTTAACATAGTTCAAAAATCTGTCAGTTTTGTTATATCTTTGTATATCATGGAGATTTTCAAATATTTATAACTAATATCTTCATCACAGTAGTCTAAGTTGATGTTTTAAAGAACCTTTATATAGACATCATTTGCTCTATCCTCCTTGTCCTTCCTAAATTTGAAGAGCCATGTCTTTTGGCCATTCTGGAAAACATTGAGGCTATTATATTCTTGTTTTTGGTTTTTTTTGTTGTTGTTTTGAGGCTATTATATTCTTAAAATTTCTTTCACATTTGTCCTACTAAAACTCCATGAAACATTGTAGCACCCTTTTTATCCAGCTGTTAATATCCCTTTACTTTCATGTTTGATCTTTTTCTGAACTACTAAAATTAGGTTTACCTTCTATTTCGCTATGACTTGAGAAATCTAAGTAGCTTTCCACTGTTTTTTAAAATTTTTTTAAAAGTTTTATATTTACAGAAAAATCATGAAGATTGTACAGAGAATTCCCATCTACCCCATACTGAGTTCCCCTATTAACATCTTACATTAGTATGACACATAGTTATATTTAATAAACCAATATTGACACATTATTAACTGAAGTCCATATTTTTAAAAAATATTTATTTATTTGAGAGAGAGAGAGAAAGAGAGAGAGAACGAGAGGGGGTAGGGGCAGAGAGAAAGAATCTCAAGCAGACTCCTTTCACCCCAACCCCCTGCCACTGCCCAGTGCTGAGCCTGTTGCAGGGCTGGATCCCATGACCCTGGGATCATGACCTAAGCTGAAATCAAGAGTAGGGCACCAACCCAGTGAGCCGACCAGGTGTCCCTAAAGTCCATATTTTATTTCAGGTTTCTTGGTTTTCACCTAATGTCCTTTCTCTGTCCCAGGATTTCATCGAGAATACCACTTTACATTTAGTTGTCCTGTCTCTTCAGGGTCCTCTTGGTAGTGGTAGTTTTGAGACTATCCTTGTCTTGATAGTTCTGAGTACTGGTCAGATATTTTGTAGGATGCCCGTCTACTGGCATTTGTCTGTTTTTCTCAAGATAACACTTGAGTAATCAGTTAGTGGGAAGAAGACCCCAGCATCAAAAGCATTTTCATCACCTATCAAATATATACTATCAAAATGAATTTTTGCTGCTGATGTCACTCTTCATCACCTGATTTATTTTGTGTATTTTGTCCGATGTTTCCACTGTAAAGTCAGTCTCCCCCATGCCCTTCTCCTTTCCATACTGTACTCTTTGGAACAAGTCACTATGTATAGCTCATACCTCAAGAGTAGGGAATTATGTTCCACCTCCTTGACGGGCAGAGTATCTACATAGTTTTTGTTTTTGTTTCTCCTTCAGAGGATGTTTATCTCTTCTCCCCATTTCTAACTTAATTATTTATGTCAGTATATTTACTCATTTTATACTTTGGATTATAATCCAATACTACTAATTTTACTGCTCTGTTAGTTTTGGCCGTAGGTGGCACTTTCAGTGGCTCCTGGGTTTCTTTGACATATCCCCACCAATGAAAGTGTATGTATATTTTATATTGTTTTAAGTGCTTTTTTTTTTTTTTTACATCCTGTCTCTATGAGATGCTCCAGGCTCATTTTGCATATATCCTGCCCCAACTCGGAGAACCAAACATTACTTCAAGGAGGTCTAATTCCTTTTACTGGCTGATCTTTCTTTCAGACCCTCTTGGCTGACAGAGCAAGAACATATGTGTATATACATGAGTTCATATAAGAACATCTATAATTTATATGTCAACAGGTATATTTGTGTATCAAGCTGAACATGACTTCAAAATGTCTCCAGCTTGAAGTCCTTATCACATAGCTTCCTTTCCCTAGTTATCTGTAAAATTCCACTAGAACAGTGAGCAAACCAGCTCCTATCTTACAGCCATTTAGTTAGTTTTATTCCAGTTATACATGTATAATGACAGAATTGTTAGCTCATAATTCTGTGGAGTTACAATTTCAACTACTGTTCTTTGGTGTGGTTCCTTTTGTCTCTACTATTACAGACTTATTTACTAAGTTACTTAGATCACCTTTCTTCCTCCTCCCCTTCAGTGTGGTCATTTCCTACATTTTGTAATATAGTTAGATTCCCTCTCTCTCTCTCTTTTTAAGATTTTATCTATTTGTTTGTTATATGCAAGGGGCAGAGGGGGAGGGAGAGCCTGATGATGACTTCATCTCACAACCCCAAGATCATGACCTGAGATGAAACCAAGAGTCTGACGCTTAAACAACTGAGCCACCCAGGTGCCCCATATAGTTAGATTCTCTTAAAGTAGTTAGCATTATTTCTGATATCCCTGATGTCCCAAACAAGTTTTCTTAATTCCTATACATTGTTTCACTCTAGACGCTGAAAGTTCTATGGGTTTTGACAGATGTGTACTGTTCTGTATCTACCTTTATAGTAGCAGACAGAAAAACACTGTTCTAAAGATCTCTGTACTTTTCCTATTCATCCCTCTGTCCTACCCCAAACCCCTGGAAACCATTGATTATTTTATTCTGAGTAGTTTTGCCTTTTCCAGAATAACATTAGATTCCTACCTTATGACATGTTTTCATACTGGTTGCTTTCAATATCTTGTTTATAAAATATATTGGCTATAGTTTTCCTTTCTTATCATGTTGTTATCTGGTTGTGGTATTCTATGGCTTCATAGAATGAGATAGGAAGTGTTTTTTTGTTTCTTCACTGGGTTTTAATTTCAATAAAATGTCTTATTCTGACATGTTTGATTTTTTTTTTTTTTTGCAAACTTACTGCTTATTGATTTCTCTTCCTTATTTTTTCCTTCTTTCTTTCTTTCTTTTTAAGTAGTCTCCATGCCCAGTGTGGAACCCAACATGGGGCTTGAACTCACAGCTCTGAGCTCAAGACCTGAGTTGAAATCAAGAGTTGGACACTTAACTGACTGAGCCACCCAGGCGCCCCTCTTATTAGGCATCTTAAAAAGAGGAGTGTTCTTTGCCTATGCTAAGATTCACATGGTATTAACAACTCTGTATCATTTTGTTATTTTCTATTTGTAAAGTACTTCTATAAAAAAGGCTAATATAAACAAGTTTTATATTTCTTTCCTCTAGTTAATGAGACCAATCCTTCTTAAACATCTAGTTTTTTTTAACTAAATGTATAGCTGCTTATGGACTTCAGCCTTATATCAAGTTCTCAAATCCAACTTTCCACCTAATCTGAGCCCAGGCCTCTATCTCTTGCCTGTTTTGACTGTTAACTGGTTGGAGACATAGGCTTTTCATCATCTGTGGGTAGTTATACCCACTTTTCTTTACATTTTCATCTAAGATGTGTTTTAAGTTGATATTCTAACTTATAAATTTGTGTTTTCTCTTGTGGTTGTGTGGAAGAAGTTTGGTTGTTTAGTTTCTTCATTGCCAGAAAGTAAAATCTCTCTTTGTTTTCTGACTTTTGACTACCAACATATTGATATGTCTTTGTTACTCTGTAACTACCTACTTAGGTAATTCTCATGTCTGATTTACCTCTCTTATTCCCACTTTAATTACCTGAAATAATTATTTGTGAAAAATAGGTACTTCAAGAATACAAGATTAAATCTATGGCAAAATTCTAAATTCTGTTATAAAACTTATCTTTTTAAATTTTGATCCTTTTTAATATTACTCATTTATTCTTACATGAAATATAATCAACTGGTTTGAAAAATCCCAAGCATAGATTTAAAAAAATCCTATTTCTGAATCCAAGTAGTGCTTATTTGAGTGTTTTATACTTTCACATTCATGTAGAAATTCTGATCAACTAACCCAAATTCTCAATACTCAATCCCTACAATATTTCTATCTCAGATATTTTCAGAGATTTGTCTTATTTAAGTTTGACTTTAGTCAGTATTGAGGTAAGCTTCTTCTGAGGCTCCCTTGCATCTTCTCCTTTCCCCAGAAAAGACAAAGAACAATAATACAAATAAGTTGATGGGAAGAGAAATACATCTCCATAAGAATGAGTGTTAGATTTTTAATGAACAAAAGGTACTTCTAGAACACAAGTGGAGACTGGAAATTTTTTTTTAAATGATTGTATTTAATATGACTGATTAAAAGCAAACAAATGTAATAATACAATTTCAAATAAAAATCAGATTATCTAAAGGTTGTTTTTTTTTTCCTCCGTGCTCCTCAACCCCTACCCCCTCCACCAACAACAATGCTGTTAGAATTCAAAATGACTTAGCTTTCCTTTGTTGAGTGCTTCTGGTATTGTTTCATGAACATGTAGTTGCATTCTGTCCTGGGGAATCTTTGTCCTTTGAAAATAATATTAATGGTCCCAAATATTAAATCTTGTGTCTAAGGTTGCTGGTAAAGATGAGAGGCAAAATCTGGGTTTACCAATTTATAAATAACAACAATAAGAGGACACATTTTGTTTTTGAATCATAAAATGAAAACTACATAAAATAAAATTTTAATCCTTACAGAATCTGGCTTAAATATACACCTATCCCTCACTGTTTTATGTTCCTTTGGGTACTTCCAGGATGATAATCCACTTAGAATTCTTCAACCTTGTACCCATTCATTTATTAATTCATTTGTTCTTCTTCTATTTGATGCTATCCTTTCAGCCTTAAATTCTGGATAGTTCCCTCCATCCCTTGATGGAGAGCTTACTTAAGAAGACCTGAATACTTTTCTATTGGACTTTCTAATTTATCATGGGAGGAAGCTGTGTCTCTGTCTTCTATTAAAATGCTTACCTAAAATGTAAACTTTTTCAGTATTTAGTTTGATCCACTATTACATATAATATATTAATAAGAGGACTTTAACATTTTCTTTCACAAGATGAACTGAAATGGGTAGTTTACACTTAAAAGAGGCTTAATATTGAAATATATTCTTTTTCATCCTAGAATCTCATTCTAGATAAAATGTAAATTGATCTCACTCCTTAGTAATCTTTTCCAGCTAAGCAAAATAGCTCTGTGAAGGAGAATTCTACTTATAACATTATATAGTTACTTTTATCTATTACTCCAATACATTACTATATACACAAATATTCCTGAAAGATAGAAACTACTGTGGGGGAAATGATCTGTACCATGTGGAAGGATTATGATTTCATATGTGTACATTTTAAAGTTATATGCACAAAGTTGTATTTTACTAAAAAGAAAGCTAGCTATTCATGGATTCCTTATTCAATAGCCTCATAAATGATAGATATTCTATTTCTGCCTATTTGATATTCTTGTTTTAAACCAGGAACAAAATTGATTCTTGCCACTTATACATTTTAGGAATAGCGTTCCTCTGAACAGTATTGATGTAAGAGACATGTTCAAAATGTCAGAACATTTTTAATTATCACCCTCGGCCAGTGGTGGCACTTACCGTCAGAACATTTTTAAAGTTAATATTTTTAAAATTAATAATTACCAATGTAATAGGAAAAGAGATGATGTAATTATATTATATGACTCTCTAAATAGAAGGGTTTATTAGTAGGACTGTATATAATGCAAAGATTTCCATCTTAGGGTCTTAAGTAATTAGAATCTTTTGAGGTAATAAATGGATGAAAATATGGTTTAAAAACTATTACTAAGAAATCACATCACATATACACATGGAAACTCAAAGGCTATTTGCAAGCTTGAGTGTATGTGTGTCTGTCTATCTATCTATCTATCTATCTATCTATCTATCTATCTATCTCTATCTAACATCTATCTATCTATTTATCATCTATCTCCCAAATATATCCCAAATAATCTGTGTGTCATATGCCACATATCAAAATCCTTGGATAGGAAATAAGAGGTATGTAGTAAGGGCATGAGAAACAGCAATGCCAGGTGGCACCTACAGAAACTTGTTCAAGTGTATGCAAGACTGTTTGCTTCAGAAACACATTGCAATAGGCAGAAATGGGGTGATTTCACTGAATATAAGTCAGAGATGGTGTTAGTTTGTTGCAGTTAAAATACCACATGCTGCAGGGTAACTTGTTGAAGTTTATGATAGTTTATCACTGTATTAGGACTCTTGAGAGAAATAGAACCAGTTTGTGTGTGTGTGTGTGTGTGTGTGTGTGCATGTACATGTGTTTGTGTCAGGAGAAAGCATGTGATTCACTTTAGGAACTGGCTTACACAATTATGCTGCCCAAAAGTTACAGTTCAAATGTGAAGGCCATCAGGTTGAAGACGGAGCAAAGAGCTGATGTTGCAGTTCAAGTCCAAAGGCTGTTTACTGCCAGAATTCCCTCTTGCTGGAGGAAGTCAGTCTTTTGTTTTATCCACACCCTCAACAGAGAATGTGAGGCCCACCTACTTTATGGAGAGCAATCTATTTTACTCAAATTCCATTGATTTAAATGTTGATCTCCATTAAACACGCCCTCATAGACACACCCAGAATCTCTGGCCACATGTTTGGGTACCATGTCTAACAAAGTTGACACATAAATTTAGCCAATCCCAATTGTGACACTTTTTTTTTTAAATAAGAATACATCAGATAAATTGGGGATATGATGTAAATCACCACTTTTGTATTCTTCAGGTCATTGGTAGCACTAATTTCTGTAATTATAGGATTTCCTGCTGCATATGATGTACTCTTTTGGCTAAAATAAAGGTAGGGGAATCTTCTCAGGGGCTTCCAGTTTTTCTTTCCACCACAATATCCCTTACCCCACAGATTTGGGAACCAGTGTGAGGACTCTACTTATTGCTAAGTATATCACTTCTGTATATGCGTTTAAGAAATTTTCAAGTGTGATTCTCAGGGAAATAACTGTCAGATCTGCAAACATAGTAGGAAGACTGTGCAATGAATTTGGAACAAAATTAATTTATACCCTGGTCTCCATAAGTCTTCACTCTAATCACAGGACCATGAGATTACTTCACGTGCTTTATTTTCATAGTTAAATCCTGGGTTTTTTTGTTTGTTTGTTTGTTTTTTATTTTATTATGTTAGGTTAATCACTATACATTACACCATTAGTTTTTTTTTTTAAGATTTTATTTATTTATTTGACAGAGAGAGACACAGCGAGAGAGGAAACACAAGCAGGGAGAGTGGGAGAGGGAGAAGCAGGCTTCCCGCAGAGCAGAGAGATGCGGGGCTCGATCCCAGGACCCTGGGATCATGACCTGAGCCGAAGGCAGACACTTAACGACTGAGCCACCCAGGCGCCCCTACACCATTAGTTTTTGATGTAGTTTTCCATGATTCATTGTTTGCGTATAACACCCAGTGCTCGATTCAGTACATGCCCGCTTTAATACCCATCACCAGGCTAAACCATCCCCTCACCCCCCACCCCTCTAGAACCCTCAGTTTGTTTCTCAGAGTCCATAGTCTCTCAGGGTTCATCCCCCAACCCATTTCCCTCCCTTCCTTTTTCCCTTCCTGCTATTTTCCTCGTTTTTTTTTTTTAA
Source organism: Callorhinus ursinus (assembly GCF_003265705.2). Classification (NCBI taxonomy): domain Eukaryota; kingdom Metazoa; phylum Chordata; class Mammalia; order Carnivora; family Otariidae; genus Callorhinus; species Callorhinus ursinus. The sequence goes on along the minus strand of NW_027397101.1, from coordinate 12,079,025 downwards.
CATATAATGTATTATTTGTTTCAGAGGTACAGCTCTGTGATTCAACAGTCTTACACAATTCACAGCACTCAACATAGCACATACCCTCCCCAGTGTCTATCACCCAGCCACCCTATCCCTCCCAACCCCCACCAATCCAGCAACCCTCAGTTTGTTTCCTGAGATTAAGAATTCCTCATATCAGTGAGATCATATGATACATGTCTTTCTCTGATTGACTCTGATTGCGCCCAGCATAATACCCTCGAGTTCCATCCACGTCATTGCAAATGGCAAGATTTCATTCATTTTGATGGCTGCATAATATTCCACTGTATACATATAACACATCTTCCTTATCCTTTCATCTGTTGATGGACATCTTGGCTCTTTCCACAGTTTGGCTATTGTGGATATTGCTGCTATAGACATCAAGGTGCACGTACCCGTTTGGATCGCTACATTTGTATCTTTGGGGTAAATACACAGTAGTACAACTGCTGGGTCATAGGGGAGCTCTATTTTCAACTTTCTGAGGAACCTCCATACTGTTTTCCAGAGTGGCTGCACCAACTTGCATTCCCACCAAGAGTGTAGGAGGGTTCACCTTTCTCCACATCCCCACCAATGCTGTGAATTGTCATTTCCTGACTTCTTAATATTAGCCATTCTGACTGGTGTGAGGTGGTATCTCATTGAGGTTTTGATTTGGATTTCCCTGATACTGAGCAATGTTGAGCAATTTTTCATGTGTCCGTTGGCCATTTGGATGTCTTCTTTGGAAAAATGTCTCTTCATGTCTTCTGCCCACTTCTTGATTGGATCATTTGTTCTTTGGGTGTTCAATTTGAGAAGTTCTTTTATAGATTTTGAATACTAGCCCTTTATGTGGTCTGTCATTTGCAAATATCTTCTTCCATTCTGTTGGCTGTCTTTTGGTTTTGTTGACTGTTTCTTTTGCTGTGCAAAAGATTTTATCTTGATGAAGTCCTGATAGTTCCTTTTTGCCCTTGCTTCCCTTGCCTTTGGCAATGTTTCTAGGAAGAAGTTGCTGTGGCTGAGGTCGAAGAGGTTGCTGCCTGTGTTCTCCTTTACGATTTTGATGGATTCCTGTCTCACATTTAGGTCTTTCAACCATTTGGAGTCTATTTTTGTGTGTGGTGCTAGGAAATGATCCAGTTTCATTTTTCTGCATGTGGCTGTCCAATTTTCCCAACACCATTTGTTGAAGAGACAGTCTTTTTTCCACTGGACATTCTTTCCTGCTCTGTCGGAGATTAGATGACCATAGAGTTGAGGGTCCATTTCTGGGCTTTCTATTCTGTTCCATTGATCTATGTGTTTGTTTTTGTGCCAGTAGCATACTGTCTTGATGATTACAGCTTTGTAATAGAGCTGGAAGTCCAGAATTGTGATGCCACCAGCTTTGCTTTTCTTTTTCAACATTCCTCTGGCTATTGGGAGTCTTTTCTGGTTCCATACAGATTTTAGGATTATTTGTTCCATTTCTTTGAAAAAAGTGGTTGGTATGTTGATAGGGATTGCATTAAATATAGAGATTGCTTTAGGTAGTAGCATTGACATCTTCACAATATTTGTTCTTCCAATCCATGAGCATGGAAAGTTTTTCCATTTCTTTGTGTCTTTCTCAATTCCTTTCATGAGTATTTTATAGTTTTCTGAGTACAGATCCTTTGCCTCTTTGGTTAGATTTATTCCTAGGTATCTTATGGTTTTGGGTGCAATTGTAAATGGGATCAACTCCTTAATTTGTCTCTCTTCTGTCTTGTTGTTTGTGTATAGGAATGCCACTGATTTCTGTGCATTGATTTTATATCCTGCCACTCTCTGAATTCCTGTATGAGTTCTAGGAGTTTTGGGGTGGAGTCTTTTGGGTTTTCCACATAAAGTATCATATCATCTGCAAAGAGTGAGAGTTTGACTTCTTTGCTGATTTGGATGCCTTTGATTTCTTTTTGTTGTCTGATTGTTGTGGTTAAGACTTTAATACTATGTTGAATAGCAGTGGTAATAGTGGACATCCCTGCCATGTTCCTGACCTTACGGGGAAAGCTCTCTTTTTTTTTCCCCATTGAGAATGATATTCGCTGTGGGTTTTTCATAGATGGCTTCTATGATATTGAGGTTTGTACCCTCTATCCCTACAATATGAAGAGTTTTGATCAAGAAAGGATGCTGTACTTTGTCAAATACTTTTTCTGCATCTATTGAGAGGATCATATGATTCTTGTTCTTTCTTTTATTAATGTTTTGTATCCCATTGATTTATTTGCGGATGTTGAACCAACTTGCAGGCCAGGGATAAATCCCACTTGGTCGTGGTGAATAATCCATTTAATGTACCGTTGAATCCTACTGGCTAGAATTTTGGTGAGAATTTTTGCATCCATGTTCATCGAGGATATTGGTCTGTAATTTTCCTTTTTGATGAAGTCTTTTCTGGTTTTGGGATCAAGGTAATGGTGCCCTAATAAAACGAGTTTGGAAGTTTTCCTTCCATTTCTAGTTTTTGGAACAGTTTCAGAAGAAGAGGTATTCTTATTTAAATGTTTGGTAGAATTCCCCTGGGAAGCCATCTGGCCCTGGGCTTCTGTTTGTTGGGGGATTTTTGATGACTGCTTCCATTTCCTTAGTGGTTATAGGTCTGTTCAGGTTTTCTATTTTTCCTGGTTCAGTTTTGGTAGTTGATACATCTCTAGGAATGCATCCATTTCTTCCAGATTATCTAATTTGCTGGCATACAGTTGTTGATGATATGTTCTTATAATTGTTTGTATTTCTTTGGTGTTGGTTGTGATCTCTCTTCTTTCATTCACGATTTTAATTATTTGGGTCATTTCTCTTTTCTTTTTGATTAATCTGGCCAGATGTTTATCAACTTATTAATTCTTTCAAAGAACCAGCTCTTAGTTATGTTGATCTGTTTTACTGTTCTTTTGGTTTCTATTTCATTGATTTCTGCTCTGATCTTTATTATTTCTCTTCTTCTGCTGGGTTTAGGCTTTATTTGCTGTTCTTTCTCTAGCTCCTTTAACTGTAGAGTTAGGTTGTGTATTTGAGACCTTTCTTATTTCTTGAGAAAGGCTTGTATTGCTCCATACTTTCCTATTAGGACTGCCTATGCTGCATCCCAAAGATTTTGAACACTTGTGTTTTCATTTTCATTGGTTTCCTTGAATTTTTAATTCTTCTTTAATTTCCTGGTTGATCCATTCATTCTTTAGTAGGATGCTCTATAGCCTCCATGTATTTGAGTTCTTTCCGGCTTTCCTCTTGTGATTGAATTCTACTTTCAAAGCATTTTGTTCTGAAAATATGCAGGGAATGATCCCAATCTTTTGGTACCAGTTGACACCTGATTTGTGACCTAAGATGTGATCTATTCTGGATAATGTTCCATGGGCACTCAAGAAGAATGCGTATTCTGTTGCTTTGGGATGGAATGTTCTGAATGTATCTGCGAAGTCCATTTGGTCCAGTGTATCATTTAAAGTCTTTATTTTCTTGTTGATCTTTGCCTAAATGATCTTTCCATTTCAGTGCAGGGGATGTTAATGTCCCCCACTATTATTTTATTGTTCTCAATTTGTTTCTTTGCTTTTTTATTAATTGCCTTATATAATTTGCTGCTCCCATGTTAGGGGCATAGATATTTACAATTGATAGATCTTGTTGAATAGACCCTTTAAGTAGGATATAGTGTCCTTCCTCATCTCTTATTACAGTCTTTGGTTTAAAATCTAATTTGTCTTATATAAGGATTGCCTCCCCAGCTTTCTTTTGGTGTCCATTAGCATGATAAATGGTTTTCCACCCCCTCACTTTCAATGTAGGGGTCTCTTTGGGTCTAAAATGAGTCTCTTGCAGACAGCATGTTGATGGGTCTTGTTTTTTTTATCAATCTGATAGCCTGTGTCTTTTGATTGGGGCATTTAGCCCATTTACATTCAGGGTAATTATTGAAAGATATGAATTTAGTGCCATTGTATTGCCTATAAGGTGACTGTTACTGTATATTGTCTGTGTTCCTTTCTGGTCTATGTTACTTTTAGTCTCGCTCTTTGCTTAGAGGACCCCTTTTAAGATTTCTTGGATGGCTGGTTTCATCTTTGCAAATTTCTTTAGTTTTTGTTTGTCTTGGAAGCTTTTTATCTCTCCTACTATTTTCAATGACAGCATAGCTGGATATAGTATTCCTGGCTGCATATTTTTCTCATTTAGTGCTCTGAAGATATCATGACAGTCCTTTCTGGCCTGCCAGGTCTCTGTGGATCGGTCTGTTGCCAATCTAATGTTTCTACCATTGTAGGTTACAGATCTCTTGTCCCGAGCTGCTTTCAGGATTTTCTCTTTGTCTCTGAGACTCGTAAGTTTTACTATTAGATGTTGGGGTTTTGACCTATTTTTATTGATTTTGAGAGGGGTTCTCTGTGCCTCCTGGATTTTGATGTCTGTTTTCTTCCACAAATTAGGGAAGTTCTCTGCTATGATTTGCTCCCATATACCTTCTGTCCCTCTCTCTCTTTCTTCTTCTTCTTGGTTCCCAATTATTCTAATATTGTTTCATCTTATGGTATCGTTTATCTCTCAAATTATTCCCTCGTGATCCAGTAGTTGTTTATCTCTTTCTCAGATTCTTTATTCTCCATCATTTGGTCTTCTATGTCACTAATTCTCTCCTCTGCCTTTATATCCTAGCAGTCAGAGCCTACATTTTTGATTGCACCTCATGAATAGCCTTTTTGATTTTGACTTGGTTAGATTTTAGTTCTTTTATTTCTCCAGAAAAGCTTTCTCTAATATCTTCCATGCTTTTTTCAAGCCCAGCTAGTATCTTTGAAATCGTCATTCTGAAATCTAGTTCTGACATCTTACTAATGTCCTTATTGATTAGATCCCTGGCATTCAGTACTGCTTCTTGTTCTTTTTGTTGAGGTGATTTTTTCTGTCTTGTCATTTTGTCCAGAGGAGAATAGATGAATGAGAGAACAAAATGCTAACATGGTAACAACGACCCCAGAAAAATATACACTAAAGAAATCAGAAGAGCCCTGATACCAGGGAAAAGAAAGGGAAAGAAAGAAAAAAAAAGAAGGAAAAAAAAAGATAAAGAAAAAAGGTAAAAGGGAAAAAAAAAAACAACAACCCAAATATGATCAAATATGATCAAGGTGATACATAGGTCAGTGCCACACACTAGATTTTGGACATATTTTGGTCTGTTAGAAGAACGTGGCTCCCAAAATTTTAAAGAAAAAAAAACTTATATATGTACAAAAATAAGGGTAAATACGATGAAGGGATGGAATATGTCTGCAAAGATGAAAATTATAACAGATTTTATAAAAGGAATTGATAAGAAGTTGGTTGAAAAAAGAAAGAAGAGGATTAAAAAGAAAAAAAAGGAGAGAATGTGATCAGGCAGGAGACTAGAACAAAGCCATACACTAG
>NW_027397101.1:11980354-12073174 GCF_003265705.2 Callorhinus ursinus | reverse complement strand
GTTGGTTGAATAAGGGAAAAAGAAAAATTCAAAAAAAAAAAAAAAGAAAAGAAAAAGAAAAAAAAGAAAATTAAAAACAATTAACTTTGAAAGGCTTAAGAATCATGGGGAAAAAAGCCATGAATCCTATGTGCAGTATTCCCCCAGTGCTGGCATGCTGCCTTTCTCATTGAACGGTAAACTTGTTCTTGGCTGGCTGTTCTTGCTGATCTTCTGGGGGAGGGGCCTGTTGCCGTGGTTCCCCAATGTCTTTGCCGGAGGCAGAATTGCCCCACCCTTGCCAGGTCTGGGCTAAGTAATCTGCTCAGGTTTGCTCTCGGGAGCTTTTGTTCCCTGCAAGCTTTCTGTACAGCTTTGGAGGATGAGCGTGAAAATGGCAGCCTCTCAATCTCCACCCAGAGGAGCCAAGAACTCAGGGCCCCAGTCCTCAGTGAGCCCCCAGAGAAAAGCCGTCAATCACTCCTGTCTGGCTGCTGTCTGGCTGCACTTCGTGCTCACCCAGCCTGTGATTGAGCATTTCTATCTCTGGCACACAACCCCGTGTGGAGTCTCCAAATCCAACAGATCCCTGCAGTGCCCTCCTGTGCCACTCCTCCCAGGGGAGGAAAGGGAGTCTCCCCAGATCTGGCACTTGTTGGGTCCCTGCTGGAAGAAGAGTGGCCCGACTGTGACGCAGATCATGGTTTATGTCAACCCTGAGCTGGGAGCCCACACCTCGGCTCCGTCTCTGCAGCTGGCTTCCCGGCTCCGATACCTGGGAACTCTGCCGCACTCAGGCATCCGCGGTCTTTCTGTGACCCCGAGGGTCCTGAGACCACACTGTCCCAGTGAGGGTTCCACCCCCTGCTCAGCCACTGGAGCGACATCCCTCAGTGGAGCAGACTTTTAAAAGTTCCAATTTTGTGTTCTGCTGCTCTATCACTTGCCGGTTTCAACTGATGGGGTCCCCCTCCGCCATTGTCTATCTTCCCGAATATCGCCTTGGATTCACTTCTCCGCATGTGCTACCTTCCAGAAAGTTGTTGCTTTTCTGTTCAGAGAGTTGCTACTATTCTTTTCTTTGATCTCCTTTTGAGTTTGTAGGTGTTCAGAATGGTTTGATCCCTACCTAGTTGAATTCTTGGGTCCAGACAAAATTTAGATCTCCTACTCCTCTGCCATCTTTCTCCTCTGCCTAGTTAGATCCTGTTTAAAAAAGTTAGAAAACTCTCTATCTGCCTCTTGCCAGTGAACAGTTACCTTGGCAAATGGCCCTAGAACTATTTGGAGAAGGGGAAATGTTGTTACGTATCTGCAGTGATATTGAAAGATACTTTCTCAATAATAGCCAGCCTGTCATTTAATCAGTGGACACTGAAGTCTATGATTTGACTTGGTTGTAGAAAATGGGTGAGAGACCAACAAATATCCATTGCAAACTGATATCAACCTTCTGCTCAGTCTCCCCTCTCCCCACTTTATAACTGAACAATACCCTAGTCAGTTACCTGTAAGTCTTGTCACTAGGAACACTGATCTACCTGTCATTGTCAAAAGTGCCTGTGGATGAAGGCACCATGATAGTCAATCCAGCATTAGTAGACATTGTAGTGTTTATATCTTTTTATATATCTACCTTGCTTCCATTGCAGCCATTCTAGATAGTTTCCTGGATTCCATTCTGAAGTCCCATCATCCTCCTTAATACTGCAAAGCCTGATAATCTCTCACCTTCAATCTGTACTACAGAATATAGCCACCACTGAGTTTCTCAATGTTACCCTTTCCCTTTTCACCAATGTACCCTTCACTGCTTAAATCACATTGGCTCTTCTAGGCTCTCCTAGGGACATAAATGTCAGGTGGTGAGTTTTCAAATCTTACCTTGTAGATCCATTCTAATTTTCCTACCATTCTAAACCTGTAGATTTCCTTGATACTTAAAAAAAAAAAAAAGTCCTAACATCTCTAGTTCATTTACTGCAGGTCATGATTATGTGTAAGCTTCAAAGAGTTATTCCAACACACACATTTGGTCTGGGGTCAGTGTTCCTGCTGAAACACTAAATTCAAAACACAAATAAGTTCTATGTCAAATTCTCCTGATGTCCAGCCTTATATTGACCCCTACCTTGATCTACTATACACAGCAGATATAAACATGTTTAATCTTGAGTATATAAGCTATGTCCCTCTGAAGCAGACACTGTACTTCTCCAGTCAGGCTGTGCTGAGACCTCATTCTGGTTATTGCCCTATGAGGGCAAAAATAGGTTGTAGAGTGGGATCTTGAGGAGAATAAGATAATTTTTTGAGGAACCTATCCCAAGTAAGTTCATTGTACATTCCCAAGGCAAATGGAGGTATAATTTTTCTCTAAGAGTTTAAGAGTACTGTTTTGTTCTGACCAAGGGGATTCAGAGGAATTTAGGAGTTCAAATTCACAAGCTCATCCACTCAAATGTCCCCTTAGTTTCCCATACTGTTTTGTGTAAGGACCAGGCCTTCATTTATAGTTCAATTAGGCTACAGTGTCCTTTGCAGCTCTAAGTTTACAATTAAATCCAAGGTCTGATTTTCAGTGAAGTTTGCCTTTTAATTCTAGGGAATAAGAATATCTTCAAAAACTGCTATAGCCACACACTCTCAGGCTTTTACAGCTTGCTTTGGGTTGGGGCTGGATGCCCTGAGCCTGTCATTCATTTTATTTTCTTTCTTTCAAGGCTTCTGATTCAGTCAACAAAAGCTAGATTTCTCCACTGTTAGCATTGTGTTTGTACCATTAAGGGCCATAAATAGTTAATATTTCACCTTCTTCCTCAGTTTGATTCTAACTAACCACAGGTAAAAAGGCTTAGTAGTTGGGCTATGTTTACATTCCATGGATTATCACCACCCTATTACCAGCAGAAATGCAATCTCTTATATCAGACCAGTGAGTAACCCTGCACCCAAATCCTTTCCTCATTCTACTTTCTAGTGTCATGCATAGTTCCAACTGTGTTAAGCCAGTTTGCCCAGAAATCACAATAGAGGTTTATGTGATGATAATGTTACTAAAGACATTCCCATGTAATAGAAATGAAGGACACATAGAATAAGGAAAAGGGGGACTATAATAAAAAGATGCATTACTGAGCCAGAACTTCAACAGATTGTTTGATACCCAGTGTTTTTGTTTGTCTGTTTTGTTTTGTTTTTCCTGAGATGCCAAATAAAATGCTTTTAAGGGAAATTTGTCCAAGGAAGGAAAGGGGAAGTAATTTCTCCAGCAGATGCCATAGACCATTGTCAAAGCTTTGCCTCTTAAGAAATTAAATTCCCACAATTATGGCTTGAACACGTGTCATTGCTATAAAGGGTTTCATAACCTCCCCAACCAGATGGCAACATGGAAGTCACAGGGAGAGGATGAAAGGTGTGTAGTGTGAGTTCAAGATAAATCACTGTTAGGCCAGCTCAGCATGAAGTCGGTCACAGCTCACAGACCTGCCATAGTGGCAGCTGGGACAGAAGAGAAGTTAAGGCCAAGGAAACCTAAAGTGATACATGAGGTGTGACTGATACATATAAGCTGGGCTGGAAGTTACAACTGAGGGAGACTTTATTTATGTGAAGAGACAAAATTAGGGAAATGATTGCGAAGAACCAAAAAACTGAGTACCTACTGGCTTATATAGAAAATCGAAATGTATTAGCTTTAACTAAAATGTTTTGTGGTGATTGTTTCAGAACAGCCATGATACCGTAATTAAATGGGTTCACCCAGTATCCCCTTCTCTTACTATACATGAAAAGTTTTGCACAGATCTAAAAGGGGAAAATTTTTTTTTTAATTTTTATTTATTTATTTATTTGAGAGAGAGAGAGAATGAGAGATAGAAAGCACGAGAGGGAAGAGGGTCAGGGAGAAGCAGACTCCCTGCTGAGCAGGGAGCCCGATGCGGGACTCGATCCCGGGACTCCAGGATCATGACCTGAGCCGAAGGCAGTTGCTTAACCAACTGAGCCACCCAGGCGCCCCTAAAAGGGGAAAATTAAACATATGAGAATCATTGATTATTTACCCCTTATGGTTGAACTTTATCTAACTTAAAATTTCCCTTTTTAAACATCTTGCTTTCTCACATTGGTGACCCTACAGTCCACCAGAGAAGTCTTAGATCCATCATCCTGCCATTGCATCAACTCTGTTGTTTGCTGCACTTTAGTATTATTTTACTCATGTCACTGTACTACTAAATGTATTATTTCTATCTCAAATAACCTTTAAAACAAAAACAAAAAACCCAGATAGCCTTTATAATTTATGACTGCCCTCTTGTTTTATGTAATTATCCTCTTATTGTAATGTCTCTTTTCAATCTTTTCCTTTGTACTTACTGCTGTGATCATGTCTTAGGATACTGCCCATTTTTGTTATTGTTGTTGTTAGGCCAATAACACTTGCCTTTCTCTTACAACAATATCCCTGAAGTTATTGCCATTGCATCACATAAATTGCTTGGATAGACTTCTTGAAATGTTTTGTTAAATACTGTATGTTTTTTTAAAGATTTTATTTATTTATTTGAGAGAGCAAGAATGAGAGAGAGAGAGAGAGAGCACATGAGAGGGGGGAGGGTCAGAGGGAGAAGCAGACTCCCTGCTGAGCAGGGAGCCCGATGAGAGACTCGATCCCGGGACTCCAGATCATGATGTGAGCCGAAGGCAGTCGCTTAACCAACTAAGCCACCCAGGCGCCCTAAATATTGTATGTTAATCTTAAAATTTTACCTTTGTAAGATAAATGGTTATAGGAGAGTATTGGGTAAACCAATCACAGAAAAGGAGAAGCTAACAATACAAGGATATTTGACCCAACCTATCTTTAAATTTTGCTTAGTTGGCTTTATCTTTTACATGGTTCTGTGTTTTCTTGGGTTATTTTTTTCACTGAACACTCAAATGAACCTACTGTTTTCTGGGCATGATATTAAGCACTGGAGATGGACTGGGATGAGGGCAGATTTGAGGAGAAAAGAGTGGCAGCAATAAGGGATGCATATCTTTCTTGGAATACCTTGATTGAATATGGGAAGATAGTGGCTTTTTTGTTGTTTTTAAAGATTGATTTATTTATTGGAGAAAGCGAGAGAGAGAGCATGGGGGATAGTGCAGAGGGAGAAGGAGAAATAGTCTCAAGCAGACTCCACACTGAGCATGGAGCCTGATGCAGGGCTTGGTCTCACAACCCTGCGATCATGACCTGAGCCCATACTAAAAGTCAGACACCCAAACAACTGCCTGCCCAGGTGCCCCATGACTATATATTTTTTAAGATTTCATTAATTTATTTGAGAGAGAGAGAGCATAAGAGCAGAGGGAGGGGCAGAGGGAGAAGCAGGCTCCCTGCTGAGCATGGAGCCCAATGTGGGTCTCAATCCCAGGACCCTGAAATCACGATCTGAGCAGAAGTCAGATGTTTAACCAAATGAACCACCCAGATGCCCCCCTACCCCATGACTATTTTTTTAAAGTTAAAATATAGTGAGAGTGTAGAATTGATAGACAATGACAGTACAATTTATAAGTAAATGGAACAACTAACTGAACTTTGAGGGTGATAACCTTCATCTTTACAAAGAAGATGACTTTCAATAGGGTCTTAAATGATGAGGATGACACCAATTAAACAAATAATAACACATTTTAGGATCATCAGTAAACATCTTGGTAACTCTTTGTGCTCTAAATTTTCTTTTCATTTTGCCTGTTTTCTCCATCTGTCCCATTTTTTGATAAAGTAGAGAAGAAGAAAAAATAGTGATCTTTGGCAAGCAGGTTATTCCTCTAACAAAGAAACTCATAGATTCCTCCCAGAGTAATGAGGCTCCCTAATGATCTTCTCCCTTATTGTCACCTTTCTTGATGTGTTCTCTGTAGAGAGATATTCACTCTCAGACATAGTCAATTTAATAAAATAGCTTTGATAGTCACATTAAACAAATATCTTTATGTGCGAGTTTAATTTATCTAGTTTGACAAATGTTAAGGGAAGAAAAGATCTCTTGGAAGATGAGATATTCACAATACTGCTAACTTTAGGGGTTTGAGTCTTTAGAACCAAGAGTCAGAATGAAAATCTAATTACTCACTACCTCCATGTCACAGCATTTTTAATTTTATTGTTATCTAGAGAGCACATGTCAAATATAACTAGCAAAGTATTTGGACAGCTAAATTTTACCATTACCTCCCAAGGTACTTTGTTGAAAGCTTAATGATGTATTTTTATCATTGATCTGCTTGCTATACTGAACAATCCTTTCTATATGTAGAAATACATGATAAAGAGAAGTGTCAAATTTTCAGCCCATCCAAGTTATTTTTTAGAAAAAAGATTATTTTGCATTTTTTGGTTCTTGGGCTAAAAAAATCTTTAATTTTGGTTTTCACAAGGAAATAGAATTCTATGCATGACTCAACAAAATCAGGAGTTTAATACATATAATCATTATTCATTCTGTCATTTGCATTATAAAAATGATAATGAGTCAGCATATATTCATAGTTCTGCTTCATAGAACATTTTGCTTCAATTAAAATATATTTTATGTTGCAGCAAAATTCATATGACTTTTTACTTCTAATTTTATTGTGAAAACCTTTTTATGATATTTCAGGCATGGTTGAGGGAAAAACAATACTTGTGACTTTATAGCTTAGTGTCTATTACTGTGTTAGTGGATTTATGAATTTTGTTAACCTTCCCAGCCTTTGTGTTGCTCAAACTGCACTCCAGGAACCAGTAGTTGTGTGGGAGGTTTGGGGATGAGCAGCTTGGAGACCTACAATAAGGAAAAAGCATGTTGAGAGAGGAGTGCTTCAGTAAGAACCAGGCAGAGGGTCATGGCAAGCTTCAGGATAGGATCCATTTTGGAGACTGATAAGCATCTATTCAACCCTGCGCTCTTTCTGCATACTTATTTTTACAGATAGTTTAAAGAGCTAATTAAAAAAAAAAAAATTCCACACAGTTTAACTGATACCTGACATGCCACTTACTAATCCAGCTTCAGACAAACAGCTTCAGACATCTCCTAGTTATGCTTATCAATGTGTAAGGCCATCAATTGTCTACAAATTCACCTCATCCATTCATTAAATAAGAATGCATTGAGTACCTCCCACTTATTATGTATTTTGGCAAGTGTTGAAGATTTCCAAGATAAATGATTGCACATTAACTTTCCACAGTCCAGTGGGGAAGATGAGCAAATAGTCAAATTATCTCAGAAATGGGGTATAAAGTAGTGATATATATATATTTTTTTGCATGACCAATTATTTTACATACTTTGTTAGAAGCAGTACTCAGCCTGTGGAAGTGGAGCATGATAGAGAGGGTAAGGATCCTAACGGGAGTCTCAAGTTTTAATATGAAGTAGTTCTGTTACATTCAGATTATATTATTTTAAATTTAAAATAATATTTCTTGGGTTATTAAATGTGGTTTTAAGTTTCCAGATATATAGGTGAATTTTGATTCTTTTTGGTATTGATTTTCAACTTATTTTCTTTGAAGTCCTGTAGACCATGTTCTCTCACCATGATATTTTGAAAATTAAGGCTGGCTTTTTGACATAAATATAGTCAGTTTTAATAAACTTGTGTATGAAAATATCATATATTCTCCAGTGTCTCCCCTCCACATAGGTCTTGGCTCCTCTCCATTCTAGCATCCTCCCCTACCATTTCACTGAAACAAATCTTGTCTTGGTCATCGATTATTTCTACACTGCAAATGCACTGCACAGCTCTTGGTCTTCATCTTGCTTGACTCACCAGCAACAGTTGATACAGTTAAACATTCTCTTCTCTTCAAACCATTATTTTCTCTTGGTGTCTGGAACCCCACTCTAACTTCCCCACATACTTGGGTAGCTATTCTTTTTCATTCTCTTTTGCTGTCTCCTCTTCATCTGCCAGTCTTTAATAGTTGAAGTATCCAAGCCTTCAGTCCTTGGACCTCTTAACTTTCCAAACAGACTCACTCCTTCGGGGATGTCACCAGATCCCAGGGCTTTTTAATATTACCTATGTTCTAATGACTTCAAAATTGACATTTCCAGCCACACTTTTCCCCCTGGATCTCCAATACCCAGCTCCCTATTTGATATCTTCATTTGATTGCCTAATGGGTATCGTCAAACTAACATTTCCACAATGGATCTCTTGAAAATTCCCCCTTAAGTAAGCTTTGGTGGTCCTCCTTCTCTGAGTTAAGGTCAACTCTACTTTTCCTTTTGCTCAGATCTAAAACCATGGAGCTATGCTTTTTCTCTCTCATTAACACCCCACATGGAATCTGTTTGCAAATCCTATCTTTTCTATCTTCAAACATACCCATATTCTAACAGTTTCTTTCCACCTCCACTGTTTCTGCCCTACTCTGCCTTATTCATGTCTTTCCTAGATTGATGCAATAGTCTTATTTCTCTGCTTCTGATTTTAACCCCCTTCAGTTTCTTCTCAACATTCATCCAGGTGGTTCTGTCTGTTATCTACCCCAAATCCCTCATGGGCTTTCCATCTCATTAGGAATAAAAGCTGGTATCTAATTTCTATAGTAACCGTTAGATGATTATCTTCAGATTCATTATTCTCTGAGCTCTTCTTACTCCTCTCTCTCTTTCAACTCTCTCCAAATTAACTCAGTCTCTTGCTGTTTTTCTAAAACAATAACAACAAATATACTCAGACTTTGTTGGTCATGTTCCTACACCTGGAATGTTTCCTTCCATGTACCCACAGGGCTTGATCCCCTTATCCCCTTCAGGTCTTTACTCAAATGTGGCTTTAGTAAGGATTTACTTCACTCCCATGTCTAAAACTGCAACCCTTTCCCACACATTTCTTCTACCCTTGGCTGCTTCTTCTCCTTAGCAGTTATTGTTAATGGTATATATATATATATATATATATAATTTTTGTCTTCTCTGCTATAATCTACATATGAACCAACTGCATTTTTTCATTACTGTATTCTAAACATCAAAATCAGTGCTAGCATATAGTAGGTAATCAAGAAGGTTTGTGAAAAGAATAAGTAGCTGTATCAAATTATGAGCTGCACAGTGGTTACCTTGCTGCTCTAGATAAAAGCATATGGAGGCAGAAGTTAGCATGCAGGAAGTTTATATGGAGTGTTTTGGGATCTACTTGTGTGAAAGTGAAGGGGAGAAAGCAGGAATGAGCAAATAGAAGATGGGCTGCCATGTAGCCTCAACAAAGGTTTCTTCCAACAACACAGGAAGCTGTCCTGCATGGTGGTTCTAGGCCACACCTTCATGCTCAATGTCTGTAAGGGTGCAGGCTGCATTTGAGTGACGACTTGGTGAGGCAGCATGGCCAGTTTGGGCAGCTCCAGGTGAGATTAGAGCTGGCAGTTGGCAGCACCCAGCACCTGGGTGCAAAGATCTATTAATCCTGAAAAAGCATCTTTCAGGTGTCCACTGCAGGACCATGGCCTTAAGACGATTGCCATGTTCTAGAAGATTTCTCCTCCTAGCAACCACACAGTTTCCACACCTTCAAATCTTCATCCGAAGAGGTCTACTTTTTATTTCTTTTTCTAGTTTAAAGAGAAACATGCACTCCACCTCCCGCCCCACATACTCTCACAGACCCATATCTTGCAATATAAGCATGTTACTTGTTAATTACACTTTTCCTGATTACATCTTCCAGCTAGAAGATATGCTCCAAGAAGACCGATTTTTTTCTATATTTTGTTCACTGAAAATACTCACAAGCACTTAGAACAGTGCTTATAATATTTAAAATACTTGTGGAATGAAAGACTTTCAAGCTTCTGACTGAACTGACTGTGATATTTTGACTACTTGGAATTCTGAAGAGTGATGATAGCTCTTTTGACTTCACTGATGTACAGGGAAGGGTGAAGCAGAGCCTGACTCCTTGGAACAAGCCTTGTACTGCAGCCCAAGAGCAGACAAGATACTCCAGGGCCATTTTTATAGCAACCAGGTGGGCGGCAAGGTGACTAGAAAAGAAATGAAACCTGCCTATTAGGATACCCAACAATTTGCAGGCACAAACTTGGTTCATTGAGGGCTGAAGTAGCTCTAATGTCTCTTCGTTTTTAGGCTGGGCGCAGCCTCCAGGGGAGGAGACTAAGGCTAGGCTTAGAGGTTAAGAAAGAGATTGACAACAAGCTTTATCTACGGATAGTTTTTGCCTCTAGAATTCATGCAGGGAAGATGCGATGGAGCAGGCTGCCACCAGAGGGCGCTGTGGGACCTCTTTGTGAGGTTTCGCTTTCCAGTGTAAGATTGCGAGCTTGGGAACACAAGCTTTTAAAAACGTTAACATAGAGGAATTTTGCTGATGTCGTTAATGACTTTGCTTCATTTTGAAAGTACATAGAATGAGAAAAAATGCGTTAAATTGTACTTGAAATTTAAAAATTGCAAAGGATATTAATAGAAGTTTCACACGAAAAGATACTAATATTCCTTAAATGACATTGGAGATATTTACCCTACATCATAAATTTTTAAAATGACAGAGATAAAATTTTTCACCTATCAGATTTTCAAGAATCCAGAAGTCTGCCCACCCAAGCAGAAGTTGGTGGTGGTAGCATTAATTGGCTCAGTTTTTAAAGAGGAAAACTTGGCAACCTATTTGAAAGTTACAAATGCATTTTACCTTTGACTTCTCCACACTCATAGGAATTTACCCTAGAGATCTACCTCTTAGATACAAATTAACAAACTATTTTTCAATCTCAAAAAGAATAAAAGTTTTGAAAAATGAAAATCTTGGAGTATAATTAAATAATTTCAGGTATATCAGAACTGTAGAAAGACATGAAGCTGACTATAAGGAAGATGCTGTTTATTTACTAATATAAAAATCCCTCTAGTTACTTTCAGTGGGGTGGGGAGTAAGGTAAGGCCCATAATAGTGGGCAAAGAATGCAATATTTTTTCTTTTCTAAGTGAGGGTGGGGTGGGGACTAATATACATACTTTTGTATATTTGTAGAAGGAAATTTTGCAGGAATCCTCAGATGCCAGTAAAGCTGGTCTTGTTGAAGGTGGCATAAGGAGAGGATGGAGGCAACTAAGAAAGACTTAGTTCTATATACCATTTTGTGAGGCCTAGGTTCATGCAAAATATATTACTTATTCACAAAACAATAAATATATGTTTTTTAAATTGCAGGGGGGAAATGTTGGGTTAGTCATTGAGGAAATGTTGACAGTTCAACTTATCACTTAAATGCATCAGATCCTTAGAGGTGTTTGTATTCAGTTACTTAGTTTATAAGTTACTAATTATCTGCTTGAAATCAACCAGCACTAATATGTATGGCAATCTTGAAATGAATGAGGTGAAGTTTCCAGCAGGGTTGTCCCAGGGAGAACTTGCAGAGATCCCTTGGGATCTCTTCTTCGGTTGTCTTGACTTTCCATGATAATCTTGCTCCCCACCACCTACCATGTTACAGATTGATTTGCCCTTTGGGCAAAGAGGAAAGAAGTTAACAAACCTTTTCCTTACATTGTAACAGATTTACTCTAGTAATACACATTCATTGACTTAATGTTTATTGAATAGCTACTAAGAACCTGGCAACAAACCACCTTCTGAGGATACAAATCTGTCAGACATAACCTTTCCTTCAAGGAACTCATAGTCAAATAAGAAGATGACATAGGCTGATTACTCCACAGAATGATATGTGCCATGGAAAGAAAAAAAAAAAAACAAAGGAATGATCTCTTTTTACTGAAACTGAAGAGAACCTTTAGATCATTTCATGGATTTTAAAATATGAGTAGGGATTCTCTGGCAACAGGGTGGGGAGAAAGAAAACAAAATCCTTAAACAGAAGGAATAGTACTTGTGAAAGATCTGAAAATACACGGTCCATTACAAGAGTTGAAGAGTTTAGTGTGGCTGGAGTGTGTTTAAGTCAGATTTCTATCATTTTGAGAGGAATTACTGCCACTGTGGCTAATACTAGCTACTTAGTAGATATTATGTACTAGGTATGTTATGCCATTTAATTCTAACAATAAAACTCTGAAGTATGTTATCTGAATCATACAGATAATGATACCAAGAATTATAAAAATTTATCTAGTTACAGACATAAGTAAAGCCAGGAGTCAAGCCCTACATTTGATTCCAAATCCCATGCTATGAAGTATGAATAAGTGTTTGCTGAACCTCTTCTATTCTCCCTTCAGATTTACTCTTTACCTGTCTCCATCCTACTCTCTCACCTGGAAACTAGTCTGGATGGAGTTCAAGACACTCTGTGACCTTGGGAGTCCAGGGTGGTTTGTCTCGTAGGCAGGATAGGTAGGAAACCAGAAAGAAGGGAGAAGATGAAAGTGGTTTATCAAAGGGCTCCCTCACATCCTGTGGTCTTGTGCTACCCAGGACTCCCAACTGAAAATCGCTGTTTGTGCCCAAAGGAATCTCTCTATACATCTGACTCCTAGAGGGCGGTAACTGCTCCTTGTCCTCGTCTCTGCCAGCCTCAGTGTGGCACCTTCCCTTGTGGTTTCCCTACATACAGCCCACAGTTTTATAATGGGTTCTTTATTAGACTCTCCTCAATTATTCTAATTTGAAAGTGCCATCTGTTTTCAGTTGGCACTAGACCGACATTTAAGAAGTTATTGTTATTATCTGAATGAGAGCTAATGAAAGCTTATTGTGGTAGTAGCAGAAGAAATAAAGGGGATAAAATGGATTCCAGAGTGAGATGAGAAAAATCTGAATTTTAAGAAGGCTACAAGGAAAGAACAATATTCAGTCTTAAGATTTAACTTCTATTACGGAATGGAAATGGGTCTCTCTTGCACCTTTTATGTTACACCGCATAGAAAAACTCTTAAACTTAATAGCAACATGAGACAAAATAAGTGGTTCAGAACTTGACACCAGAAAGGGAAAAGATTTCACTGCTTGTGTTGAAGTACATGGAGCCACATTATTCATTCAGAGAGGGTGGTGCCAGATGTCAAACAAGTGATAAGTGCATAGTGAGTACAACAAGAGGTAGTTTCCCCTGACGGGTGGGTCAAACAGTAGGACGTATCAACCTGGTCCTGAGGCTGAAGGTAGGCAGTAAGCCTCAGGAGGAAGGTCAACAAATAAACAGGATCCCCACCATGAGATTAAATTCAGAGTCAAACTCCAAGTGCTGGAGAAAAGGACAAAGGCAAAGGCAAACATGTGCTGCCTGGACAGATTGCGACAAGGAGGGCATATTGCTGGATTTCTTGTGTTTCCTTAAACCACCCAATTGTGCACCAGACTGGAGCAAGGCTGAGAGTGCCGAAGGTCAAGTGGCTCCAATTGTGAGAAGTAAAGGACTGTAACATCCTTTTCATACATAGGCAGCCCAGCTCTGAGGTTTTGTTTTGTTTTTTAAGACTATGATTCCATCATCTGGTCAAAATTTCTATTTTCATCTAATGTTTCATAGTAGCAACACCCTGGTGCATTCGAGGAAGCATCTGTGTTCTTCATCAGTGTCTCACAAGTCGAACCATATAAAGTAGTACAGGCATAAAAATATTACATTACTAAATTGCTTCCTACTGAGATTTCTTTTGATGGTATTAAAAAAAGTCAGGAAACAATATTTTCAACATATTCTCTGGAGTTTAAGGTATTTTGACTTACAGTCTCCAAGGGCAATATATAGAAAATTACTTCCTAAATTAACAAATCAATTACTTAAACCAAATGGATAGGAATGATGGCACTGAAATAATGATCCTTTATGAAGAACATCTTATAGGAGATAAAATATAGACAGTGTCTTTGACTTAAACAGCTGCTATATTAATCATTGTGGTATAATTGATAGAGGTGAAGAGTTTATGCTTCTTTCCTTTGTGTTGAACATTCTGATAAATGGGTATCTGATGTGACAAGGAAAGATAACATAATGAATATCTTACTGTGCTTGAATGAACATTTAAAAAAAAAATGACTGACATTGTATTTTGTTCCAGGTGGGAATAAAAAACAAGCAGTTCCTGGCCAGTGATACGCCAGTTAAGGGTGTTTGACTGACAGCATGTTGGCACCAGCATTGAAGGAAGTGATGGACTTTGGCTCCAGGTGAGTACAGTTCTCGAGGACATCATGGGTGCATGTTTCTGACTCTTACCCACGGAACTCAGAAGATAACTCCAGCAAGATTTTTATCCTCTCAAAATACTGGGCTACTGCATTTCTTCAAAATATTATAGTTGTAAAATTCTATCATACTTTAAAGTCAATGAATATATATATTTTTCCCTCTCCAAGTGACCAAACAGGTAACTATGAATAGGTTTCTTTCTGAACTGGGTGTCAAAATGCCTGAACTATAAGTAGAATGAAAGATGAAATTTCATAGAGTGTTTGGGGGCTAAGGAGGGAAGCCTATTTCCAGAAGTGACCAAGGTGTGAACAAAGTTATCATTAAATATTTCAAATTGACACATTGTTCTGTAACCTTCTTCATGACAGGCAGTGGAGGCCTGAGTTAGCCTTGAGGACTCAAAATTTTGTCACTTCCAAAGTCATGCAATTAGAACAGGCAGATAATCCAGTAACTCAAAAGACTCCCTGACTTCTGGTTTCTAAATGACAAGAGATCAGAAGTAAGGGTCAGACATACCCATATTCTAATAATGATTCTGCAAGTATGCACCTTCATAAATTCATAAGCCAGAAGGTATGCCTCACTTAGGGACCTCAATATGAAGCTTTTGTGGGCTGAATAGAATAGGCTGTAAATTTAAGGAATGGAGGAGAAATGTTACACAACTTAATTTTTTAAGTTTGCAAGACTTACATATTAGGCCAACACACATGTTATTTTAATTCACATATCATTTTTGCCTTCCACAGATTTAAATATTAACAAAGAAGGTAAGCTAATTAAGTCTACACAGGCAATGCTATCAAAAAGAGGTAAAGAATATGCAATAAGTACTTAGTCTACTTACCAAATATGAAATAATCTCTCCTATTGTCACAGCAATTCTATATCTGGTGACAATGTAAGGGAAAAAATTAGGAATATCTGGAAAGATATGAGCAAAGGATGTTTCTCATAGTCTGTTTTAATAGCAATGAAAATGATAAACAACCAAATAGTTAATTGTACTGAACTTATAAAATAGATTTTTGATCAAATTGTGAAATTCTATAGAACTATTAAAATGATTTAGAATACTTATGAAAGAAGGGATAAGCATAGTTTTAAATTTAAAAAAGCAGGTTAAAATGTCTTTAAGATAACATTTGTATGTTTATGTAGAAAAGGCAGAGGGAAAGATACCTATATGATTATTTTATTTTTGTTTTTTAACTATTTTTCTGATGTTTTCATACTGGAAGTTTTTCCTATAATCAGAAAAAATACAACTTAACATTGAAAATTTTTCCACGAGAAAATAAGATTGTAGAAGAATAAGGTCATGAAAAAGTAGCATATTTTTTTCAGAGATTAAAAATCAGGTTATGAAACAGAATTGGAGTAAAATCCAATATTTGTGTAAAATGTATATCTATATAGATAACAAAACAGAATTTGGGTAAAATCCTGCATTTGTATTTTTTTAAAAGAACATACATGTATATTTTTTAAAAAGAACATATATACATGTTATGTATTATGAAAATATAAAACATTTTTGTTTAAATAAAAGAGTTTAGGAGAGTCAAGATAATTCCTATTTAATAAATGTGTAAAGTCCCCAAGGAGATTCAAATTTGAGTAGGGCCTTGAAGGTTAAGTAAATAGGAATGTGTTTTCATTAGTATTAATAACAAAATTTGACGTGTTGAAATGGATTAGAGTACATGTTACGCTTACTTGTATTGCTCTACTTTTCATTTTGTAGAAAATTATAGTATTAAGTGATAGACACTGAATGAATTTGAATATCGATATTTGTTTCAAGTTTAGAATAATCAATTTGATGTACTAAATGCCATCTTTTATTACACACTGACACTTTGTAAATACTACTACATTTTAAACAAAAATTACATTAGTGTGTGATTAATTATAATATGAAAATATTAACCAAATCTCTGAAAGTTAGTTATATTTCATTACCATGGTCTTCTGCAATTTTTCTTTATCTGACTTCTGTGATGCATAAGTAGGTTATATATTTATCTTAAAAAAGAAAAAAAATAATAAAAGAAACAACTCTAATTTCTCAGGTGAACATTTCATTTTAAAACGAAATTTTGTGAAGAATAGCAGTTCTGTCCTCTTTCATAGAACTCTCTGTACCTATCTTTCACAGAGACTATGGTTTCCAAGTCCATCTTTTGCTCTTTTTATTTTCCCTGTATATTCTGCTTAGATGATCACATACACGCATGGCTTTAATATTCCAAAATTTATTACTCTACACCCACACTCTAATTGTCAACTAGAGCAATATACCAAATGAATAAGAGGTATTATTCTCACCTAGGCTGTATTTCCTGCCTTTTTACTTTAGTCTATTTTTATTTTTTTATTATGTTATGTTAATCACCATACATTACATCATTAGTTTTTGATGTAGTGTTCCATGATTCATTGTTTGTGTATAACACCCCGTGCTCCATGCAGAATGTGCCCTTTTTAATACCCATCACCAGGCTAACCAATCCCCCCATGCCCCTCCCCTCTAGAACCCTCAGTTGGTTTTTCAGAGTCCATCGTCTCTCATGGTTCATCTTCCCCTCCGATCTCCCCCCTTCATTCTTCCCCTCCTGCTATCTTCTTCTTTTTTTTTTAACATAAAATGTATTATTTGTTTCAGAGGTACAGGTCTGTGATTCCACAGTCTTACACAATTCACAGCGCTCAGCATAGCACATATCCTCCCCAGTGTCTATCACCCAGCCACCCCATCCCTCCTACCCCACACCACTCCAGCAAACCTCAGTTTGTTTCCAAGATTAAGAATTCCTCATATCAGTGAGATCATATGATACATGTCTTTCTCTGATTGACTTATTTCTTTCAGCATAACAGTCTCCACTTCCTTCCACGTCATTGCAAATGGCAAGATTTCATTCATTTTGATGGCTGCATAATATTCCATTGTGTGTATATATATATATACCAGTTCTTCTTTATTTTTTAAAAAGATTTTATTTATTTATTTATTTGAAAGAGAGAGAGATAGCAAGAGCAGGAACACAAGCAGGGGGAGTGGGAGAGGGAGAAGCAGACTCTCCTGCTGAGCAGGGAGCCCGATGCGGGACTCGATCCCAGGACCCTGGGCACATGACCTGAGCTGAAGGCAGATGCTCAACCGACTGAGCCACTCAAGCATCCCACCAGATCTTTATCCATTCATCTGTCGATGGACATCTTGGTTCCCTACATTTGTATCTTTGGGGTAAATACCCAGTAGTGCAATTGCTGGATCATATGGTAGCCCTATTTCCAACTTTTTGACGAATCTCCATACTGTTTTCCAGAGTGGCTACACCAGCATACATTCCCACCAATAGTGTAGGAGGGTTTCCATTTCTCTGCATCCTGCCAACATCTGTCATTTCATGACTTGTGAATTTTAGCCATTCTGACTGGCGTGAGGTGGTATCTCATTGAGGTTTCGTTTTGGATTTCACTGATGCTGAGCGACGTTGAGCAGTTTTTCATGTGTCTGTTGACTATTTGCATGTCTTCTTTGGAAAAATGTCTGTTCATGTCGTCTGCCCATTTCTTGATTGGATCATTTGTTCTTTGGGTGTTGAGTTTAAGAAGTTCTTTATAGTTTTTGGATACTAGCTTTTTATCTGATATGTCATTTGCAAATATCTTCTCCCATTCTGTCAGTTGTCTTTTGGTTTTGTTGACTGTTTCTTTTGCTGTGCAAAAGATTTTATCTTGATGAAGTCCCAGTAGTTCATTTTTGCCCTTGCTTCCCTTGCCTTTGGCGATGTTTCTAGGAAGAAGTTGCTGTGGCTGAGGTCGAAGAGGTTGCTGCCTGTGTTCTCCTTTAGGATTTTGATGGACTGCTGTCTCACATTTAGGTCTTTCAACCATTTGGAGTCTATTTTTGTGTGTGGTGTAAGGAAATGGTTCAGTTTCATTCTTCTGCATGTAGCTGTCCAATTTTCCCAACACCATTTGTTGAAGAGACTGTCTTTTTACCATTGGACATTCTTTCCTGCTTTGTCAAAGATTAGATGACCATAGAGTGGAGGGTCCATTTCTAGGCTCTCTATTTTGTTCCATTGACCTATGTGTCTGTTTTTGTGACAGGACCATACTGTCTTGATGATGACAGCTTTGTAATAGAGCTTGAAGTCCGGAATTATGATGCCGCCAGCTTTGCTTTTCTTTTTCAACATTCCTCTGGCTATTCGGGGTCTTTTCTGGTTCCATAGAAAATTTAGGATTATTTTTTTAAACATTTTATTTATTTATTTGACAGACAGAGAAAGCAAGAGCAGGAACACAAGCAGGGGGACTGGGAGAGGGAGAAGTAGGCTTCGCACTCAGCAGGGAGCCCGATGTCGGACTCGATCCCAGGACTCTGGGATCATGACCTGAGCAGAAGGCAGATGCTTAATGATTGAGCGACCCAGGTGGCCCAAATTTTATGATTATTTGTTCCATTTCTTTGAAAAAAGTGGATGGTATTTTGATAGGGACTGCACTGAATGTGTAGATTGCTCTAGGTAGCATTGACATCTTCATAATATTTGTTCTTCCAATCCATGAGCATGGAACATTTTTCCATTTATTTGTCTCTTTCTCAATTCCTTTCATGAGTATTTTGCAGTTTTCTGAGTACAGATTCTTTGCCTCTTTGGTTAGATTTATTCCTAGGTATCTTATTTTTTTGGGTGCGATTGTAAATGGGATCGACTCCTTAATTTCTCTTTCTTCTGGCTTCTTGTTGGTGTATAGGAATGACACTGATTTCTGTTCATTGATTTTATATCCTGCCACTTTACTGAATTCCTGTATGAGTTCTAGCAGTTTTGGGGTGGAGTCTTTTGGGTTTTCCACATAAAATATATCCTCTGCAAACTGTGAGAGTTTGACTTCTTCTTTGCCAATTTGGGTGGCTTCTATTCCTTTTGTTGTCTGATTGCTGGGGCTGGGACTTCTAATACTATGTTGAAAGTAGTGGTGATAGTGGACATCCCTGCCATGTTTCTGAACTTAGGGAAAAAGCTCTCAGTTTTGCCCATTGAGAATGATATTTGCTGTGGGTTTTACATAGATGGCTTTTATGATATTGAAGTATGTGCCCTCTATCCTTATACCGTGAAGAGTTTTGATCAAGAAAGGATGCTATCCTTTATCAAATGCTTTTTCTGCATCTATTGAGAGGATCATATGGTTCTTGTACTTTATTTTATTAATGTTTTGTATCACATTGATTGATTTGCAATGTTGAACCAACCTTGCAGCCCAGGGACAAACCCACTTGGTCGTGGTGAATAACATCCTTTTAATGTACTGTTGTATCCTGTTGGCTAGTATTTTGGTAAGAATATTTGCGTCCAAATTCATCAAGGATATTGGTCTGTAATTCTCCTTTTTGATGGGGTCTTTGTCTGGTTTGGGGATCAAGGTAATGGTGGCCTCATAAAACGAGTTTGGAAGTTTTCCTTCCATGTCTATTTTTTGGAACAGTTTCAGAAAAATAGGTATTAATTCATCTTTAAATGTTTGGTAGAATTTGTCTGGGAAGCCGTCTGGCCCTGGGCTTTTGTTTGTTCGGAGTTTTTTGATTATTGCTTCATTTCCTTAGTGGTTATAGGTCTGTTCAGGTTTTCCATTCCTTCCTACTTCAGTTTTGGTAGTTGATACATCTCTAGGAAGGCATCCATTTCTTCCAAATTATCTAATTTGCTGGTATGTAGTTGCTCATAATATGTTCTTATAATTGTTTGTAGTTCTTTGGTGTTGGTTGTGATTTCTCCTCTTTCATTCATGATTTTATTTATTTGGGTCATTTCTCTTTTCTTTTAGATAAGTCTGGCCAGGGGTTTATCAATCTTGTTAATTCTTTCCAAGAACCAGCTCCTACTTTCGTTGATCTGTTCTACTGTTCTTTTGGTTTCTATTTCTTTGATTCCTGCTCTGATCTTTATTATTTCTCTTCTCCTGCTGGGTTTAGGCTTTATTTGCTGTTCTTTCTCCAGCTCCTTTAGGTGTAGGGTTAGGTTGTGTATTTGAGACCTTTCTTGTTTCTTGAGAAAGGCTTGTATTGCTATATACTTTCCTCTTAGGACTGCCTTTGCTGTATCCCAAAGATTTTGAACACTTGTGTTTTCATTTTCATTTGTTTCCATGATTTCTTTGTAATTCTTCTTTAATTTCCTGGTTGACCCATTCATTCTTTAGTAGGATGCTCTTTAGCTTCCATATTTGAGTTCTTTCCAATTTTCCTCTTGTGATTGAGTTCTAGTTTCAAAGCATTGTGGTCTGAAAATATGCAGGGAATGAGCCCAATCTTTTGGTACCAGTTGAGACCTGATTTGTGACCTAGGATGTGATCTATTCTGGAGAATGTTCCATGGGCACTCGAGAAGAATGTGTATTCTGTTGCTTTGGAATGGAATGTTCTGAATGTATCTGTGAAATCCATTTGGTCCAGTGTGTCATTTAAAGTCTTTATTTCCTTGTTGATCTTTTGCCTAGATGATCTGTCCATTTCACTGCAGTGGGTGTTAAAATCCCCCACTATTACTGTATTGTTCTCAATGTGTTTCTTTGCTTTTGTTTTTAATTGCCTTATATAATTGGCTGCTCCCATGTTAGGGGCATAGATATTTACAATTGTTAGATCTTCTTGTTGGATAGACCCTTTAAAGTAGGATATAGTGTCCTTCCTCATCTCTTATTACAGTTTTTGGTTTAAAATCTAATTTGTCTGATATAAGGATTGCCACCCCAGCTTTCTTTTGGTGTCCATTAACATGGTAAGTGGTTTTCCACCCCCTCACTTTCAATCTGGGGGTGTCTTTGCGTCTAAAATGAGTCTCTTGCAGACAGCATGTTGATGGGTCTTGTTTTTTTATCCAATCTGATAGCCTGTGTCTTTTGATTGGGGCATATAGCCCATTTACATTCAGGGTAACTATGAAAGATATTAATTTAGTGCATTGTATTTCCTGTAAGGTGACTGTTACTGTATATTGTCTGAGTTCCTTTCTGGTCTATGTTACTTTTAGGCTCTCTCTTGGCTTAGAGGACCCCTTTCAATATTTCTTGGAGGGCTGGTTTCGTGTTTGCAAATTCCTTTAGTTTTTGTTTGTCCTGGAAGCTTTTCATCTCTCTTTCTATTTTCAATGACAGCCTAGCTTGATATAGTATTCTTGACTGCATATTTTTCTCATTTAGTGCTCTGAATATATCATGCCAGTCCTTTCTGGCCTGCCTGGTCTCTGTGGATAGGTCTGTTGCCAGTCTAATGTTTCTACCATTTTAGGTTACAGATCTCTTGTCCTGAGCTGCTCTCAGGATTTTCTCTTTTTCTCTGACACTCTTAAGTTTTACTATTAGATATCGGGGTGTTGACCTATTTTTATTGATTTTGAGAGGGGTTCTCTGTGCCTCCTGGATTTTGGTGCCTGTTTCCTTCCCCAAATTTGGGAAGTTCTCTGCTATAATTTGCTCCAATATACCTTCTGCCCCTCTTTCTTCTTCTTCTGGGGACCCAATTATTCTAATGTTTGTGTGTCTTATGGTATCAGTTATATCTTGAATTCTGCCCTCGTGATCCAGTATTTGTATATGTCTCTTTTTCTCAGCTTCTTTATTCTCCATCATTTGGTCTTCTATATTATTAATTCTCTCTTCTGCCTCGTTTATCCTTGCAGTTAGAGCTTCCATTTTTTATTGCACCTCAGTAATAGCCTTTTAGATTTTGTCTTGGTTAGATTTTAGTTCTTTTATTTCTCCAGAAAGGGCTTTTCTAATAACTTCCATGCTTTTTTCAAGTCCAGCTATTATCTTTAAAGTGATCATTCTGAACTCTAGTTCCAACACCTTACTAATGTCTCTATTGAATAGGTCCCTGGCAGTTGGTACTGTCTCTTGTTCTTTTTGTTGAGGTGATTTTTTTTCCATCTTGTCATTTTGTCCAGAGGAGAATAGATGAATGAGAGAACAAAATGTTAACAGGGAAACAACAACCCCAGAAAATATTCACTAAACAAATCAGAAAAGTCCTTCCAGGAAGTGGTCATTTTTCTGTTTGGAGAGTTGTTGCTATCCTTTCCTCAATTTGGTGTTGAGTTCGTAGGTGTTCAGAATGGTTTGATCCCCATCCAGCTGACTTCCTGGGATCAGACAAAATCCAGGTCTCCTACTCCCCACCATCTTGCTAGCCATGGCCTTAGATTCCTCTTTAATGTGGTCTCCTCTTTCTACCTTCCCCAATGTCAAATCTGAAAAAGTGATATCCTACTTATAGGGAAGGATGTAGAAGGAGGTGCCCACCTTGACTGAGTAGGCCTGAATTGTCTTTAATGGGCAGGAGAAAGGACAAGTTTGTTAATGTCATTAACATATTATAACTTAATAATAATTAGAAATTTTCTCCCTTTTTTTCCATTATCTGTGAATTTACTCTTGGTAATTCCTCACCTTTCTCTTATCAGTGCTTCTCTCCAAAACATACACATTATACATGCATGACCTGACATTAAGTTGAAATGAGAAGAATGGCAGAAAAATATGTAAAATTGCAGTTTACCAACATAGGTGTGAGGGGACAGATTTGTACTGTTTGACCGAGGCTCAAATATCTACTCTGCTATGAATGAGTTATGCAGTCCAGAGTCTACCATTCTTTTTAA
Organism: Callorhinus ursinus; assembly: GCF_003265705.2. NCBI lineage: Eukaryota > Metazoa > Chordata > Mammalia > Carnivora > Otariidae > Callorhinus > Callorhinus ursinus. The sequence goes on along the minus strand of NW_027397101.1, from coordinate 12,050,323 downwards.
GCCTTTGAGTCATAAATTATTTATTCTAAATTGTTCCAGTTCTAAAAGTCAAGTAATACAGTGTTTGTGGAAACAGTCTATAAATGTTTAAGCACTTTGTGGGTGTAAGCACCGATTGTTACCAACCATAGAGAATAGATACAACTTACCAAAATACTCACTTGCTGTATATGTATATATACATTTGTGTATGCACATAGAAAAACAGACTGCCTCTATAGAAGTAGTAGGATTAGTTGTGTCTGCCATGAAATCTCAGCTTTTTGGTAAAATATCTTCAAGTAGATACTTGAAGAGAAAGTTTCTTCCTTTTTACTTTAATGTGTGTTGCCTGCCCATCAAATCAGCGCAGTTCAATAATTCAGGAGGTGTTCTCTCTGCCCTTTGATCACAAAGTGAATTCAACTGGGTATAAAATCCCAAGATAATGAGCTGGGCAACACAAAGCAACTTCCTCTTATGAAATCCACTCACAAAATAAATGTGGTATGAAAATTAAAGACACAGAATATTAAGGTAGCATTGATTCATTGATCCAGAAGTTATTTCCAACCATATAATATTAATAACACTCCATGACCTGAAATGTAGGTTGTAGTGAACATCACACAGCAACAAAAAATATTTAATATTGCCGACAATTGTAGTAATGTTGAACTTTAACAGTTGAAATCACATTTGCTGAAGTACTGAGAATATTTTGTAAACTCTAACATAAGAAACTGTCAGGAGATGAGAATTTGGTCAGATGAATCATTATTCATTAGACATTAAATAATATATGCTGAGAATAAATCAAAATATATTTCATGTTGGTTGCACTGAAACCACTTGGATTTCCAAATAATGTATAGTAAAATCTGGGAGAATTAGATCACCAAAAACCAAAACTCTCAACTGGATTTTGTGTGTATGTCCTTTATTCACATATCTCAAGAAAATTCAATGACTTGAAAATCGACCAGAGCTAAGAAAGAAAGAAAGAAAGAAAGAAAGAAAGAAAGAAAGAAAGAAAAAAGAAACAGACTAACTCTCAAAATGATGGTTCTCAATAATTAAAAGATGCGATCAGTCAAAAATGTTAAGCATCTATAATATACGTTATATTCCCCACAGGTCTAGGGAGATAGGGACATTAAAGTGTTTTACCTTCAAGCAATGATTCTCCGTGAGAGGAAATAAGCTATACATAGACACTTCTGAATAGTATGTCATTATGTACATATATATCATACATATTTAGATAACTATTAGTATCATATGCCAAAAGATAAGGAGAGATCCAGAGCCAAAAGCTTTCTACAAAACAACATTGGATTTGTGTTTCAGCAACTGAGAAGACTTCTTGAAGGAAGTTGAATTTGATAAGTTAAAGGGATGATGTGCAGGCTGGGCATGGTATTGTAGAGGGAGGGGACAATTTATATTCAAACAATGACTTTGAATATATTCAAAGAAGACAAAGAAAAGGACAGCTAGCATTTTGTTGTAATAAAGGGTAACAGTACTGGAAAGAAAAGGATAGAGATTAATTTTGGTGGTCTTTAATGCTAGCCCAAGGAGTATGTTCTTAATTTTGTATTCCCCTTCCAGTGATTTTTGAACTTTATATTGTATTGGACCCCACTACCACTGCAAGTATAAATGTTTGCAAAATCTTGTTCTAACTTAAAATGGAAATACTCGAGATCTTATACTGGTGGAATATATAAAAGTTGTTACCAATCTGTTAAATTCAGAGCAGTGCAAGTCAATAAGCAAAACTTACCTCCTAAAGTGTATAAAATGTAAAACTTAAAACTTTTTCTTACAACCTTTAAATACATTTACTTTCCACAGCAAAATTATTGATCTCAAGGTTACAAATCAATAGTACTTGGAACTATCAAAACTAATCTTGGTATATTACAAAAACTTTTTACCTTTTGTAATAAACAGAAACTCAAATTCATGATGACATAATGCTGAAAAGGTATAGAATAAAATGCAAATTTTTTGATATCATACAGATATTCAGTAATCATTATCTTTTTTTAAAGATGTATTTATTCATTTTAGAGAGGGGTAGGGGCAGTGGGAGAAGGAGAGAGAGTCTCAAGCAGAGTGCAGAGTCAGGCGAGACTCGATCCATGACCCTGATATCATGACCTGAGCTGAAATCAAGAGCCAGACACTTAACTGACTGAGTCACCCAGACACTCCAAAAAAGTGTTCTTAAAATTGTGGTTAGTGTTGTCATCTGCTGGGTGTTTGGGGGGTGGGGAAATGAGAACTGATGAAAGAAAACACAATATTTCTATGTAACAAAAAAAATGAAAACAATGCTTTTTAAAAAAGTTTATGTGAGGTGAAGCTGCTAACCTTCTGGTTATTCAAAAAGGTAAATCAATCTCCTTCAAAGATCCTTTATATCATATAGAACCACCTTCAGTGTTTTATACAGAATATAAGACTTCAAATACAAAAAAAAATCAGCAGTTCCCCTAGATCTATGATAAATGTTATAGATGAAAGTATATTAAACTCAGACCTTAACAATAGTAGATGATAAATATACAAAAATTCCTCTTAAGACAATCTTTTTATCTTAATGAGAAGAATTTCCTTACATGTTTAGGTATCACTTGAGCAGTTTTTCCTTTACATGAAAGAATAAGTGATCTTTACCATTAAATTTTTTGATTATATCTTACATATGTGATAAAGTAGTTTTTTTGGTTGTTGTTGAAGTATGCTGTAACAGTTAAATACCACCATCTGTAGTATAGACCAATATATACCAGTTGCTGAGATCAAAGGTATTGCTACGCAATATTGGCAACTTGGAAATTAGAGTGAACATATTAGACCTATGAAAACTGATATTTTGGGGCACCTGGGTGGCTCAGTTGTTAAGCATCTGCCTTCAGCTCAGGTCATGATCCCAGGGTCCTGGGATGGAGCCCCACATTGGGCTCCCTGCTCTGAGGAAGCCTGCTTCTCCCTCTCCCACTCCCCCTGCTTGTGTTCCCTCTCTCGCTGTGTCTCTCTGTCAAATAAATAAATAAAATCTTTAAAAAAGAAAAAAAATAAAGAAAAAGAAAACTGACATTTTATAACCAGCAGTAGAGATTATTAGCATCTACTCTGGGTAGGAGTTGAAAGCAGGGACAGGATGTGCTTCATTTTTAAACATATTTTTAATATTAGAAACAACTGATTTTACAAAGGTTAGAGGAATTTGTGGTGTTCTAATCCTTGTACTGAAAGTTACAAAACTGTAGCTTTCAAATTTCTTTCAGTGAATCCTAACTTCTAAAAATAATTGTTTTAAGAGACACAAAAGCAACCAAAGCATCTTTTGGGCTCTTTGAAATTCATTTTGATGGGACATGGTTTTCCTTTCAAAAGTATGTCATATGTAACACTGTACAAATATTTATTTTCCAAAAAAATTACAGAGAAAATTTGAGCAGGGGACCTCTCTGTATAATGATCAGTGTACTCTATTTTTAAAATAGTTTAAGCAGTTTTCGAAGACTACAAAACATTCTATTTCTTAAAATTGCTTTGATTCCTAAAAATAGAAACTCATGATCTAGCAATCACATAGTATTAAGAGACTTGCAAGAGCAACAGAATCACATATTGCTCCACATCTATCTATGCTATAGTCGCATCGAATGGAGAACAAAGTTCAACTCTCCTGTTAGTAATTACCCTATTTTTAATTTAACATGTTTATATTATCTTGATTAATTTAATTTTATCTTTTTAAAGATTTTATTTATTTATTTGAGAGAGAGAATGAGAGATAGAGAGCACGAGAGGGAAGAGGGTCGGAGGGAGAAGCAGACTCCCTGCTGAGCAGGGAGCCCAATGCGGGACTCGATCCCGGGACTCCAGGACCATGACCTGAGCCGAAGGCAGTCGCTTAACCAACTGAGCCACCCAGGCACCCTTGATTCATTTTAAACATTACCTATTAACTTCCTATTATGACACTTATGTAGGATGAAGGACAGGCACCCCAATCATAAGACTTCTTTTGATCATCTATTCAATGTGTTGAGTCAAATTATTTTAGGGAAATCAACATTCAACATTTAAATCATGATTATATAAATGTTGCTTTCTGGGTTGCTAACGTTTTAAACTAAGATGCTTTTAATTTTCCTAGTTTCTAAGATTATTAATGGCTTTCAAATTTCAAATGCACAAAATGATGAACATACTTGAGACCTCCATTACTTATGTTGTGATCACACTCCCCCACCCTTCTGCTCCCATCTACGTGCTGGCTCTCTGATCCTCCCTGCCTCTGCTTTTCTCTGTTAGATTTCTTGTTCCTGGATTGCACTTCTTCCTCCTTCTTGATTATGAAAGCATCACTCCAATGCCAGTCTGATTTTCCTCTTTTACTTCTCTGTTCTGTTTTGTTTTGCTTTTTTTTTTTTTTTAACAAGAACCTCTCAGGATTTTTGAAATTCATGGCAATGTGACTTGGTGTGGGACTAATTTTATTTTGGAGCTAAAAATTTAATTTCTTTAGTTTCATCTCAGTTGTCATGGGTTTTTCTTTTTATTGGTTAGCTATGGGGCCTTCTGGATTACTCTTTTCTTATCTTTAAAAAAAATCATCATCTTTTTCTTAGTTTAACTCCTTGGGAAATTTCCTTGACTTTATCTTATACTTTTCTTAGATTGAAAAAAAAATCCTTTTATTTAGAAAAAAAATTGAAACATACAGAAAGGTTGTTGACAGTGGGGGAAAGTACAAGGAATACCTCAGGGCTGTTTACCTAGACTATCTATAGTTAACATTTGTGTCTTAGCTTTCTTTCTCTATGTACTTACACACCATGCTGTATCAATCTATATATTTTTTCCTTAGTCATTTGACAATAGGTAGCATATATCATTACACTTCACCTCTGAATACTTCAGTTTATGTTCCCTTAGAACAAAGATATTCTCTTACATAATTACAGTAGGGTAATTAGCTTCAGTAAATGTAATATTTATATAATACTTTGATATAATCTACTGCTTGTATTCCACTTTTATCAACTGAGCTGATCCTTTGTAGTATGCTTTTATTCCATTGTGGGATATAGTTTAGAATAATGTATTGCATTCCCTTGTGTTAAACAGCAAATGGAGGCATATTAAAAATTTGGAGTTTATTTGAAGAACAATCTGTTCAAATTGGACAGCACCAAACACGAAATGATTAGGAACACGGCACCAACAGGAGCTCAAGGATAGACATTTGCAAAGAAAAGGGAAAAAAAGCAATGTAAGGAAATTTTTGATTGGCTATAGCTGAAAGCCTATTGACAGCCCATTGTATCTGATGTTTTGTTGGTTTTTAAGTTTTATTTATCATATTTTTAAGTTTTGATAACTTTTTTGATTGTCATAGCACACATGCTTACCACTAATTATAGTAACTCCCCCCCCACCATTTTTTAACTTCCTATATCGTCTTTTTATTCTCAGTCCTTTCTGGGTGTTACCATCTCAGCCTTAGGTCTCAGTAATGTGGCAGTTTTCCTCAAATGCCTGACCTTTTGTTCACCATTTGTATAAAGTGCAGTCTTTGAGTAGGAGTTCGGGTTATATAATTTGGCTTCTCATGTTCTGGAACTCAAGCAAGGGAAGTGGGTTACAGATTCCTTGATAAAGTATGTCCACTTCAAATAAAAGCTCTGTTCAAAGTCAAGAATACCAGTCTTAATTTCTCCAGAGAATAGACTTAGATTTGGGGATTTGGGGTAAGGGATGACAGGAAACAAAGAAGTAATTGCCAGCTGTGGGGGATGAGAGCAGCCACTTTAGAATTTTACCTCTTTTCCCCTTTTTAGAATTGCATCTCACCCCCTGCCTTTTATTATTATTATTATTATTATATTATTATTATTATTGTTATTATGTTATGTTGATCACCATACATTACATCATTAGTTTTTGATGTAGTCACCCCTGCCTTCTAATGCACTCCATTACTCCAAGAGCTGGGCCTCTGGCAGGTTCTGTGGGTGCCCCGCTGACTTCTCACGGTACCCTGCATTGTGAGCGCATGGGCAGCACTTCCTAAGCTCTGCTATGTCAATCATCATTCCCCTGCTCCCTACCTTTCACCATGTGTTGAAGTGCAGTAGAGTGATGAAGGTATGACTCTGAAGCCAGACTGCCTGGGCTTGCTACTTGCTATTCAACAAGTTGCTTAATGTTTCTGCACCTCTATTTTCTCACCTGTAAACAGGAGTTGATGGTAGGGATGTCACAGGTAGGAAATGAGTTTGAACGGTGCCTGCACACAGCAAGGTTGATAGCAGCTGACACTATTACTGTCCTCTCTCTTCCATTAGTTTCTCCATTTTTCTTCCAAGCTCCTATTTTTTGATCAGCTCCTAGTTGACTTTTGTTTTGTACTGTTTTTAATGATTTTTGCTGTCTTTTGAAGTTTGGGGCAGGAGAAGAGATTAATAACTGGGGTCAACTCATCAGGTTTTGGTTTTATCTTAATAAGGCTCTGCCTTATTTTATTTTATTTTTTTTACTCTGGAATAATTTTTGTGTGTGTGTGATGACTAAGCTCTCTTAGCACACTCTTCCATTTTATCTTAAGAATTAGAATGACAGCTTTTAAAAAAACATCCAGGTTAATTTTAGGACATCATTTCTATATCAAAATTACTCATTTCTTTTATTTTAGAATTTATATTCTCATTTATTTTAGAATTATATGTGTTAAGTGTCCTAAAATCGTATGTCACTGATTACTGTGATTTTTGAGATGCTGGTACTATCTGTACTAGAACATATATGTAGTATGAGCTAAGGACACATTCCCAATTAATATTATAACATAAAACTTTACATTACAGTCTTCTTATTTTACTATGTATAACCTATTAAACAATAGAGTCCTTATCTTCTGTGCACTGATATGCATGTTATAGAAATTCAGTTATTTAAATATTTATAAAATGAGAGTTGAGAGCAGCACTTTTGAAAAGCAGTTAATAACGAACAGACATCAGGGGAGCTATTGTTATAACAGCAAAGTGCTTTGCAACTCCAATAACTTCAGCGGTGCAGAAGCAGGCCATCAAATTTAATTAAAAGCAGTCAAAAATAAACTGAGAAATTGAACTGTAAAAAGCTATCCTTTGCCAGGCGCTGAAGACAGAAAGAAAGCAAGGGAGAGCCTTGAAAGTAGTAATGAATTGATAAGCCTTACTGCCTGCAACTTGTAATGCACTCTGTCAGATTTTAGTTTCAGTTAAACTAGATTAATAGGGCAATCGCTGATTCTCTATCTTAAATCCTTCTTCGTCATCCACCCATTATAGGCTCCCATGATAGATGGAAGCCTGAGTGGGTCAAAATTTCAATTCATTTCTCTGCTCAATCATTTTTTAAATGATGCTGGCATCTACATTTGCTGGACACCAGCATTCTCTGTGATATTTTAAAAAGCAGAAATAAATTTAGTGACTGACAGGCTGCAACCTTCATTTCCAAAGAGGCTTAATTCCTTTTTATTCAACAGAGCTAGAAATCCCCTGGAACGTGAGCGATTGACATCTCTTTCCACCACTAGGGGCTACCATAGTGAAGTGAATGATAAAGAGAAGATTATAAATTTATTGTTGCTTTAAACGCTCAGATTAATGTGAATCTGCAGAAACAGTACCGCAAGGACAAAAACAATTTGCCCTCGATCATTTTATTTTTTATAATAATGTTCTTTAATGAAGCTAAAGCCTTCCTGCTGTGACCTTATTATGTTTTTCAACATCAGTGAGAAATAGATTCCTCCGAATTGTAAGAGAGCTCATGAAACAGCAGGGATATTGAAATAGAGGATCAATTACTTTTTTGCAGTAATTTTGAACTTGAAATGGCTATAGCACATCCTCTGTTGACAAGAAGACAAACCAGCTTATTGAAAAGCCATGTGCAAATTATACAGATCACCAAATGCTGAGATAGGCAGTCTGTTCTTTTCTACTACCTTTCAACATGATTACAACACGCCTTTAAATTGCAAGCACTCAAGATTACGTTGCAGAAGAAACAAACAAAGACTGAAAATAGAATTTGTCACCAATTAAATGTAAAATTTTGAAATATATTTAAGACTCCTTCAGAAAATTGATAACATCACTGTTTACAGGTTAAACCTTACTCATTTTAACCTGAAGAAAGGATCTTTGAGTACAGTGGGAACTTAGAGGTCCAGATGAGGATGGGAACAGCCAAGGGTGTAGAGCCTTTAAATGTAACAAATTGCTGCTTTTATGAAATATTGTAACTTGTGAAGTGCTTCCATATTCATTATGCCATTCAATCCTGGCAGCAATCCTTATAAGCTCAAACAGTCACTGATACCTTACGAAGGTGGCAGTAAGGAAGCCTGAGGCTCAGACAGGTGAAAAGATTAGTGCCGGGTCATGGCACCTACCTTACTTGTGGCTGGCACCTGCACCTAAGTGATGGAGCAGTACCCTCTCCTTTTAGTTTTTGCAAGAACTCCCAACTTTGAAAATGCAAATCATTTAGCTGTAATAAAGTCAGTGTTACCAGAGTATATAATTTCCATTTCCATCTGCTGCATTTAGGCACAAATTTGTGCTGATAAGGGAGACACATGGATCAATGGGCCTTAAGAGAATGGGAGTGCTAAGTGTACTTTATCTGAATAACTGTTCTTCAGCACATGCCGGACTCCAAGCAGTTTACAGGGTGGGATTCTGAGATGGCTGGTAAGGGGACTGAGACCCTTCTTCAGAAAAGGGTGTGTGAGTTGAAAGTCACATTTATTGCTGGACAGGGACTTTCCTGCCTGAAGGGAGATCGGGGTGGGGCTTGGGCAAGACCCTCAATCATCCTGGTCAATGAGATTGACGTAGAGAGATGGAGGGTCAAGGTGATAAAGTCTTGAAGCTACTTAGAAGGAAGAGAAATGAACTTTCAAGATTGAGATCATGAGAAAATGCAAGAAGTGGAAATAAGGAGATTGTAAAGTAAGAAAAATGTGCTATGATATCAGTGTAAGGAGCAAAGTACTGAGAAATTAGGAGGAAAAAATAGCTAGAATTCAAATTAGTTTGTTCATATTTTGTATTTTTTTATAAATCAAATATTGCCATTGACTTGGGCATTTTAGCTTTCTTAAAAGCTGGTTTTAGTTGCATCACATGAGTCAATGAAAGGCTGCCAGATAATAGTCTACCTCCTTGACATTAAGATTGGGATCAATAGGTATGATAATAAAAATGGCATTCATTGAGGTGTGACTATGTGCCAGACAATTTTCTAAGAACTCTGAATGTATTATATTGTAAACACTATAAGTATATTAAGTATTACTCCTATTTTAAATATCAAGGGGTGCCTGGGTGGCTCAGTCAGTGAAGCGTCCGACTCTTGGTTTCGGCTTCAGCTCCAGTCCTGATCTCTTGGGTCATGCACTGGGCTCCTGCACTGGGCTCCACACTCAGCAGGGAGTTGGCTTGAAGAGACTCTTCCTCCGCCCCTCCTCCATTCTCAGATAAATAAATAAATATTTAAAATAAATAAATAATTATCAAGACAATAATATACAGCAATTTTACCTTACCTAATTAGAAACTGTGAAAGTAGGGGTGCCTGGGTGGCTCAGTCAGTTGAGGGTATGACTCTTGATCTCAGCTTGGGTGTTGATCTCAGGGTTGTGAGTTAAAGTTTTGTGCTGGGTTTCACACTGGGTGTGCAGCCTACTTAAGAAAAACTGCAGAGCTCTTAAGTGGTAAAGTCAGGAATTTTAGCTCTATAGCCCGTACCACTTTTAAAGCCATTCCCTTAAAGGAAATAATAGTGAATCTCCTTATTTGGACAGTTTTATTTATTTGAATTTTAAAAATAACATTTGGCAAGCTCACAAATTTATTTGAATTTCCAACTAGAATGATATTAATTGAATATGCCCAGAATATTTTGGGACAAAGCCCATTCTGCTCTTTGAGATAATGTGAAGAAAACAAAATTTACATTTTTATATTATGGTAATGTCCATATGAAATGCCAAATATATACAATAGCATTCTATGACCTTGTATAAGAATGGTTGCCATGATGTACAGTGATATAGTGCAAAAGGCTTTATTGTACATGTTTAAGCATGGACTTCAGTCACAACCACCTATTGGAATGTGGTTTTTGAGCATAATGGAATCTGCTATAAACTATCCTGTTACTGAGAACTTCATATCTGTCAACTATGTATCTGTATTTGCATACATATAGTTGACTTACATCCCAATTTGTGAATTTGCCTACTTACTAAAATGCATTGCTGACCCTAAACTCAATGCTCATGGAATTTCCATAGTCATTCAAGGACATGCAAAGAGCAGTGAAAATCTGAATCACCCTGCAGAATTTCCCACCTCAGCTGGAACAGGTGATGCTCTGCTGTTTTGTTTACACTTATAAACAGGTATCCATTTTACACTCTACCTAGTGCTATGTTTCCTTTTTGTTGGATTTTACAGTGTGTTCACTGTTTAAAAATAGCCCCCAAGTGTAGTGCTGAAGTTCTGTCAGTGTTCCTATCTTAAGTTCCAAGATAACTGAGATTGGCTTTATGGAGAAGGTACATGTGAAAAATAAGCTTCATGCAGGCATGATTCAGAATGCTGCCAGCTATAAGGTTATGTCTTTTTTTTTTAAGATTTTATTTATTTATTTGAGAGAGAGAGAATGAGACATAGAGAGCATGAGAGGGAAGAGGGTCAGAGGGAGAAGCAGACTCCCTGCTGAGCAGGGAGCCCAATGTGGGACTCGATTCCGGGACTCCAGGATCATGACCTGAGCCGAAGGCAGTTGCTTAACCAGTTGAGCCACCCAGGCGCCCATGGTTATGTCTTGAATGGGAAAATATTGTGACTGAAGCTGGCAGGAACCTAATCCTATATTTGCCCTAGGAACATGGTTCAGTACTCAACAATTTATTACTCCCTGTGACTTCATAGAATCTAACTCTTGTGAATAACAATTGTATATTTTATCTCTATCCTGGTCAAAACAGAACATCTCATTCCAAACGTTTCCAATTCTTATATCTTTCCAAGATTCTTCCAAAATATTTCTGTCATCAAGTCAAAGACTGACTCCATTTACTCTATGGAATCTCTTATAAATGTACTTGCTGGAAGAATGTACACTTAAAATGATGATGTCATCTTAAAAATATTTCCACTTAAATTATATAATAATCCTGATATCTATGCAGCAAGAACTGTTAATCGGTCAAACGGGAGTCATTTCTCACAAAACTAACTTCTTGATGTATGATCAACATTCTGAAATTAAGAAGAAAGGAGCAGGAGAAGGAGGAAAAGTAATTGTTAGATAAGACCCAGAAGAAATGAGAGTGAATGAAATCCAAGATTTCTGTATACAAGTTGGCCCCAGAAAGGAAGAAAGCATTTTTCTGAAGACAGAAAGGGAGAGACAAAAATGAAGGAAAGGGTAGGAAATGATACAGAAAACAAACAAACAAAACCTTGAGAGGGAGAAAACCTACAGGTGGTTAGAGTTAATGACTTTTATTTTTATTTTTTAATTTTTTATTGTTATGTTAATCACCATACATTGCATCATTAGTTTTTGATGTAGCGTTCCATGATTCATTGCTTGTGCATAACACCCAGTGCTCCACACAGAATGTGCCCTCTTTAATACCCATCACCAGGCTAAACCATCCTCCCACCCCCCTCCCGTCTAGAACCCTGTTTGTTTTTCAGTGTCCATCGTCTCTCATGGCTCGTTTCCCCCTCCAATTTCCCCTGCTTCATTCTTCCCCTCCTGTTATCTTCTTCTTTTTTTTTTTTTAACATATATTGCATTATTTGTTTCAGAGGTACAGATCTGTGATTCAACAGTCTTGCACAATTCACAGCACTCGCCATAGCACATACTCTCCCCAATGTCTATCACCCAGCCACCCCATCCCTCCCACCCCCCACCACTCCAACAATCCTCAGTTTGTTTCCTGAGATTAAGAATTCTTCATATCAGTGAGGTCATATGATACATGTCTTTCTCCGATTGACTTATTTCGCTCAGCATAACACACTCCAGTTCCATCCACATCATTGCAAATGGCAAGATATCATTAATTTTGATGGCTGCATAATATTCCGTTGTATATATATACCACTTCTTCTTTATCTGTTCATCTGTCAATGGACATCTTGGCTCTTTCCACAGTTTGGCTATTGTGGACATTGCTGCTATAAACATTGGGGTGCACGTATCCCTTCGGATCCCTACATTTGTATCTTTGGGGTAAATACCCAGTAGTGCAATTGCTAGATCATATGGTAGCTCTATTTTCAACTTTTTGAGGAACCTCCATACTGTTTACCAGAGTGGTTGCACCAGCTTTCAGTCCCACCAACAGTGTAAGAGGGTTCCCCTTTCTCTGCATCCTTGCCAACACCTGTCGTTTCCTGACTTGTTAATTTTAGCCATTCTGATTGGTGTGAGGTGGTATCTCATTGAGGTTTTGATTTGGATTTCCCTGATGCCGAGTGATTTTGAGCACTTTTTCATGTGTCTGTTGGCCATTTGGATGTCTTCTTTGGAAAAATGTCTGCTCATGTCTTCTGCCCATTTCTTGATTGGATCATTTGTTCTTTGGGTGTTGAGTTTGATAACTTCTTTATAGATTTTGGATACTAGCCCTTTATCTGATATGTCATTTGCAAATATCTTCTCCCATTCTGTTGGTTGTCTTTTGGTTTTGTGGACTATTTCTTTTGCTGTGCAAAAGCTTTTTATCTTGATGAAATCCCAATAGTTCATTTTTGCCCTTGTTTCCCTTGCCTTTGGCAATGTTTCTAGGAAGAAGTTGCTGCAACTGAGGTCAGAGGTTGCAGCCTGTGTTCTCCTTTAGGATTTTGATGGACTCCTGTCTCACATTGAGGTCTTTCAACCATTTGGAGTCTATTTTTGTGTGTGGTGTAAGGAAATGGTCCAGTTTCATTCTTCTGCATGTGGCTTTCCAGTTTTCCCAACACCATTTGTTGAAGAGACTCTCTTTTTTCCACTGGACATTTTTCCTGCTTTGTCAAAGATTAGTTGACTAGATTTAATGATTTTTAATTAAAAAAAATAAAAGTTGGGCAAAGTCATCTGCAGATGTCTTACTTATTGGACACCTTACTATACAAAGACTTGCTTGGAACTGGAAACTCAGCAAAGGTGAATTAAACACATTGCATACCCTCGTGAGACTATGATCTCATGTGAGATAAAAGAAATTATACAAACCATTGTATCATGTCACACATTAGACTATATGCCTAAGAAAATACAAATAAAAGGCTATAAGGACTTTTCTGAAAATAAAAGGAAATGTCTCTTTATAGTTCCAAAGCTCATAAGTGAGTTCTCCTTAAAAAGCATGTAAATGAAAGTGTATGTTCAGAAAGCTAACTCCTTTGTGATGGCTTATTATATGATATCTTAAATTGAGAACAGTGAAATGTTTGCACATCTTTCGTATTATTTGTAAATGCTCTGTAATTATAAAAAGCTGATGAATTTTGTGGATTGTAATGAGATGGGGAAAAGGCATTAAGCTATATGAAAATTACTTAGAATACCATGTGGGCTGCCAAGATTGTTTTCGTCCTTGTAGAGTTTATTCTTTGCAACTCTTTATAGTGTATTTTACCTTAACATATGTATATACAAATCAAACCTACTGGCATTATTTCAAAAATAATTTATTTTAAAGCAATATTACTGCTTTTATTAACTCTCTTTTTAAATATATCATTTTGGAAAAAATGGAAGGTACAAATAGATGATAACATATATAAAAATACTTCTGTTAGTACTTAGATAACTATAAATAACAGATTATATTTGGATGTTTTCTTTATGTGTATGTATGTAAATATGTATATGTTTTCATATCATCCATCACCCTTGCATTTAATATTTTGGGAAGCTTACTAAGCATTACTTCACTTAATTGTTTAGTTATCCCCACTTTATAGATGATAAAAATTAGGCTTAGAAAAGCTAGATAATTTGTTTAAGGCCCTGTGACTATCACTGTGGCAAACCTCATGCTACCTGAAACCCATTATCTTAACACAATATAGGCTGCCATACTGTATTGTAAGTTATTCTTTCAATGATAGTATATTGTGAACATATTTTTGTCTTCTACAGTTTATAAAAGACACTGTTCTTAATAATTTTATAAAAATCCATTGTATCAGTTCACTGAATTTTTTTCTTCTTCTTTTTTTCAAATTTAAATTCCAGTATAGTTAAAATACAGTGTAATATTACTTTCCGGTTTACAATATAGTGATTCAGCACTTCCATACATACACGCGGTGTTCCTCACAAGTGTATTCCTTAAATTTTTAAGAAGTCCCATTATTAAGTATCTCTGTTGTTTCTAATTTTTATTTATTGAAAACAATGTTCTAATAAATATGCCTAAGTGCCTCAGAATAAATCCCATGAAGTAGAAGTGGAATTACTAGATGAAAGTCTATGTACCTTTTACCCTGTAAAATTGCCCTCCAGGCAACCATGCTGGTTTATGGTACAACTAAAAGTCCATAGAAGTGTCCTTCTCCTCACACCCTTGCCAGCTCTGGGCATAGGTTTCTTTTAAATCTCCATCAATTATATACAATTTCATTTAAAAATCATTTTAAGCTGTGTAACTCTAAAATTTCAAGTGCTTTCAGAGAAATTATATAGGCTGAGGGAAGAATTCCTGGAAATACCATTTCAGAATGAGACTTAACCATTTTTAGAGATTGATTTTTCACCAGCATGGCAATAAATCCAAGCATTTCAGAATAAATAATTTTTATTTCCACTTGTTTGTGGTTCACACTAACAACACTGCATGACTCTGGCTTACTAAATGAATGTCCACTCTCTTAACTTAAACTTAACAAAGTCAGATTGATTCAATTAAAATACCTCAATCATTGCCTCTGATTTATCATTCCATAGAATTTTTCCTTTTATTTTTCACTTAAATGATGCCTTTTCAATGCCAGAATATAGAAGGGAGTAGTAAAAACATTTAGAATTGACTTAGATTCTAAAATAAATTGAACTGTTCCAGTAGTATTTTGAATCTGAAAAACAGAGCAACAGAGAATTAATGAAATAGTTAGCATTACTGAATGAAACAGGGCTGGATCAACCGTGGCTTCCAGTGAACATGCATTTCCAAAAGGGAGAATCCAGAATATATTGCTTCTCATGTCTGCAGTCTTGGTAATTGTAATGTTGCTACTTGCAATTATTGGGAAAGTCTTTTCTCTTCCATCTAATTTGTAACATTAGTCAAATGTTGCTTTCATTATTTGGACTATATGATTGATATGCTGGGCATGAAGAGCACAGTTATCTTTAATTCCATTCCCTTTTAGCCTGAGAGATATACAGAATATAGACTGACAACAATTTAAGCCAAGAACAAAACTGTCCCAGAAATATATAGTCTCATAAGTCTTTCTCAAAAGTTCTATTGTGAAGGAAAATATGAGTGAGGAAATGCTGCAAGAAATTATGTCTCATCAATTTCTCTGGATATTCTATATTGCATGTTTAATGAAGCCTGAACTATATTTAGAATCATGACATATATATAGACATTTAACATTACAACTATACTATTGACATCCTTACCACATTTTTTCTTTACTTTATTTTATTTTTTTAAAGATTTTTATTTATTTATATATTTAACAGATATAGAGAGAGAGCACAAGTAGGAAGAGTGGCAGACAGAGGGAGAAGGAGAAGTAGGCTCTCTGCTGAGCAGGGAGCCCGATGCGGGGCTCGATCCCAAGACCCTGGGATCATGACCTGAGCTGAAGGCAGACATTTAACTACTGAGCCACCCAGGCGCCCTGTCATTTTTCTTTTGAACTATAAAAGTGTACTTGATTATTTTCTACATAACAAAACTGTACTTTTTGTGAAGCCCAGTGGGATTAATATCTCTCAAGTCTCAATGCCAGATGGCACTGCATTTCCTGTGAGAAACATGTTTTTAAGTTATGGATGCCACACATCACATAATTGACCCTGTTTTTGAGTAGGCTGCTAGGATGCCCAAACTTAATAATGGTTCCTGAAAAATCCAAGACCTTCCGATATGGGTGGGAAGTATTAATCTCAAGTTGTATTTTTTCTCTCCTACTCTTCTTGTTTTGGTTATTTTTATGCCTGGTTTATATTTCTTTATAGGGATTGTCAAGTCCCATTTAAAATTATTGGAATGTGAGTGGTTTTAAAGCAAATTAAATAATTGTCTTATTTGAATATTGAGCCTATGAAGCTAACGTTTTTATAACTGAATAGTTTGCTAGCTAGAAGAAAGGTGAGGGAAAGTAAGGATATATAGTTAGAAAACAACATAAAAACAGTAACCATGTAAATAGAAAAGGGAATGGAAATTGAAAACAAAAGCAAATACAAAATCAGATTTGCTGCTTGAGGCATATATGTCGTCCCCAAAGGGGAAGGGTAGAATAGAAGGAGAGGGAAACTTGGTTGTTTTTAAACATAGAAAGTAAGAGTCACAATTGAAATGAAAAGACCAGGAAATTCTAGTGGCCAGCCTCTCAGAAGACCCAGTCAGGAGAGAGTGTTACCTGACTGAATTATTCCAGATCTTGTTTCCTGAAGAAATGCTCTTGATGGCCAACACGTCACTTAAAAAGCCTCTTACATTTGGACCTGTAGGGATAGAAGCAGGGACGAGTGACACACAAAATAAGATGGGCAACAGAATTTAATGTTATAATTGGTGAGTTTATAGTAAAATATATTATCCATTTAGAATGTCTGTTCCAAGACACGTTAGACAGGGTGGTGGAGTGCAAACTATTTTCCCTAAATCTCTCCATAGTAATGGGTATGATTATCTTTTACCTCTTCGTGCTTCTCCTGGAGCTACTCCCAATCCATCTTAGAACAGGGGCTTTTGCAGAGGCAAGAGATATGTAGACTCCTGGCTCCATCCTTGTAAAATGACATGGCATGATGCAATAATACTTCAACTGCTGAATCTTAAAAACAGAGTAAGAGATGGAACAGGGAAATTATTCAAGGCTATATTCTACACTTGCCAGTGGAATCATGTGGTCTAGAGGAAAAAAATCAAGACAAAACTAATTTTTTTTTTAGCCTGATAAAAGTTTTTTTTTTTTTATGGTGATTGTCACTCCTTTCTGAACATTTTTAGTCACTTAACTTCTTTTAACATCACTTTCCCCATCTATAGAATGGCATAAATGAAACATTTGGGAAGCATCAAGCACAATGCCTAACAAAGAGTGTCCTTAAAAAAACAAGCAAAAAACACCTTAATTTCTTCTAACTCCAGTTCAAAATTCCACCCTCCCACACCAGATTTGAGAGTGTGTGTATGGGGTAGGTGGGAGGGGCAGAGGGAGAAAGAGAGATTTCTAAGCAGGCTTCATACCCAGCGCCTCAGAGACCCACACAATTCTCGACCTCACAACCCTGAGATCATGACCTGAGCCAAAATCAAGAGTTGGACAGTTAACCAACTGAGCCGCCCAGGTTTCCCAGCTTAACCAGATTTCCTAATTAGCTTTTCTTTAAGAAAGCATTGCATTTAGGGAGATAAGCCTACAATCCCATAATCCTAGTACTCCCCAAATGGAATTACATGGATAACATATTCACTTAGAAAATTAGGGGAATGCATTATTAGGACAGATTCCCAAGGCTTAATATGTTCCCTGGTGTAAGCTAAGAATGTCATTTGGAACTGCTGATTCAGTGAATGACATTCTAACAGTGAACAGAGCTAAGCTTTCACAGTAAAATTTCTTTGAACACACGTTTAACAATCTTTTTTGTCTACTCTGTAAAAGTTGAAAATTGACCAACACCTGCTTTTGTAATCGGTTTTCCCTCTCTCTTTTAATGTCTCCTTCTTTGTGTCCCTCACTCAACTTACTCCTCCATCTCCCTCCCATCCCCCAACCCCATTTTCTCCTGCGCTCTCATTCAGCATTTTCATCTACCTTCCCATCTTCAACTCTGGTCCCGAGTAGTTAGGTTTTGTTTTTTTTCAACTCTTCTCCTAAAATCCAATCTCTATCTCCTACTCCATGTTTTGCAGTATTTTCTTCATTCCTACCACCTCTTTCAACTTAACAGTGAAACATTAAACTCCTCAAGGAGCTCCATATTGTACATCAGCAAAGCAAGGGCCTGAAACAGTTGGGGACAGAACTTGAAGCAACAAGTAGGTAAAGGCCATCTCCAGACTAGCATGATTCCACTGCCAGGCCTGATAGTCAAGCACATTTAACTCCAAATTGTTGAAAATTGAAAGGAAGTTGTGAAGAAAAAAAAATTACTTTGTTTTTCTTTTTAAAAATATTATCCTATTCATTATTTTTTAAATTTTTTATTGTTATGTTAATAACCATACATTACATCATTAGTTTTGGATATAGTGTTCCATGATGAATTGTTTGTGCATAACACCCAGTGCTCCACACAGAACGTGCCCTCTTTAATACCCATCACCAGGCTAACCCATCCCCCACACCCCTCCCCTCTAGATCCCTCAGTTTGTTTTTCAGAGTCCATCGTCTCTCATGGTTTGTCTCCCCGTCCGATTTCCCCCCCTTCATTCTTCCCGTCCTACTATTTCTTCTTCTTCTTCTTTTTTTTTCTTAACATATATTGCATTATTTATTTCAGAGGTACAGATTTGTGATTCAACAGTCTTGCAAAATTCACAACACTCGCCATAGCACATACTCTCCCCAATGTCTATCACCCAGCCACCCCATCCCTCCCACCCCCCACCACTCCAGCAACCCTCAGTTTGTTTCCTGAGATTAAGAATTCCTCACAACAGTGAGGTCATATGATACATGTCTTTCTCTGTTGACTTATTTCACTCAGCATAACACCCTCCAGTTCCATCCATGTCGTTGCAAATGGCAAGATCTCATTCCTTTTGATGGCTGCATAATATTCCATTGTGTATATACACCACATCTTCTTTATCCATTCATCTGTCGATGGACATCATGGCTCTTTCCACAGTTTGGCTATTGTGGACATTGCTGCTATAAATATTGGGGTACACGTACCCTTTTGGATCCCTAAATTTGTATCTTTGTGGTAAATACCCAGTAGTGCAATTGCTGGATCGTATGGTAGCTCTATTTTCAACTGTTTGAGGAAACTCCATACTGTTTTCCACAGTGGTTCACCAACTTGCATTCCCACCAACAGTGTAGGAGGGTTCCCCTTTCTCCACATCCCTGCCACCATCTGTCGTTTCCTGACTTGTTAATTTTAGCCATTCTGACTGGTGTGAGGTGGTATCTCATTGAGGTTTTGATTTGTATTTCCCTGATGCCAAGCGATGTTGAGCACTTTTTCATGTGTCTGTTGGCCATTTGTATGTCTTCTTTGGAAAAATGTCTGTTCATGTCGTCTGCCCATTTCTTGATTGGATGATTTGTTCTTTGAGTGTTGAGTTTGATAAGTTCTTTATAGATTTTGGATACTAGCCCTTTATCTGATATGTCATTTGCAAATATCTTCTCCCATTCTGTCGGTTGTCTTTTGGTTTTGTGGACTGTTTCTTTTGGTGTGTGAAAGATTTTATCTTGATGAAATCCCAATAGTTCCTTTTTGCCCTTGCTTCCCTTGCCTTTGGCGATGTTTCTAGGAAGAAATTGCTGCGGCTGAGGTCAAAGAGGTTGCTGCCTGTGTTCTCCTTTAGGATTTTGATGGACTCCTGTCTTACATTTAGGCCTTTCAAACATTTGGAGTCTATTTTTGTGTGTGGTGTAAGGAAATGGTCCAGTTTCATTCTTCTGCATGTGGCTTTCCAGTTTTCCCAACACCATTTGTTGAAGAGACTGTGTTTTTTCCATTGGACATTCTTTCCTGCTTTGTCAAAGATTAGTTGACCATAGAGTTGAGGGTCCATTTCTGGGCTCTCTATTCTGTTCCATTGACCTATGTGTCTGTTTTTGTGCCAGGAACATACTGTCTTGATGATGACAGCTTTGTAATAGAGCTGGAAGTCCAGAATAGTGATGCCGCCAGCTTTGCTTTTCTTTTTCAACATTCCTCTGCCTATTCAGGGTCTCCTCTGGTTCCATACAAATTTTAGGAATATTTGTTCCATTTCTTTGAAAAAAATGGATGGTATTTGATGGGGATTGCATTGAATGTGTAGATTGCTCTAGGTAATATTGACATCTTCACAATGTTTGTTCTTCCAATCCAAGAGCATGGAATATTTTTCCATTTCTTTGTGTCTTCCTCAATTTATTTCATGAGTATTTTATAGTTTTCTGAGTAGAGATCCTTTGCCTCTTTGGTTAGATTTATTCCTAGGTATCTTATGGTTTTGGGTGCAATTGTAAATGGGATCAACTCCTTAATTTGTCTCTCTTCTGTCTTGTTGTTTGTGTATAGGAATGCCACTGATTTCTGTGCATTGATTTTATATCCTGCCACTTTACTGAATTCCTGTATGAGTTCTAGCAGTTTTGGGGTGGAGTCTTTTGGGTTTTCCACATAAAGTATCATATCATCTGCAAAGAGTGAGAGTTTGACTTTCTCTTTGCCGATTTGGATGCCTTTGATTTCTTTTTGTTGTCTGATTGCTGTGGCTAGGACTTCTAATACTATGTTGAAAGCAGTGGTGATAGTGGACATCCCTGACGCGTTCCTGACCTTAGGGGGAATGCTCTCAGCTTTTCCACATTGAGAATGATATTCGCTGTAAGTTTTTCATAGATGGCTTTTATGATATTGAGGCATGTATCCTCTATCCCTATACTCTGAAGAGTTTTGATCAAGAAAGGATGCTATACTTTGTCAAATGCTTTTTCTGCATCTATTGAGAGGATCATATGATTCTTGCTCTTTCTTTTGTTAATATATTGTATCACATTGATTGATTTGCGGATGTTGAACCAGCCTTGAAGCCCAGGGATAAATCCCACTTGGTCATGGTGAATAATCCTTTTAATATACTGTTGGATCCTATTGGATAGTATTTTGGTGAGAATTTGTGCATCCATGTTCATCAAGGATACTGGTCTGTAATTCCCCTTTTTGATGGGGTCTTTGTCTGGTTTTGGGATCAAGGTAATGCTGGCCTCATAAAATGAGTTTGGAAGTTTTCCTCCCATTTCTATTTTTTGGAACAGTTTCAGGAGAATAGGTATTAATTCTTCTTGAAATGTTTGGTAGAATTCCCCTGGGAAGCCATCTGGCCCTGGGGTTTTGTTTGTTGGGAGATTTTTGATGACTGCTTCAATTTTCTTAGTGGTTATAGGTCTGTTTAGGTTTTCTATTTCTTCCTGGTTCAATTTTGGTAGTTGATACATCTCTAAGAATGCATCCATTTCTTCCAGGTTATCTAATTTGCTGGCATAGAGTTGCTCATAATATGTTCTTATACTTGTTTGTATGTCTTTGGTGTTGGTTGTGATCTCTCCTCTTTCATTCATGATTTTGTGGATTTGGGTCATTTCTTTTTTCTTTTTGATAAGGCTGGCCAGGGGTTTATCAATCTTGTTAATTCTTTCAAAGAACCAGCTCCTAGTTTCGTTGATGTGTTCTCCTGTTCTTTTGGTTTTTATTTCATTGATTTCTGCTCTGATCTTTATTATTTCTCTTCTCCTGCTGGGTTTAGGCTTTATTTGCTGTTTTTTCTCTAGCTCCCTTAGGTGAAGGGTTAGGTTGTGTATTTTAGACTTTTCTGGTTTCTTGATAAAGGCTTTTATTGCTATATACTTTCCTCTCATGACTGCTTTTGCTGTATCCCAAAGATTTTGAAAGGTTGTTTTCATTTTCATTGGTTTCCATGAATTTTTTTAATTCTTCTTTAATTTCCTGGTTGACCCATTCTTTCTTTAGTAGGATGTTCTTTAGCCTCCATGTAGTTGAGTTCTTTCCGACTTTCCTCTTGTGATTGAGTTCTAGTTTCAAAGCACTGTGGTCTGAAAACATGCAGGGAATGATCCCAATCTTTTGGTACCAGTTGAGACCAGATTTGTGACCTGGGATGTGATCTATTCTGGAGAATGTTCCATGGGCACTAGAGAAGAAAGTGTATTCTGTTGCTTTGGAATGGAATGTTCTGAATATGTCTGTGAAGTCCATTTGGTCCAGTGTGTCATTTAGAGTCTTTATTTCCTTGTTGATCTTTTGCTTGGATGATCTGTCCATTTCAGTGAGGGGGGGTGTTAAAGTCCCCCACTATTATTGTATTGTTGTCAATGTGTTTCTTCGCTTTTGTTATTAATTGCCTTATATAATTGGCTGCTCCCATGTTCGGGGCATAGATAATTACAATTGTTAGATCTTCTTGTTGGATAGACCCTTTAAGTAGGATATAGTGTCCTTCCTCATCTCTTATTCCAGTCTTTGTTTTAAAATCTAATTTGTCTGATATAAGGATTGCCACCCCAGCTTTCTTTTGGTGTCCATTAGCATGGTAAATGGTTTTCCACCCCCTCACTTTCAATCTGGGGGTGCCTTTGGGTCTAAAATGAGTCTCTTTCAGACAGCATGTTGATAGGTCTTGTTTTTTTATCCAATCTGATAGCCTGTGTCTTTTGATGGGGCATTTAGACCATTTACATTCAGGGTAACTATTGAAAGATATTAATTTAGTGCATTGTATTTCCTGTAAGGTGACTGTTACTGTATATTGTCTGAGTTCCTTTCTGGTCTATGTTACTTTTAGGCTCTCTCTTGGCTTAGAGGACCCCTTTCAATATTTCTTGGAGCGCTGGTTTCGTGTTTGCAAATTCCTTTAGTTTTTGTTTGTCCTGGAAGATTTTTATCTCTCCTTCAATTTTCAATGACAACCTAACTGATAATAATATTCTTGGCTGCATATTTTTCTCATTTTGTGCTCTGAAGATCTCATGCCAGTCCTTTCTGGCCTGCCAGGTCTCTGTGGATAGGTCTGTTGCCAATCTAATGTTTCTACCATTATAGCTAACATATTTCTTGTCCTGAGCTGCTTTCAAGATTTTCTCTTTGTCTCTGAGACTCGTAAGTTTTACTATTAGATGTCGGGGTGTTGACCTATTTTTATTGATTTTGAGAGGGGTTCTCTGTGCCTCCTGGATTTTGATGCCTGTTTCCTTCCCCACATTAGGGAAGTTCTCTGCTATAATTTGCTCCAATATACCTGCTGCCCCCTCTCTCTTCTTCTTCTGGGATCTCAATTATCCTGATGTTGTTTTGTCTTATTGAATCGCTTATCTCTCCAATTCTTCCCTCGTGATCCAGTAGTTCTTTATCTCTTTTTTACTCAGCTTCTTTATTTTCCAATATTTGGTCTTCTATATTGCTGATTCTCTCTTCTTCCTCTTTTATCCTAGTAGTTAGTGCCCCCATTTTTTATTGTACTTCATTAATAGCCTCTTTGATTTCGATTTCATTAGATTTTAGTTCTTTTATTTCTCCAGGAAGGGTTTCTCTAATAACTTCCATGCTTTTTTCAAGCCCAGCTAGTATCTTTAAAATCATGATTCTCAACTCTAGGTCTGACATCGTACTAATGTCTGTATTGAGTTTGTCCCTGGCAGACGGTACTACCTCTTGTTCATTTTCCTGATGTGACTTTTTTCGTCTTGTCATTTTGTCCAGAGGAGAATAAATGAATGAGAGAACAAAATGCTAACAGGTTAATAACGTCCCCAGCAAATATACTCTAAACAATTCAGAAAAGACCTGAAACCAGGGGAAAAGAAAGGGAAAGAAAGAAAAAAGAGAGAGAGAAAAAAAAAAAGAAAAAGAAAAAGATAAAAACAAAGAAAACCAGAACAGAACAAAACAAAAAAAAACAGAATATGATCAAATATGATCAGGCTAGTGCATAGATCAGTGCCACACACTAGATTTTGGGTGTATTTCGGTCTGTTAGAAGAAAGTGCCTCCTACAATTTTAAAGAAAGAAAGACTTATATATGTACAAAATAAGGTTTGATACAATGAAGGGATGGAAGTTGATTGTAAAGATGAAAATTATAAAAGACTTTATAAAAGGAATTGATAAGAAGATGTTTGAAAAAAGAATAAATTAAAAAAAAAAGAAAAAGAAATGGGAGAGAATGTAATCAGGCAGGAGACTAGAACAAAGCCATAGACTAATGATTCAGGATATATTTTGATCTGTTAGAAGAACTGTATCTCAAATTTTTAAAGAGAGAACAACTTATAGATATATGCCAAAAATAAGGGTATCTACTATGAAGGGATAGAATATGACTCTAAAAATGAAAAATAAATTTTTTTTTCAAAAAGGGATTGATAAGATGTTGGTTGAAAAAGGGAAAAAGAAAAATTTAAAAAAAAAATTAAAAAATTAACTTTGAAAAACTAATAATCATGGTAAAAAGCCATGAATTCTATGTGCAGTATTCCCCTAGGGCTGGAGTTCTCCTGTTCTCCTTGATCGGTAAACTTGGTCTTGGCTGTCTGTTCGTGCTGATCTTCTGGGGGAGGGGCCTTTTGCCATGGTTCCCAAATGTCTTTGCCAGAGGCGGAATTGCCCCACCATTGTCGGTCTGGGCTAAGCAATCTGCTGGGGTTTGCTCTCAGGAGCTTTTGTTCCCTGCAAGCTCTCTGTACAGGTTTGGAGGACGAGAGTGGAAATGGCAGCCTCCCAATCTCCACCCAGAGGAGCCGAGAATTTGGGGCCCCGCTCCTCAGTGCGCCCCAAGAGAAAAGCAATCACTCCCGTGTCCCCAGTCTCCGGCCGCACTCCCTGTTCACCCGGCCTGTGACCGAGCGTTTCTATCTCTGGCACCCGACTTGGCGTGGAGTCTCCAAACCCAGTAGATCCCTGTGGTGCGCTCCCGCGGTGCTCCTCCCGGTGGAGGAAGGGGAGTCTCCCCGGATCTGCCGCTTGTTGGGTCCCTGCTGGAGGAGCAGTGGCCCGACTGGGCCGCGGATCACAGTTTATGGCAACCCCGAGCTGAGAGCCCAAGTCTCGGCTCCGTCTCTGCAGCCGGCTTCCCCGCTCCGATACCTGGGAGCTCTGCCACACTCAGGCACCCCCGGTCTTTCTGTGACCCCGAGGGTCCTGAGACCCTTGTCCTGAGACTGAACCATGAGGGTTCCACCCCCAGCTTAGCCACTGGAGCAACATCCCTCAGCGGACCCAACTTCCAAAAGTTCTGATTTTGTGCTCCGCGGCTCTATCACTTGCCAGAAGCGGGGCCCCCCTCCCCCGCCGTCTATCCTCCCGAATATCACCTTGGATTCACTTCTGCGCAAGTCCTACCTTCCAGTAAGTGTTCGCTTTTCTGTTCAGAGTTGTTGCTATTCTTCTCTTTGACCTCCTGTTGAGTTCGTAGGTGTTCAGAATGGTTTGATCCCTATTCAGCTGAATTCCTGAGACCAGATGAAATCCAGGTCTCCTACTCCTCTGCCATCTTGCTCTGCCACCTCTATTCGTTATTTTCTTTAAATATTTAAGTAACTTGGTGCATATTTTGAAAAAAATCCCAAGAGGAAAGAAAGGTATAGAAGGAAAAGTTAGTTTTCTTCCCACTTTGCTCTCATTCCCTCAATTCTACTCTCTGAGGTAAACAGGCTGTCCAGGTTCCTACACATCCTTTTAAGGTATCTATTTATATAAAGCACATGTGTATGAAGGCACACTTTTTAAAAGTTATAACTGTTACATTTTGTGCACGTTGTTTTACATCTATAATCGTGTCTTAGAGAAAAAGATATGTATTGACATTTTATGTGGTTTTAAAATAATGGAATAGCTGCAGTTAACATTTGAAAACTGTGATTTTGTGTCAGGCACTGGCTAAGTCCTATGACTTAATTTTCATAACTCTTCTAAAAAAGTACCATTATTACCTCCTTCCTATAAATGAGCAGACAGACCCTGAAGAAATGAAACAAGCTGTGAAAGCTTACCCTGCTAGTAAGCCAGAAAGCTGGATTCCAGAGCCCACTCTGGTGTCCATCATTCCCCAACTTTACAGGAACCCTGTACAAATTTATGTATAACAAATAGAGAACTTTCAAAGAAGGGAAATGTATAAATAAGCTGTTATTTTGACTGAAAAAGGCTTCGTAGGGGCTTTCACGCAGATCTGGAACATTTCGTTTTTTGAATTGTTGTTTTATATTATATTTTAGCTTTTTTGATGGTTATATCATAACTGGAATAAGTTGGAACGGCAGCAGGCTGAGACAGTGATGAGAGAAAATACATTCTCACTCACCAAAGAGGACGGGTACCAAGTGGTAAGATATAAAAAGGACTCTAGAGTTAATTAAGAATTCCAAGAAAGCTCATTAGCTTGTTCTTAATGGTGAACAGCTTTTGTAGAGTGGGCATCCATGGAAGGAGCAGGCCCACATGATGTTCAGTTGCAAGGTCCTGCATGTTACAAAGCAGAGAATCAGTTCAGGGAAGAGAAAATACAGTGCAGCAGAAAAGACAAAAAATAGCTACTGAATGTCAATTGCCAAAGTATAGAAAACCAAGAATCCAACTTTCTGTTTCTCTCTTCAAATTGTTTATCATGTATCATAGATGTAGAAAATTAAAAATCTTTGCTATATCAAAGTTTACATTTTTTTAATTTAAATTCAGTTAGCCAACATATATTACATCATTAGTTTTAGATGCAGAGTTCAGTAATTCATCAGTTGCATATAACACCTAGTATTCATCATATCGTGCCCTCCTTAACGCCCACCACCCAATTACCCCATCTCCTTACCTACCTCCACTCCAGCAACCCTGTTTGTTTTCCTATAGTTAAGAGTCTCCCATGGCTTTTCTCCCTCTCTGATTTCTCCCCATTCAGTTTTATCTCCCTTCCCTTATGATCCTCTGTGCTGTTTCTTATATTCCACATGTGAGTGAAACCATATGACAATTGTCTTTCTCCAACTGGCTTATTTCACCCAGCATAATACTGTCCAGTTACATCCACATCAATGTAAATGATACGATTTCATCCTTTCTGATGGCTGAGTAAAATTCCATTCCAATATTCCAATATTTCTATATATATATATATATATATATATATATATATATATATATATATATCACATCTTCTCAGCTTTTCCATAGTTTGGCTATTGTGGGCATTGCTGCTATAAACTTTGGGGTGCAGGTGCCCCTTTGGATCACTACCTTTGTATCTTTGGTGTAAATACCTAGTAGTACAATTGCTGGGTTGTAGGGTAGCTCTATTTTTAACTTCTTATGGAACTTCCATAGTGTTTTCCAGAATGGCTGCACCAGCTTGCATTCTCACCAACAGTGTAAGAGGGTTCCTCTCTCTCCACATCCTCGCCAACATCTGTCATTTCCTGACTTGTTAATTTTAGCCATTCTGACTAAATGGTGTGAGGTGCTATCTCATTGTGGTTTTAATTTGTATTTCCCTGATGCTAAGTGATGTGGAACATTTTTTCCTGTGTCTGTTGGCCATTTGTATGTCTTCTTTGGAGAAATGTCTCTTCATGTCTTCTGTCCATTTCTTGACTGGGCTTTTTGGTTTTTGGGTGTTGAGTTTGATAAGTTCTTTATAGATCTTGGATACTAGCCCTTTATCTGATATGTCATTGCACATATCTTCTCCCATTCCATAGGTTGCCTTTTAGTTTTGTTGACTGTTTCCTTTGCTGCACAAAACTTTTTATCTTGATGAAGTCCCAATCATTCATTTTTGTCTTTGTTTTCCCCCTTGGCTTTGGAGACATGTCTAGCAAGAAGTTGCTGCAGCTGAGGTCAAAGAGGTTGCTGCCTGTGTTCTCCTCTAGGATTTTGATGGATTCCTGTCTCACATTGAGGTTTTTCATCCATTTTGAGTCTCTCTTTGTGTATGGTGTGAGAGATGGTCCAGTTTCATTCTTTTGCAATTGGCTGTCCACTTTTCCCAACACTGTTTGTTGAAGAGACTGTCTTTTCTCCATTGGCTATTCTTTCCTAATTTGTCAAAGATTAGTTGACCATAGAGTTGAGGGTCCATATCTGGGTTCTCTATTCTGTTCCATTGATCTATGTATCTGTTTTTGTGTCAGTACTATACTGCCCTGATGATTACAGCTTTGTAATAGAGCCTGAAATCTGGAATTGTGATGTCACCAGATTTGTTTTTTCAACATTCCTCTGGCTATTTGGGGTCTTTTCTGGTTCCATACAAATTTGAGGATTATTTGTTCTAGCTCTGTGAAAAATGTTGATGGTATTTTGATAGGGAATGCATTGAATGTGTAGATTGCTCTGGGTAGCATAGACATTTAACAATATTTGTTTTTCTGACCCTGAGCATGGAATGTTTTTCCATTTCTTTGTGTCTTCCTCAAAAGAGTTCTGTAGTGTTTAGAGTATAGATCCTTTACCTCTTTGGTTAGGTTTATTCCTAAGTATCTTAGGGATTTTGGTGCAGTTGTAAATGGGATCAATTCCTTAATTTCTATTTCTTCTGTCTCATTGTTAGTGTATAGAAATGCAACTGATTTCTGTGTGTTGATATATATCTTCCCATGTTGCTGAATTCCTGTATGAGTTCTAGCAATTTTGGGGTGGAGTCTTTTGGGTTTTCCACATAAAGTATTATGTCTTCTGTGAAGAGTGAGAGTTTGACTTCTTTGCCAATTTGAATGCCTTCTATTTTTTCTTGTTGTCTGATTGCTGAGGGTAGGACTTCTAGTACTATGTTGAACAACAGCAGTGATAGTGGACATCCCTGCC
Organism: Callorhinus ursinus; assembly: GCF_003265705.2. Taxonomy (NCBI): domain Eukaryota; kingdom Metazoa; phylum Chordata; class Mammalia; order Carnivora; family Otariidae; genus Callorhinus; species Callorhinus ursinus. The sequence continues at coordinate 12,021,513 of NW_027397101.1, read as the reverse complement.
GTGTTCCTGACCTTAGTGGGAAAGCTCTCAGTTTTTTCCCATTGAGAGTGATATTTGCTGTGGGCTTCTTGTATATGGCTTTTAGGATATTGAGGTATGTTCCCTCTATCCCTACACTGTAGAGAGTTTTAATCAAGAAAGCATGCTGTAGGGGCACCTGGGTGGCTTAGCCAGTTAAGCGTCTCCCTTCTGCTCAGGTCATAATCAGTCCACATCAGGCTCTCTGCTCATTGGGTGCCTGCTTCTTTCTCTCCCTCTGCTTGCCTCTCTGCCTACTTTGCTCTCTCTCTCTCTCTCTGTCAAATAAATAAACAAAGTCTTATACATATAAAAAGGACACCAGATCCCAAAATTGTAAAGAAAAACTTATATATATATACAAAAATAAAATTGAATACAATGAAAGGAAGCTAAAAATAAAATATATATATATAATGTAATGTAAAATGAAAGTTAAAAAAAGTCTTAAAAAATGTTGATAAAATAGGAAACTAGTTGAAAAGGAGAAAAAGAAAAAAGAAAAAGGTAATTTTAAACTGAAAGACTAAGAATCATGAGAAAAAAACCTTGAATTCTATATACTATTTTCCTCTAGCTCTGTAGTTTTGCAGTTCTGTGAGACTGGTAAATTTGGTATTAGCCAGGTGTTCCTGCCTATCTTCTGGGGGAGGGGCCTGTTGCGATGATTCTCAGGTGTCTTTGCCCTGGGCGGAATTGCACAGCCCTTGCCAGGGGGCCAGGCTCATTGTAAGCTGCTTCGGGTTGTTGTATGTGGCTTTTGTTGCCTAAAGGCATTCCATGCCACTTTAGAGGCTGAAAATGAAAATGGCGCTGCCCCAATTTCCAGATCTGCAGCTGAAAGTTGGGGGCCCTCACTCTTCAGTGTGTCCTCAGGGAAAAGCAGTCAATCACTTTTGTCTCCCTAGTTTCCCTCCACACTCTGTGTTCACCCAACCTGTGACCAAGCATTTTTATCTGAGGCATGTGACCCCATTTCGAGTCTCAAAACTCTGCAGACCCCTGAGTTGTGCACCTACTCCACTCCTCCCAGGGGAAGGAGGAGGGTCTCGCCGTGGTTCTTCCTCTTGCTGGGCCCCTGCTCAGAGAGCAATCACCCAGTTGTGCCCCAGTTCACAGTTTATGGCAACACCAAGCTGAGAGCCCACTCCTGGACTTGCTGATTAAAGCCAGCTTCCCTGCTCCAATGCTTGGGAACTCTGCCACACTCAGACACTCCTGTTCTTTCTGTGACCCTGGAGATCCTGAGACCATACTGTCTCACCTAGGATTCTGCCCCCCTCACCCCCTGAGCACCTTTCTGGCAGACCATCCCTCACTGGAGCAGTTCCAATTTTGCAATCCCCTGCTATATCACTTTCTGGTAGCTGGCTTATGGAGGCTCCCTCCCTGCCTCTGTGGTTTATCTTCCTATCTGTCCCTTCAGATTCACTTGTCTGCCCCTCCCACCTTGAAAAAGTGGTTGATTTTCTATTTGTAGAATTGCAGCAATTCTTTTCTTAGATCTCAGGTTGAATTCACAGGTGTTCAGAATGATTCAATAACTATCTAGCTGAATTCAAGGGACCAGATGAAATGAGAGTCCCCTACTCCTCCACCATCTTCCCTCCTCCTAGCCAAAATTTTTATAGATAGAACACGAAATAGGTTTCTCTCTGCCCTCTTGGGAGCCACAACTGGGGAATTCTAACCTTTTGACCTGAGTAGCCAGTCCCATGGTGGCATCTGGTGGCCTCTATTGTAATTTCAGGCATAGACCTTTCCAAAATAATCTCTGTAAAAAGACGTGCTTTTCAAAACAAACCTACAAAGTAATGCAACAATGACAAAGGCTGCAAATAGGTAGGGAAGTGCAGGTGGAGATTAGTGATTGTGGAATTAGCCAATATTCCACGGGTGGCTGATGGTCCCCGTGACCTATATGAATTCCAGCTTTTAAAAGGAATGAGTTGCTCTGGATACTTTTCTTCAAAGGCAAATGTTTTCATAAGCATAGAGATTATGGGGTAAAAGGAGAGTCAAATTGAGCAAAGCCAGGTTGTGTATTATTTTTCCAGTGCCTTGGGAGTATGAATAACATCATCTTTTGTTTAACTTTTAATTTCCTAATGTGAAATACATAACATGAATTTGAAATAGAAGTAATGAAACTATCTAGGAACTTATTTACAAATAGAAATATCTAGACCATGTTCTGTGCCTTATAAACAGGAGAACTGGCCAAAGGTGAAGCAGCACCCTATCGATGTTTGGGATGCTTAAAAGCAATCATGAGTGAGGGACTCCAGAATACTAGAAAATACCCCTTTGGTAGGATTGGATATGGAGTTCAGATAGGGCCAAGAAACAAGTGAAACCAGAATGGACTGATGGATTTGGACAAGGACAGACTATTATGACATTGAAGATGCTGGCTCACAAGCATGAGAAAGGCAGCAGGGTTAACAGAGCCTTTCAAAGGAGAATTTGAAAGATTCAACATTTTGGAAGAGAATTTCTTAGTAATTCATTCCCAGGCATGGCCACATTTTGAGAGTTGATGAGAGAGACAAAATAAAAAGAAAATAGCATTTAATCGCTAGTATCGTTCTAAACAGTTTTGCATATCTTATCTCCTTTGGATCTTTGCAGAAAGTCTCTGATAGGTGTAGCAATATCCATATCTTATAAATGAAAATACTTAGGCTCAAAGAAGACAAACCTGTCTAAAGTTACATAAAGTCCCTGGTATTTCTACCACATTTCAGGCTGAAACTATAGTTTAGCGAGGTTCTCAGGATGGATGGTAAAGTAAATGTTGGAGTATATCTGGTAATACTAGCGTATTTTAGGTCTCCAACTGATATTAATGAAGAAACGCTAAAGCAAATATAACTGCTTTCAAATTAAAGGGGCAGGCTGGGGATGCTTGGGTGGCTCAGTCGGTTAAGCATCTGCCTTTGGCTGGAGTCATGATCCTGGGGTCCTGGGATTGAGTCCCTTGACGGCTCCTTGCTCAGAGAGGAGCCTGCTTCTCCCTCTGCCTCTGTTGCTCCCCTTGCTTGTGCGAGTTCTCTACTCTCTCTCTGTTAAATAAACGAAGTCTTAAAAAATAAAAAAAATAATAAAAAAATAAATGGGCAGGCTGACGTTAATCATGAGATAATATGCTATGAACAAGTTAAGCGATATTTGAAAATATGTCCCGAATTTAGGAACAAAGAAAAGCCTTCTACTTTTCTTATATAACTGTCTTTCAATATGTGTGAGTCTGATAAATTAAGATAAATGTGATATTCTGTTATTTAACTCTAAACCTCGAATATTAAAAACAACTTATTTTATGAAAGAACAATTGTAATAGTATTTCTCAAAATCTGTGCCACAGAATGTAAACAAATGTTAATAAGTGTTCTGTGGCAAAATGGTTGTTTGTATTTTGATTCTAGTTGGTAACTTGATTTGGGGAATTTTCCTCCCTTTGCCCCCTATAGAGTTTCACAATGCCCACTTCTGGTAAACGCTCTGAGGGGTCCATAGTGGCACATTTGTTGGAGTTGTTTAATCTATCATTGTCCAGCCATTTTGACTTTAAAATATTGCCCCCACCAGCCCTGAAATGCATATAACATTAATTTATCAGCATTATTTTATTTAGGGGAATATGATGCTGAATAAGATTCATCATTGCTCTGAGTAAAACCAAGACTCTTTATGATTATTTAAGGAAACTTGTATTCGGTTTTGCTCTATGACTAACCACATTAACAATCAAATACTATCCACATCAAAATTTTCTTTTTTTCTAAAGAGTTTGTATCACAATCAGAACCTAATTTGGAGTTTTTCTTCACTGGAGCTATATTGTCACCTCCTCTGTTGATGATCCAGAAAATTTGTAACCGATCACATACTTGTGTGATTTTGCAAGATGAGGCAAGAAACATACTTTATTAAGAATATAAAATTATAAGTTTTATTTCTACAGCAAGCATGAATGTTATCTGATGTGCTTATCTTGACTTGCATTTCTGAAGGGAAGGAGACAAAGAGGGGGAAGGGAAAAGGGGGGAGGGAGGAAAGGAGATGTCAATATTTAAGCAATTATAAAGCCCATTAGTTGTTTTTTCCTTCTTTTTCTCTTATTTTGTTCAGTTAGCCACTGTATAGTACATCATTCATTTTTGATGTCATGTTCAATGATTCATTAGTTGCATATGGCACCCAGTGCTCATCATAACACGTAAGCACATTAGTTGTACCGTAGCTTATGCTCTCTGCTGTGAAGAAGTTTGAATACTAGTGAGATTTAAATATTCTTGCCACATTTGAATATTGTTACATAATGTTAATTTATAAAAAGAAAAATCTTTAAGTCAGGAAAGTCTTGGGAGTGTGAATTTATTCTCAAACTGGTATTAATGGCTTTTTGTGTCCTTTGATTTGTACATTGGTGTGAAATACAGTACCCGTAGGCTCCCTTTTTCTCTTTGCCACCAGAGGGAGATGAAAATTCACATGTTTGGACCCAGCGTTGATTGCCAATGAAAACACTTAGTATTATTCAGCTTAGTATTATTCACTTATATAATGAATTATGATTCACTTAGTATTATAATAAGTGAATTATAATTCACTTAGTATTATTCAGGGACCTTCATTATCAAATTATTTCCAGCAATGATAAGGCAAAGTATGTTGCTCTTGGTGTGTATTGTGATCTCAAGCTTAAATTCGTATGACAAGATCATTATTTTATGCAATAGAGTCCGTGATAACCCCAGAGAAATAGTCGAATTTATGGCATAATCAAAGCTGATGCTTGGCAAGAGGGGGTCTCTACCTTATAATAAATGAGTTGACTCTCTCAATTTCGGACAAATGTCTTATTTGAATGTTGTAGTTTGCATATTTTAACTCAGCAAACCAACACAGGTGCCTTGTTTTTTAGTTTAAGTGGCAGGTTTTCCAGATTGGCTGACCTGCTCATATTTAAAATAAAAGATAAAAATAAATTGAAAGCTGAGAAGAATTACTTATCTTTTTACTTGTAAATATAGCTGATAGAAACTTACTGAATTTGAGGGTTGTGTTTTTTTAAAGTCTCACCCCCAACTATAATATATATTACAGAAATATCAGCAAGGCTGTAGATTATTAACATCATTTTTCTTATTCCTCTTGCTTGACATTTAAATTCATACAAGAGCATTGAAAACTTTTTATTTTAAAGTCTAGTAAATTATGGCAGTATGTGCTGGCTCCATAAAATTGTTAGGAAGAAACTGATGATCTGTTGTATGTCAAGTAAAATGGCCTCATTGTTTTTGAAGAATAGCTTCCTAAATGTGCTTTTATTAAACAATACCATAGGAAAAATCTTAAAAATGTGTTAGCTTATTAACATTCTTATTTATTACCATAAGAATTTTACTTAAAAGTAGAAATGTAAAATTCAATCATTTTTTCCCCATATCCCACTGTTATTTAGTTCAGTTACTTGGCAATTTGGAGAATATGAAAGTTTTTAACTAAAGAGAAATATAAAAGCAATACATCTTGAAGCCTGGTGAAATATAAATTATTATGAAAACAAAAGTGTTTTTTCCCCCAGAATATTAGTTTCATTAAAATTATCATAAGTTTTTACCCTGCATTTTATTTTAATACTGTAACTACTTGTTTAGTAATTTGCTTGGGGTGTGTTAGGGTGTGGGAGTAAACTCTGACTTGAGGTTTGTGTGTATGTACATGTGTGTTTCTAAATATCATTGTCAGGCTCCTGTGTGGCTCAGTCAGTTGAGCTTCTGACTCTTGATTTTGGCTCAGGTCATGATCTCAGGGTCCTGGGATCAGCCCTGCATCAGGCTCTATGCTCAGCAGGGAGTCTGCTTCAGGATTCAATCTCTCCCTCTCCCTCTGTCCCTCTTCTCCCTTCTCTCCCTCTCAAATAAATAAATAAATCTTAAAAAAATAATAAATATCATTGTTTACTGTGTGGATAATGTTCATTTTCATATACATTTGTATTCAAGCAAGTTAGGAAAAGTTCTTTTTAGTGTGATAGCCAATGTTCTAATGAGTAAGAGATCTTGCATTCAACTATGAGAAATATCTCAGTGCAGTATTCACCCAGCCTTGAAATTTTTTACTGACCAGGATAACAATAGTTGTTATAGCTATATAATTACCTTCCCATACCAACTAAGTCGAGAAAGAGGGGGCCTGGTTGGAGGAGCAGACAGCATTGATCTGTATGATCCACACAATGAAGAAAAGAATAATCTGAAAGAGAAGAACAAAATGTCAACAAAAAGGAGTTGCCACTAGGCAAATCTAGGGATGAAATCGTTGTTGACCTTGAAAGTACAGCAGCCAGTTATTTTACCAGCAAAATGGTTTTATTTGGAAATACCAGAAGAATTGCAATTCAGGACACGCTAGTTATAACAAAAGCCATAGGCAATTTTGGACCTCAAAATGGAGGAACACACATTTATGGAGTAGAGCGGGGAGCTGAAAGGGGGTATGATAAAAAGTCCCCTGGAGTAAACTGGGAGTTGGAAGAGTTGTGGCTTTTCTTTGGCTGATCTGTGACAATCTCTCATTGGCTGGACTGTTGCTGTTCTAGGAGATCTTCTTTCCTTCCACTGGGGTACTAAGTAGGCTCTCCCAGGTGGCAAAGTAAGGTACCTCTCTTCCTGTTGGGGTCTGCGGGTTATGAGTGGTAGTGCATGAGAGCTTCTCCCTTTGGCCTCCTGACCGCATTTTATTAATTTTTATTATTTTTTAAGATTTTATTCATTTATTTGAGAGAGAGCGCATGAGCAGGGGGGAGGGGCAGGCAGAGGGAGAAAAAAGCTCCCCACTGAGCAGGGAGCCTGATTTGGGTCTCAATCCCAGAACCCTGGGATCATGACCTGAGCTGAAAGCAGACGCTTAACTGACTCAATCCCAGAACCCTGGGATCATGACCTGAGCTGAAAGCAGACGCTTAACTAACTTAACTGATCATTACCTGAGCTGAAAGCAGATGCTTAACAGGTGCCCCTCCTGACTGCATTTTAAATGAAGTTTCTTTTATTCAGTTTCACACAAAGAAATGGAAACCAGAGACCCCAAACCAAAGCAAGTGTGTTGTCCCAAAGAGAGGGATTCCCACAGGAATGAGAACCACTTAAGTTGAATCCATTATGTAGTCTTTGTTGCATTAAAATGCATTGAAATCTCTACTGGAGCCATTAAACTTATTAGAACTTTTCAGCTTTCCAAGTTTTATTCAAACCATTAAGAGTCTCATGATGTACCTTAGTGTTTGGAAAATAGTACCTATTTGATAATTTTTAAGAAATTGTTTTCTATAAAATGATCTCATGGAAGTCAGTGAGAAAAAGTTAAACATCTAAATAGGATAAACAAAAGACAAAAAATAAACATATAAAATGATGCCCGATTGCACACGTTGTTAAAGAAATGTAAACTGGGGGCACCTGGATGACTCAGCTGGTTAAGTGTCTGACTCTTGATTTCTGCTCAGGTCATGATCTCAGGGTTGTGAGATCAAGCCCTGCACTGGGTTCCCACTCAGCAGGGAGTTTGCTTGAGATTCTCTCTCTCCCCCTCCGTCTACCCCTCCCCCATTCATGTTCTCTCTCTCTCTCTCTCTCTCTCTCTCTCTCTCTCTCTTAAATAAATAAATAAATCTTAAACAAATAAAGAAATGTATACTGAAGCAAAACATTTTTATTAAAATTGAAAAGAAGAGGGGCGCCTGGGTGGCTCAGTTGGTTGAGCATCTGACTCTTGGTTTTGGCTTAGGTCATGATCTCAGGGTTCTGAGATCAAGCCCTGTTTGAGATTCTTTCCTGTCCCTCTCCTTCTGCCCCTCCCCCATCTCTCTCTCTCAAAAGCAAATAAATAAATCATAAAAAAATAAAAATAATTAAATTGAAAAGAAGAGTTAATGGCAGTATTTTGTGCTGGTAAAGGTGAAGGGAAATGGTCAGATTTCTGCACTGTTGGGAGGAGGACATCCTTTACAAAAATACATATCTTTCAACTCAGTATCTTTACTTCTAGGAATTAAACAGATATCCTTCAGACATACATGTATACAGATGTTCATTTTAAACCATTGTGCAGACTTCTTTTAAAATATTACATCCATAAATATATATCTATATAATGAGAGAGAGAGAGAGAGATGAGGGATAAAAAAAAATACCAACACATTAAGTGAAAAAAAAATGTTCATATACTGTGTTGTTTTGTTTTTTGTAAAAATGTGTGGGTTCATAGGAAACCATAAAATAGTATACTTCTTATCAGCATTATACTTAATCTGTACCAGGAACTCCTCTAAGTACTTTATACATAACTCCTTCAGTCCTGATCATTCTAGAAGAAAAATACTATCGCTATCTATATTTACGGATGTGAAAGCTGAGGTGAAAACAGATTAAGTCACTTGTGAAGATTCTGAGAGTAGAAAACAGCAGAGCCAGGATGTGAACCTAGGCACACTGACTCCAGGGACCATAATCTTTACCTAAAAATATATATGCAAAGGTATTAGAACTTTTCTCTGGTTAATAGGATGATTTTGTCATTTTTATGCATACCTTCTATGTTCTCTAAATGTATTCTACATAGGTATTACTTTTCTATTAAGAACAACATTATGAAGCTAACCACATGTTAGGGGAAACAACATTTATAGGAAAAGACAGATGTTGAGGCAGGTCTAGTGAATAGTGACTGCCCATGACAAACAATATAGAACTGGTAAATAATAATGTTCCAAAGCCTTACATTTCTGTATGTTCAAGTCAACTGAGTCAATTTCTTAATTAGCTCATTAAGGTATAAATGGACTATAAAGACAAGGCTGACAATATCAAATCAAGAAATTATACAAGTAATTTTACATTTGGACATATCTAGTCCAATTAAACCACTTCGCATTTTATAAAACATTTACAATTGTGTCTAAGGTAGTGTTTAATGTTAAATCCATATGCTTAGTATATTAAATGATAATGCATTTGGAGTGGAGAGGTTATGACCTATATTTAACTCAATACTACAATGTTTTTTTCCTGTTGTCATTTTTTTTTTTTTGAAGATTTTATTTATTTGAGAGAGAGAGAGAATGAGAGATAGCACGAGAGGGAAGAGGATCAGAGGGAGAAGCAGACTCCCCGCTGAGCAGGGAGCCCGATGTGGGACTCGATCCCAGGACGCCAGGATCATGACCTGAGCTGAAGGCAGTCGCTTAACCAACTGAGCCACCCAGGCGCCCTCCTGTTGTCATTTTTAATAAACTGGCATTTATTCAGATATGTAAGCATTTTAAAAACCCTTTCAATACTTCTTCCCAGCCCTCAGCAATTTTGGTAGTTAAATTAGTAAGAAAAGCCTTACAAATCTTTCAAATTAAAAACAATCTAAAATCTTATTCATCAGCATGTTATTCATCCATAGCAACAGTATATGAGAGGGAAAAATTACATACAAAGCACACAATTGACAGATATGCTATTTCAGGTAGAAATGTGCTGCTTCATTTATTTTTTGATGAACAAAATGTACATATCAGTAATAAAAAAATAATTACATTCACCCTTGCTTCCAGAATAAAAAGGAGAACTTGAACTCTGTAGTTTGGATTTGTTTTTTAATCCTAGGAAATATGTGAAAAAAAAAAAAAAAAACGACTTTTTATTCACCTTACTAATACTAGTAGAATATAATCTTGAGATATAGTCATGTCAATCTAAGAACTTATTATACAATATTTTTAGTTAAATTGAGGGAGGCATCTTTTATCTTCTCTTTATATGATAATAATTTGTTTATGTTAATATTTGACTTTGACACCAGTGATTATTATATCAAGAGTTTTATTCTCTTAGACCTAACACGTGTATCAGTGCATATTTACATAAATTTCCCTAAGGTAAATGTCCTAGATTAATGTAAATTGCCATATTTTCTTTGTCCATTGTTCCTAGATATATCTGATGTATCAATTAAGAAGTCAACACAGAGGAATGCAAGCATATAACTAACAGAAAACACATATGAAATAGCAAATGAACTTAATGTATACAGTTTTAAACACTACTCGAGCAACTACATCTTTAAAACCCATTTCCCCCAACCACAACTTTGACACTTCATTTCCTCCCTGGACTGTCATCTGAGAAATACTATAGACTAACATCCCTGTGGATAGCATGGATTCCCAGCACCAGGGATGCGCTTCAACTGTGAAGCATGTTATCACAGGAGTGCTCTAGATGTTAAATGCCAGAAAGATATTGAACTTAATTTTTCCCCTTGGCATTGTCCATCTTCTTTATCTTGCCCTCTGTTGACTTCTCCTTATCTCAACTGGACATGACTGATTTTTAATTTTTCTAACTTAATTTAATTTTTCATTTCTGTGCCATCTGTTTCCTGAGAGTCTCCCTCATCCCCAGCCATGTTCCTTTTACCCTAAAGTCTATGTATATATGCTTACATTATAATCTTATTGCATACTATATGGTCCTCAAAAATGTATGAGATGTACTATGTTAAAAACATGATACATTAATAAATTAAACTTTAATAATCACAACTGGAAAAATTATAGGGGTGGTTATAACTATTGTCCATTAACTTTTATAGTATGTTTATAATTCTGTGATAGATGTTAAATGTTACTGGCATGCGGGAAGAAAATATGTGCTGTTACATGATTTCTGGTTTTCATGACCAAATCAGAGAGTTTTGATTATAAAGAGCACTTATGGTTAACAGGATTTCATGTTAATTTGTGCAAACAGTAAGCTGTATTAGTAAGGATGACAAAATTTTATGAAAATGGTGAGTTATCATTGATATGGACTGAATTGTGCCCCCTAAAATGTATGTGTTAAAGCTCTATTCTCCAATGTAAATGTATTTGTAGATAAGGCCTTTAAGGAGGTAGTTAAGGTTAAATAGGGGTCATAATGTTGGGGGGTCATCCAATATCACTGGTATTCTTATAAGAAGAGAAAGAGCCACCAGCTTCCAGAAAGGCGAGAAATAAATTTCTGTTGTTTAAGGCATCCAATCTGTGGTACTTTGTTATGACAGCTCTGGAAGACTAATATAATCATTATAGGATATTTCTGCAATTATGATTATATGAGAACCCATAACAAGAAATACAAGACTCCAAAATCTCCTAGTAATCATCACTTATGGGATGATTGTACTTGACCTAATTAGACTGTATTTGCCACTGCAAAAAAAAAAAAAAAAAAGACAACCCCGGAGCTTTGGGGGTAGACAAGTTAGAACACAGAACTCCTGCCCGGGAAGTGCTGGCTGAACTCTTTTCCTTTATTACAAAGTGACCACATAAGGACTTGGTACATGTGTGGCAGGGAGGAAATGGGAGACCTAAAACCAAGAAGATATCCTTGCATAAAAATTCATCATACTGAATTCAAATTTAGGCATTTTTTCCTAAATAGCTTCTATGTTCACTTTACTCTTGATAGTGGTGCTTTTTCACTCGAGTCAGCATGGCTGAAATCTTGGAGGGCCACAAGCACAGGGAAATAGGAATAAGTTCCATAAGCCAGATTTTGTATTAACCTATCAAGCAAATTTTTGATCCAGAAAGATTGTTTCTTCTAAGATAAAAGATTTCAAATCTTACTAGTCATTTAGATACCGTCTTTTGTGAAGTGCCTTTTTAAGTCTTCTCCTCATTAATAAACTTGGTTGTTTGTAATTTTCTTTGTGATTTGTAAAAGTGTTTATATATTTTGGATAAGGCCATTTTCAGATATAGCTATTGTAAGTAATTGTTCCTGGACTATGGATTGTCTTTTAACTTTTTCAATTGTGTTTTATGATAGGCTAAAGATTTAATATTTTATAAAATTCAGTTTAATCAATTTTTCATCTATGGTGAGTACCTTAGTGTTATGTGTAAGAAATCTTCCCCTATGCCTTGGTCATGAAACTATTTCTATTTTTCTTTCAAAAGCTTCATAATTTTAGCTTTCACATCTCCAATTAGCATCAATTTATGGTGCGAAGTGGGTTTTCGTATTAACTCATTTTTTAAATAGATGTTCATTCATTCCAGTTACTTTTAGGAAAAAATCTTTCATTATTCTGGTGAAGTGTACTGGTGACTTTATTTTAAAAATCAAATAATTGAGGGGCACCTGGCTGGCTCAATAGGTGGAGTATGCTACTCTTTTTTATTTGTTTATTTTTTTATGTTCAGTTAGCCATGGTATAGTACATCATTAGTTTTGGGTGTAGTGTTCAATGATTCATTAGTTGCAGAGTATGCAACTCGATCTGAGTTGTGAGTTCAAGCTCCATGTTGGGAGTAGAGATTACTTAAACATAAAATAATTGAAAGAAATACAATTAAAATTAAAAAAAATGCAAAAAAATAAGATTTATTTCTAGATACTTGAAAGAGAAGAATTTTGATTAATCTCTTTTTCAACTGAAAACTGGTAGTGGTATATAACAAAGGAAAGTTTTTCCACATGTTCTTTTGAAAAATGGATTCCAGTTTAATTAAAAGTTCTGGTTTTCCCTGACCCTGAGTTGTCTATATAAGATGTACCCTAGCCCTTGAGAAGTGCTGACTACATGAAATGTGAGTTGGAACATAATAAATGAATTCTCTGTGGAATTATTTAAGTGTAAGGTTTGACCTAGATGTCTCACAGAAATGTCTATCTGCAGCTTAATTCCTTCGCTAAGCTTTGGGTTAGCATAAACAATGTAACCACCATTATTATATAACAGACAATAAGAGAAATGCAAAGCTTTGACCATTAATATACTGACTACATAGGCACAAATTCAGATTAATCAGTAAAAGGTAAGATAAAAGCAATGATGATTTGTGTAGCATAATCTATGTAAAACAACTGATAACAGGCACAAGGTGAAGTTAGTACTTTTAGAGGAATCAAGAGCTGTGTCTCACAAGCTCACAAACATACCTTCTCATCATCTCCATGGCTGAAAACTTGGAACGAATCCTCCTGCCTTCATATTTTGTAGGTCTGTCATGAAATTGATTGTACTTTGAAAAGATTCTCATCCTTTCTTTTCCTTCCCTAGCACTCTCCTCCTCCCCTATGACTGGATTACATTTATAATTTATTTTCCTACCCATCCTGTGTCTTTCTCTCCTTTGCCTTTCTAATGCTTTTACATCATGTTTGTCTCCTGTACTTGGACTTATGAGGACTTCTATTCCCTCTGCCATCTGCTTTAGAATCTTCTGGCCATCAATCCTGTCCTAATCTAGTTTTACTTTATGTTTATAGCCTACTGTCTGTTCCAGTCAGGGGAGGGTCCTCAGGAATTTGCACTTCCTCCCCAGACCTGTGTGTTTTGTTTAGTTCTCAAATTTGTCCTTCCTTTATATTCTTTTCCTTGACTATAGTAACATCTGTGTTCTTCTTTGTCTGCTTCTTTATTCATTTTCTAGTTTTGGTTTACTTCTACCCCTTAACATTTTGAATTCTTCTAGCCTATATTGGCCTTCTATTGCATATACTATAAGAATTATGAAGTTGAAAATTTAATTACATCTTATCTTGTGTTTTGCCCCCATTATGTTAAGTCATTTGTGAGATCTCCAAGAAGAGGGATCAGTCTTTTATTTTTATGAACATATGTATATATACTAATATTTATTCTGTACCATTTTTGACTTACTGAACAAATAAACACTTTAAAATAAATATTTGACTGATTTGATAATAACTAGAATATAAGTACATGGTGCCATATTTTTACCTGTAAACTATAAACTTTGCTGTTGCATGTAATGATGACATTTGAGAATATAGGTATTTGAAGAGTTAGAATATATTCTTGATAATATAGTATTCATTTGTTAGTTGTTAATATCACTGGAGCTGATAATTTAAGACTCTACCTAAAATACAATTCTGGTTAAAAAGACAAATAGACATGATTTTAAGTTAAAAAATAAACCTGAGTGATGCCAGGATGGCTCAGTCATTAGGCGTCTGCCTTCGGCTCAGGTCATGATCCCAGGTCCTGGGATCGAGCCCCACATCGGGCTCCCTGTTCCGCGGGAAGCCTGCTTCTCCCTCTCCCACTCCCCCTGCTTGTGTTCTCTCTCTCGCTGGGTCTCTCTGTCAAATAAATAAATAAAATCTTTAAAAAAATAAATAAATAAATAAACCTGAATTCAGGGTGAATAGATGTGTACAGAGTAGATGAGGGGATATTGAGGATATATAGCTATAAACACACACAATAGTTTAACAAGTGCTTTTTAAAAAAAATGTGATGTTCAAGTACAGACTAAATTTGCTAAGTTCAGGCACAAGAAGGTGAGTTATTCAGATGATATGCTCTCATTAGAAAGGAAATCCACTGAGTAGATCATAATGAATATTAAAGAGAACACTGATAATGTATGCCTCACTGATTTGAATCTTTAGGATGGTAATTTAAACACACTAAAAATCCATGTTTATGCATGTTCTTTAATGAACTGAATAAGAATATGTGACAAATTAAAGGCACTTTCAGCATGAGAACTTAAAAGCTCCACTTGATTTCACCCAGGTATATCATTTCCCACCTATGATTCCTCTGAGTTTGATCTTAGGAGAAGAAAACTTGAACTTCTTTTGCTTTATCTATTTTCCAAATAAATTTGGAGATACATTAAATTTTCTCAATGAAAAAGTGGTTGGACTTTATTATTTTTGTCTTTTTATACGGCTATTACATCTGTGTTTAGTAGTTTGCCTTTTTCAGAGCATTTTTATATACATTATTGAATTTAATCCCTTTGAGATAATTAAGGAAAGAGATTATATTCATTTTGTAGATATGGAAACTGAGACTCAGCAAAAATTAAATTACTTATTTATGGCTACACATCATGGTGCAGATGAGAGCAAACCCTTAGATTGTGATTTTTGCTTTGAGGTTATTACATTCTGATTGAGGATTCAGAATAGTAAATAAAAAATGGATTAATTTGGGACACCTGGGTGACTCAGTCGGTTGGGAATTTGCCTTTGCCTGGGATTGAGTCCCACATTGGGCCCTGCTTGTGCGCGCTCTCCCTCTCCCGCTGACAAAGAAATAAAAAAAAAATCTTTAAAAAAGTGGATTAATTTACTAAAGTAATAGTACAGATATTTAAGTTGTAAAACAAATGTAGAAAAGGTATTTTTTTTTGTCCCAACCTTCCAATTCTGTGTCTTTTCTCACTTCTCAAAATAATCACTGTCTTATTTTAAGTAGCCAGTGAATGATAACTTTACAGAGGTGACCTGCCTCATCTCAATGGGCATTTAACTTCCAAGAGTGATCTCATCTCCTGTAGCTTATCAAAGGTTTAGGCCTAAAACATAGTCAGGTTTTAGAAAAGAAGAGAATTTCGGACTTCAGACCCAGACACACTGCTTTACCTGTCTCTATCTGACACGGAGCAGTTCTTACTGAGCGTAGACAGAGTGGGATGATGAAACAGAACAGATTGTGCTTTGGAAGATGGGCTTGCAATATAGGCAGTGCACCTGGAAGACTGAACTTTGCCAGGAGTGACCCCATGGTTTGTTGATGATCCCAAAAGTGAAATCAGGGGCTTTGACTTGTCATAAAGCCTAATGTCCTCACTAATGTCTGTAGGTTGTGAGTCAAGGATCCTATTAGTTGATTAACACATTTTGTAAATTCAGTTTATTGCCTTGATCAAATAAAATGTAGAACACAAGTGTCCTGACACATATTTTTGAGATGTAGAGTCATAATTGTGCTGCATGATAATTAGAAAAGGTTAGAGAGGTGGGAAAATCCCATGAAAAGGCTGAAATACCTTAAAATTTCCTGCATCCTTGAGCCCAGGATAAGATGGGGAGGAGAAGAAAGAATGTTTCATAAAATCCAGACTTCCAAAAAGATCAGTTGTGGTGATTCGTTTAATCATACTTTATATTTTATTCTCTTTAATTTTGTTAAATTTTAATCCATTCTTTCAACAAATACCTAGCTTTTTTGTCTCAAAGGCTGTTTCTATGCTAGACATATAAAGTAAAGGAGGCAAACTTGGTCAGTGAGTAATAAGAAGTAGCTATCTTTTATTGGGTGCCTGATTTGTACCCAGTGGAGTTCTAAGTGCTTTATAAATATTTTCTCATAAATTTATAAAACCACTTTTATGATTATCTCAATTTTACTGGTGTGGCAAGAGAGGCAGAGTTTTGAGGTGGAATTTAAATCCAGACATTGTGATGGAAGAGTCTAGCAAACTGCCTGGCACATTATGAGCATTAAATAAATCACAACAAAATAATAATGCTTAATTTAAAATGTTTAATTTGGGAAATCAAGGTGTTGGCTTGGGGGCTTCTGTTTCTGAAGTTCCTAGTAGCATAGAGCCTGAATAGACAGAGTGCCTTTATTCTACTTCTAGATATATGACTTGAACAAGTTACAGAAACTCCCCCAATGTCAAATTTCTTATGTTGATAATGAAGGTATAACATGCACCTTGTAGCATTGTTGTGAGAAATGATAAAGGATGGAAAATGTTGTATAGAATAGATCCTCAGTAAATAGTGGCTATTGTTTTTATTGCTACATTAACTTGATGATAAACTTGTGTTAAATGTGAAGGAACCTGGATTCAAACCCCAAATCCGGTGTGCTTTCCTCTCCATTTTGTTAATTCCCTTATTAATGTGCTTTCGCTTTTGCAACCCCATTAGGGTTGTGTGGTCAGTAATTTTCATATTAAATTCTCTAACTCCCACATTATATCATAAGAATTTCTTTGAAATCAGCTTTCTTAAAGTTTAACTTATAAGTTTGGTGAACATTGATTGGTTGTTTCTTGTAATGTTACCAAATAGGTCCTTTCTCCTAAGATTCCCTAAGTACCTGTTAAACTTAAAAATAAAATTGTCAGTTATTTTACCAGCAAAATGGACTTATTAGGGGATAATAAAGAATTGCAATGCAGAACATTTAAGCTATGACAAAACCATAAGCAAGTCCTACAAGCAAAGGAGAGGAACATTATTTCAGGGAGAAGGAAGAAGAAATTGGAAAGTGTTTTGAGTAAAAGTCTATTGCAGAAAAACAAGAGTTCAGGACGAAGATGGTTTTTCATTGGCTGAGTGAGTTGCAGCGGTAGTTGATTTCTTGTAAGAGATGCAATGTGTAGCTTTCCTTGTTGGGGTCTGTAATTGATGATTCTTTCCTGTTAAGGATTCTCCTGTTGGAGTTGGTAATTAAAACTCTTCCTATAATTGGCACTAAGTGGTACTTGGCTCTCTCTTCCAGCCTCCCCTTGTAACCTCCTGAGTCCACTTTAGTGAAGTTTTCTTTTATTAATTTTCACAGTACTATGATATTTATTTTGCATCAGCCTTATTCTTGGTTCCATTTTATGGCCCTATGCTTGTGTGAGTGTGTGTGTGTGTGTGTGTGTGTGTGAACCCTCTCTTTCTCAACTAACTTTACAGTTATCTTATTATATTCTAATTTATGTATCTTGGTAAACTTCTTAAATCATTTTAGGAACAAGGTGGGGTATAAACAATGAGAGATTTTGATTTCCTATAAAATAAATGGAATTGTTTTCATTTCCTAAGCTACCTGCTTTTTCTATGAGTGATTTAATTTTGACTCAATAATCATAAAGCAGCCACTTACTAAAATGCATGGTTTTTGCATATTAATATCATGTTGCTTAGACAACACAGAGTAGAAATTTCATCTTAAGGAGACCACAGTATTGAAATAATTAATTTTAGGGCACCTGGGTGGCTCAGTTGGTTAAGTGACTGCCTTCGGCTCAGGTCATGATCCTGGAGTCCCGGGATCGAGTCCCGCATCAGGCTCCCTGCTCAGCAGTGAGTCGGCTTCTCCCTCGGAACCCTCCCCCCTCTCATGCTCTCTCTCTCTCTCATTCTCTTTCTCAAATAAATAAATAAAATCTTAAAAAAAAGTTTAAAATAAAAAAGAAATAATTAATTTTATATGTAAATAAAAATAAACTGGTATATTTGGAAAGATACCATTCAACTTCTGTCACCTAACTAGAGGCAT
Organism: Callorhinus ursinus; assembly: GCF_003265705.2. Lineage (NCBI taxonomy): Eukaryota > Metazoa > Chordata > Mammalia > Carnivora > Otariidae > Callorhinus > Callorhinus ursinus. Next base: position 12,003,390 of record NW_027397101.1, on the reverse strand, counting down.
TTGTCTACTTGTTTGCACGCTGGCTTTTGAAGTTATTTTTGATAATATATTTAAAATAGTAAGGTAACTCGATGAATTCAGGTGTACTTAGAAATACAAACATGAATTACAGCCACTTTCTTTTTACAAACTTCTTCCCAAGTACACTGCAGTGAGTGTGAAATACTTTCAAATGTCTTAGGTAATAAGGATTTCACAACACACAGGGCAACATTTTCAAAATTCCTTAGCATGTGTATATATCTGAAGTGTGACTGGTTGCTAGTGAAAATAAACTGTAGCTCTGTCTAATTTTGGTAAAATGTCCTATTTTTTTCCCCAGAATTAAGACAATGTCTTATGCTGGTTTTCTTCTCTAAGGAAAATTTATTATGACCTCAATTTGCCACATAAACAATATAGTTTAAGGGAGCTTTGCTGGAGTGTAGAGCATATGTTTCCAGTAAAAAAAGAGGTTTTTATATATGCACATATGTATTTGAGTTGAAGATGTATATACCTATTTAACCTTTTGTGACATAAAATAAGTCATCAAATGAGAAAGAAGCACCCCAATTTGTTGAATCAAATCATTTTTTCCCACTGATTACATATCTTACATTGTGCAGATTGCATGCATATGAATGAGTGCATATGATTCACTATACGCTCCCTTGCAATTTAAATCTGCATGTTTTCTAATAGTTTTTTCGTATCTAGTGGTTTCTATTTGTTCTTGTTTCCCCAATAATTTACATGATAATAAATTTGACTATTTTTAAGTTCTTTAGATGTCATGGTAAGACATTACTACTCTTGTAAAAATTGCTATATTTGTTCGATAGACACTGTCAGTGCACATCCCCAAGCTCTAAATTGTCTTAAACAGTGTAAAGCTGACTAGTATTAAATGGTGTTTGAATAGTGAAGATATTATGGTTATTAAATCCAATTAATGTGCTTTAACATTAAAACAATGTAGACTTTATACTCTTTAAGACAAGTTTTTATATCCTACTTTCAGTTCATCTGTCTTGAATTGTTTAACGACTATGTGCCTGAAAATATTATAGGTTCAATGAGTTTAAATCTGATTAAGATGGTGGTCTGGAAGGCTTATAGCATTCCACATGTAAATACTTCATGAACTTACCACTAGAGTTTCTGAGAAATAAGTCAAATTTCCCTTGTCTCTCTCTTTTTTTTCTTTTTTTAAAGACTTAATTTTTTTTAATTTATTTGAGAGAGAGTGAGAGTGAGAGAGAGCATGAGTGGGGGGGGCAGAGGGAGAGGGAGAAGCAGACTCCCCACTGAGCAGAGAGCCCAACATAGGGCTTGATCCCGGGACCCTGGGATCATGACCTGAGCCAAAGGCAGATACTTAACCGACTGAGCCACCCAGGTGCCCCATCCCTTGTCTCTTTCATTAAGAATTCATTTGAAGATTTTTTATTTATTTATTTGACAGAGAGATAGAAGCACTAGTAGGCAGAAAGGCAGGCAGAGGGAGAAGCAGGCTCCCTGCTGAGCAGGGAGCCCGATGCGGGACTCGATACCAGGACGCTGGATCATGACCTGAGCCGAAGGCAGACGCCCAACGACTGAGCCACCCAGGCGCCCAAGAATTCATTTGAGTAGTCTGAGGCACTTTAAGCTGTGGTTATCAATATAAAAAACATTTAATATATTTTCAAATATTTAATTCTCAAATATTTAATGTATTTCATTCATCATAAATCATTATCCTACTCAATGTAGCATCATCTTTTAATAAAACAATAATGGAAGAATCATCCTTGCAATACATTTGTCAAGGTTTGACCTCATCCATAATGAAGATGATTTGTTCTGTGAATTGACCTCTAGGCTTTAAGCACCATTCCAGGAGGATGAACATTGACAGTCCAATAACTACAGAAATCATTAATGAAGGATCCTGAATTGTTTTGTAATAATGGTACATCTACACTTTAATATTGGAAGTTTCCCCAAAACATTGACCTCCAGAACCTAGTCAGAGAAATATGGTTAGAATGATTATGTCAGAAAATACTGAATATATATCCATGAATATATAAACTCATCACTATCTACAGAGATTTTAACCCAAGGAGGTTAAAATGGGGTCTGATATTTCTCCTTAACTTTGTAGTAAAGCAGATCAGAGGAGCACACTTTGAGAAAACTGGTCTAGTGGAATGCATTAAAGAACATAGTTTTCTAACCTAGGTTTAAGAATTTGAGTTTAAGGGGCGCCTGGGTGGCTCAGTCATTAAGCGTCTGCCTTCGGCTCAGGTCATGGTCCCAGGATCCTGGGATCGAGCCCCGCATCGGGCTCCCTGCTCGGCAGGAAGCCTGCTTCTCCCTCTCGCACTCCTCCTGCTAGTGTTCCCTCTCTCACTATGTCTCTCTCTGTCAAATAAATAAAATCTTTAAAAAAAAAAAAGAATTTGAGTTTAAGTATATCAATGACAAATATCTTAATCCATTTCTGGAGTTCTTACAGAGAGTATATGACATTTGAAACCACCAGAACTTCAGTGTACTAACCACACACAAGAGTTTTGATATGATTTTCCTTCTCTACAATCTAGGAATTCCTCAACTTGAAATGGAACTCAAATCTAGATGATCTAGAGATTCACATGAAGTCACAGAAAGTCATCCTTGGTGTGTTCTTTCCTTGTTAAATAAAACACCAATATAATAGCTTCGAGAGCCTGATTTTTTTTTTCTTTCTTTCCTTTTTTTTTTTTGGAAATGGGGGAGTGTGAGTACTGCTTTTATTGGTATTCAAATAGCACTAAATTAAGACATCATCATCATATATCTAAGCAGTTCATTAAAATATGTTCTTTTTGGATGCCTGGGTGGCTCAGTTGTTTAAGTGTCTGCCTTCAGCTCATGTCATGATCCCAGGGTCCTGGGATTGAGCCCTGCATCGGGCTCCCTGCTCAGCTGGGAACCTGCTTCTCCCTCTCCCTCTCTGTGGGTTAAATATGGAGAATCTGTTAAAAAAAAATGTTCTTTTCGTTAACTATGCTGTAATACAATACTGCTGGGTTAGGAATTCACTACCATCAGCCCCAAACTGAAATGGTTATTTTTTTCACTTACTGATTTAAAAAAAAATGTTGGCGTACACTTCTGTATTTGTGTACCATTCTCTATTATTAATATAACTTAATTTATCTTTAAAAGACATTTGAGACTGTAGAAATTTTATATATTTTCTTAAAAAAATACAAAGCAATGGAAAAGATGCATTCTTGACTATTCACATAAGAATAGTATAAATAGATAACAGATAAATGTTATTGAAGATATTCTTATTATTTATGATTGACACCAGGGTTTGGCAAAGTACACCTGTGTACTAAAGCCACTTGTTATTGTAAATAATGTTTTATCGAAACATAGCCATGACCACTTGTTCATCTTTTCTCTATTGCTGTTTTTACACTATCATGGCAGAACTGAATAGTGGCAATAGAAACCATTTGACCTGCAAAACCTAGAATATATACTATTAGGCTCTTTTACTGATGCTTAATTGAGACAGCTAAGAGTTAGAACAATAGTCCAATATATGCCACTTACATTACAAAACAATATTGAAATAAAATATTAAGTATGTGATTGTTTTAATATGCTGATTTATAACAGAATAAATATTATATATAACATGATATTGATGTTTTCCAGGTTGACAGAATCTCAATAAATAGGTAAATCAACACCTATAATTTCAATTGTGCTTATTTCTGTTAGAAATCTATATATATTCTTAACATAAGCAGAAAACACCACTTTGATATTTTGAATTAAGTTATACATAGCTCTCAAAATGACAAATATAAAATAATGACAAATATAAAAATGACAAATATAAAATAATTACCACATTTCAAATAGATTTTTTTAGTTTTTTTAAAAGTCCTTGTAGAGTTCAACTTTCCCTAAAATATCTTAATATTTTTTCACTTTTAAAATATACTAATGAATGTCTTATTTCCTTTCTAAAAATTCTTATGTGTTTATGTTTATGATACTAAGTCTCTAGTCCATATATTCTCTCGTTTAAATTACATCATTTGGTTATAGCAAATCGGTAGTTTATTTATTTATTTATTTTAAAAGATTTTATTTATTTATTTGACAGAGAGAGAGATAGCGAGAGCAGGAACACAAGCAGCGGGAGTGGGAGAGGGAGAAGCAGGTTCCCCGCAGAACAGGGAGCCCGATGCGGGACTCGATCCCAGGATCCTGGGATCATGACCTTAGCCAAAGGCAGACGCTTAATGACTGAGCCCCCCAGGTGCCCAAAATCGGTAGTTTAGAGATGACTATGGACCATTTGCTGGGAAGCTCATTTCTCTTTATCTAGATTTTAGCAATAATTCTGAAGGAGATAGGCATTACCATCACCAATCTCTGGAGACATTTGAAAATTGTGTGGTTTGTGTGTGTGTGTGTGTGTAAAAGAAATTTTTGCCATTTTAATGACTGGGGAGATTTCAGTACCCAGGAAGGAAGATGTCAAAAGTATTGCAGTATTATAGCCAAAGAGGGAAGAATTGTTCTCCTTAAAGTACCATAAATGCCCCCATTGACAAACACTGTAAATCCCCATTTATGAGAAATTACAGACAGATTTAAGATTGCAAATATAAATCTGCTCACGTTAACTCATCAATTTTTATTATTGACAATTAGTAAATGGATCTCCAGTTAATGATTTTTCTAATGTGTTGTTAAAAGTATTTACCATTATAATCCAAATAAATAGCAACTGATGTCAGATTCGCATTATATTTATATTTGAAAATGTATTCAATTATGATAATTGCTCATACTTAAGTTGATGCCCAAAGCAACTACATTTTCTGATGTGTCATTTAAAATATTCTTTCATAATCCATAAGTCAATTAGTTCCTTAAGCTGGTCCTCTGCAAAATGAATTTCTCAGACCTAATTCTTTAATGGATGTTCTTTTATATAAGAAATATAAATGTTCTGATAATTTTTATGTTGTTCTGTTGCCAATTATTATAGTTATTCTTTCTTTTTTTGAAAAAAAGTTTAGCAAGCTAAATGCATTAGCTATTTCCCATGGAAATGGTAATACAATTCGAAGTGCTAACTAAGAGTAAACAGGAGAGGCCTGTTCTTGTTTCAGCTGCTTAAAACATTGCACTGGTGGAGACTTCATCACCTGAAAATATTATTTTATGCTGAAAAAAAGAATTTCCAAGGTTTTACAATCTGTTTTCCTAATCTTCCCCCCCACCAATTCTGTTCTTTTTTTGTCTTTGAAACTTACCCAAATCTTTCCTTTTCCTTAATGAAATATTTGAGACCAGGGGATCAAGAAAATTGTCTCATTCTGTGTGCATGTGTGTTTTAGGGAAGACTCCAAGAACTTTCATTGTAAACTAAGGTTCCAAAGAGAAAATAAAAGATGGAAAAATTAATCTGTCTCTCTAAATAAATGGATAGACTCTAAGCTTTGTAGCCATCTCGTTTGCACCAAACTGTGACAAACGGATCATTTAGCTACCCATCATGCATGTTATGAGTAAGTTTCAGCTTCTACCTATGCACCATATAACCTCAAGAAAGACAAGCTTTCCATTATAAATGAAAAATGACCTTATTTATCACCATTGTGATAGACTCAATTTTTAGGTTATTTATCATAACCATAAGAAAAGAAGAGCAAGTGTATAAATCAATGAGATTTTAGGGAACTACATGTCATGAGTGCTAAACTGAAATTTAGTTGCTACCGGTCCTTCATTTTATAATTTACAAAAATGAAAAATATCATTCATTCAACTGATATATTCAAATAAATATAAGGTCCTGGGCTGAGGTGTGTCTGCTGTGCCTTCACCCATCCCTCCCATTTTAGGGGTCCTGGTGGAATTTTTCCCCCTTCTCACTGGCTGTTACTGGAAATTTTTTTTTTCCTATTCCTCCTTCCTTTTCCATACATATTTTTTCCAGCATCTGGAATCCCAACTGTTTACTGGTATGTTTTCTTTTTTCCCTCAAATTTTGGACCAAATGCATCTTTTGGGACAGAAACAAATACTCATAAATTGCATCTTAAGCCACGTCTTTCATCTGAATGAAATGAAGAAATATATACTTTTGTTTTCAACCCATCACATATCTGGAGACTCCCCAGTTTTGTAGGATTTTAAAGAGAAAAATAAGTAAAAAGGGGATTAAAGATCAAGAGAAACTTGCAGCACCTTTGTACTTTCTCCCTCCACCCCTTTGAATTGAAAGCACAGAAACATCTCAAAAAGAAACAGGAAAATTGGAGAAAAGCATAGAGACAACTTTAGTCAACAGATATTTATTATTATGTATAGACCAGGCACTGGCAGTTAGGTTACAAGCATGAACAAAAATTAAGTCTAAGAACTCATGGAATATTTATAGCCTAATAGAAAGGTAGATATTCTTTAATTCATTCCCAAAATATGTATGAAATGAAAACTATTGACTGTTCTTAGGAAGAAAAGTATGCAGTGTGATATTGGAGTACAGAGGGAATTTGATGGGCTCTGTGAAGGATCTCATGGGGAAAAAATGGTGCTGGGTTGCAATGTAAAGAACAAGTAGAAATTGGTTAAACAAAGATAGGAAAAGGGAAAGTACAACAGGAAAAGGAAAACTCTGTGGCAAGAAGGAATATATTGAGTATAAGTAAAAGAAAGTAGAAATAAAAAGCTTGTCTGATTGAAACTCAAATTGCTAAGGGCAGTCAGGGAGATAAGGCTGGAGAGAGAGAGCAAGAGAGATCACCTAGGGCCTCGAGGAGACTAAGAATGTTGGTCTAACTGCACAAATGGAGAAAGAGCCATGGAAAAGTTCTTAGTGTTAGGAGTTGACATAATCTGAATTGCTTCCCCAAAAGATGTGTTGGGCAGAGTGGAGAAGAGATTTGAGGGGTATCATAAGAGAGGCAGAGAAACCAGCCAGGAAGCTGTTACAAGAGTTGAGGAGAGAAATGATAGGTGTTAGCTGGGAGGTGGAGAGATGTGATGGGCTATATTAAATAATAAAAAGGTAAAGGGCACAGGCTAAAAGAGGGCAGGGTGGTAACTAAAGGAGGAAGCTCTATTGCCTAATCCAGCTTGTTTGGTTGTTTTTAATGTGAGAGAATTGAACATGCTTAAAAGACACTGAGAAGGATCCAGGTAAGGGAGAAAGGGGAGTTTAAAATATCAGAAAACCGTAGAGTGAGATGTTTGAGAAAGCAGGAGCAGGTAGAGGTAAATTCTGAGAGAGGATGGTGTTCCCTGACACTCTCGCCCTCTTCACTTTTCTCCATATTGCTGGATCTCCACCCCAGGATTTAGGAGCCACAAGGGTCTCCAACATGGGAGAAGTCATTGAAACAGTTGTGGTAGCAAGACCGAGCTCCAGAGGCAAGGCTGTGTATTTTTTGAGGGAAAGTACAGAATACATTGTATGAAAGATATTGTTTTATATAGCTAATTACACTTGTGGTATGCTGTTATACTTTACAAATATCCTGGGTTAAGTGCTTTATGTTGGAATATGCACTTATGTGGTTCACATTGGAAACTAGTCAACCATATAACCCACTTTCCTCTTCTAAAAGTGGTGGTCTTGGATTCAGAGAAACTATCAAACTCACAAAGAACAATAGGTTTTACCTGACACCAAGTATACTTAGCTTTCATACAGGATAAAGGACAAAAAAACAACATCACACACACAGTAAGAACATAGCACGAGTGTCGCTCCTTCTAGCAACAGCTTCCAATATGCTAACCATTTTGCATTTACGATGTGTGTTGTCACAAGAGCTAGGCTGAATGTGTGCAGGTAAGTTCTGAGGACATCTCAAGTGTATGTGACCAGCTAGCCTGGTAGCCTCCTTAGGCAACATGACTGCGCTCCTCTGGGGCAGCATCTCATCAACACCATTAGCTCATGACTTGATTATAGCTCCTTGGTCTAGTATATCTGCCTTGGCCAGATTTTCATTTATTTGGGATCTGGTAAAGGTAAACTCTTTTCTATTCCTTGAGATAATGTTGCAGTAGGATTCACCAAATTCCAAATCCTCAGGCATCCCTGAAGATAGAAGAAAAGCGTCAGAACCATGTTATTTCTTTTCTGCTGTTTTTATTATTATTAACCTATTGCCAAATCATCTGCTAAAACAACTCATGGCCGTTTACTTACTTTTGATTAGTTTTGTGTTATTTATAGGTAATTATTAAAAGTTCTCTACGATGTAATGCCATCATATATTTTTCAACTTTCTTGAATAATTACATAACAGCTTACATTGAGAGAAACTGCTAAGCAGTGGATTGGTTATATATAAGTTTAAATTTTTCTTATAGATATTTTAGGAACTTGACATATCTCATTACTAAGAACAAAAATAATTCCATATCTTAGTTTTCCTAAAAAAAATTCTGACATTAACAACTATTCATTAATTTATTGATTTATCACTTTATCTACCCAAACAATTATTAAGGAGCTACTGTATACCAAAGCTAGGCAAAGGCATGTGTCAAGGAGGTATGATCTAGAGAATATAAATCGTGTTAAAATTTCCTTTGTTTAATTCTCTTGAAGAATTGGAGGAAATTTTTTTCTTATGCATACTATGTCAGCTAGAGGTATACAAACATTAATAATAAGCCAAACTAATAGTGATCAAAACAACCCCAAAGTTTTTATTTTTCCTATCTGAAAAGTCTGGAGATAGGTAGTCTTGGGCTGATATGGCAGATCCATAACACCATCAGGAACCAGGCTGTTTTTTCCCTGTTAACTCAGTTATTCTTAGATTGGAGCTTTTGTCCCCATGCTCTTTGCTCACTATTGCAAGATTACTGCCTCTCCTTCAGCTTGTGTCTTCATTCCACAGAGACAGATGAGAATGAACAAAGTAACATATTTGAAGGCATGTTTTAGCTACGTTTTCTTTTCTTTTTTTTTTTAAGATTTTATTTATTTATTTATTTATTTATTTATTTATTTGACAGAGAGATATAACGAGAGAGGGAACACAAGCAGGGGGAGCGGGAGAAGGAGAAGCAGGCCTCCCACAGAGCAGGGAGCCCGATGCGGGGCTTGATCCCAGGACCCTGGCTACGTTTTCTATCTTTAATAAGTCTTAGAGGAACCCTCACCCAACTTCTCTTTGCATCTCACTGGCTAAATCTGTAGCATATCTTGCATCTGCAAAGACATGTGAGAATCTGAACATACTGAGGTAGGTACACTATTATCCTTAACAAAATTGGAGGTTGGTAAGGATATTAGGTAGGTGACTCTAGTTGACAACTGTGCTTCATATTATGTTATTTCACTCAGTCATTTTCTGAATCACCAGTTTTTAAGAATTATTTTTGTGTTAAAGAAAAAAAAACTGACTCTCAAATAAATAAATAAAATCTTAAAAAAAAAAAAAGGTGGGGCCACCTGGGTGGCTCAGCTGGATAAAGTGTCTGCCTTTGGCTCAGGTCATGATCCCAGGGTCCTGGGATCGAGCCCCACATGGGGCTCCCTGCTCAGCAGGGAGCCTGCTTCTCCCTCTCCTTCTCTCACTCCGCCTATTTGTGCTCTTTCCCTTTCTCTTTCAAATAAATAAATAAAATCTTTAAAAAATGAATTATTTTATGTCTTTGCTAACCCATCTATGACCATAACAGAAAAAATAGAAATATGGAAAATTGGACCTTAAATTATGATTCTTTTTATGAAGACAAACTTATTTTAAATGATCTTTAATGGTGACTTTGAAGCTTTAGCTATTCTATAACTTCTCATTTGTTCAGCTTTCCTTTAGAAGGTTTGACACGGAAAACTTTGACTAAGAACACATTACCATGGCAAAACATAATATTAGCATGTATTAACCTACTATAGTTGGGGGATTTAATTACAATGGCATATAATTTCTTTTCTTCATTGAAATAGAGAATAGGGCACCTGGGTGGCTCAGTTGGTTAAGCCACTGCTTTCGGCTCAGGTCATAATCCTGGAGTCCCGGAATCGAGTCCCACATCAGGCTCCCTGCTCAGCAGGGAGCTTGCTTCTCCCTCTGACCCTCTTCCCTCTCGTGCTCTCTATCTCTCATTCTCTCTCTCTCAAATAAATAAATAAAATCTTTAAAAAAAACAAAAACAAAAAAATAGAGAAGAATAAAATGATTAGATGTGACTTTTGAAACAAGTTTGTATTTAAAATCACACTTAAAACCAGAGATTCATTACCAATCAACATTTTCATAATATTTCCATTTATTCCTATAAAATCAAATTTTAAAAGCTTATGATCATTTTTTATGACTATAGCCAAGACAATTTTGTTACATGTACCAGGAATTGTAAGAGTCTTGAAAGCATATAGACTTAGAGAAATGATAAAATTTCAAAGTAGCAATAGATTTCATAAGTGTATTTATTTAGAAAGCATATATCCACATTTATGTTTATATATACAACAGACACAAGTAACACATATCTAGGAACAAACCTCTTTGTTGCCCCTAATATTTAATAATATCCACAAGCTCTAAAAAAGAACTGAAATTGTGTATTGCAATGAGCTTAGGTCTGTTTTAAATTCCTATTCACTACAGTAAATTTCCAAAAATGCTGCCTGTGTGTTGAGATTTATATCTAGATTACCCTAGTGAAGCAATACATAATAATTTCAAATTATCTCTCAACAAGGATACTAGATTTGGAGGAAATCAGGATAGGATGCTAACGTTTCCTGAAATTTGAGGAAAGTTCAGTGAGTGGAAATAGCAGAAGATAGTGTTAAAAAAAATTCAACTGGGTAAATTTGAAGATTTAACTGGCTTTATTCAATTATTCATGAATTGGGCAGCATCCCATCTAGCAAATGAAAAAGAGCTCTGAGGAACTGAATAAAATGGAAGGTTTCTAAAGAGAGAAGTGGAGTAAGGGGAGGGACAAGGAAATAAAAAAACTAAAGAAAATATTGTTTCCAACAAGGCCACTTTCCCTTTGTGGGGAAGGCAGGGACCGATTAGGCTGATTACCAGACTAATGTTGGCCAGGAAATTTCAGACTGACTGGTTAAAGGTCACATTCTTGGGTGAGGCTGAAAACTGCAGTGATGTTGTTATTAATTTTTGATTTGCTGATGTGCAGCTTAGCACAAGTGACTCCATTTTGGATCTGTTGTTTCTTTAACAGTAGGGAAATCAACAATGACTGGTTGGTCATTTTTAGATCTAAACATTAGTGGTCTTTCTAGAGCCAGGTGGGAAATAACATTTAATACATTTAGAGCAAGGGATGCAATGTGTCTACTTTCACAGAAGAATGGATTTTACTTTCAGGTACACCTTGGATTGAATATTGTATCTTCCATTTTCTAGGTGTGTGACTGTGGAAATTTATTTAATCTCTCTCAGGCTCCATTTCATTACAAAATTGGTGTGAGCATTACATGTGGAAGGACCTAAGAGAATGACTGACACAACCCAGGCATTATCAACATTATCTGCAGGGACTCATCTAGTCACATAGCTCCAAATATCATCTGTATGCTGATATTTCCCAAATGCTTATCTCTATCTTGAAGTTATCTGCTGAACTTCACACTCTTACCTCCAATTGCCTATTCAACACATCTAGTTAGATGTCTGATGAGCACTTCAAGTTTATCCTGTCCACAACTAAATTTCTGATTTAATACCTTTATCCAATTCATCCCGATATAAGCAATGATGACTCTTCCTTCTATTTGCTCTGACTGAAAAATTTGGAGTGATTCATCCTTGACTCCTTTATCTCTTATATACCTAAATTAATACCTTATGTAATCTTATTAACATTACCTTCAAATTATATCCAATATTATACCATTTCCCAATACCTTTGTTATTATTTCTATGGACAAGCCACTATTATCCTTAACCTGGTTATAATGGCCTCTTAGCTAATGTACCTCATTACTCATTCTTGCTACCCCTAGTCTCCACCAGAGTCTCTCTCTGACCAGCAGACAGTGGAATCATCAGAGCTCTGCTCAGAATGTTTCAAGATCTTTCCGTGTCACTCAGAGTAAAAGCCAACATTATTTCAAGTGCCCACAGTGTTCTGGATGTTTTGACTCCCAGTTTAGAATTTTGACTTCCTCTATATCTATTTACCCTCTGGATCCTTGTGCTTGCCTACTATTCCTGAGCAGAGCAAGTGCACGCACACACACACACACACACACACACACACACACCCTTAGGATTTTTACATTTTTTTGGCTCCCCATGTCTTCTCCTTACTAGGCATGGATTGTTCTTCTTCCAAACGCCAATATGGTCTGCTCCTTCACATCTGTTAGGTTAAAGGTCCGTTTTGCTTATTCATTTTTCTTCATAGAGCTTATCAGTGACCTAAAATATATTTTACTTATTTACTTGTTATTTATAGGGTGTGGCACATGGTAGTCACTCAGTGAATGCTCATTACATGAATAAATGTGTCAGTAGAAGCAGTCAAAAGTAAATTTCAGCTTAGTTCCCTCTCAAATTATTTTAACTGAGTGGAGACATCATTTCTGTTTTCTTTGTTCAATTTTAGAAGATGGTGGTAATAAAACTGGGGTAAATCTTTTAATTTCTAAACAAATTTATAGGCTCATTAAATTCTATCTGGTAAAACAAGAGCTGGATTTATATATAACACACGTTGATGAAAATTTACATATGATAACATAAAATCTCTGAACTCTCATCCTATGTAGTTCCTGCTTAACCTTTTGTGTGAGTTTTGTGTGCCAGTGTATACAACAGCCTAGTCATGTTTCTTGAAAAATCTTATTTATTTTCTTAAATTATAAATATTAAATACTATATATTGTATATTGGATCAGTGGTCAAATGGTTTAAAAGTATCAAAAGAAAGTCATCTTTCTCCAAGTGATCATCAATATCTAATTGGTTAAATGGAATAGATCTGTATCAGCCTTCAAAATAGGTTAATCTGAATGTGTTGTCAAGAAAATAAGTTCATATGAACTTATATATATATATATATTCAAGTAAATGAGAACATGTAGAATAAATATATAGCTCTCATACGGAAGAAGAAACAATAACCTGTGTGTAAAGGCTTTCTCTATGTGCCAAATGACAAATTGCTAACAATCTTTACAGGATAATAAGCCTGTGCTTAAAAAGTTACATGTTTTTCTTATGGCATTTATTACTTTAAATCTAAGCATTGTCTGTTTGTTGTTCTTTAATTTTTTAAAAATCCAAAAGTCTAGCATTACAGAGAGTTTATGACACATTTTATACAAGCCTCCTGTCATTTGTATCTCCACATCACTGGGAAGGGTCGATTAGGGTTGTTTTGGATAAGAGAGCAGGACGTATATACATAAGTGGGCATATATGCTGGTTGACTGACTCCACTCTCTTCCACACTTCCCTTTTTCCTAGCCATTTTCTAATAGCTGTGTAAGACATGGCCACATGACCCAACTCTAGCTGATTAGATAAAAGTAAAGTCATTGGTTTCCATGGGAGTTTTTGGGAAAACCCAAAATTAGTTGGCATTTCCATTTTACCTTTTTTTTTTCCTTTCTACTTTTCACTTTCTGGAATATAGATAATGATGCCCACGGTTCCAGTGTAATTTAGATTCAGCTACTCAGATGCCCTCATGTAAAGTGGAAGTCGGATATTAAATGGAACAAGAGAGAAGAGAAGCAGCAGTGCTTGAAGGGTACAGTGTTTTGTATGTTAACCTAGAAGACAGTGTTTTTGAACTCATCACCTGCTTCTCCTTCCTTGGATGAAAGCTAAATAGAAGTATTCCTGGAAAAAGCATCAGTAGCTTCCTGATTTCTCTCATTTTTGGCAGAGATTGTAGTGTTCTGAGAGCTAGTTCATGGCATTGTGCTGAGAGTCATTCCTTGAGTCCCACTGCTTTTCCCCTCTGCCTGATGATACTGTGAATAACTTCTGGCATAATATATGTCAGAATCCCATGAAGAGACAGAAATCACAGAGTCATTAGAACAGGAACAATTTAATGTAAAGAATTACTTGTTTAAAAAAATTATTTGAGTGAGGGAGTGCGCTCACCCCACAGAGGGAAGGGGCAGAGGGAGAGGAAGAGAGAAACTCTAAGCAGACTCTGCACTGAGTGGGGAGCCTTACACAGGACTCTAATCTCAGGACCTTGGTATCATGACCTGAGCTGAAACCAAGGGTCAGACTACACAGACACCTCTAATATAAAGGATTATTAATTATAACAGGGTATTGTAGTGGCAATGGTGATTGCCTAATAAAGAGTTAATAACTATGGAAAGAATTTGGTAATATATAAGGAATAGTCACAAACAGACCTAGCATAGAACATCCAAGAAAAGGAATCAGTCTAAAAAAAGAATGTCCTTAGGATTAAGATTCAGGCCTCAAAATTAATGAAAAAAGAAAATAAAGAAAGAATAAAAAAAAAAAAAAAAAGATCCAGGCCTCATTGAAAGGATGTGGTCATAGTTCACTGGTTGGAGTTTATTACACTGCCATGCTAGCCAGACTTGTTGGTAATGCATTCTCTGGGTTTTTTTGGAAACCACCCATAGGTGGGTGCCTTGTGTTGCTGACTACTCTCACTACAGAAGCTGCACACACTTCAGGGACCTGGCCCTGCAGAGACCCTATACAATGCAGGAATTTGTTAAGAAGAGCACCTTCTGGTTCCTGGAACCAGGAAGAAAAGCCCTGACTCCTGCCATATGCCTCTAGCACCCTCTACTGACAAAGCAAAATTAGCATCAGGCCCATTGACAACAGAGAAATATTTAGTCTTATCACAGAATAGGCAATGAAATGTGCTTTTGGGGCTGGGAGGCAATAAGCCAATCACTAGCGCACACATGCACCTGAATTCTGATAACTCAGAGCCTTGTCACATGTAGTTCTCAACCTTACAATATTCTTCATCCAAATTTGTGTTAAAAATATGCTTTTTCACTTCTAATTTTCCACTCAGGATTACTTCCTCATCAAGAACTTATATATTTATTTTATGAATTGAATTGTGTCTTCTCAAAATTCATATGTTGAAGTCTTAATTTCCAGTACCTCAGAATGTGACCTTTGGAGACAGAGACTTTATAGAGGTAATCAAGTTAAAATGAGGTCACTAGGAGTGGCCCCTCATCCAGGTTTTCTTATAAAAAAGGAAGATTTAGACAGAGACACACATAGCAGGAAGATGTGAGAAACAGAAAATGGCCATCTCTAAGCCAAGAGAGGCCTGGAGTAGATCCTTCCCACATAGCCCTCAGAAGGAGCCAATCTTTAGGGTACCTTGATTTCAGGTTTGTAGCCTTCAGAATGTGAGACAATACATTTATGTTGTTTAAACAACTTAGTTTGTGGTACCTTGCCTTGGAAGCCCCAGGAAAATTACACATTAGCATGTTTCAGGTTGCAAGTTTAATTTTGGCTTCAACATTTAGTGTTAGTTTTTCTCATACAATGGAAGTACTGAAGTAGGTGAGGTGATCCCAGGTCTGGTCTGGCTCAGTGAAATCAAGGTCTTGGGTGGACTTCTCTACAGTATCCATTGCCTTCCTCATCATATCACAAGATGACTGCAGTAGCTCCAGATCTTGTCCTCACAGGGCAGTATTCAGAGTGATGTTCAATGTGAAGAAGGGACTGTCCTTTGAGACTCTCTTCATCAAGGAGGAGGATCTTTCTTGGAGGCATCAACCTTCACCTCTACTGCCTTGATGGATTTCTCCATAACATCTCAGAAATATGTTCCATACTCTCCACCTCTTGCTATGTAGGAGATGGGAAAGTAAGAGGCAGGCAAGAGGTGGGTTCTTCTCTTAGGACTGAAGGAAGGGAATGACCTTTGGGTGGTAAACACCAGTGCTTGCTCCACCTCGCTAAGGTACTAGTTTCCCCTGGCCACCGTCTGTCCCTTTGCCAGGTGTCATTTTCCTTCTCAACACATATGTTTTCTAAATTTATCCTATTTTGTCAGTTTCTTGTGAGTTTGTCTCCCTCCATTAGAATTGAACCTCATGAATCCTGGGACATATCTGTCATATTTTCCCCTATACTCCCACTTTCTCAGACAATAGATTGTTTCAAAAAATTCTTGACCTAATGATTGTACTTAGGGTGGTTTCAAAAGTATTATCCCTTCTACATACCCCTACTACTTCTGCAAAAAGCATTTGTCCCTCTCTCATTTTTCCACTTCCCAGGAAATACTTTCAAGGAGGTGGAAGCTGGGTCTCTCTCCAGAAACTATTTTAGTACTACTCAGCATACCACTAGCCGGGTCTCCAGGTTTGGCTGAGCACACCTGGGTACTTAGTGATCAGTAATGTTCTAACTCAAAAGCCCTAACTTGGTCCCACATGGAGGTGGACATTTAAACTTGTTCTGCCCCTAGACTACAGGGTTTACCATTAGATCAGCTTCTTGCTCCTTTTAAGTGTATGGTCATTTTATTTATTTATTTGACAGACAGAGAGACAGTGAGGGAGGGAACATAAGCAGGGGGAGTGGTGAGGGAGAAGTAGGCTCCCCACTGAGCAGGGATCCTGAAGTGGGACTAGATCCCAGGACCCCAGGATCATGACCTGAGCCAAAGGCAGATGCTTAATGACTGAGCGAACCAGGCACCCCTCTCATATGTATTTTACCCTCCCAGGAATGACTTGATAAATTGGTAAGAAGGCCACCTTCTGGGACGCCTGAGTGGCTTAGTCAGTTAAGCGTCTGCCTTCGGCTCAGGTCATGATCCCGGGGTCCTGGGATCGAGTCCCGTTTTGGGCTCCCTGCTCAGCAGGGAGTCTGCTTCTCCCTCTGTCTGCTGTTCCCCCTGCTTGTGCTGCTTTCCTCTCTCTGTCTGTCAAAATAAATAAATAAAATCTCTAAAAGAAAGAAAGAAACCTGTCTTCTCCATTCTGCAGAAAGAAGAGTTATAAAGGTCCAGTCGTATTAAAACAAATCCTCTTCTATCTGTATCGTAAGTGTGTGGGATCCCTTAAAGGGTAACAAAGCCTTTCTTCCACAACAACAGCAACAAAAAGATTTTTCTAACAAATGTCATTCATACATTTATCCATTCATTCATTCAAAAAACTTAACAATCAACACCAATTATGCGTATCCCTTGTGCTTTTCATTTTAGGAGACATAAACGCGAATGACTCAGGGCCTTTTTGGTTGAGGATTTTGTATCTTAGTGGGAAAAACTGAGATGTATGTCAATAATACCCGGCACAGTAAGCCCAGCCTCAAGGAAAACTGTCATGGTTTTTGGTGAAAATAGGTGAAGTGAAAAACCAGCTCTGCCGTGATGTTCAGTGAAGGCTCTCTAGTACATGTGACACTATGAGAAGAAGTAAGTCACCACCAGTATGTGGAACTGAAATAACTAAAACTTGTGTCTTCTTGTTTTGAGGGTGCAGGAGACGGGGCTTCTTTGGTTATCTATTGTTGCATAATACATCTCTCCATAATTTTATTATGTCTCATGGATTTTGTGGGTCAGCAATTTGGGATGTGCTTGGGGATAGTGGTAGGGATGCGAGATAGAGTAGTCTGAGCAGGAGCAGCTGGGTGCTGGTCAGGCCTGTCTCTGCTGATGTAGTCTAAAGGTGATCCCCCATGGTCTCCCCACATGGGCTAATTTGGGCTTCCTCAGAGCATGGCAGCCTCAGGGCCACTGGACAACTGACAAAGTGATTCAGATTCCAGCAAATGTCCCAGCAAACAAAGTGGAAGCTGCATCCTCTTTTCTTTTTTTTTTTTAAGATTTTATTCATTTATTTGACACAGAGAGAGAAATAGTGAGAGAGAGAGAGAGAGCACAAGCAGGGGGAGCTGCAGGCAGAGGGAGAAGTGGACTCCCTGCCTAGCAGGGAGTCCCAGAGGACCCTGGGATCATGACCTGAGCCGAAGGCAGCTGCTTAACCGACTGAGCCACCCAGGTGCCCCTGTGTTCCCTTTTCTAAACAAGCATCAAAATCATGCTGTCACTTCTTCCTCATTCTACTAGTAAAAGATGGTCACAGGTCTGCCTAAGAGGCAGGGAAGATAGACCCCTTTTTTCAATGGGGAGCTGTCAAGGTCACATTTGAAAATCGTTTCTGTGACAAAAGACATTGTTGCAACCATTTTGGAAAATACACTGTGCCCCAGTGGGTCCTCTGGTCACAATTGATATCCCTCCCACGGGCAAAGCCTTCTCCAGGACTCTTTTCCCCCACCCCACTTTTTTTATGGCAAGAGTCTCATCAGACTTGAGGTCTAAGATCTTTTATTTAAATCGTATCCATGTGTGCATCAAGCTATTTGCATGCAGCTCCTAAGATACAGCACTATGGAACACCTGTGAATTAAGGAGACCTAAGAAAATCTATGCAGACATTCTGATTTAGAGAAAACTGGATACTCAAAGCAATCACTGCTATATAGCATTTCTGACATTCAGCTGGGCACATTTTGTCAGTTCCTTGATTAGTGCAAAGATATTATCTTACAATTGTGAAGGTCAGAAATATAAAATGGTTTGGCAGAGCTATGCTCCTTCTGGAGGCTCTAGGGGATCATCCACTGCCTTGCCTTTTATAGAGGCTGCCTACAGTCTTTTGCTTGTGGCCCCAGAGCAAGGCAAGCTATACTTCCTTTGCTATCTCTCTCTGACTCCTCTGCCTTCTTTTTCCCTTATAAGAACTATTATGATTTCACTGGATTCACCCAAATAATACAGGATGATCTCCCCATCTCAAGATCTATAATTTAATCAAATCTACACGATCTCTTTTCATGTAGGTAACATAGCCACAAGCCCCCTGTGAGACTGCTGAGGGAAAAATGCCTTTAGAAGCCCTCCCATGTAATGGAGGGGATCTGTGGCAAATGCTTTTAAAATTCTCTGAGGTTGCACTTTGGGTGATTATGACCTGTCATGGTAGTTTCGTCAATTGGAACAAATATGCCACCTGGTGAGGAGAGGTTGATAATGGAGGAGGCTATGCATATGTGGGGTCAGTGGGTATATGGGAAATCGCTGTGCCTTCTCTTCAATTTTGATGTCATCCTGAAACTTCTCTAAAAGTGAGAAGTTGGTTTTTTTGTTCATTTTTAAGTAATGTGGTAACTTTTTCTAAAAATGTAACAAATTGAGGGAAAAAAATCTTCAGTTTTTGTCTGTATGAAGGGTTCCATGAGGCACCACTGCAGGAGAGCTAACAACACTGACTCCATCTTTGGCCCTCCGTCTTGTTCATGCCCACATAACAACCTCTCTTGAGGCTACCTGTTCCAGCCCCTTGGAGGTTGATATATGCCCTGACCAGAATTCAGGAAGGTTTGCTCTGATCCTCCCTACACTGGTGCACAGAAGCCTCCGCTTTAGATAACCACCCTTTGACCTCACCACAATGATCCGCTTACTCTATAAAAGCTGTCAGTTGGGCGCCTGGGTGGCTCAGTCGGTTAAGTGTCTGTCTTCGGCTCAGGTCATGATGCCAGAGTCTGTGTTTGAGTCCCACGATAGGCATCCTGCTCAGCGGAGAGTCTGCTTCTTTGCCCCTCCCCTGGCTCGTGCTCTTTCTCTCTCTATCTCAAATAAATAAAATCTTAAAAAAGGAAAAAAAAAAAAGCTGTGGGTTAAGGTCCAGACTTTGCAGAAAATAGCTGTGAACTGCCTGGATTGTTTGTCCATCTGATTCCCCCCACCCACCCCAGTCAGTCAGTAAGTTACTCTGAATAAAACTCGGTAAAATGTATGGAGATGCTTGCTTTGTTTTTTCTGTCTCAAAGTGCTTCTCACTCTGAAGGATACTTCACCCTTGCTCCCCCATCTTCTAACAACCACCTTAGATCTTTGCTAGGTGTTAACAAAGGTATTTATAATCTCATCTTGTCCCTTTCTTACTTAGAGAACATTCTGCTGGCTTTTTCAGACAGGTCTGAGTCATTGCTTTACAATTCAGTAATTTGAGTTAACTAGGTAGCTTTAAGAGTAAAAACCAGAAAGTATCTGAAACACTGTGGCACATTTAGTGTCCCTGATTGCCAGATATCTTCTCTAGTTTCTGGTTCTTCTGGTTGACCTCCTCTTCAGATCCTTTCCTGTATTTTTTGAGTGTCAATTACTAGAATTTTTTTCCCTTAAAGCCTGATCTTTTATATTAAAAAAAATCTCTAATTTTTCCCTTAGAATAAGTAAATGTGTCTATCAAATAATAGAAAATAATTGAATTTGTGTTTAGATGTTTATCAGCAAAAGGGAAACTTTAAAAATAAACCTATGGGGGGGTGCCTGGGTGGTTCAGCCATCTACCTTTGGCTTGGGTCATGGTCCTCGAGTCCTGGGATCGAGCCCCACGTTGGGCTCCCTTCTTGTCAGGGAGTTTGCTTCTCCCTCTCTCCCTGCCCCAACCCCTGCTCCTTCACTCACTCTCTCAAATGAATGAGTAAAATCTTTTAAAAAAATTTAAAAATAGATAAAAAATAAAAATAAACCTATAGACCTATCTCTCCTGTGTACTACCTGTTAAAGTATAAGCACTTTGAAGGACAAGGCTTTGACTCTTGGGGTGTGTGTGTGTGTGGGGGGGTCATGTACACACATGGGTGCAAAGCCCCCTGCTTAACAGCAGGAACATAAAGACATTTATTGTACAATTTAATCAGAGATATACTATAAGGGGCTCAAGGGTGATACTCAAAATTTGAAATGCCACCAACAAAAGCCTCATTTTTCTTCTTCATAAAAGTTACTTAATTAAGGCCATATATCAATTCTATACCCAGAACTTCTGAATTAAAGTCCTCTGTGGAAGGGAAATTGTATGTCAGAACTTTCTTTCCTCAACCCGAGAAAGGTGGGAATATTAATTTCTCAACAGAAGAAACCAATTTTGCACTTTGGAACACTGCTTTAACCAAGCATTGGCCAAATATAAACTGTGAATAAAGCAAATAGATGCAAGAAAAAATGGTAGGGGAAAACCTCTAAAGCAATTTCTTCAGGGTCAGTTCAGTCAGTGCTTACCAAGCTTTTGGAAAGCATCCCAATTTAGGCCCTTTTGCAGACTGTTGAGAGAAATGAGAGATTGGATCAAAATGGGAAGAGAAGTGAGGAGAAATGCAGGTGGTTGAGGGACAAATTGGAGGAGCAGGATCTAAGTAAGTTTCCCATATATGTAAATATATGTGTAATATAAATGGATATTAAATCTGTATGTATATAATGATAAATATAGAGTTATTAGGCATTATTTACTTTATATTGATTTGTCTATATTCTTCTTTCAACTCCAGACATGTTAGAAGGACTTGTAAATGACCTTTGTTAAAGGACACTGTGAAGTCCGTGGTGGAGTGGGTGGTGGGCCCGTGGATGTTGGATGGGGCTCACAAGTCCAGGGGGTATTCGGGGTGACTTGACTCTGCTCTCATGATTTTTCATTTCTCTTGCAGGCTAGCTCAGACATGCTCTTATGGTGAATACAGAGGTGTAAGAGCATGCAAACCCAATCATTCAGGCATATTTCAATTTTCTACTTTTGTACTTTTGTTAACATCTCATTGGCTAAAATAGGCTGCATGGCCCCTGAAAGAGTCCAGTTGCAGAGCTCTGTATTCTTACAGAATGAGGTATGAGAGCAATAGTGAAAGTAAAGCCTTCAATACAACTCATCTACATGGTTGTATAAATCCCTCCAGCCAGTCTCTGTGGTCCCAAACTTGATGATGGATCCAAAAGTTTCAGGTATCACCAAGGGTCTTAATATAACCATCCCATTTTATTTTCAGAACAACCTTTTAGGAAGATTTATTCTGTTAGCAAAGGATGACAATGTTGAGGAAGAGGTAATAAAACTGGGCTCAGTGAGCTTGGAATCAAATCCAAGTCCAACATCAAGAACAGAGAACTAGGGAAGTGGGAGTTACTTCTAGTTGGGGATAGGCACAATAGTAATTACAGAAACATCAATAGTTAGGGAGTCAGGTAGATGATATAGGCTAGTGTTGAAATAGCTGACCCCCAAGTTCTGGTTGTTTTGGTGAATTGAAAAGATGATTGAATATCCCAAAGTAACTGTTCTTGTTTCATTTTTCTTTGAATGTCTAAATTCTGCAATAAAATACCTAATACTTTATTCTTTCCAATATAGAATGAATTAAAAAAGAAAACATTGTGGGTTTTTTTTTTTAAGATCTTATTTATTTGAGAGAGAGGAAGAGAGAGCGCATGCATGAGAAGGGGGGAGGGGCAGAGGGAGAGGGAGAAACTGACTCCCTGCTGAGCAGGGACCCTGATGCCAATGCCGGATTCCATCCCAGGACCCTGGGATCATGACCTGAGCTGAAGGCAGACACTTAAGGGACTGAGCCACCCAGGCGCCCCAAAAGAAAATATTGTTGAATAAAGTTTCACTTCACTGCTCAAGGATTTCCATTCACCCTTCAAAAAAGGCTAAAGAGAATTTTGCTGAACATTCTTCTACTTTAACTGGAAAAATCTTTCAATGCAGAGTCTCCAAATGTAGAAAACAGTTTTAGACTGCACAAAGGTGCTAGTGGAAAAGAAGAATCGCTCATTTAAAGTATTTCGAGTACATAGAAACCTGATTATTTTCTAAAATAAAACTACCTGAAGATCCATTTGGGACAGCAAAAAAAGAAAAGGAAATCAAACAAACAAACAACGAAACAACACAACACAACAACAACGAAACAAAAACCAGGAAAGTTTAAAAGTTAAAGCAGTATTACTGTAAGGAACTCTGTAGAATCATTAGACAGAAATACATGTGTGGCTGGCCTTAACAGTCTCAGCACTAAATAGCATTTGCCTAAAACAGTCTTCTGTATTTACTAAAAGACAAAAAAAAAGTAATAAAAATCACCGTGTCGCTGTATATAAAACACTGCTTATCACACTCAGGCACACGCCTGCACACACACACACACACACACACACACACACACACACACACACACACA
>NW_027397101.1:11936026-11980344 GCF_003265705.2 Callorhinus ursinus | reverse complement strand
ACACACACACACACACACACACACACACACACACACACACACACACAGAGTTCCAAAGAGATGAATTAAATCCCTCTCTACGGCATTGAAACAAAGTGTACCTGGGACTCAACATCGATTAGAAGAAACAGGTAACTAACAGAGAGATCATATATGCTAATTCAATTTGAATACTCACTCTAGTACTGTTTCGAATTATATTTAGTAGTAAATACATTTAATGGTAAATTTGTGAAATTTTGAGAAATAAACCAATCAACATCTGAGGAGCACACATTTTCACTTCAATGCTAGCAATTAGCCCTATAGTCATCTTTCCAGGCATCCTAGGATAGAAATTAAGTATTTTCTGACTTCAAGCATAAAATATATAGACGGCTTTAAACTTCCAATATAATTTTCTTGTCAATATCGACCCAACTGTCAGTGATTGTTCTTGATCTTCAGGGTGTCTGAAGCAAGTTGAACTGGAAACAAGCTATTCTTCAGTATTACCCTGATCATAGCAAACCAAGAGGCAAGGAATTTTCTATCCCTTCAAGCTTCTTATCTCCTGAGATGATCTTATCTCAAAGATATCTTATCTCTCTCTCTTTTTTTATAAAGATTTTATTTATTTATTTGAGAGAGAGAGAGAGATAGAGACAGAGCGATAGAAAGAGACAAAGCATGAGCAGGGGGTAGAGGGAGAAGCAGGTTCCCCGCTGTGCAAATGTTAATAATAAAAAAATGTGATAAAAGCCATGGAAATAGAGGAATGTGGATGGGAAACATAAAGGCAGGAAAAATTTAACAATTATGAGAAGACTGTTGTGCTGTATTTGGTAGGTTACATGTAATGTCATTTCATTTTCCTAGCAATGCTATTTGAAAATGAGGAAATCAGCCAAGAGAAGCTGTGTAGTTCATCCAGAGAGGTAGCCAGGGCTTCGGTTGATTGCATTGGTCTCAAAGGTCTAGGCCCTTCCTCTAATCTCAAACTATGCAGCTAGGTCTCTCTTATATTCAGGTTATTTGTGTGCAGTTATACTTTCATCCATCTCACCCTCAATTACTTGGATAATGCTATTCTTTCTTCATGTCTCCATTTAGATGACTCTTCCCTATAACTTTTCCCTGCAACTCTGGATAAAGCACGTTTTCAGTGTGCTGAAACTTCTCTAACCATAGCACATATCTCAGTGTCCTGAATGACCTGTGTCCACTCACTCTTCTAGGATATAAGCTTCTTGGCTCCCCTTCTCACTCAAACTCTCAGTAATTAGCATAGTATCTGGCATATGATATATGCTACTGTGGGACTAAATGCAGGAGATCTTCCCAGGCATTTTGAAGAGTACACCAAAATATTTACAAGGTTGTACATACAGGAAAACAAAACAAAACAACACAAAACAATCTTGCTCATAAAGCCATTGCTCTTCTTATCTAGATGTCCTAAAAAGAGATTGAGGTCTTCCATCTCTACCTTGATTGATAGGATCCTTTATCTTATCTAACCACCAATGAGATTATGCTTGAGTTCTGGAGAGTATGGATGGGAATGGTAAGAAGGCAACCCCCATTCCTTCAAAAGCTTTGTTGTTAGTCTAGATCTGTTTTCCTGTCTTGGTGATCTAGAAGGTACCCAGTAGAACATTCAATAATTCTTTAGATTCTACTGTAAAGCCTACAGCCAAAAATATTCTCATTTCTCCTTTGCTTTGGGCTTCACTCTTACTCTGACCATATGAGTAAGTCATACAGAGAAAGAAAAAAATCTCCACCTTGGTACAGTGGTCACAGCATATTATCAAAGAGGTAAGATTGAAGAAGAGCAGAGTGTATTTATAAAGTTTATATTTTCCCCAAGGGAGTTGCCCTTGGGTCTGTGTCTGTTTTGCAAAAGAAATATGAAAATACTTGAATTACCTGTCACTTAGGAGATACATAACTTACAAGTTAACCAAGTTCTTACTGAAATGCACCACTATATCCTGAGAATTGCCACAATAAATTGCAAATAAAAATCAGAATGTCTCTGTACTATAATTAGACTTTTTGGGTACCTAGAACTGTGCTTGAATTCTGTAGTTTTCTATTTGTAAAAGTAGAATAGAGCTTAAATAAGTGGCTTGAGGGATGTAACTTTAAATTTAAACTTCTCCCAAAAGAATTACTCCCAAGGAGTAAGTAATCCAACTTATTCACACTTGTGGCCTATATTTTCTTGTGTCTTAAAGTTAGCATATTTAAATGTCTTTGATATGTAACAAATGAGCAAAAAAAACCTATAATTTGTTTTTTAGGCTGACAGTTTGATACAAAAACATGACTCAAAGTCATTCTCAATGGTTGACATGTCATTTATTTTGAATTTCTTGACTTGAGTAGTTTTGTGCTACCATTATAACACAGCTCTATTTTATGATATCTTGCAGGTCTAATATAGAATCTGTGGAAAGCAAATTTAAAAAAGGGCCCCACAAATGGCAAATATATATGAAAAGAAGATATCATTAAGGGGAAAAGTTTTCCAAAAATAGTGCCACTGCACTAATTCTCATCTAATAAGCCTTAAGAAATGCAATGATCTCATATTTGTCTTATTGTTAAAACTGCGGAGGTGGTTTAACAAGTGTTTTCACATCATGTGTGCTTTGTTAGATGTTAAAACAGTTTTTTTTTTTTTAAGTGGCATAATTAAAATAGAATGGTAGGTGCCCTGGGGAGACATTCACAGTTCTGTTTAAATATAAGTGAAATTTCACAGATGTTAGCCAAAATTTCCTAATGTATGCTTGCTTCTGAAGTCCTATTTAAAAAAGAGATTTTCAAAGTATTCTCCCCAGACCTTTAGAGTGATTCTGTTTCATTTAATAGGTTTCTTCATTATGAAGAAAAAATATTCATTCATTTTAATAAAGCAAAAAACAATCTGATTATGTAAGACTGTATTTCCTAAATATTTACAGCAAAGGTGAATTCTCAAAGCTCCTCCACTTAGATCTCAAGTGCTCAGAATTATATTAATCATAATCCTTAGTTCAAAACACAATCATTATTTCTCTATGCATGGCTAATTTTCCTCCCTCCCTTCCTCCCTCCCTCCCTCCCTCCCTCCCTCCCTCTCTCCCTCCCTCCCTTCCTTCCTTCTTTCCTTTTCTTTTAATAATGGAATGAGCACCAGCAAACTCACCATGCAAATCAAAGACGGGATCTCCAGATTATCCTATATTTAATCATCTGTCCTTGCCCCATCTTCCTGCCTCCCTCCACTAGAGAAAACCATTATGTTGAGTCCTGTATTCATCATTTCCTGGATTTCGTTTTTTTTGTAATTTTATTGATATTCCACTTTTATCAATTAATTAGTATCTATCACATTTGACTAAAAGATGAAAGATTAGCCGATATTGTGGATTGTTATTCTGTCTTAACTTGGAAGTTTTCAATTTATAAATGACTAATATTACAAAATTCTGTCTCTAAATCAGCTTTCTACAGCATGGATCCATAGAATCTATGTTATTACTGATCACTAGATTTCAAGTTATGTCTACTAATACTAATAATGGTTACCTGATTTCAGGGTTCTGGGTGTAGACCATGTGCAAGTACAATAAGAAGGTGATAAAGATTAGTCAGGTACTCTTAGGGTTGAATCATACTTAGATTATTAACAAATACTCAACCTTGATGAAATTATCCAGCCTTTTTAAAAACTCATTTTTTTTCCTCAGCAATTTAAGATATCAATATTCTATTTTATTAGTGGCTCTTGATTTCTCTTCTATATAAATTAAAGAAAGAAATCTCAAAAGCTATAGAATTTTAAGAAATTTTTTAGGGCCCCAAGTTATTAGTATTTGAGGCAAAAATTTAGGGAGTATGGAAAAAAGGGCCAGAGAATGCAGGATTTTTTATAACAATAAAAAAACCTTACTGGTTTATAGGTTGATATTTTACCAATTTTGTTCCCTTAACTTATGTAATGATTATCAGAACCTTTTGTAGTAGAAAACAACTGATCATGTTCTTTATTCAAATGATTTCACAGAAACTCAGAAAGTTTAAGGTCATCTGTGTATTATAAAACTTGGAATCATAAAATTTTATACCTGAAATATTTTAGATTTCTAGGCTATGAAGTACACTACAGGAAAATTTCTCACTAATTACAGATTTGTTGGACACAGATATTAAGGTTAAGATTTATCTTGAATGTCTTTACAGATTTATAAGAATTTCACAAGTATATGTGACTTAAGCATCAATTCTATGGCTTAGGGAAACTGTTGAATTTGCACTCAGTAATTTAAAAAACTCATTTAATATTCGAGGGGCTGTGAATATACTGTCCCCTTTTTTTCAGCTTTATTGATGTACCACTGACAAATAAAATTATTAGATACTGAAAGTGTACATCATGGAGATTTGATGTGTTTTTATATTGTGAAAACGTTCCCCCATGTAATTAACACATCCATCACCGCACATATTTATCTTTTCCTTTTTTGTTTTGTCGTTGTTGTTTGGTGAGAACACTTAAGTTTTACTTGTTTAGCAAATTTCAGTTTTACAACACAGTGTCATCAACTATAGTTACCATTTTTGATGTTATAACCGTATCATATTCACTTTATAGTTGAAAGTCTGTACCCCTTTGCCAAACTCTCCCTATTTCCCTTAACCCCAGCTCCTGGCAACTGGCAACTACTTTTCTACTCTCTGTCTCCGTGAATTTGACTTTTTTTTTTTTAAAGATTCCACATATAAGTGATAAGATGCAATTTTTTTCCCTCTGGCTTCATTTAGCACAATGCCTTTGAGGTCCATCTGTTCGTCACAGGTGGCAAGATGTTTCCTTCTTTCTTACAGCTGAATGTTTGTGTGTGTGTGTGTGTGTGTATGTGTGTTCTCTTCTTTATCCATTCATCCACTGATGGACACTTTGGTTAATTACATATATTGGCTATTGTGAATAATGATGCAATGAACATGGGAATGCAGATAACTCTTTGATACCCTGTTTTTATTTATTTCCTTTGGATCTACACCCAGAAGTGGAAATCCTGAATAATACAACAGTTCTTTTTTGAATTTTTTGAGGAAATTCATATTGTTTCCACAGTGGCTGAACTAATTTACATCCCTACCAAACAATACACAGGGTTCCCTTTTCTCAACACCCTCACCAACATTTGTTATCTCTTGTCTTTTTGATGCTAGCTGTTCTGACATGTGTGAACTGATATCTCATGGTTTTACTTTGCATTTCCCTGATGATTAATGATGTAGAGCACATTTTCATGTACCTGTTGGCCACTTATACATCCTCTTTGGAGAAATGTCTCTTCAGTTTCTCTGCCCATGTTTTAAATTATACATATATATTTGTTATATAGTTTTGAGTTTTTATATATTTTGGATATTAACTCCTTATCATATATCTGATTGGCAAAAATTTTATCTCATTCTATAGGTCCCATTTTTATATTGTTCATGGTTTCCTTTGCTATGTAGAAGCTTTTTAGGTTGATGTAGTCCCACTTGTTTATTTTGTTTTCTTAGCCTTTGCTCTTAGTGTCAAATCCAAAAGATCATTGTCAAGACCTTTCCCCCTGTGCTTTTTTTCTAGGAGTTTTATGGTTTCCAATCTTATGTTCAAGTCTTTAATCCATCTTGAGTTGATTTTTGTATGTGGTGTAAGATGCTTTTGAATACTAACTGAAAGAAAGCAAAATGTAGTTGGAAGTTTACTCTTTATAGGGAATGGAGAATTTGAAGAGATGGGAGGTGTCAAGGCTCTTTATTCTTCCTTGTGAATTTAAATAAATTTGGCTTAAGTCCAGCACTCTGTTCAATAGCTCTGTGGATTTGGTGAAGGAGATGCTCACATTTCACTGCTGGTAGTAATTCCTGTTTCTAACAATTTTGCATTTCATCTGTTTCAGTTGTTCTTTTTTCTGACCCAAATTTATCTAATATTGATATCTCATAATACACCCCTCAGGCAAGGTGGTTGGCTGTTTTAAGAGAATTTTATTTTATTATTTATTTAAAGATTTTATTTATTTATTTGACAGAGAGAGACACAGTGAGAGAGGGAACACAAACAGAAGGGAGCGGGAGAGGGAGAAGCAGGCTTCCCGCTGAGCAGGGAGCCCAATGCAGGGCTAGATTCCAGAGTCCTGAGATCATGACCCCAGCTGAAGGCAGATGCTTAACGACTGAACCATCCAGGCACCCATTTAAAGAGAATTTTAGTGAAGATTTGGATGTTTTGGCTTGGGATTAGAAAATTGATGAATAAATGATTTTAAAATGGATAATTAACAGCTGTCCTAATAAAGTCTCAGTCATGTCCCTCCCCCCTGATAAAATACTCAACTGATCCTCTCTTCCATATTATCTCCAGCCCCCTCCCTCATCTGCCTTTCTCACCCTCACAGCCCACTGGTAGTCCCACTTGGTAGATCGCTATTCATTCATTATGCACAGTAATTTATCTCTCTGTTTTACACTTGCTTAACGAGACTACTCCCTAAGAATTCCATAAGGGCAAGGTCCTTTTAAGACATTTTTTTCTTATTTAAAAAGTCATCTTCCCTAAGAAGTCTATATCTTGCTCATATTTTTCCTCTTATGTGTAATAATATGTCACTACATCTTTAATGCATGCTAGATATTGTTTTATTTTGGTGAATAATAAACCTATTAAAATGCTAAGTTCAAGCATGGTTTTGTTCCCATAACTCTATTTCCCCATGGGCTCATAAGTTCTGCTTCTATAAATTATTTTACCAGGGGGTACTCAGAAATATGAGCCTAAGGCTTCAGAGGGAATATTGTAGTTAAAAAGAATTAAAAATGATTGTTTACCCACCTACTTTTTAGTATTTGCATAATCTTTTTTTCTTTACAGAAAAACTATATTCTAATTTGCTTTTATATTTTTAGATTCTTAGATAACCTTAGGCATGGCATTAATGCAGATGTAGAATGCAGGAGGTGAACAGTATTTCTGTTAACTTCAATTCTGTGCCCTCTTCTTTAGAATCTGCAGTAAATTACCGGGACAGTCTTTGTTACTTTATTTCTTATTAACTTTCCTTTTGGGAAAAAAGATAGTAAGACCTAGGTTTTAGCTAGGGCTTATGACTTTCTGGATAATTACTTTTTTTGTAAGTGGATGGGAAATATATTGACTGTGCTTTGTGCTTTAAGGATTAGTTCATTTCTTAATTATTCTTTTTATAAAATAGGAAGGAAAGGTGCAGATAAGCCACCCAAAGCTGATGTTGGCAGTGTAGACAGCAGAAACCTCGCAAGACAACTGGTGCTTTTCTTTACATGACAGGTTAGAACAGTTTATCTTTCCATGTTAAATACAGTGGTGAATGATGCCAATACAGCCATGATGAATTCTTCTTTGA
The DNA here is from genome assembly GCF_003265705.2 of Callorhinus ursinus. Taxonomy (NCBI): domain Eukaryota; kingdom Metazoa; phylum Chordata; class Mammalia; order Carnivora; family Otariidae; genus Callorhinus; species Callorhinus ursinus. The sequence continues at coordinate 11,972,926 of NW_027397101.1, read as the reverse complement.
TAATATTTCTCCTGTTGATCTTCTTTTGCTATGGTAGGAGATTTGGTGCGATGTGCTCACTTCATGGAATGATCTTGGAATTTTTTTTTTATTAGTGAATTCAAGTTTAAATACTCTGTGCTTATTTTACTGCTATATTTTTAAATGAGTAAAATATCGATCTAAATCTTTTTTTTAAAGATTTTATTTATTTATTTGAGACAGAATGAGAGAGAGAGAGAGTGTGCGCGCGCACATGAGGGGGGGAGGGGCAGAGGGAGAAGCAGACTCCCCTCTTAGCAGGGAGCCCAATGTGGGCCTCGATCCCCAGACTCCAGGATCATGACCTGAGCTGAAGGCAGTTGCTTAACCAACTGAGCCACCCAGGCACCCTCGATCTAGATCTTTATTGTAAAGCACTTAGGTGTTCATTGTTAAACCTGTGTCAAATAACTGAATTTAATAAGCTTACACTTAATACTAATCAGGCACTTTGCTTGGGGATGTAATTGAATTCAGACTCTCTGCTACTTAATTGATAAATATTGCTACTTTCAGTATCTCCCTGCCCCCTATTTCTGCTTCAAGCTTTTTATTTTGGAACATTGTTGCTTTTTTCAAAATCCTCTGAAGCCGCTGCAGTAAAGAATGTCCTTCCCTGTAATGATATCTAACATTTACTGATCTAGTAGTCCCCCATGTCCCCAGTTTCAGTTCCCTGCCATCAACTGTAGTCCAGAATCAGATGATCCTCCTTTCTGATAACTCATCAGAAGGTCTGTAGAAGCCTAACTATGTCTCCAAGCCTATATCATTCACCCATTTCATCTCATCCGTAGGCATTTTAGGCCTGAGATGTCAGGTGATCCAAGAAGTGTGAGTACAGTACAATAAGATACTTTGAAAAAGAGAGAGACCACATTCACATAGCCTTTATTACACTATGTTATTATTCTGTTTCACTGTTAGTCTCTTACTGTGCCTAATTTATAAACTAAAGTATCATAGGTATGTATGTGTAGGAAAAAAAGAGTATATATAGGGTTTGATACTACCTGCAGCTTCAGGTAAAACACTGGGGGTCACGGAACATATCCCCTGCAGATAAGGGGGGATTACTGTCTTTTCTATGTACCGGGCTCTGTAGTATGTTTTTTAAATACACTTGCCTCACATAATCTCGACTTGTGAAGCTGGACCATCTACATTTTATTGTTGAGGGAAATGAAGAACAGTGAGAGCAAATCACTTGACCAAGGTAACAAAACTAGAAAGTATCAGAACAGGAATTTAATTTGCAGGCTGACTGCCTCAGAGTCTACGTTCTTTATTTTTTCTTGTTTTATTTAAATTCCAGTTAGTTAACACACAGTGTAATATTAGTGTCAGGTGTACAATATAGTGATTCAACACTTCCATACAACACCTGGTGCTCATCACAAGTGCACTCCTTCATCCCCATCACTTATTTCCACCTATTTCCATCACCACCACCCCCCCTTCCCCTCTGGTAACCATCCGTTTGTTTTTTATAGTTAAAAGTCTGTTTCTTAGTTTGTCTTTCTCTCTTCTTTTTTTTTTCTCTTTGCTCATTTGTTTTGTTTCTTAAATTCTACATGAGTGAAATCATATGGTATTTGTCTTTCTCTGACTTATTTTGCCAAGCATAATACTCTCTAGCTCTAACCATGTCATTGCATACAGTAAGATTTCATTCTTTTTTTTATGGCTGAGTAATAGTCCACTTCTTTCTTATCCATTCATCAATCAATGGATGCTTGGGCTCTTTCCATAACTTGGCTATTGTAGTTAATGCTGCTATAAACATCAGAGTGCATATATCCCTTTAATTAGTATTTTTGTGTTCTTTGGGTAAATGGCTAGGTAGTACCATTGCTAGATCATAGAATAGTTCTATTTTTAACTTTTTGCAGAAGCTTCATACTGTATTCCAGAGTGGTTGCACCAGTTTGCATTCCCACCAACAGTATAAAAGGGTTTCCCTTTGTCCACATCTTCACCAGCATATGCTGTTTCTTGTGTTGTTGATTTTAGCCATTCTGACAGGCATGAAGTGATATTTCATTGGAGTTTTGATTTGTATTTCCCTGATGATAAGTGATGTTGAGCATCTTTTCAGGTGTCTATTGACCATCGGTATGTGTTCTTTGGAAAAATGTCTATGTTTTCTGATCATTTTTAATTGGATTATTTGTTTTGGAGGTATAGAGTTTTATAAATTCTTTATATATTTTAGATGGTAACCCTTAATCAGATATGTCATTTGCAAATATCTTCTCCCATTCCATAGGTTGCCATTTAGTTTTGCTGATTGTTTCCTTCACTGTGCAGAAGGTTTTATTTTGATGTAGTCCCAGTACTTTATTTTTATTTTGTTTCCCTTGCTTCAGGAACATATCTAGAAAGGGGTTGCTATGGCCGATGTCAAAGAGGTTACTGCCTATATCCTCTTCTAGGGTTTTTATAGTTTCAGATCTCAGATTTAGGTCTTTAATCATTTTGAATTTATTTTTTACACTTGCTGAATCATTTTATGCTAAAATAGACATTTCATTTATGGTAGCATGGTGACTGCTAGTTCTGACAGGTTAAGGCAAGATGAAAGTGAGTAGTAATTATGCTGTGAATAATAATAAAAGGGAGCACCACTCTCCAGTCTGTGGGACCACTGTAAATTTAGAGGATAATTGTACTTTCTCATGAGTTCGTCATGATAATTAAATGAGATAATAGACATAGAAGGTGTAGTTCATTGCCTGGCAATCATAAATGGTCACTAAACATCAACTTTTATTTTAATGATGCTTGTTTTGGGATATTTATACTCATGTTCGTGCTGTCATAAACACCCTAAAGTCAATTCCTACCTTCATGACCATTTAGAGATGGTATCTGTATGAATATTCTCTGGACTCATGAATGTAATTTAATATTTTAATTTTTTATTTGATCCAAGAGATCAAATTAATGCATTTAACTTTTATTATTTACTTATTTGTTTATTTATTTTAAAGATTTTATTTATTTGACAGAGAGACACAGCGAGAGAGGGAACACAAGCAGTGACAGTGGGAGGGGGAGAAGCAGGCTTCCCGCAGAGTGGGGAGCTTGATGCAGGGCTCCATCCCATGACCCTGGGATCATGACCCGAGCAGAAGACAGATGCTTAACGACTGAGCCACCCAGGAGCCCCGCATTTAACTTTTAAACTTGTAAAGTTTTGTTTATTCAACTTTTTATATTCTTAATTTTATTTTTCTCCCCAACCCTCTACAATGATAAGCTTCAGACCTACAAAAAAGTTGAAAGAATGGTATAATACATGTGCATCCTTCATCCAGACAAAATCTGAGTTTCTTCTCAACTTTTTTTCTTCTTCTGTCTGTGTGTGTGTATGTGTGTGTATGTGTGTGTGGAGTGTTTTGGCTGAATTATTTCAAATTAAATTGCAGTGATAAATACACTTCATCCCAAAATTTTTCAGGAGGCATCTTTTAAGAAATAAGACTTTTTTGCACATAACCATTATAATAGCATCATCATATCCAAGAAATTTAATATCAGTGAAATAAAAATCTCATTGAATATGCAGTTCCTATTCAAGTTTCTATAATTCTCTCTGTAGTAATTTTAAGTGTTTTTTCTTATTTTGAATAAAATACAAATGATCAAAGAATATTGTAAAGTCTCAACTTTTTGGAAATATTAAAGATTATTGGGAACTTCATAATTTGTGAATTTTTCTAAATATAGAGTCAATGTAGAATGTAAATTGCCTTAGTCAATTTCACTATGTTTTTCCTTCTTTGTCTAACAGATCTATTCAGATTTTAAAGAAGGATGGTATATTGAAATCTGTCACTGTAATTGTTTTTATATAAATGTTATTTGAATGAAGATTTTTCTATTTAGAAATTTTCAAACATACTTCCAAATAGAGAACATATTATAATAAATCTCCATGTACCCATTCTCCCATCTTCAATGATTATCAACATTTTATCCTTCTTACACATCTCCTTTTCCAATTTTTTGTTAGTAACATTTTAAACAAATGTCATATCACCTCATTTTATCCATAGATACTTCAATATAAATGCTTAAGAGATAGGATATATGTGTGTATATATACATACACATACATAAACACATACCAAAATGCCATCACCAAATTAACAAAATTAACAATTGTTTTATGTCAACTAATACCCAGCTCTAACCACTATCCTGATTGTTTAAAGAAATGTATTTTTAGAATTGATTTTTTTTCAAATCAGATTCAAACAAGGTCCATACCTTGCATAAGTGTCTTTCTATTTACATTTTTATTTTGTCATTTACTTGTTGAAAATCATTTTTGTCATTTATTTGTAGAGTGCCCCACATTCTCTATTTGCCTGCAGATTTTCTCTTGATGATGTTTAAACCATTCTTAATTTACCCAGATTTTCTGTTTACTGATAATTATATCTAAACGTTTGGTTAGATTCCGGTCCTCATGTTATTTTTCCAATAATACTTCATTGGGGGACTATGTACTCGCTATTGCATTACAGCAGGAGGCAGACCATATCTGGTTGTTCTGCTTTCAGAGAAACTATGATTGATCTCTGTGTTCAGGTAGTGTCAATCTGAGTCATTCTTTATAATGATTCCCATTAACTTTTCACCTAATGTTTTAGAATTAATTAACAATCTTTGCCTAGCTCCATTATTTCATTAGGAGTTGCAAAATGGTGATTTTCTAAATGTAGCATTATTTCTGCATTTGTTAACCTTCTTCTATGAAGACCTTTTACTCATCAAAAGAAGACCTATTTGATTATGTGAATATTTGAAGTCTGTTTGTTTTGTTCAGAAAAGGCAGGATAAATGCTTGATTCTTCCTCTTTATCAATTTGCAGAGTAATAGCTAATTGTCCTCATGTTACCTGCAATGATAAATTTCTTACATTTTTAATAGTTTTCACTTTATATATTTAGTGATATATTGGCAGAGCAAGAAAACCATTCGCACACAGTCTGTCTGGTACCAGAATTCTTGGGGAGGGTGCATGGTCAGAGGATCCCCCAATGCCAGGATCTCCTCACAATCTGTCATATTCTGAATCTCCTTCACTGGTTCCCACGCTTTCATATGGACCAGAGAGGGGAAGATCCTTGTTAACTCTTTGTCTTAAACCCACTTACCTGCCAGATCCAGTAATTTTTTGGCCTAAGAGAAGAGAATTACTTTGTGTTGAGAATTGAAGGCAAAATGTATGCTCTTCTCTACCTAGACTTTGGGAGATTATATTTCTTGAGGTATCAATTAGCTTTCTTCTTCATGTAAGCTGAAAGCTTATTTTTCACTTTCCTGTGAAATAGAACCTGGTCACATTTAGGTGAAAAATTATTTTGAATCTCAAATCCTCTAAGATTCTTTCTTTATTATTATCACCTTATTTATAGAAACAGTATGTTGAGGAAATATGCTTACTAATGTATCATATTTAATTATACAGAATATCTTGAATGCTTTTGGAAGTAGGGATCATAAATAATAAGGGAAATTTTAATCCCAGCTGAATGGGAAGATAATTTAAGATTATAAAAATAATTTGATCATTCATATCTGCCTCAAAATATTTCCATTTCAAAAATAGAATTAAAAATGTTTTGACTATGCCAAATATATGATTAGGAAAATAGTTTCATTTATTAGGAAGTTTGGATTCTAATTGTGATGATGTTAGCAGTTATCTGTGTGATCTTGGGGGGGAAAATCAGCTCCTCATCTATTAAATGGAAAAATACATTAGATGAAAACTTTGACCATTTTTTATTGTAAAGATTTTATTTATTTGACAGAGACACAGAGAGAGAGGGAACACAAGCAGCGGCAGTGGGAGAGGGAGAAGCAGGCTTCCCGCCGAGCAGAGAGCCCGATATGGGGCTCGATCCCAGGACCCTGGAACCATGACCTGAGCCGAAGGCAGCCACCCAGGCGCCACAAACTTTGACCTTTTTTGTTTCTAAGTTTTCTTTCTTTTTTTTTTTTAAAGATTTTATTTATTTATTTGAGAGAGAGAGAGAATGAAAGAGAGAGAAAGCGCATGAAATAGGGGGAGGGTAGAGGGAGAAGCTGACTCCCTGCCGAGCAGGGAGCCCGATGAGGGACTCGATTCAGGGACTCCAGGATCATGACCTGAGCCGAAGGCAGTCGCTTAACCAAAGGAGCCACACAGGCGCCCTTGTTTCTAAGTTTTCTGAGTCTCTATAAACATACCTCTGAGTCTGAGCATTAAGGTTGAAAATTATGAAGATAAAAGAATTAGCATGACTGTACTCAATGTAATATAAAAGAACCATCTTATAGTATAAGCTGTACTTAACCCCCACAACAAAAACAGTAAAGCAAAAATCTTTGCTATGGAATAGAAACTGTGTTGTTTTACATAAATGTAAAAAATTATTTTCCACTTATGCTGAGCACCTATGCTAATGTTCTGTTTAAGCATTAAACTTAGAAGATACTGAAATACTTATTCTACTTTATAGTGATACCGGACACTTGTGATGATAAGATAAAAGATGTTTCCAACAGAGCATAGTCACAAATATCTAAGAACCCTAGAAATGAACCCAGAAATCACATAGAAGCCTTTGTTAATATAACAAAGAAAACTTATAACACCTAAGAATCCTCTGAAACCTTCTCCCTTCCCATCTTTAAATTTTTTCCCTTTTTTTTCCACTGTTATTCTCCCCTTAAACTTTTGAAGGGATAATTATTCTTACAAGCACTCTTGATATCCGTTTCTCTTTTTTTTTTTTTCTCCTTGTGTGTGAACACTACCAAAATAGGCCCTAAAATCTGTAAGACGAACAGGAAGTTTATCTAGACCATTTGCTTGAGAGACCAAAATTTTTAGTCATAACATTGGCAGGCATATTTATGTTACCAGATTATATGTCTTGATTATCTGTGTCTGTTTAATTAAAATGAAAAATTATTTTAGTTTTATTAAATTATTCCTACAAATAGAATACTGTAATAAGTGTTATAGAACATTATTTGTCCCAAGTATATGATGCATTTCAAGAAAATACAATGAACAGACCTGGGCTGATCAAGACTAGAATATCTATACAGATTCTAAAGTATATGGCACAAATTGTTAAGATTATAAGTAATCTGACGAATAAAAAATCAACTTAGACACATTCTAGAAAATGGATAAAACATGAATTATATGTTAAATGTTGGGCAAATCTTAAATGAAAGAGGAGTTTTCAGAGACACAGAATCATGTGCATACATCTGTACAAAGGAAGGATGTGTGCGAATGACATGAGGAAGGATCAAAGATAAGGCCAGAAGAGAAAAGTGTTGGGACTATTACCAGATTGTTCAGGTGTGAGGAACACACTGAGGGATGCTGTCTTTAGTATGTAGGCAGTTGGAAGCTGGTATGGGTTCTTACATTGGAAAACAACATAGTAGAATCGTTATGAGGCCTGCTGGGAAAAGAGCTAAATTACATAAAATCTGCTAATATGAAATGTTACTTTTATTATCATCTACTTACAATAAATATTCTAAATAGCTTAGATTTTATAGTAAAGAAAATATTCTTTTAGCAAAAAAAAAATAGAATATTGACCAAAATAACCAGCTAATTGTATCACTGGTAATTATGAAAACTTGCTTCTTTCTTAAATTATATAAGTTTTCGAACATAGATTTATTGTTTTTAATATATATTCTTAAAATATAAATACTTTTTGGTCATCCTGCCTGAAGCACATTTTATTTCATTTTTTTTAAAGATTTTATTTATTTATTTGCGAGAGAGAGAGAGAGAGAGAGAGAAACAGCATGAGAGGGGAGAGGGTCAGAGGGAGAAGCAGGCTCCCCACTGAGCCAGGAGCCCGATGTGGGACTCGATCCCAGGACTCCGGGATCATGACCTGAGCTGAAGGCAGTCGCTTAACCAACTGAGCCACCCAGGCGCCCCTGATGCATGCACATTTTAATTTTTTTAAATACCATGTGGAAAGGGAGATGCAAAAATTAGAACATAATTAATAAAACACCACCTGCTTCAAAAAAATTAACAAGAATTTTAGTACGTATTTTTATGTATCAGAGATAATCTTATATATCTAATAGAATCTAATATATCTATCATGTACCTTAATATCAGAAATACATAAAAGTATTTTAAAAATTTTCCTTAAAATACCCTAATTTTAACAAGGCTAAATCTTATGCAAGTACAAAATAATCGATACATTTTAATTTGGAAAATATCTCTTGTACTATGAAATGCATAGAGACTGTGTATTAATGCTATCTGTATTTCTATTTATATATTGCAGAGCATGAAATCTGTTTAACATGCTCCAGATATTTCCTTCAGTTCTGACATCTACCCCAACTGCTTGTTTCATAGCTATATTTAGATATCCCACAAGCACTTCAAACTAACTAGGCCCCACAGAGAATAGATCTTTAGGTTAATCAGGATGTTTTTGGCAAGTAAGATTAATCAACTCAAAATGACATAAAACTCAAAATTAAGGATGGGGATCAGGTATAGTTAAATCGGATCTTTGGGTCTGTTTTTCTTTCCGTACTTTATCTGGTTGCCCTCTTGAATGTGGAATAGCTGCTAGACTATCAGTTCTTGCTACTATGATCATAGCCAAAAAAAGACATTGTTTATCTCAAGTTTTTAAAGTGGTATCTAGGAAGCTTCTATTTTATCTCTTCACCTCTGAAAAACTTCTCACGAACATTTCATTGACTTGAAGAGGGTCATATGCCCATCCTAAATAAATCCCTGAGGTAAAGGGAAAGAATGCCCTGTTCAAGGGTCTTATGCTCACCTCTTCTGAAGCCACTACTATGGCAAGAGGGATGGATAACCCCGATTAGTTCAGATTAATCAAGGCTGCCTCTGGACATAGGATCAACCCCCTAAATTTATCAGTTGCTACACAATGGAGGAGAGATGAGGTAGAAATTGGTCAGGCAAACTTAAAGCTTACCACATCCTCCTTGCCTCTAAACATGCTTTCTTATATCCTGATTTTACATGGAATAACATGACTACTGGTAAGTGTATCAAGCTGGAAAACTTGGATTCATCTTTGACTACTGCCTTTACCAAAGCTAGCACTAGATTGTCTAGAATATAGCTCAGAAACAATTATTACCCAACCTCTCCTCACCCCGGTCTCTATCTGTTTTGTCTTTGTCTTGGTCTGTGCACCATTAGTCTGTTTTAGACTTTAACAGTGGCATTCTATCTCATCTCTTCTTTAGGCTGTTATGAACTTTCCAAGGGGAGAGACTTTACCTAATTTATCTTTCTATCCCCCCAAATTCACCAGCATTTCATGCACTCAAATATTTGAGTTCAGGCCCTTATGAATGTTTTTGTTGAATGAATAAAATCCAAAAATCATTTTTAAAAGATTTTATTTATTTATTTGAGAGAGAGAATGAGTAAGGGGAGGGACAGATGGAGAGAGAGAAGCAGACTCCCATCTGAGCAGGGGTCCTGACACTGGGCTCAATCCCAGGACCCTGGGATCATGACCTGAGCCGAAGGCAGACACTTAACCGACTGAGCCATCCAGGTGCCCCTAAAATCCAAAAAGCATTTTATAAAATTACTATAAGATAAAATTTTCCACTATTGTCAACTGCTCTTAAGTCTCTCATATTAATGAAGAAATAATTGCTATTGAAAAGTTTACAAATTATTTTATGGAGTAATACTGTAAGAAAATCAGGTAAATTTTAATATCCTATATATTTTGGTTTCTACTGAAAAATAATTGAAAAGGCACCAGGACACCTGCAATATATGTAAGAAGACTTAGGTCGTGGCATTAAAAAAAAATATACACTTTTCCAAAAACAAACAAACAAACAAACAAATAGATATTGGCTAAGGGTTTGGGTTGGTATTTGTAGAACCAAACTAGTTGTAGTGGTATGCTTTGTATTATTCTTAACACAGCATGTGCTGCATGTTTTCAGAGAACCTGAGGAACTCAGTTCAACGGACCACAACAAATATTTCCAAACACAACTGATTACACCTGTGGTGGGAATTTCTCACCTTTGACTTTCCATCCCAAGAAGGTATTGATTCCCAGTGTCTGCAGCCCCTCCCTGGCCAGAGAATTAAAACAGGCACAAGAAGGCATAGTCAAGGCCTTTGAAAGATCTCCTACTGAGGCCAGAGTGGTTTTGTTTTGTTTTGTTTACTTCATATTTTGAAGAACTAGCAACACCGACCAGACAGATTTGGGTAAGTGACACTGTGTGGCAATTAGAGGTAATCCTCATGTCTGCATAGACAGGGATGGATTTTGCACTGACCTAATTTATTTTGTCCCCCTTTTAGAGAATGCAATAAAACTTTTATTTAAATTGACTTACATCAATTTATTTTATCTAAACGTGTCTTTTGCTTTTGGAAATGGCCGATTTAACTTTTTTTCAAAGTTGGTACTCAGTAGGAACAAGTTTGCCAAGAGATTCCTTCATATACTGTTAGCAAAGTTAAATCAATTGGAAAATACTTTTGAGAAAACAATTTTATAATGGATAGGAAGAGTTTACAATTGTATGTAGCGTTTGGCTTATGAACTTATCTTTAGGAATCTATTCTTAAGCAAGAATTAGTGAATTTATTTTTTAAATTTTTATATATTTTTATTTTATTTATTTGTTTTTAATTTTGTTTTATTATTTTTTTAAGAGGGAGAGAGAGCATGTGTGAGCGGGGGGGAGGGGTAAAGGGAAAGGGAGAGAGAGAGACTCTTAAGCAGGCTCTAGGCCCAGCATGGAGCCAGATGTGGGGCTCAATCTCACAACCCTGAGATTATGACCTGAGCCCAAATCAAGAGTCAGACACATAATCTGCTGAACCATCCAGGCATCCCAAGATTTAGTGAATTTATTTTTAAAATATCAAGACAAAGATGGTATGACATTGTGATTTGTAATAATTATACATTTGGTCTTCATCACAGTGCTTCTCAAATCTTTGGAATTTCCTAAGTGATAAAGGCAATAAAGGTGTCTTTTGTTATTTTAGTGAGTTGACTTTTGGGTCCCACCTAAGGATAGGGGTGCTCCTTACCAGAAGAACCAATCATGTGAGGAGAAGGTTGGAACTTTCAGTCCCCCACCTCCCCACACACCTTCTGAGCGTGGGCAAGGGCTAAAGGCTAATTCGATTGCCAGTAGTCAGTGATTTAAACAATCATGCCCACATAACAAAAGCTCCTAAAAAAACAAAAAGTACGGGGTTGGAGGAGTTTCTGGGCTGGTGAACCTGAGAGGGTGCTGAGAAAGTGGTGCGCCTGGAGAAGGCAAGGAGGTTCGACACCTTCTCACATACCTTTCCCAAGGACTCTTTTCCTTCTGTCCCTGAGTAATATCCTTTTATAAAAAACTGATAATCTAGTGAGTAAACAATTTACTTGAATTCTGTGAGACATTTTGGCAAATTAATATAACACAAGGCGGAATCAAGGGGACACATACACATATACTTATTTATGAAGATTCCAACTTATTTTTTATTACAGATTGTCATCATCAACTTAGTCTTTTACAAGTAAGTTTATAAATTCTTTGACTCTATTTTAACTAGGATTTATGTTTATAACTTCAATATGTCTCTTAATTTTTCTACAAATATGTGAACGATATCATCATTATGAACAAAACATTATCATGTAGAGAGGTAAATCAAAAACAATCTAAACTTTCCATGAATTATAAGAATAAGAAATGGCAGAAGCACTTGGCTGGTGTAGTTGGTTAAGCCTCCAACTCTTGGTTTGGGCTCAGGTCATGATCTCAGAGCCAGCCAACATGAGCTCCACCTGGACCTGATGCTGGGTGTAGAGCCTGCTTAATATTCTCTCTCCCTTTCCTTCTTCCCCTCCCCCTTATCTCTCTCTTTCTCCCTCTCTAAAAAAAAAAAGGCTATTTTGGAAATTAATTACTGTCACACCATGGGAGTCTAATTGGAGTGAATCTTAGAATCTTACTGGGAAAATATAAAATGTATTTCTCCCCATATATTCACGATTAAATAGAATTCTCTAGCAAAAATTCCTCCTATTTCTCCATATCTTTCCCTCCTTTCCTTCCTCTTTCTTTTTCCCTCTCCCTCTCCCTCCCCCAACTGCATGCATTTGCAGTTATGTGATCTAAAATTAGGTTGTAAGGATAACATTAGTTCATTATGTATGTTAGCAAAGGATAGCAAAAAGCCAATTGAGATTCCCTTTACTGTTGAAAGAAATATGATACATATTTTAAAAATTGTCTGATTATAAAAATAAGAACTTCAGTTGTAATATCTATTTTGCCTATAGTTCTGTTATATCTCGATAATGCAATACATAATTTTAGTTTTTTTCCAACACTGCATTTTTCTTGAAGAAGAGATGCCAAATTTCAGATCCATACTACAAATACATCAGTTTTGTTATGTTAGCTCAAGAAAACCATAAGAAAGAAGAAAACTGCAACAAAACTAACAACTCTGTTTTCTGCTATATGGTGATAAAAGCCACAAAGCAAGCTTGACTAAGGAATATCACTGGAGACAAAGCCATTTTGGTATGGATAAACAATATACTATAATTGTTAATGGTACTAGGAAAGCTTCACAAATGTATTTCCAAAATGGGATATAGTCTAAGTGCCATCGATATATTCTGTTTCACGTTTAAATCTATGCTTTTGCCTATCTCCCTTCAGCTTGTGAAATGTGAGTGTATTTGTCAATCTTAAACTGGCATTGTTCCAAACTAGGCATAAGGAAGAAACAGAAAGTAGTAGGTGTTGATAGGAAATAGCAACAATTTAGAAAGGCCAATAAAATTTGTTTAATATCTCTATATTCTTATAAACATATCTGAACAAGAGGAAATAATGGAATACTATGTTATGTCTTTCCTTAACCCAATAAGGCATATATGCCCCCTTAAATACAGATAATTAAATACTTGTCCGGGAAATAAATACCATTCTTTCAAACTTGGCTCAAGCTGTTCTTGAATTGAATTTTCAAAAATAAGTTAACAGTGATGTCTTTCCTAGACGACTTTGTAATCCCTTTCCTGCATCTGTTTGCCTTTAGTGATTCCACAGTGGAATAATAATCATGACTCTTTCCAAAGCAGATCTTATGAAGTGCTATATGCATTTATTATCAATTGTTTGGCTGTTTTTCCCCAGTAGATATTATTCATGGACATGTGAATTTTATTTTATGCAGTAGATATATGTTACCGAATAGTTATTTTTAAATAATTTGGGTGAATCAAATCTTATTTTAAATGTACCAAGGCAGTTTGTTATTATTAGGAACCTTATGATAAACACTTCTTTAAAGTGAAATATTCTAATTTACTTTCTAAGTTGTGATTTTTTTCTATACCGTTATCTAAAATTAGGTGCAAATATACTGGATGAAATTTTAAAGGAAACGGTATGTGGCACATAAAGAAGCAGAAGCTTGTTAAAAGTAAAGAGCCAGCTGGCTTCTCCCCAAATGGCTTCACATTATTTTTGTGATGCTACCATATTCCAGAGCCTGACCTTGAAGTTTGCAGGCTGAGAAATTTGAATTTGTCAGCACTATGAGGCTAGATCTCAGGAGCCTAAGGAGCCTAAACTAAGTTAACAGAACTGTTTTATTAGATCAGGATACCAACTTAATTAAAGCTATTGAAAAATATCACTTTCATATGAACTCAAATAGTTATGCACACATGACAAAAGCATTCTTTCCTTGAAGGTGGATGGCACTATTTGGGAATCCAAATTATTCCTTAAAGTTATTTTGGTGCGATCAGGCTCAGAATACCTAAGTTAAATAAGGGATATTATATACTGTTACTTCACAACCTCCGGTGCTTCCCAGGTGTAATCTGAAACTGGTCCTGAGAGGCCGGGGAGTTACCTTAGAAAGAGGCCGGGAAGTTACCTTAAAAAGAGGCCAACCACTCCAGACTGGGAGCTGGCAGGTTTAAAAAGCAAAAGTATCTATCTATCATCTCTCTCTCTCTCTCTCTCTATCTATCTATCTACCATCTATCTCTATATGTATATATAAAATATATATACATCTATTTAGATATATATACACACAAAATTTATATATATATATATATACAGGCTTATCCTGGGCAGCTGCAAGGTGCTTAGATGCTTGCACCCCCTCTGCTGACCCTTACAAGTTGACATAGAGGCTTTAACTGGGTTCATTCACATATACAGTCCCGAGAGTCTCAACAGTACCTTACTCTCTAAAGGCTATTTACTTGAAAATGGCTGCCACTACAGAACGGTGGGAAAGCATATGTTCCAAGCACAGGGGAGGGAGTGCGATGTCTCCGTTTGCCCAGGTCCAATTCTCAGGTCAGCTGGTGGTCATGTCATCTCAATTAGCTCCTCCAACAAATAGCATTTTTTTTTCTGCCCTTCCTTACCCTCAACCTTTGAGACATTGCTAATTGATCATTGCTAATTAGTCAACTGATCCATTAGGCTCAGACTCAGCTTTGGCATCCTTTTCTACACATTGATCCAGGAAGCCACCTCGATTGATTGGGGTTGGCACAAGATTTAACACCTGGTCTTGGGCAAATCTTTCTGTTGTATGCTCAGTTTCCTTATCTGTGAAACTGATGGGTTGGACTAATTTTCTTTTCCTCCTAGGTCCTTTTCTGTCCTGTAAATAACTCTGCTGGTTTGAGCAAATCACTTCACTGTGGTTGGCCTTAATTCTTGCATCTTTAAAATGAGAAGGTTATACTGAATATTAAAAAAAAAGACTTCCAGTTATATAATTCTTAATTTTATCTGAAACCATGTAAGTCAGAGCTTTTGTCTATCTATGCTAATAATTGAGAAACAGAGACATAGATCAATTGCTAGTCACTGTCTTATATGCGTTTCTGAGTCATCTGCATCCAAATATTGAGTTGTAGAAAGAGTGCCATCGTGAATTAATCTGTCCTGAGAGCAGAATGTGGAAGTGTTGGCACACTTGCCAGGTGTTTGCCATTCTTGCTCTATAGATTACTGTTTCAGTCATTTATCTGTCAAGTCTGAGAGCAGAGAAAACTGAAACAAGTTGGAAGTCACATGCACTGTTTTCTGGATAAGTGTTTTTCTCTGTATAATCAGGAATATTTCCAGTATACTTACCAAATACAGACAAAGCGTGTTTGGTTATCATATTCATAGTGTATATGTGTCTACTAGTAGCAAATGTCTTTTAGAGCCTCCAGAGTATAATGAAATAGTACATCTTTTAATGATGAAAAGATATCTCATTACCACAATGTGTTCTTTTTATTATTCAGGGCCTGTGGCTCTCTGTTCTCGAAAACGATTGCACAGACTAGAGATCACAGTTCCCTGAGTGTCTGGTTAAGGGGGAAAATATAAAGCTCTGATTGGTATTACAGAGTGAGTCTTTTGACAGAGACAATGGTTCAGTGTAGAGTGATAATGCATTCTTCATATCTTCGCTTTCTTTTTGTTCGCTTAAAATTTCTTTCCATTTGAATTTTTTCATTTACTTCAAGGATAGTATTCATCAGCCATGCTCATTTAAAAGATATTGATGTTCTCTTCCGTCACCCATACTTTTATTCTCACACAAGACGGATACTAAATGTGATTAGAATGAATACTGCCATATTAACTTATTAATAAACGTCTCCATGGCCCACGAGGGGTGTTTGCCCTGAAATAGAACTTTCAGACATCTCTGCTCAGAAAGCAACCAACCTGTTTGCTGCCCGACTGAGCTACAATTGACACTTTGTATAATATGGGCAGAAAGCCATTTTAATTTAATATATAAATGTAAAAGTTCAACTTCCACTTGCTGTAATATGGACTCCATGATTGCATTTATTTATTTATTTTATCAGCAAAGCCTGCCTCCTGTGAGCTCCTCTGATGGAAATCCACTGTGTGTGCTGAGTGACACTATTAGGTTGTGGAAGAGGTTGAAAATGGTTTGAGATAAATAAAAAAGCAATTACCTAAGCCTGGGGAGGAGATACCACACATTTATTCAGCAGTCATGTAACTTGCTCAGGGCTCCATTCCAATGACGGTTGTTCCCTTTTCTGTCTCCCTAATATAATGCAAGTCAAATGGGGAGAAACAGAATGATGTTTCACACTCTAGCAACAAGGCATCAGAAATCTGAGGACTTGAGAAAGCTGTCATTAGGGAAAAGACAAATCCATGATGATATCCCTCATTCCATATCTAGTGCTGGACACTGAGGGCAAAGGGTTTGAAATTGTGTCATGACCAATTGCAGGAGCCACAGTGCAGATGGCTTGGAGCTAGGTCCGGTGCCCAAAAACCTGACAATTTACATGCAGATGGTTTAAAGGCTGCAACCAAAGTTCCTACTTCCAGGCTTATAACCAGTGTTGAGGGACAAAGAAGAGGAAGAAGAATACATTGGTCTTAAAAAGAAGAAGATAGCAGGAGGGGAAGAATGAAGGGGAGTAAGTCGGAGTGGGAGAGGAACCATGAGAGACGATGGACTCTGAAAAACAAAGTGAGGGTTCTAGAGGGGAGGGGGTGCAGGGATGGGTTAGCCTGGTGATGGGTATTAAGGAGGGCACGTTCTGCGTGGAGCACTGGGTGTTATGCACAAACAATGAATCATGGAACACTATATCAAGAACTAATGATGTAATGTATGGTGATTAACATAACAATAAAAAATTTAAAAAAAAGAATACATTGGTCTTTTCACAATTACCACTGCTTCCATTTCCCATTCTTCTGTACCCATTTCACATTTTATTATAGCTTATTTCCCTGCATTGCTCTTTCTTTCTGCTTTTCAGCCCTGCGTCACTCCTTTCTCCATAGTTCACTGATCCAATAGAGCTCTCTCAGTCTACTGAACAAATGCCACTTTTCGTAGTGGATATCTGTTGAAGAAGCGTTGGGAAATATGGAACAAATTAAATTAAGAGGAGAGTGAAGCTCTGCTGAGCTTGGTATCTCTGTGGCAGTGGGGACCATCAGAAAACTGGGACAGCCTAACGGATTCTAGAACCATTTTCCCACTGAGTTTTGAAAATAAATTTCTCTTTTTCTTTAAAATTTCCTATTCTTACAATGCATTCCTCCTGTGAATGCTGGGATTGTCACTAATTCTATTCCATCCCTTGAGAATCTTCTGTCTCACCATCTTACTTCCCTTGCCATCCATCTTGTCGGTCTCAGTGAATGAAGAAGATGCCATTTCTTTGCATTATACACAGGATGCATTTCTTTTTTTTTTAAGATTTTATTTATTTATTTGAGAGAGAGAGAGAATGAGAGAGAGCACAAGAGGGAAGAGGGTCAGAGGGAGAAGCAGGGAGCCCAATGTGGGACTCGATCCCGGGACTCCAGGATCATGGCCTGAGACGAAGGCAGTCGCTTAACCAACTGAGCCACCCAGGCACCCAGGATGCATTTCTTTTTGTTACTGGACTTCTTAAGTAGGTATTGTCTCCTAATATTTTAAGTAGTGTTTACTATATGCAATTCTAGCTTCTACTTTTTGTTTCCCATGATCAGCCATGATGTGGCAAAGGATAGTGATCTCCCTTTTATTTGACTGGGCATTGCTGGGAAGTATGTGAGAAATACTGACTGCTATAAAACTTTGTAAAAATGAAATTCATAGTTTGCCTGACTTTAAAAAGAAACAAAAATGGCTTTCCTGTAATACTTCATTGCAACTCTTCTAATGTTTATTATCAAATATTGTATAGCCTTTGCTTCTGTAAAAGAAAAAAAAAAGGCTGCTTTGACTTGACCTCAAGTCATCATGGCATGAATCAAGGTCAAGATGATGGCATTATGATCAAGACCACTCAAAACTTGAATCAATTAAATGCCTGTAAAGAAACTATTAGCAATGAGAAAAATCTGGCAAATATTATGTTATTATTAGATATTTTTTTTCATTTTGCTTGATGTGTAGCTATTTGACAAACAAAAGGAAGAAATATACTTTTGTTTCTTTCATTCATTTTAAAAAAGTTTAGTGCAAAAGTACCCTAACATGCTCAATTTGATAGTACAATGGTTAGAAGGAAAGAAAGCTGATAACACTGGGAACTTCTGGAACTTTTTGAATATCATCTCTAGATATACCAAGAGGTAAAATTACGTGCAAGAGCACTTGTTTTGGGGATTTATCTGTCAAAATGGGCAACAGGTAAGAAGAAACTCTGTCTTAATTTTCATTGCTTTTTTGAGGCATATTGACTTTGCAGAAATCATGAAGTTAAAAAGGAATTTTGAAACTGGATTATGGTTCAAATTTTTTTTTTTTAGAAAAGTGACCAAAACCAAGTAAAAATATTTGGGGCATATCATTTCTAAAACAAACACAAGTATAAGAAAAATATACAAATAAAAATCATTTGATAGCTAAGTTTTTAAGTACCAGGGGAATCCTTCTGAGAAAAGATATTTAACATTTTATTTCTTAGGAGTCTTGGAAACTATGTCCTTGTTCAACTTTCCAAGATTTACTAAAACAAAAATTTCCAGACTCAGTCTGGAAATATAAAATGTAAAAGAACTTCCCAAGACCTTTCTCCTCAATCCAAGATGTTATATTTAAATTCTAATCTGGAAAATACTACTTTCCCAGTCAAATGTAAAAGAACTTCCCAAGACCTTTCTCCTCAATCCAAGATGTTATATTTAAATTCTAATCTGGAAAATACTACTTAGTTTCAAAGATCAGATAAGTTTTATACCTTGTACTTTATGATATGACCAGGGATTATATAACTTGTGTTTTATGGGTATAACTAATTATATCACTTCAAAGCCATATCATGCATTAAAAATTGTAAATTAAGACTTATCTTGCATGTAAAGAGCAGGATAGAGTTATATCAGATTTTATGAATACTCTAGTACCTAAACCACTACCACTAAGAACTTTAGACACTGTAGAGCAGAGGGCCAGTAAACTAGCTTGGGTGCTAAATTGGGTCTACCATCTGTTTTTGTATCTTCCCAGAACTTAGAATGTTTTTTATATTTTTAAATGGTTGAAGCAAAATTACAAGAATGTTTTATGACACCTGAATATTATATGAAATTCAAATTTAAATGTCCTTAAATAAAATTTTACTGGCGCACAGCCAGTTCATTCACTTCTGTCTTGTCTGTGGCTCTTTTGTTCTGTAACAACAGAATTGAGTAGTTACAGTGCAGCCTTCTGGCCTGCAAAGCCTAAGATATTTACTGCCTGGCCCCTCACAGTACAATTTGCCAATTTGTGCTATAAACATTGGAGGTTTTCTTTATCAAATACTACATCGAAATTATACATGTCTTGAGTAATGTGTGGTACACCCATACTTATATAATTAGGTGATATAAATAAAGTGATGTACTTAATGCTCTAAGGATGATGTTTATTTAGTGTGCTCACTTCTTGGCACTAAAACATTGTCTGTGAGTCTCCAGTAGATATCCACCTGTTGTATTTAGGTAGGATTCAGGCATTACCTATGTGATAGGAAAAATCACTAACCTTCTCCAAAGCTTTTGTTATATCATCTGAAGAATATGAAAATAGTAGTATTTATCTCCTAGTGTTATTAATAAGAATAGATAAAATCTTAGGGTGCCTGGGTGATGCACTCAGTTAAGCATCCAACTCTCAGTTTCAGCTCAGGTCATGATCTCAAGGTGATGGGATTGAGCCCCACCCTGGTCTCCATGCTTAGCACAGAGTCTGCTTAAGACTCTTTCTCCCTCTCCCTCTGCCCCTCCCCACCTCAGATGGATAAATAAATCTTTTTTTTAAAAGGAATAAACAAAATCTTATTTTTATTTTGTACCATGTCTGATTAATAGTAAATGCTCAAATATTTGGTAGTTATAGTTTTTAAAGAAAATTACAGACAACTATAAGCACATATGAAAGATCTTTAACTTACAAATTTATGAAGATGAGAAAAGGATTACATGAAAATTTTCAAATCCATATGGAGTGATAATTATGTGTAGCTTTTATACAGTTAAAGTATACTTGTATATAGCTTTGTACATTAAACCAAATTTCAGATTTTAACTTTTAATTATTTTTACTGAGGATCTGTTTTAAAGAGGAAAAAAATCAAATTAGTCTCAATTTGCATTTTTTTCTTGGAATTTAATAAATCTTTGCCTACTACTGCCATTTATCCTAGTTCTAAACACTTTTATGCTTGTGTGGCTTCCTCACTGATGAGAGTATTAGCTACCAAAAATTCTCTTTCAGCATCTTGGACTATAGTTATTCAAAATTCCAATTTTAGATATATAGTCCTTGTCAACTCTTTCCTCAGGAAGATTTTCTACTTTCATCTATAAATTTAACTTATAGAGGAGTGTTTTTTATTCAAAAAAATTTACTCAATTTGTTTGGCTTTAGAGCTTTCTGGGAATTTGAAAAAGCATCCGTCTACCTTCATTGTGTATTTCTGATCTCCGGCCATTGCTCTGTGGAGAAGAGTTGGTAGCCTTTTCCATTTATCAGTAATAGAAATTCTCAGAATGAATATGAAACTTAAGAATGTTGTGGAACTTAATTTGCCAATTTATTAACATTTTAACTAGATAGGGTAGTTCATAGACTCTTTTTAAGGGTAGCTCACAGACTTGATGATTTAACTATTTTATGACAATGGTGTAGCCAAAATTGACAGTAATGAGCTATGCCTTTTCTTATGACAGTGATTTGCAATAAGCAACACAAATGTACAGGCCCATTAAAATCGTAAATGGATATATATATATACACATATATATTATTGATACATCAGAAATGTACTTTTTCCTTACATTTTTAAAAAGAATCTAAATCTCATAAAATAATATCATACAGATAATTGCTTGAAAAATATGAATCCTTAGGCTCTGCAGTAAATGTTTTAACTTCAATTGAACCAAAAAGGAACACTGTTCACTTCTTCATTGTATACATTCTAAAGTATATGTTTGTGCATAACACCCAGTACTCCACGTAGAATGTGCCCTCTTTTTTTTTAAATTTTTTATTGTTATGTTAATCACCATATATTACATCATTTGTTTTGGTGTAGTGTTCCATGATTCATTGTTTGTTCATAACACCCAGGGCTCCATGCAGAATGTGCCCTCTTTAATACCCATCACCAGGCTAACCCATCCCCCCACCCTCCTCCCCTCTAGAACCCTCAGTTTGTTTTTCAGAGTCCATCGTCTCTCATGGTTCGTCTCCCCCTCTAACTTACTCCCCTTCGTTCTTCCCCTCCTGCTATCTTCTTTTTCTTTTTTCTTAACATATGTTGCATTATTTGTTTCAGAAGTACAGATCTGTGATTCAACAGTCTTGCACAATTCACAGCGCTCACCATAGCACATACCCTACCCAATGTCTATCACCCAGCCACCCCATCCCTCCCACCCCCCACCACTCCAGCAACCCTCAGTTTGTTTCCTGAGATTAAGAATTCCTCATATCAGTGAGGTCACATGATACATGTCTTTCTCTGATTGACTTATTTCACTCAGCATAACACCCTCCAGTTCCATCCACGTCATTGCAAATGGCAAGATCTCATTCCTTTTGATGGCTGCATAATATTCCATTGTGTATATATACCACCTCTTCTTTATCCATTCATCTGTCGATGGACATCTTGGCTCTTTCCACAGTTTGGATATTGTGGACATTGCAAAACATTTCATTTTAACCTTTTGATCTTCTAGTCAGTAATATGATACCGTAATAATGCAAGCAAGATGAATTTTGCTCAAAGATGCCCAAGAGTGAATGATCTGTTATACTGACCCCAATTTTGCTCATATTATTTCTAGTAAAATAGTAATAGACACCAATATTGCAGTGATTACTATATTCTAAATTGTGTAATTACACCATTTTATTTTATCCTAAAATAAGCTTATGAGGTAGGTATTGTAAGCATCAATTTACAGATGAAGTTCCTGAAGTTAAGCATGTTAACTAATTTTGCCTAGAATCACATAGCTAGCAGATACATATAAGATCTCTTTGATTCCAAAGACACATCTTTCAAATATTGTGCCTTTGTTTTTTTTTTTTAAAGATTTATTTATTTATTTGAGAGAGCGAGAATGAGAGAGAGAGAGAGTACATGAGAGGGGGGAGGGTCAGAGGGAGAAGCAGGCTCCCTGCTGAGCAGGGAGCCCGATGTGGGACTCGATCCCAGGACTCCGGGATCATGACCTGAGCCAAAGGCAGTCGCCCAACCAACTGAGCCACCCAGGCGCCCAATATTGTGCCTTTGTATATGTAAATTTTCTCCAAAGGGTTTTGCTTAAATTAAATCTTCCCTTCCCTCATTCATTTAGTTATTATTTTAGTTATGAATTTTCTGAAATGTATCATACAACTCTAGAAAACATTGTTAAGCCCTTGTATGTTTGATGTTTCAGTCATTATTTAGTCAGTAAACTGAGTGGCAAGCTAGGATAATAGCAATTCCAGGAATAATATTAACAATAAGAACAACAACAATTTCCAATCACTTGCTAGCTTCACTTCTTTATCCGAACTGTGAGCCAAGATTCTTCCCTGCTTCCAGCATGACCCTTGGTCTTCTAAGTCTCAAGACTTACATTGCATCTGATTTCTACAAAGAATCACTAGAAAGATTCAAATTTGGGTATGTACAAGAAAGACGAAGAACCAAGTTTTAATTTCTTCAAAGATATTGAAGATATAAGTATATCTCAATGATACCTTTATGTTCTGGAGTTAAATTTAAGTCATTTGGTGGGTAGGGATGGGGAGTGACAGGCTGGTGTTTGTTGGTTTGGATTGTCTGGGTAACTTAATGTGTTAGAGTCGACAGCATACCATGCTCTGGCTCCAGGGCTTGTTTATTGATGCCATCTGTTTGTGCATTTATTTTCTCATTATATTGATGGCTGATCTTGATTAGAAACTGAGTTGGGTGCTGGACCGATTTTCTTCCTTGGGGAAACCATGCTGTTCTCTGACTTTACTGCATTAAGCTTTAAAAGGTAACTACCTACACATTTTTTAAAAAAAATTTTATTGTTATGTTAATCACCATACATTACATCATTAGTTTAACTACCTACACTTTTAATGTATTACTGTGTTCAGAAAAAGTATCTGAAGAGTTTGATTTGATTATAAGAAGCTTGCTAATTTTGGGGGGAGCATCAACAGGATACAAGAGGCAGCTCTTATCTTAGCATACAGCTAGTATTTCTTTCACTGTGAGACTGATAGCCGAAGATCATGAACTGAAATATCAAAATGCCCATCAAGAGCTTAGCAATCACACCTGAGCTAAATGTGCTTTTCCTTGAAATCTGGAATAATACATAGCAATTGATTACGTTATGCCTAGGGATTCTTTTTCCTTCTTGCCTCCTCACCTTTTTCTCTCCTCCTTCTCTCTCCCCCTACCTCCACCACCCCCTTCCTCCTCCTCCTCCTTCTTCTTCTTCTTATCAGAATAAACAATAGCAGTACAGCTTGACTTGCACATATAAATTGAAGATAATGATATTTTGGCTTTTTTTCTAGTTTAACCAAACCAGTGCATATAAATCAGTCAACAGTTTTTATGCTTTAAAAACTTTAAAAGGGAACACTGCTGATCATATCTTCCCAATTTGATTTTTTTTTTTAATTTGGTGCCTGGGTTCATTGTTTCATCTCTTTTTCTCACTACCTGTTTTTATTACAATCTAAGTATATGTTTTGTTTTGTTCTTTTTTCTGAATCCCTCCTTATGAAAGTAGCTGTGGTAGATTGCACCTGTACAAGTTGATCCTTTGGGATCAAGTGGAAGTCACTGTGAGTAGTCCAGAGGGCCACTTTCCCCAATACTTGCAGCTGACTCCTCCATTGCAGATTTTCCCAGAAGTTCATCAATAACTCGCCTCTGTAAGTGACCACCCTCCAAATACACAAACATATCTTGTTTTTGGACATGCTCAGACTTATCTTTGTCTCAATTTAGAAAATATCTTGGGTTCTCTGATAAACAGATTATTGATTAGAAATTAACAAAGCATGCATTGTTTATTGATTTTTAGAGACATATTCAGTAGGTTATCAAGGCAATTAATTTATTTTTAATACTTGAGAACCTTGAAGAACAACCAGCTATAACATGGTTTCTTACAAGAAAAAGAAGTAAGCACACACATATATCAGTTCTGTTTACATAGCACCATTTTGAAAAAAGAGTGTTCTACTGAAATAAATGAAGATAATATACTTGGTTATTTGTTTTGTTTGATTGATTTTGTTCTCAATATCTTTTTTTTTAAAGATTTTATTTTATTATTTATTTTAGAGAGAGAGAATGAGAGATAGAGAGCACGAGAGGGAAGAGGGTCAGAGGGAGAAGCAGACTCCCTGCAGAGCAGGGAGCCTGATGTGGGACTCGATCCCGGGACTCCAGGATCATGACCTGAGCTGAAGGCAGTTGCTTAACCAACTGAGCCACCCAGGCACCCCTCTTCTCAATATCTTTAACATATATTACTAAACAGATGCAAATATCGGTTGAGGTCATAGCTCCTGATCAGATCGCCAAATTTCAAAAGCTTGGATCTACCACTAGAGGCTGTGTCATACTGGATAAGAGTTTTACTTTTCTAAGCCTCTGTTTTCTCATGACTTATTTCCTGAGTAGTCAAAATGATTAAACAAGATGAAATACATAAATGCTCATAAATGCAACAAATGGCATCTCTCTTTGTTCTGTATACATCTGAACATTTGCCATCACATCTTACATAATTTAGATTCTGATTTTGAAATGTATTTCTTGCCCTCAGGAAGCATATGGTCTAGTGGTCATATGTCTCTGTATTCATTGACAACCCAAGCCAAGATATTGAATTAATGGGTTCTGGTTGCTAAATGTGTTGGTATTGATGAGCATAAGAGAAAAGGCATTGAAGAATTTTTGGCTCTGCAGCTATTGTTTCTGAAAAGTATACTGTAAAATCCAAAAGTTAACTTCTGAGGTTAGTATAGAGATCAAACTGAAAATAGAGACAAGACTCTGAAGTGGGGTGTAGCTTATCAGAGGTCCTTTAAAAATTTCCCCTATTCCACTGATCTCAATTTGGCATCCCAGCTCATCTGACTTGTTCACAAGTTCTTCCATACGAGAAAAGTCCTCAGTGCTGATTGTGAATCACGTGGGCTGCTGCTAGTCTTGTGTGACTTCGTTTTCTGGCACTTCTTGCTGGGGACTGCTGTAGCAGGATGTAGCTTCATCACGTGGAGCTGCTGCTTTTAAAAAGTGTGATGTACATCACCTACAGGCAGGTATCTCAGCTGGTTCAGTGACAAAGCAAAGCAGTTTCATTTCCCAGCCTGAGGCCTCAGCTCCACAGAGAGCCCTACAAGCTTCCTTTTTAATGCTCCAAGATAACTTCACAAGCACCAGATGGTTCTGGTAAGTCCGGGATGGTTAGAAGGCTTCCTGTTCAAAGCAGTACCGTGGCAGGAGGGTCTGGCCGGGCCTCGAGAGTTCTCATGATGACAGAAAGAAAGGAATAGTGGTGATGATAGGTACTAGATTCTGTGTGAAGGAAGCCTCATATCTCTCTGTTTTTATGATTAAGGAAAAATAACCATATACTTCTGGAAAGAAATCCTATTCCTTTACCTAGATAACCTCGGAGGTAATGTTTTCCTATGAAATCACAGGGATTTGGGGAAGTCAAAGGGCATTGGTGAAGAACTGGGTTAACTGCCCAAACTGGGGTCAGAAAGTGGGGATATTACTTTCAAGAGTTAATGCAAGGAAACTGGGCAGACATTTCATAATCAGTCATTTGAACCATTCTCAGAAAATTAGATCATTAATTGTATAAAATTCCCTGAAGCATCAAAATATTTTGCATGCTTGAAATCCTGCAGATGGTACTCACAAGTAAAAATATATTGTATTTATTTGCAAATATCATAGAGCACATTCGTAACTTGTTGTGGATGGCATATGTGTCCCATTGCAGGGAAAATGGTGAAGTAGTCAGTTTTGGGTTGTGGAGTCAAATGGGGTTTGGTTGTTTCATTTATTTATTATTTTTAATCAGGCATGGGGACAGAAAAATAGGGCTTACTTTTTTTAAAGATTGAATTTATTTATGAGAGAGAAAGAGAGAGAGAGAAAAAACATGTATTGGGGGGGAAGGGCCAGAGAAAGAGGGACAAGCAGACTCCCCCGGAAAGTGGGGAGCCTGATGTGGGGCTTGATCCTAGGACCCCAGGATCATGACTGGAGCCAAAGTCAGATGCTTAACTGACTGAGCCACCCAGGCGCCCCAATAAGGCTTACTTTTAACCATGCTGGGAGGACATTTAGGATTGTGTTTGAGTAGATTCTTTTTACTTAAGAGCCAAGTTAAAGGTAATTTTCTGGGACAATTTAGTAACATTTTAAAACCAAAATTCTCTAGAAGGATCATCTAATTAGTTGAATGTCTGAATGTGTTATTTTTTTCTGGCATGCTTGAGGAATTTTCTATTCTATGGCATGATATTCTCTCTGTTAGTTTCACTCATCACTGCTCTGTCACCTCATCAGTTTTGCCCAAGATAAAAGCTTTATCATGATCTCCCACTCTCTTTAATTCTCCTGTGGGTACAACATGTGGCTTCCTTCAAATATGATTTTGGCAGTTTTTACTCAATCAAAAGGAATTCCTCCTCCCTCTGGCCCTCCATATTCTGTCTCTCCTGTCCAAGCTGTGTCAGCCCTAAGCACTTTCAGTGGTATTTTTCTTTCATTTCTGGTTTGTTTGGCATTCAACAGAGTAATGATTGAGGTGGCTTGTCTAAAAATAAGTTTCCAAGCTCTGTCTTCAAACTGCAAATCAGAACCCTTTGACATGGAGTCCAAAAATCTGTAACTCCCCCTAGTAACTCAAATACATTGTATTTTGAGACTCATACATCCTATATGTTCATGTATTACTGCCCTCAAGAGCCAAATTACCTGAAATGAATTTATTTTATAAAAACTCCATTGAATGTTAACAAATTATGTAGTGTAGTTTTAAGGACTTAATTTCTGTAATGAAGATTCAACAGAACATAGTGTATCTTCTCTAATATCATTTCTTAAGTTGCTGGAATGCTTAGCTAGAGTCTGATTCTTTACCTTAAACTCTGGATCCACTGAGTGAAAATTTAGTGTTGGAGAAGACAAGGAGAGCAATTTTGGTTATAAATGGTTCTGGATGCCAATGCTGTGATATACCCTTTTTGCTGTGCTTTATGTATGGGTATAGAGATTGGAAATTCGGTGATTATTTGGGTAAGAACAAAGTGTTGTTAAATTGAGAAACTAAGTATCTTGCCTGAGGGGTGTATTATATTCTCTGTAACACTAAGGTAATTTCCAAATAGCAAATATTAAAAATAGAAGGTTAATTTTCATGCCTAGCTACGTAATTTCTACAACACTGGGAATTGGTCTTCCTCAAGACACAAGTGGATTAATGTTTTTGCTAATCCTCTTTCCTCCCTTTTGCAGACTGTAGCTTCTGCCTCACCCCCTCCTGCCCTACCCTGAATGAGATAGCCTACCCCCACAGAGCTGAAAGTATTCCTGTAGTTGGCAGTCTGGTTAGTTAATTAATTACTTAATTATAGCTGTCTGCTAATCTTTGCCAGGTTGGAATAGCAGGCCCAGACCTTAAGATTGGCTTTATGACTTGCCTTGTTTTTGTTAGGATTCTAGATTTTCTTTCATATAATTGACTTTATGTCCTCTTGCTGTGAACTTTCTACTAAGCATTTATAGCTTCTGTCTTTTTACCTCAATGTTCATTCCTGGGGCCTGAATGAATCCAGCATGACATTGAAAACAGGACATGACTCTGAATATCACAACTGACTGAAGGACCCTACTATTTGGGCTCTCCAGCCATATGAGAATTTTTGGTATTGAAAATAGCCCAACTTTAACTTAAATATACTCTTTCACCTCACATAGTCATGAAATTCTGTAATTTGCCCTGAGGGGCACAGTCTGTAGGTAAGAAAGTCTATCTCATTTCTGATTCTTGCCTGCAAATCTTTGGCCTGGGTCCACCACTGAACTTTCTCGTGGACAAGATTGTTCAAGTAATGGCAGAGAAGTGTTTTTGATTTTATAATATATCTCTTTCTTTTTACTTTGAAAATAATGAAATATGGCAAATAGAATAGTCAGGGTTACCATTTATGTCTATCATGGGAAAAGATAATATTTTAATGGTTTAGTAAAAACTGTACTTAAATTTAATAACATGTGACTATAGTAAACTAATTTTTTCAGCCATAACATAATACCTGCACTATAGATTTTCTATACTAAACAAGCCTGATTCCCTTTAAGTTCTTTTCTTTTTTCCCCTTAAATTTATAGATTAAAATCTTACAAATTCTGATTTTTTAAAAAAATATTGAATATTGTAGATGCTCACCTCAAGAACAAGTCTTGAGTATTCTAAAAAAAATAGATTCTTTTCCTGCCAGGAACTTATATTTTGAGTAAATTCTAGTTACTGAGATTTATTTGTATAATATTTATTTGTATAATATTCAATAGTAAATGATAAATATTAGATTAACCTATCAATACAACATAACGATTCCAGTAATTTATAGTAATTACGAGGATCCATTTTGTTTATTCTCACCTATTCCTTCCCATTACCATATAATTTCAATTCTTCTTATTTTTGTTTATCCTATAAGTATGAATTTAATACTTGCTAGGTACTTAGCTAGATATTGGGAATATAAAAATAGAAATTCATGGTCTTCCAATGAAGAATGTAGATTTTTATGGACAAAATTCAAAATCTTTAAAGGATCAAAAGGACATGTTTAAAACGAAGCATACCACACTAGAACATTCATATTTAAAAGACATCCAAACAAGTTTATGTTTCTTGAACCATGAAATACAGTAAAGCTCTTACCCACTTGGATCTTAACCCCACAATCTTGAGCCTAGGTGCCATGGTCTAACAATGAGATCACTGGCCACAATCCTGGCTAAATTTCATCAATCACACCAGCCACAGTTTGTCTATACCTTTATATATATTTCTGCTCTCATTTAATGATAGCATTGTATTTATATTTATTTTGTAATAAAATAAATATATTTCCTTATATTTATATTTATTTTATATATATTTATATATATATGGTTTGTATAATCATACACATACGCATGCTTATGTATATACATACATATATATATTTGCAAAGACAATACTTGTGTATTGGTGTTACTTTATAGAGTCAAACCTATGCAAGATATGTCATGTCAAAATATGTGCTAAGAGAAGGAATTATCATTTACTGAGGGCTCATTTCCCAAATATGGAACACATTCAGGCATAACACAGAATTCTATAAGCTATTATAGTCTTTATTTTAGTTATTTTTGTAAAAGTAAGTCAAGTCTAAGAGTGTAAGTAACTTTGTCAAGGTCGTTCACCTTCTTTAGCAATGGAAAAAAGGTCTAATTTGAGGAAACAGATATAAAGTGTACTTTAGCATGTATGGTTTAAAAAAAAAAGTGATACACTGGCACCTTTTTCTATCAACTGAGAAAATTCCAAAGTGTAACAACTATTTATAAGCTCTGGAAAGATGTCTCTAAGAGATATTTAGTTTCTCTTCTTGTCTACAAGTGACCTGAATCCTTGTCAGTTTTCTCTAGTGAAGGGGCTAGTAAACATTTTCTGTAAATGGTCAGAGAAAAAAACATAGGTTTTGGAAACCATAAGGTTTCTGTTCCAACAACTTAAACTTTCTGTTATAATGAAAAACGTTTATAGACACTACGTAACTATGACTGTGTTCCAATGAAACTTGCCTTCAAATACAGGTGTTAAGCAACGTTTGGCCCACTAGCTAGTTTGCTAACCCTTGCTTGCATTTTATTTTACCTTTTGAAGACTTATTTATTTCTTTTAGAGGGAGAATGAGAGCGTGCATGTGTATGAGTGAAAGGAGGGACAGAGGGAGAGAATCTTCAAGCAGACTCCCCACTGAGAGCAGAGCCGCACAGTGGGCCTGATCCTATGACCCATGAGATCATGACCTGAGCCTAAACCAAGAATCGGAGGTTTAGCCGACTGAGCTACCCAAGCGCCCTCCCCCTTGCTTGCATTTTAGACTGGTGATCACTGAATAACTTTGATCACATATACCATTATTGAAACAGTTTCATGCACATACACCGATAGATGACTTTACTAATGTAAAGGGATTCACAAGAACTATTGTTCTAATATATTTTGTTCAGTATGCAACATGCATGAAA
This sequence comes from Callorhinus ursinus, assembly GCF_003265705.2. Lineage (NCBI taxonomy): Eukaryota > Metazoa > Chordata > Mammalia > Carnivora > Otariidae > Callorhinus > Callorhinus ursinus. The sequence goes on along the minus strand of NW_027397101.1, from coordinate 11,942,491 downwards.
ACATAGAATAAAGATTAAGTAAAATATGTAAGTAGAAAGTCAATTTTATTTCACATCATGTGGAATGTCCTACCCACCACCTGGTGTGTGAAGCACTATATTGAAGAACACTGCCCTAGATACAGCCAATAAAACAATGAGATATATATGGAGATATATATTGAGATATATATCTCATACATGTACACACACATATATATATTAGGTATATATATTTACAGTTGGTTAGGTTCAGTTGGTATTTTATTAAACATACGTTTTCCTTCACAATAGGAATATCAGCTTATAACAACCATACTACTTTTAGAATTAAATGAGGTCTAGTCTCTTATTTTTGCCTTAAATCCTCTTTCTTTGCTCTCTTTCTCCTCCATCCCACCCTTCTTTGTCTCCCTCTTTCCTTTAAAGGCACCTGAGTTATCAGCTTTTGTTAATACCTGTCAGTCTCAGCATGGATTCAATTCCCCTTTTGACTTGGGAAATGAATAACCTTGCGGTGTTTCTACAGAACACTCTACTAGATTTTTGCTACTTTGTTCCATACAAAAACAAAAGTGCTGTACTTCAGTTAAGTTTATGCTTTAAGTTTTTGTGTTTTGAGTTAGTGCCATTTAAAATTACTCCAAGCAGACAACCATAGGTGTGTTGGTTCAAAAAAAATAGCAGATTATATGAAAACCTTCTAACTCAAAATTCTTTTAAGCATAAATTATCTCAATATTCTGCTTTATTTTCATTCATGATTTAAAATATACATGAGTACATAAATATGTATATATGCATCTAAAATAATATCTTCCCTTAGCTATTTTAGAAGAAAAACAAGCAAAATTTTTCTAATATTAAAAATTTATAGTCTTTCATATTAAATATTTATTTCAATTCCTTGTCCAAGCAAATACAAAGAATGATTTTTTACATAAGTACTTACATGTATTTTCCAGCATACTTAAGAAACCAAATTGTCAAAAGCAAAGTGCAACATATCTCTGTTTAAATTTTAGGAATATAGTCTAAATACTTATTGGCAGCTAACCTAAGATATGTGCATGTCCTTTTAGCAAATGTGTCTTGAGTATGTATTTGTGTGTAGATCTGAGAAGGTACGAGGTATACCAGACAGAAAAGATTCAGTTAAGTTCTATGAAAATTAGATTCCATTTTTATTTTTTTATTTTTTTAAAGATTTTATTTATTTATTTGAGACAGAGAGAATGAGAGAGAGAGAGAGAGAGAGCACATGAGAGGGGGGAGGGTCAGAGGGAGAAGCAGACTCCCTGCCGGGCAGGGAGCCCGATGCCGGACTTGATCCAGGGACTCCAAGATCATGACCTGAGCCGAAGGCAGTCACTTAACCAACTGAGCCACCCAGGCGCCCTAGATTCTATTTTTAGTTTCTTCCACCAAGATTTTATGTGACCGTAAATAAATATTTACTCTCTCACAGTCCCACCTTCTTCATGTTGAAGGGAAGGAAAAATTCTTCTCTACCTGAAGGTTTTCCAGCTGCACTAAGAATTAAATTTAAATGAGACCCATTAACAGGAGGATAAAAACAAAACAAAACAATGTCTTACAATGTAAGCACAGAGACCCAATAATGAAATTGAGACCTCAAGAAATGACCAAAGCAGACAGTTTTTGTACTTTTTAGACGAAGAGGCAATAAATTTGTGAGAAATTGACAGGACAAAGAAAACTGTGGGAGCTTCCATTAGTAAGGAAGTCTAAACAGAATTTGGGCTGGGACAGTAAATTAGTAAAAACTAACAAGGATTGTTTATATAGCCTCCTGGGCTTTAAATTTCCCATCTCTGATAAGGTCTCTACGTCCCGGTACAAGGTGGGTGCCTTTCCCATGAGAGATTCATTTCCTGCCTTCAGGAAAGGAGGGTCTGAATATCCTCCTTAGATAGGATGTCTATTGTAACTTTTATTTAAAATAATCAATATGCTGGAGCGCCTGGGTGGCTCAGTCGGTTTGTCAACTGCCTTCGGCTCAGGTCATGATCCTGGAGTCTGGGATCGAGTCCCGCATCAGGCTCCCTCCTCAGCAGGGAGTTTGCTTCTCCCTCTGACCCTCCCCCCTCTCATGTGCTCTCTCTCTCTCTCATTCTTGCTTTCTCAAATAAATAAATAAATAAAATCTTAAAAAAAAAAAAGAAGCCGTTGTATCCTCTCCATTTGAAAAAAAAAATAATCAAGATGCCAAAGTGGTATATTTTAGGGTAGCCTGCCCTCCTTGGCCCCTACAATTTATAGGGCTGGGAGCATGAAACAAATGCTCTCTGAGGGCCATTCTGTCACTGAGTCCATGATAAAACCTATATTCTAATAGTGACAGGATTATACAAAAATAGTATTAGCTAAAATTGATTGAGCACCTACTTTATGTCAGGAACTGGGATACATACTCCTCATGGATTATTTACTGCTTATTTTAATTTAGAGTTATGTAGTTATTTTTGCTCATTTTAACATCAGGAATTGTAGATGCAGAGATAAAAAAGTCACTAGCACAAGCTTTGTAGCTCATAAGAGAAATAACTCATAATTAAACCCCGGACCCTGTGATTTATAAGTCTACTGTGTTTCAGCTCATCTCAGAATACTCAACACACATGTGTACACACACACACACACACAAGGCATGATAATCATTGCTGTTAACTCCACCACTACCATTCCTACTTACCTCCAAGTATGATTCCTGAGATGCAAAATAGTTTAGATGATTTTGCTAGTAACCACTAGACAATCCTTTAAAATACATGTAGCTGAGCTCTTTTACTATACCCGCCAACATGGGCCGCGTCCGTACCAAAACCGTGAAGAAGGCGGCCCGGGTCATCATTGAGAAGTACTACACACGCCTGGGCAACGACTTCCACACCAACAAGCACGTGTGCAAGGAGATCGCCATCATCCCCAGCAAGAAGCTCCGCAACGAGATCGCAGGCTATGTCACACACCTGATGAAGCGGGTTCAGAGGGGCCCTGTGCGAGGCATCTCCATCAAGCTGCAGGAGGAGGAGAGAGAAAGGAGGGATAATTACGTGCCCGAGGTCTCAGCCCTGGATCAGGAGATCATTGAAGTAGACCCTGACACTAAGGAAATGTTGAAACTCTTGGACTTTGGCAGTCTGTCCAACCTGCAGGTCACTCAGCCTACAGTTGGGATGAATTTCAAAACACCACGTGGAGCCATTTGAATCTGCTGTGCTCTAATATCTTCAATAAACCTTGGACAAAAAAAAAAATACATGTAGCTGAAATTTAACAGGAAAAACCAACAAAAATAGACAAAAATACTTTCTGGTGTACTGAGATAAACTTTTCTAAAGTTGTAGATTGAGCTTCTCTCACCAAAAGTTCCTGCAGAGCATGGCATTTGGATCTAGCTCTATGGTCCTTCATTCATTGTTACTCATAGCTAGTTGTCCTTCTCTATCTATGAACAGTCCAGTTGCCAGGTTCTGCTGAATTTAAATTTATCTCCTTATATTTCTCACAAAACGAAACTGGAAGAAATGTAAGTAAAAACTCGTTTACCTCCCACTGTATGTATATCCCCTCATCTCTCTTTCCAACTCACAGTATTTTTCCTAATACCCATAATCTCACAATTTTGTCTTTTTGGCTCCTCACTCCAATGAATTGAGCTAAGATGACAAAATAAATTCAGGCACACCATTATCAAGTGTGTCATATTTACTTTTTTTCATCTTTGTTGTTTTATATTCTCTGAGAAAATTAAGCTTGAGGATTGAAGGATAAAATTACAATTAGGAAAAACAAGACCTATTTTTTTAAGTTTAACATATTTTGTGCCCCCCCAAATATAAAAGTATTCACTGGAAGAGTATGAAAGTACAGAAAATTAAAATTATAAATTAATAAAAGTTAATCACAAAATTCTATATCCCCGAGTTAACCACTATTAGTATTTGGATTTATGGATTTTCACAAATTTCTAGAAATTTTATGCAAGTAGTCACCTTGTGTTGTTTTATGTGTATGTTTACAGCTACATGTCAATATAGATCTAAACACATAGTAGGTGTCTTGACTGTGAGCAACAGAAGAAAGCGTACTAAATGAACTGGAGATCCAGGAGTTAGAAAAAAGGCAGTAATGATGGGGAACAGATAACACAGCCAAAGACAAACCAGTCTGGTTGGGATGCTGCGCTGATTCCCAGTACCTCTCCTTGCGTCCCTGACACTGCAGGAACTTTCACACTTTCACAGCTGCCGTGACTGATTTTCCAGTGAAACTGGATCTTTGCTTTACTTCATCAAAATTCAAAAACTTGAGTTGGAGATTGATTATCTAAACCTAAGGGGTAAACCTATATCCTTAGCCGTATTGCCCTTTTGCCTTGGGAATTTATGGAACATTGGACCTACTTCTCACCAGGATTCATGCCATAAGGAGATAATTCTAAAAGGAGAAGATGGACCTCAGAAGATGGATATTGACTCATGTCTATATGTTCTAGTACTTTGGCCATACAACAGTTACATCCACTGTTCTTAACACTGCTCCTGAGTTTAGATATTTAAAACTATCTCTTGTTAAACCATTTCCCCCAGAAATAGCCCAAACTGTCATCACTCACCTGGTATCAAGTATAATATTGCTGGGTGGTGTTTATTTCTTTTTGTGTTGATCCATCTCATTATATTGTAAATTGTGGACTACAATTAAAAGTTAACCCTCACCCATGTAATATAAAAAAAATGAGATAAATATGGGAGAAAGTAAAAAAAAATAAGTTAGCATTTAATCTTATACACATAATATAGTTAGGGAAAAGAACATGGTAGAGCTATTATAGACTTCATTTCTTCAACTGGTTATGAAGATATAATTGGTACTTATTAATTCTTCCACCCACTATCTATTTATGTTTTATCTTCAGCTAATACCACACATTTGAGGCTTTTTAGCAACTGGAATGGCCCAAATACTCAATCCTGAAACAGGTTTCATAATCACTTATCATAGTCTTCCACTAGTTTTCTACCTCTAGATATTTTTGTTTTCTATTCTATTTCACCATCTCTTTTTTTATTTTTAAGTGGTCAGGAGGATTTATTGAAATAATGAGTAAATATATATGCTCTCAATCTATTCACAATTTTTACAATTCAGAGGATACAAATAAATCACAATTTACTACTCTCCTTTTTTTAATTGGTAACATATCATTGCAATAATAACATTTTAAATAAAACATTGTCAACCAAGTTTTAAATTTTTGTATTAACATTTTTATACATAATAAAGAAATAAAAGAGTATTACATAATTTCCAAAAATTTGGAGGATTTTCTACATATTTAAATACTATCAATTTCTTAATTATAGACATTCCATTATCTGATCCTTATCTTCTAGAAAATGAATGTTTATTCCTTAAGGTTATTCCACATAATCATATATAAAATATTTCACCATTTCTTATCTGGTACTTAATATGATGTCAGTTGCTGTCCTGTGTCTTATATATATTAGGTCATCTAATTTTCATAATAACCTTGGAATATAGATACGATTTCCCCCTTATTTTGTAGTTGAAGAAATTAGGTTTACACAAAGTTTGCATGAGTTGCCCAAATTCACACAACTAGTTGGTATTAAAGACAGGATGTTAACCCAGGCAGCCCAGGGAATCATCTGTGTTTTATCCATATTACCCTCTATACTCTTGAAGAGGACCAAGAAGATTTCTCTTTAATGGGTTAAATCATCCCCAAAACTACACCCTTTCCTTTATATCAAGTGGCAGAAAGTTACCCAGTACTGTTGGGTAACTAGTTTATCCCCCTGGAATATGATCTTAATGTTGGCAACTTTAGTTGACCAGTTTGACATTCATCAGTGGCAGTAGTCATGTGAGCATTGGTGAGAGAAAGTTCATATGGAGGATCTGCATGGCCTCCATACCTGCTTCCATGGTCACATGGTCAATGAGCCCAACACAGACTAAAGAATGAAGGTGACTGACGTAAACAAAGAAGACCATCTTGTCAACCTGATTACTAAGAGTTTTCTTCCATTCTGTTAGCATTCAAATGCCCCTTAAATTCTGCTTTCAGATATAACATTTATGCCCTCATATTCTGGGGGCTACTCCAAGATGTCCTTCCACATTCCTTCTTCCCCAAACTGCATTGAGTCCTGAGTCTTGTTTTACCCATTTTCCCAGACATCTGTCCAAACCGAGTGTCCATTAATTACTGTAGAATTTTTACTTCAGGCCAAAGCCCCTTCCAGAAAAATGTGGGGAATAAGATACACAGCTTAAAGTTCCTCATACTAGATGGATAAGTCTTTCAAGAGTAACTGGAATGAGAATAATTCTCTAGCAGTTATTTCTAGCTAGTATTATAATTTAAAGGAGAATCTTTCTTTTTCTTTCTTTCTTTCTTTCTTTCTTTCTTTCTTTCTTTCTTTCTTT